>NW_028168386.1:0-581261 GCF_964237585.1 Gallinula chloropus
TTGGGTCCTGGCTCCTTCGGTTTGGGAGCTGTTGCTGCAGTTGGGCATGTTGGCCGGAGAGTGCTTCTCGGGCCGCGAACTGCAACCTTGCAGGATTCTCCTAGGTTCCCGGCTCAACGAAAGCCCCCAGACCCAAATGGAGAGGGGCTGCTTGGGGGCCCCCTGGGGGCCCTTCAGGCCAGCTAGGTCTTTGGGTCCTGGCTCCTTCGCTTTGGGAGCTGTTGCTGCAGTTGGGCATGTTGGCCGGAGAGTGCTTCTCGGGCCGCGAACTGCAACCTTGCAGGTACCTCCCAGGTTCCCGGCCCAACGAAAGCCCCCAGACCCAAATGGAGAGGGGCTACTTGGGGGCCTTCTGGGGGCCCTTCAGGCCAGCTAGGTCTTTGGGTCCTGGCTCCTTCGCTTTGGGAGCTGTTGCTGCAGTTGGGCATGTTGGCCGGAGAGTGCTTCTCGGGCCGCGAACTGCAACCTTGCAGGAATCTCCCAGGTTCTCAGCCTAAAGAAAGCCCCCAGACCCAAATTGAGAGGTGCTGCTTGGGGGCCCCCTGGGGGCCCTTCAGGCCAGCTAGGTCTTTGGGTCCTGGCTCCTTCGGTTTGGGAGCTGTTGCTGCAGTTGGGCATGTTGGCCGGAGAGTGCTTCTCCGGCCGCGAACTGCAACCTTGCAGGAATCTCCCAGGTTCCCAGCCCAACGAAAGCCCCCAGACCCAAATGGAGAGGGGCTGCTTGGGGCCCCCCTGGGGGCCCTTCAGGCCAGCTAGGTCTTTGGGTCCTGGCTCCTTCGGTTTGGGAGCTGTTGCTGCAGTTGGGCATGTTGGCCGGAGAGTGCTTCTCGGGCCGCGAACTGCAACCTTGCAGGATTCTCCCTTGTTCCCGGCCCAACAAAAGCCCCCAGACCCAAATGGAGAGGGGCTGCTTGGGGCCCCCCTGGGGGCCCTTCAGGCCAGCTAGGTCTTTGGGTCCTGGCTCCTTCGGTTTGGGAGCTGTTGCTGCAGTTGGGCATGTTGGCCGGAGAGTGCTTCTCGGGCCGCGAACTGCAACCTTTCAGGTACCTCCCAGGTTCCCGGCCCAACGAAAACCCCCAGACCCAAATGGAGAGGGGCTGCTTGGGGGCCCCCTGGTGCCCCTTCAGGCCAGCTAGGTCTTTGGGTCCTGGCTCCTTCGCTTTGGGAGCTGTTGCTGCAGTTGTGCATGTTGGGCGGAGAGTGCTTCTCGGGCCGCGAACTGTAACTTGCAGGTACCTCTCAGGTATACATGCCCAACGAAAGCCCCCAGACCCAAATGGAGAGGGGCTGCTTGGGGCCTTCTGGGGGCCCTTCAGGCCAGCTAGGTCTTTGGGTCCTGGCTCCTTCGCTTTGGGAGCTGTTGCTGGATATTGGGCATGTTGGCGGGAGAGTGCTTCTCGGGCCGCGAACTGCAACCTTGCAGGTACCTCTCAGGTTCTCAGCCTAAAGAAAGCCCCCAGACCCAAATGGAGAGGGGCTGCTTGGGGGCCCCCTGGGGGCCCTTCAGGCCAGCTAGGTCTTTGGGTCCTGGCTCCTTCGCTTTGGGAGCTGTTGCTGCAGTTGGGCATGTTGGCCGGAGAGTGCTTCTCGGGCCGCGAACTGCAACCTTGCAGGAATCTCCCAGGTTCCCGGCCCAACGAAAGCCCCCAGACCCAAATGGAGAAAGGCTGCTTGGGGCCCCTGGGGGCCCTTCAGGCCAGCTAGGTCTTTGGGTCCTGGCTCCTTCGCTTTGGGAGCTGTTGCTGCAGTTGTGCATGTTGGCCGGAGAGTGCTTCTCGGGCCGCGAACTGCAACCTTGCATGAATCTCCCAGGTACCCCCGCCCAACGAAAGCCCCCAGACCCAAATGGAGAGGGGCTGCTTGGGGAACCCCTGGGGGCCCTTCAGGCCAGCTAGGTCTTTGGGTCCTGGCTCCTTCGCTTTGGGAGCTGTTGCTGCAGTTGGGCATGTTGGCCGGAGAGTGCTTCTCGGGCCGCGAACTGCAACCTTGCTGGTATCTCCCAGGTTCCCGGCCCAAAGAAAGCCCCCAGACCCAAATGGAGAGGGGCTGCTTGGGGGCCCCCTGGGGGCCCTTCAGGCCAGCTAGGTCTTTGGGTCCTGGCTCCTTCGCTTTGGGAGCTGTTGCTGCAGTTGGGCATGTTGGCCGGAGAGTGCTTCTCCGGCCGCGAACTGCAACCTTGCAGGATTCTCCCAGGTTCCCAGCCCAACGAAAGCCCCCAGACCCAAATGGAGAGGGGCTGCTTGGGGCCCCCCTGGGGGCCCTTCAGGCCAGCTAGGTCTTTGGGTCCTGGCTCCTTCGCTTTGGGAGCTGTTGCTGCAGTTGGGCATGTTGGCCGGAGAGTGCTTCTCGGGCCGCGAACTGCAACCTTGCAGGTACCTCCCAGGTTCCCGGCCCAACGAAAGCCCCCAGACCCAAATGGAGAGGGGCTGCTTGGGGCCCCCATGGGGGCCCTTCAGGCCAGCTAGGTCTTTGGGTCCTGGCTCCTTCGCTTTGGGAGCTGTTGCTGCAGTTGGGCATGTTGGCCGGAGAGTGCTTCTCGGGCCGCGAACTGCAACCTTGCAGGATTCTCCCAGGTTCCCGGCCCAACGAAAGCCCCCAGACCCAAATGGAGAGGGGCTGCTTGGGGGACCCCTGGGGGCCCTTCAGGCCAGCTAGGTCTTTGGGTCCTGGCTCCTTCGCTTTGGGAGCTGTTGCTGGATATTTGGCATGTTGGCCGGAGAGTGCTTCTCGGGCCGCGAACTGCAACCTAGCTGGTATCTCCCAGGTTCTCAGCCTAAAGAAAGCCCCCAGACCCAAATTGAGAGGGGCTGCTTGGGGGCCCCCTGGGGGCCCTTCAGGCCAGCTAGGTCTTTGGGTCCTGGCTCCTTCGCTTTGGGAGCTGTTGCTGCAGTTGGGCATGTTGGCCGGAGAGTGCTTCTCCGGCCGCGAACTGCAACCTTGCAGGAATCTCCCAGGTTCCCGGCCCAACGAAAGCCCCCAGACCCAAATGGAGAGGGGCTGCTTGGGGGACCCCTGGGGGCCCTTCAGGCCAGCTAGGTCTTTGGGTCCTGGCTCCTTCGCTTTGGGAGCTGTTGCTGCAGTTGGGCATGTTGGCCGGAGAGTGCTTCTCGGGCCGCGAACTGCAACCTTGCAGGTACCTCCCAGGTTCCCGGCCCAACGAAAACCCCCAGACCCAAATGGAGAGGGGCTGCTTGGGGGCCCCCTGGTGCCCCTTCAGGCCAGCTAGGTCTTTGGGTCCTGGCTCCTTCGCTTTGGGAGCTGTTGCTGCAGTTGGGCATGTTGGGCGGAGAGTGCTTCTCGGGCCGCGAACTGTAACTTGCAGGTACCTCTCAGGTATACATGCCCAACGAAAGCCCCCAGACCCAAATGGAGAGGGGCTGCTTGGGGGCCTTCTGGGGGCCCTTCAGGCCAGCTAGGTCTTTGGGTCCTGGCTCCTTCGCTTTGGGAGCTGTTGCTGGATATTTGGCATGTTGCCGGAGAGTGCTTCTCGGGCCGCGAACTGCAACCTTGCTGGTATCTCCCAGGTTCTCAGCCTAAAGAAAGCCCCCAGACCCAAATGGAGAGGGGCTGCTTGGGGCCCCCCTGGGGGCCCTTCAGGCCAGCTAGGTCTTTGGGTCCTGGCTCCTTCGCTTTGGGAGCTGTTGCTGCAGTTGGGCATGTTGGCCGGAGAGTGCTTCTCGGGCCGCGAACTGCAACCTTGCAGGATTCTCCCAGGTTCCCGGCCCAATGAAAACCCCCAGACCCAAATGGAGAGGGGCTGCTTGGGGGCCCCCTGGGGGCCCTTCAGGCCAGCTAGGTCTTTGGTCCTGGCTCCTTCGCTTTGGGAGCTGTTGCTGCAGTTGGGCATGTTGGCCGGAGAGTGCTTCTCAGGCCGCGAACTGCAACCTTGCAGGATTCTCCCAGGTTCCCGGCCCAACGAAAGCCCCCAGACCCAAATTGAGAGGGGCTGCTTGGGGCCCCCCTGGGGGCCCTTCAGGCCAGCTAGGTCTTTGGGTCCTGGCTCCTTCGCTTTGGGAGCTGTTGCTGCAGTTGGGCATGCTGGCCGGGGAGTGCTTCTCCGGCCGCGAACTTCAACCTTGCAGGATTCTCCCAGGTTCCCGGCCCAACGAAAGCCCCCAGACCCAAATTGAGAGGGGCTGCTTGGGGGCCCCCTGGGGGCCCTTCAGGCCAGCTAGGTCTTTGGGTCCTGGCTCCTTCGCTTTGGGAGCTGTTGCTGCAGTTGGGCATGCTGGCCTGAGAGTGCTTCTCCGGCCGCGAACTGCAACCTTGCAGGTACCTCTCAGGTTCCCGGCCCAACGAAAACCCCCAGACCCAAATGGAGAGGGGCTGCTTGGGGGCCCCCTGGGGGCCCTTCAGGCCAGCTAGGTCTTTGGGTCCTGGCTCCTTCGGTTTGGGAGCTGTTGCTGCAGTTGGGCATGTTGGCCGGAGAGTGCTTCTCGGGCCGCGAACTGCAACCTTGCAGGAATCTCCCAGGTTCCCGGCCCAACGAAAGCCCCCAGACCCAAATGGAGAGGGGCTGCTTGGGGGACCCCTTGGGGCCCTTCAGGCCAGCTAGGTCTTTGGGTCCTGGCTCCTTCGGTTTGGGAGCTGTTGCTGCAGTTGGGCATGTTGGCCGGAGAGTGCTTCTCGGGCCGCGAACTGCAACCTTGCAGGATTCTCCTAGGTTCCCGGCTCAACGAAAGCCCCCAGACCCAAATGGAGAGGGGCTGCTTGGGGGCCCCCTGGGGGCCCTTCAGGCCAGCTAGGTCTTTGGGTCCTGGCTCCTTCGCTTTGGGAGCTGTTGCTGCAGTTGGGCATGTTGGCCGGAGAGTGCTTCTCGGGCCGCGAACTGCAACCTTGCAGGTACCTCCCAGGTTCCCGGCCCAACGAAAGCCCCCAGACCCAAATGGAGAGGGGCTACTTGGGGGCCTTCTGGGGGCCCTTCAGGCCAGCTAGGTCTTTGGGTCCTGGCTCCTTCGCTTTGGGAGCTGTTGCTGCAGTTGGGCATGTTGGCCGGAGAGTGCTTCTCGGGCCGCGAACTGCAACCTTGCAGGAATCTCCCAGGTTCTCAGCCTAAAGAAAGCCCCCAGACCCAAATTGAGAGGTGCTGCTTGGGGGCCCCCTGGGGGCCCTTCAGGCCAGCTAGGTCTTTGGGTCCTGGCTCCTTCGGTTTGGGAGCTGTTGCTGCAGTTGGGCATGTTGGCCGGAGAGTGCTTCTCCGGCCGCGAACTGCAACCTTGCAGGAATCTCCCAGGTTCCCAGCCCAACGAAAGCCCCCAGACCCAAATGGAGAGGGGCTGCTTGGGGCCCCCCTGGGGGCCCTTCAGGCCAGCTAGGTCTTTGGGTCCTGGCTCCTTCGGTTTGGGAGCTGTTGCTGCAGTTGGGCATGTTGGCCGGAGAGTGCTTCTCGGGCCGCGAACTGCAACCTTGCAGGATTCTCCCTTGTTCCCGGCCCAACAAAAGCCCCCAGACCCAAATGGAGAGGGGCTGCTTGGGGCCCCCCTGGGGGCCCTTCAGGCCAGCTAGGTCTTTGGGTCCTGGCTCCTTCGGTTTGGGAGCTGTTGCTGCAGTTGGGCATGTTGGCCGGAGAGTGCTTCTCGGGCCGCGAACTGCAACCTTTCAGGTACCTCCCAGGTTCCCGGCCCAACGAAAACCCCCAGACCCAAATGGAGAGGGGCTGCTTGGGGGCCCCCTGGTGCCCCTTCAGGCCAGCTAGGTCTTTGGGTCCTGGCTCCTTCGCTTTGGGAGCTGTTGCTGGATATTGGGCATGTTGGGCGGAGAGTGCTTCTCGGGCCGCGAACTGTAACTTGCAGGTACCTCTCAGGTATACATGCCCAACGAAAGCCCCCAGACCCAAATGGAGAGGGGCTGCTTGGGGGCCTTCTGGGGGCCCTTCAGGCCAGCTAGGTCTTTGGGTCCTGGCTCCTTCGCTTTGGGAGCTGTTGCTGGATATTGGGCATGTTGGCCGGAGAGTGCTTCTCGGGCCGCGAACTGCAACCTTGCAGGTACCTCTCAGGTTCTCAGCCTAAAGAAAGCCCCCAGACCCAAATGGAGAGGGGCTGCTTGGGGGCCCCCTGGGGGCCCTTCAGGCCAGCTAGGTCTTTGGGTCCTGGCTCCTTCGCTTTGGGAGCTGTTGCTGCAGTTGGGCATGTTGGCCGGAGAGTGCTTCTCGGGCCGCGAACTGCAACCTTGCAGGAATCTCCCAGGTTCCCGGCCCAACGAAAGCCCCCAGACCCAAATGGAGAAAGGCTGCTTGGGGGCCCCCTGGGGGCCCTTCAGGCCAGCTAGGTCTTTGGGTCCTGGCTCCTTCGCTTTGGGAGCTGTTGCTGCAGTTGTGCATGTTGGCCGGAGAGTGCTTCTCGGGCCGCGAACTGCAACCTTGCATGAATCTCCCAGGTACCCCGCCCAACGAAAGCCCCCAGACCCAAATGGAGAGGGGCTGCTTGGGGAACCCCTGGGGGCCCTTCAGGCCAGCTAGGTCTTTGGGTCCTGGCTCCTTCGCTTTGGGAGCTGTTGCTGCAGTTGGGCATGTTGGCCGGAGAGTGCTTCTCGGGCCGCGAACTGTAACCTTGCAGGTACCTCTCAGGTATAAATGCCCAACGAAAGCCCCCAGACCCAAATTGAGAGGGGCTACTTGGGGGCCCCCTGGGGGCCCTTCAGGCCAGCTAGGTCTTTGTGTCCTGGCTCATTCGGTTTGGGAGCTGTTGCTGCAGTTGGGCATGTTGGCCGGAGAGTGCTTCTCGGGCCGCGAACTGCAACCTTGCAGGAATCTCCCAGGTTCCCAGCCCAACAGAAGCCCCCAGACCCAAATGGAGAGGGGCTGCTTGGGGCCCCCCTGGGGGCCCTTCAGGCCAGCTAGGTCTTTGGGTCCTGGCTCCTTCGGTTTGGGAGCTGTTGCTGCAGTTGGGCATGTTGGCCGGAGAGTGCTTCTCGGGCCGCGAACTGCAACCTTGCAGGATTCTCCCAGGTTCCCGGCCCAACGAAAGCCCCCAGACCCAAATTGAGAGGGGCTGCTTGGGGGCACCCTGGGGGCCCTTCAGGCCAGCTAGGTCTTTGGGTCCTGGCTCCTTCGGTTTGGGAGCTGTTGCTGCAGTTGGGCATGTTGGCCGGAGAGTGCTTCTCGGGCCGCGAACTGCAACCTTGCAGGATTCTCCCAGGTTCCCGGCCCAACGAAAACCCCCAGACCCAAATGGAGAGGGGCTGCTTGGGGGCCCCCTGGTGCCCCTTCAGGCCAGCTAGGTCTTTGGGTCCTGGCTCCTTCGCTTTGGGAGCTGTTGCTGCAGTTGGGCATGTTGGGCGGAGAGTGCTTCTCGGGCCGCGAACTGTAACTTGCAGGTACCTCTCAGGTATACATGCCCAACGAAAGCCCCCAGACCCAAATGGAGAGGGGCTGCTTGGGGGCCTTCTGGGGGCCCTTCAGGCCAGCTAGGTCTTTGGGTCCTGGCTCCTTCGCTTTGGGAGCTGTTGCTGGATATTTGGCATGTTGGCCGGAGAGTGCTTCTCGGGCCGCGAACTGCAACCTTGCTGGTATCTCCCAGGTTCTCAGCCTAAAGAAAGCCCCCAGACCCAAATGGAGAGGGGCTGCTTGGGGGCCCCCTGGGGGCCCTTCAGGCCAGCTAGGTCTTTGGGTCCTGGCTCCTTCGCTTTGGGAGCTGTTGCTGCAGTTGGGCATGTTGGCCGGAGAGTGCTTCTCCGGCCGCGAACTGCAACCTTGCAGGAATCTCCCAGGTTCCCGGCCCAACGAAAGCCCCCAGACCCAAATGGAGAGGGGCTGCTTGGGGGCCCCCTGGGGGCCCTTCAGGCCAGCTAGGTCTTTGGGTCCTGGCTCCTTCGCTTTGGGAGCTGTTGCTGCAGTTGGGCATGTTGGCCGGAGAGTGCTTCTCGGGCCGCGAACTGCAACCTTGCAGGTACCTCCCAGGTTCCCGGCCCAACGAAAGCCCCCAGACCCAAATGGAGAGGGGCTACTTGGGGGCCTTCTGGGGGCCCTTCAGGCCAGCTAGGTCTTTGGGTCCTGGCTCCTTCGCTTTGGGAGCTGTTGCTGCAGTTGGGCATGTTGGCCGGAGAGTGCTTCTCGGGCCGCGAACTGCAACCTTGCAGGAATCTCCCAGGTTCTCAGCCTAAAGAAAGCCCCCAGACCCAAATTGAGAGGTGCTGCTTGGGGGCCCCCTGGGGGCCCTTCAGGCCAGCTAGGTCTTTGGGTCCTGGCTCCTTCGGTTTGGGAGCTGTTGCTGCAGTTGGGCATGTTGGCCGGAGAGTGCTTCTCCGGCCGCGAACTGCAACCTTGCAGGAATCTCCCAGGTTCCCAGCCCAACGAAAGCCCCCAGACCCAAATGGAGAGGGGCTGCTTGGGGCCCCCCTGGGGGCCCTTCAGGCCAGCTAGGTCTTTGGGTCCTGGCTCCTTCGGTTTGGGAGCTGTTGCTGCAGTTGGGCATGTTGGCCGGAGAGTGCTTCTCGGGCCGCGAACTGCAACCTTGCAGGATTCTCCCTTGTTCCCGGCCCAACAAAAGCCCCCAGACCCAAATGGAGAGGGGCTGCTTGGGGCCCCCCTGGGGGCCCTTCAGGCCAGCTAGGTCTTTGGGTCCTGGCTCCTTCGGTTTGGGAGCTGTTGCTGCAGTTGGGCATGTTGGCCGGAGAGTGCTTCTCGGGCCGCGAACTGCAACCTTTCAGGTACCTCCCAGGTTCCCGGCCCAACGAAAACCCCCAGACCCAAATGGAGAGGGGCTGCTTGGGGGCCCCCTGGTGCCCCTTCAGGCCAGCTAGGTCTTTGGGTCCTGGCTCCTTCGCTTTGGGAGCTGTTGCTGCAGTTGGGCATGTTGGGCGGAGAGTGCTTCTCGGGCCGCGAACTGTAACTTGCAGGTACCTCTCAGGTATACATGCCCAACGAAAGCCCCCAGACCCAAATGGAGAGGGGCTGCTTGGGGGCCCCCTGGGGGCCTTTCAGGCCAGCTAGGTCTTTGGGTCCTGGCTCCTTCGCTTTGGGAGCTGTTGCTGGATATTGGGCATGTTGGCCGGAGAGTGCTTCTCGGGCCGCGAACTGCAACCTTGCAGGTACCTCTCAGGTTCTCAGCCTAAAGAAAGCCCCCAGACCCAAATGGAGAGGGGCTGCTTGGGGGCCCCCTGGGGGCCCTTCAGGCCAGCTAGGTCTTTGGGTCCTGGCTCCTTCGGTTTGGGAGCTGTTGCTGCAGTTGTGCATGTTGGCCGGAGAGTGCTTCTCGGGCCGCGAACTGCAACCTTGCATGAATCTCCCAGGTACCCCGCCCAACGAAAGCCCCCAGACCCAAATGGAGAGGGGCTGCTTGGGGAACCCCTGGGGGCCCTTCAGGCCAGCTAGGTCTTTGGGTCCTGGCTCCTTCGCTTTGGGAGCTGTTGCTGCAGTTGGGCATGTTGGCCGGAGAGTGCTTCTCGGGCCGCGAACTGTAACCTTGCAGGTACCTCTCAGGTATAAATGCCCAACGAAAGCCCCCAGACCCAAATTGAGAGGGGCTACTTGGGGGCCCCCTGGGGGCCCTTCAGGCCAGCTAGGTCTTTTTGTCCTGGCTCATTCGGTTTGGGAGCTGTTGCTGCAGTTGGGCATGTTGGCCGGAGAGTGCTTCTCGGGCCGCGAACTGCAACCTTGCAGGAATCTCCCAGGTTCCCAGCCCAACAGAAGCCCCCAGACCCAAATGGAGAGGGGCTGCTTGGGGCCCCCCTGGGGGCCCTTCAGGCCAGCTAGGTCTTTGGGTCCTGGCTCCTTCGGTTTGGGAGCTGTTGCTGCAGTTGGGCATGTTGGCCGGAGAGTGCTTCTCGGGCCGCGAACTGCAACCTTGCAGGATTCTCCCAGGTTCCCGGCCCAACGAAAGCCCCCAGACCCAAATTGAGAGGGGCTGCTTGGGGGCCTTCTGGGGGCCCTTCAGGCCAGCTAGGTCTTTGGGTCCTGGCTCCTTCGCTTTGGGAGCTGTTGCTGGATATTTGGCATGTTGGCCGGAGAGTGCTTCTCGGGCCGCGAACTGCAACCTTGCTGGTATCTCCCAGGTTCTCAGCCTAAAGAAAGCCCCCAGACCCAAATGGAGAGGGGCTGCTTGGGGGCCCCCTGGGGGCTCTTCAGGCCAGCTAGGTCTTTGGGTCCTGGCTCCTTCGCTTTGGGAGCTGTTGCTGCAGTTGGGCATGTTGGCCGGAGAGTGCTTCTCCGGCCGCGAACTGCAACCTTGCAGGAATCTCCCAGGTTCCCGGCCCAACGAAAGCCCCCAGACCCAAATGGAGAGGGGCTGCTTGGGGGCCCCCTGGGGGCCCTTCAGGCCAGCTAGGTCTTTGGGTCCTGGCTCCTTCGCTTTGGGAGCTGTTGCTGCAGTTGTGCATGTCGGCCGGAGAGTGCTTCTCGGGCCGCGAACTGCAACCTTGCATGAATCTCCCAGGTACCCCGCCCAACGAAAGCCCCCAGACCCAAATGGAGAGGGGCTGCTTGGGGACCCCCTGGGGGCCCTTCAGGCCAGCTAGGTCTTTGGGTCCTGGCTCCTTCGCTTTGGGAGCTGTTGCTGCAGTTGGGCATGTTGGCCGGAGAGTGCTTCTTGGGCCGCGAACTTTAACCTTGCAGGAACCTCTCAGATATACATGCCCAACGAAAGCCCCCAGACCCAAATTGAGAGGGGCTGCTTGGGGGCCCCCTGGGGGCCCTTCAGGCCAGCTAGGTCTTTGGGTCCTGGCTCCTTCGCTTTGGGAGCTGTTGCTGCAGTTGGGCATGTTGGCCGGAGAGTGCTTCTCGGGCCGCGAACTGCAACCTTGCAGGATTCTCCCAGGTTCCCGGCCCAACGAAAGCCACCAGACCCATATGGAGAGGGGCTGCTTGGGGGCCCCCTTGGGGCCCTTCAGGCCAGCTAGGTCTTTGGGTCCTGGCTCCTTCGGTTTGGGAGCTGTTGCTGCAGTTGGGCATGTTGGCCGGAGAGTGCTTCTCGGGCCGCGAACTGCAACCTTGCAGGATTCTCCCAGGTTCCCGTCCCCACGAAAGCCCCCAGACCCAAATGGAGAGGGGCTGCTTGGGGGACCCCTTGGGGCCCTTCAGGCCAGCTAGGTCTTTGGGTCCTGGCTCCTTCGGTTTGGGAGCTGTTGCTGCAGTTGGGCATGTTGGCCGGAGAGTGCTTCTCGGGCCGCGAACTGCAACCTTGCAGGATTCTCCTAGGTTCCCGGCCCAACGAAAGCCCCCAGACCCAAATGGAGAGGGGCTGCTTGGGGGCCCCCTGGGGGCCCTTCAGGCCAGCTAGGTCTTTGGGTCCTCGCTCCTTCGCTTTGGGAGCTGTTGCTGCAGTTGGGCATGTTGGCCGGAGAGTGCTTCTCGGGCCGCGAACTGCAACCTTGCAGGATTCTCCCAGGTTCCCGGCCCAACGAAAGCCCCCAGACCCAAATGGAGAGGGGCTGCTTGGGGGCCCCCTGGGGGCCCTTCAGGCCAGCTAGGTCTTTGGGTCCTGGCTCCTTCGCTTTGGGAGCTGTTGCTGCAGTTGGGCATGTTGGCCGGAGAGTGCTTCTCGGGCCGAGAACTGCAACCTTGCTGGTATCTCCCAGGTTCTCAGCCTAAAGAAAGCCCCCAGACCCAAATTGAGAGGGGCTGCTTGGGGGCCCCCTGGGGGCCCTTCAGGCCAGCTAGGTCTTTGTGTCCTGGCTCCTTCGGTTTGGGAGCTGTTGCTGCAGTTGGGCATGTTGGCCGGAGAGTGCTTCTCCGGCCGCGAACTGCAAACTTGCAGGATTCTCCCAGGTTCCCAGCCCAACGAAAGCCCCCAGACCCAAATGGAGAGGGGCTGCTTGGGGCCCCCCTGGGGGCCCTTCAGGCCAGCTAGGTCTTTGGGTCCTGGCTCCTTCGCTTTGGGAGCTGTTGCTGCAGTTGGGCATGTTGGGCGGAGAGTGCTTCTCGGGCCGCGAACTGCAACCTTGCAGGATTCTCCCAGGTTCCCGGCCCAACGAAAGCCCCCAGACCCAAATGGAGAGGGGCTGCTTGGGGCCCCCCTGGGGGCCCTTCAGGCCAGCTAGGTCTTTGGGTCCTGGCTCCTTCGGTATGGGAGCTGTTGCTGCAGTTGGGCATGTTGGCCGGAGAGTGCTTCTCGGGCCGCGAACTGCACCTTGCAGGTACCTCCCAGGTTCCCGGCCCAACGAAAGCCCCCAGACCCAAATTGAGAGGTGCTGCTTGGGGGCCCCCTGGGGGCCCTTCAGGCCAGCTAGGTCTTTGGGTCCTGGCTCCTTCGCTTTGGGAGCTGTTGCTGCAGTTGGGCATGTTGGCCGGAGAGTGCTTCTCGGGCCGCGAACTGCAACCTTGCAGGTACCTCCCAGGTTCCCGGCCCAACAAAAGCCCCCAGACCCAAATTGAGAGGGGCTGCTTGGGGGCCCCCTGGGGGCCCTTCAGGCCAGCTAGGTCTTTGGGTCCTGGCTCCTTCGCTTTGGGAGCTGTTGCTGCAGTTGTGCATGTTGGCCGGAGAGTGCTTCTCGGGCCGCGAACTGCAACCTTGCATGAATCTCCCAGGTACCCCGCCCAACGAAAGCCCCCAGACCCAAATGGAGAGGGGCTGCTTGGGGACCCCCTGGGGGCCCTTCAGGCCAGCTAGGTCTTTGGGTCCTGGCTCCTTCGCTTTGGGAGCTGTTGCTGGATATTGGGCATGTTGGCCGGAGAGTGCTTCTCGGGCCGCGAACTGTAACCTTGCAGGTACCTCTCAGATATACATGCCCAACGAAAGCCCCCAGACCCAAATTGAGAGGGGCTACTTGGGGGCCCCCTGGGGGCCCTTCAGGCCAGCTAGGTCTTTGGGTCCTGGCTCCTTCGCTTTGGGAGCTGTTGCTGCAGTTGGGCATGTTGGCCGGAGAGTGCTTCTCGGGCCGCGAACTGCAACCTTGCAGGATTCTCCCAGGTTCCCGGCCCAACGAAAGCCCCCAGACCCATATGGAGAGGGGCTGCTTGGGGGACCCCTTGGGGCCCTTCAGGCCAGCTAGGTCTTTGGGTCCTGGCTCCTTCGGTTTGGGAGCTGTTGCTGCAGTTGGGCATGTTGGCCGGAGAGTGCTTCTCGGGCCGCGAACTGCAACCTTGCAGGATTCTCCTAGGTTCCCGGCCCAACGAAAGCCCCCAGACCCAAATGGAGAGGGGCTGCTTGGGGGCCCCCTGGGGGCCCTTCAGGCCAGCTAGGTCTTTGGGTCCTGGCTCCTTCGGTTTGGGAGCTGTTGCTGCAGTTGGGCATGTTGGCCGGAGAGTGCTTCTCGGGCCGCGAACTGCAACCTTGCAGGATTCTCCCAGGTTCCCGGCCCAACGAAAGCCCCCAGACCCAAATGGAGAGGGGCTGCTTGGGGGCCCCCTGGGGGCCCTTCAGGCCAGCTAGGTCTTTGGGTCCTGGCTCCTTCGGTTTGGGAGCTGTTGCTGCAGTTGGGCATGTTGGCCGGAGAGTGCTTCTCGGGCCGCGAACTGCAACCTTGCAGGATTCTCCCAGGTTCCCGGCCCAACGAAAGCCCCCAGACCCAAATTGAGAGGGGCTGCTTGGGGGCCCCCTGGGGGCCCTTCAGGCCAGCTAGGTCTTTGGGTCCTGGCTCCTTCGCTTTGGGAGCTGTTGCTGCAGTTGGGCATGTTGGCCGGAGAGTGCTTCTCGGGCCGAGAACTGCAACCTTGCTGGTATCTCCCAGGTTCTCAGCCTAAAGAAAGCCCCCAGACCCAAATTGAGAGGGGCTGCTTGGGGGCCCCCTGGGGGCCCTTCAGGCCAGCTAGGTCTTTGTGTCCTGGCTCCTTCGGTTTGGGAGCTGTTGCTGCAGTTGGGCATGTTGGCCGGAGAGTGCTTCTCCGGCCGCGAACTGCAACCTTGCAGGATTCTCCCAGGTTCCCAGCCCAACGAAAGCCCCCAGACCCAAATGGAGAGGGGCTGCTTGGGGCCCCCCTGGGGGCCCTTCAGGCCAGCTAGGTCTTTGGGTCCTGGCTCCTTCGCTTTGGGAGCTGTTGCTGCAGTTGGGCATGTTGGCCGGAGAGTGCTTCTCGGGCCGCGAACTGCAACCTTGCAGGATTCTCCCAGATTCCCGGCCCAACGAAAGCCCCCAGACCCAAATGGAGAGGGGCTGCTTGGGGCCCCCCTGGGGGCCCTTCAGGCCAGCTAGGTCTTTGGGTCCTGGCTCCTTCGGTATGGGAGCTGTTGCTGCAGTTGGGCATGTTGGCCGGAGAGTGCTTCTCGGGCCGCTAACTGCAACCTTGCAGGTACCTCCCAGGTTCCCGGCCCAACGAAAGCCCCCAGACCCAAATTGAGAGGTGCTGCTTGGGGGCCCCCTGGGGGCCCTTCAGGCCAGCTAGGTCTTTGGGTCCTGGCTCCTTCGGTTTGGGAGCTGTTGCTGCAGTTGGGCATGTTGGCCGGAGAGTGCTTCTCGGGCCGCGAACTGCAACCTTGCAGGTACCTCCCAGGTTCCCGGCCCAACAAAAGCCCCCAGACCCAAATTGAGAGGGGCTGCTTGGGGGCCCCCTGGGGGCCCTTCAGGCCAGCTAGGTCTTTGGGTCCTGGCTCCTTCGGTTTGGGAGCTGTTGCTGCAGTTGGGCATGTTGGCCGGAGAGTGCTTCTCGGGCCGCGAACTGCAACCTTGCAGGATTCTCCCAGGTTCCCGGCCCAACGAAAGCCCCCAGACCCATATGGAGAGGGGCTGCTTGGGGGACCCCTTGGGGCCCTTCAGGCCAGCTAGGTCTTTGGGTCCTGGCTCCTTCGCTTTGGGAGCTGTTGCTGCAGTTGGGCATGTTGGCCGGAGAGTGCTTCTCGGGCCGCGAACTGCAACCTTGCAGGATTCTCCTAGGTTCCCGGCCCAACGAAAGCCCCCAGACCCAAATGGAGAGGGGCTGCTTGGGGGCCCCCTGGGGGCCCTTCAGGCCAGCTAGGTCTTTGGGTCCTGGCTCCTTCGCTTTGGGAGCTGTTGCTGCAGTTGGGCATGTTGGCCGGAGAGTGCTTCTCGGGCCGCGAACTGCAACCTTGCAGGATTCTCCCAGGTTCCCGGCCCAACGAAAGCCCCCAGACCCAAATGGAGAGGGGCTGCTTGGGGGACGCCTTGGGGCCCTTCAGGCCAGCTAGGTCTTTGGGTCCTGGCTCCTTCGGTTTGGGAGCTGTTGCTGCAGTTGGGCATGTTGGCCGGAGAGTGCTTCTCGGGCCGCGAACTGCAACCTTGCAGGATTCTCCTAGGTTCCCGGCCCAACGAAAGCCCCCAGACCCAAATGGAGAGGGGCTGCTTGGGGGCCCCCTGGGGGCCCTTCAGGCCAGCTAGGTCTTTGGGTCCTGGCTCCTTCGGTTTGGGACCTGTTGCTGCAGTTGGGCATGTTGGCCGGAGAGTGCTTCTCGGGCCGCGAACTGCAACCTTGCAGGATTCTCCCAGGTTCCCGGCCCAACGAAAGCCCCCAGACCCAAATGGAGAGGGGCTACTTGGGGGCCTTCTGGGGGCCCTTCAGGCCAGCTAGGTCTTTGGGTCCTGGCTCCTTCGCTTTGGGAGCTGTTGCTGCAGTTGGGCATGTTGGCCGGAGAGTGCTTCTCGGGCCGCGAACTGCAACCTTGCTGGTATCTCCCAGGTTCTCAGCCTAAAGAAAGCCCCCAGACCCAAATTGAGAGGGGCTGCTTGGGGGCCCCCTGGGGGCCCTTCAGGCCAGCTAGGTCTTTGTGTCCTGGCTCCTTCGGTTTGGGAGCTGTTGCTGCAGTTGGGCATGTTGGCCGGAGAGTGCTTCTCCGGCCGCGAACTGCAACCTTGCAGGAATCTCCCAGGTTCCCAGCCCAACGAAAGCCCCCAGACCCAAATGGAGAGGGGCTGCTTGGGGCCCCCCTGGGGGCCCTTCAGGCCAGCTAGGTCTTTGGGTCCTGGCTCCTTCGCTTTGGGAGCTGTTGCTGCAGTTGGGCATGTTGGCCGGAGAGTGCTTCTCGGGCCGCGAACTGCAACCTTGCAGGATTCTCCCAGGTTCCCGGCCCAACGAAAGCCCCCAGACCCAAATGGAGAGGGGCTGCTTGGGGCCCCCCTGGGGGCCCTTCAGGCCAGCTAGGTCTTTGGGTCCTGGCTCCTTCGGTTTGGGAGCTGTTGCTGCAGTTGGGCATGTTGGCCGGAGAGTGCTTCTCGGGCCGCGAACTGCAACCTTGCAGGATTCTCCCAGGTTCCCGGCCCAACGAAAGCCCCCAGACCCAAATTGAGAGGGGCTGCTTGGGGGCCCCCTGGTGCCCCTTCAGGCCAGCTAGGTCTTTGGGTCCTGGCTCCTTCGGTTTGGGAGCTGTTGCTGCAGTTGGGCATGTTGGCCGGAGAGTGCTTCTCGGGCCGCGAACTGTAACTGGCAGGTACCTCTCAGGTATACATGCCCAACGAAAGCCCCCAGACCCAAATGGAGAGGGGCTGCTTGGGGCCCCCCTGGGGGCCCTTCAGGCCAGCTAGGTCTTTGGGTCCTGGCTCCTTCGGTATGGGAGCTGTTGCTGCAGTTGGGCATGTTGGCCGGAGAGTGCTTCTCGGGCCGCGAACTGCAACCTTGCAGGTACCTCCCAGGTTCCCGGCCCAACGAAAGCCCCCAGACCCAAATTGAGAGGTGCTGCTTGGGGGCCCCCTGGGGGCCCTTCAGGCCAGCTAGGTCTTTGGGTCCTGGCTCCTTCGGTTTGGGAGCTGTTGCTGCAGTTGGGCATGTTGGCCGGAGAGTGCTTCTCGGGCCGCGAACTGCAACCTTGCAGGTACCTCCCAGGTTCCCGGCCCAACAAAAGCCCCCAGACCCAAATTGAGAGGGGCTGCTTGGGGGCCCCCTGGGGGCCCTTCAGGCCAGCTAGGTCTTTGGGTCCTGGCTCCTTCGCTTTGGGAGCTGTTGCTGCAGTTGTGCATGTTGGCCGGAGAGTGCTTCTCGGGCCGCGAACTGCAACCTTGCATGAATCTCCCAGGTACCCCGCCCAACGAAAGCCCCCAGACCCAAATGGAGAGGGGCTGCTTGGGGACCCCCTGGGGGCCCTTCAGGCCAGCTAGGTCTTTGGGTCCTGGCTCCTTCGCTTTGGGAGCTGTTGCTGGATATTGGGCATGTTGGCCGGAGAGTGCTTCTCGGGCCGCGAACTGTAACCTTGCAGGTACCTCTCAGATATACATGCCCAACGAAAGCCCCCAGACCCAAATTGAGAGGGGCTACTTGGGGGCCCCCTGGGGGCCCTTCAGGCCAGCTAGGTCTTTGGGTCCTGGCTCCTTCGCTTTGGGAGCTGTTGCTGCAGTTGGGCATGTTGGCCGGAGAGTGCTTCTCGGGCCGCGAACTGCAAGCTTGCAGGATTCTCCTAGGTTCCCGGCCCAACGAAAGCCCCCAGACCCAAATGGAGAGGGGCTGCTTGGGGGCCCCCTGGGGGCCCTTCAGGCCAGCTAGGTCTTTGGGTCCTGGCTCCTTCGCTTTGGGAGCTGTTGCTGCAGTTGGGCATGTTGGCCGGAGAGTGCTTCTCGGGCCGCGAACTGCAACCTTGCAGGATTCTCCCAGGTTCCCGGCCCAACGAAAGCCCCCAGACCCAAATTGAGAGGGGCTGCTTGGGGGCCCCCTGGGGGCCCTTCAGGCCAGCTAGGTCTTTGGGTCCTGGCTCCTTCGCTTTGGGAGCTGTTGCTGCAGTTGGGCATGTTGGCCGGAGAGTGCTTCTCGGGCCGAGAACTGCAACCTTGCTCGTATCTCCCAGGTTCTCAGCCTAAAGAAAGCCCCCAGACCCAAATTGAGAGGGGCTGCTTGGGGGCCCCCTGGGGGCCCTTCAGGCCAGCTAGGTCTTTGTGTCCTGGCTCCTTCGGTTTGGGAGCTGTTGCTGCAGTTGGGCATGTTGGCCGGAGAGTGCTTCTCCGGCCGCGAACTGCAACCTTGCAGGTACCTCCCAGGTTCCCAGCCCAACGAAAGCCCCCAGACCCAAATGGAGAGGGGCTGCTTGGGGCCCCCCTGGGGGCCCTTCAGGCCAGCTAGGTCTTTGGGTCCTGGCTCCTTCGCTTTGGGAGCTGTTGCTGCAGTTGGGCATGTTGGCCGGAGAGTGCTTCTCGGGCCGCGAACTGCAACCTTGCAGGATTCTCCCAGGTTCCCGGCCCAACGAAAGCCCCCAGACCCAAATGGAGAGGGGCTGCTTGGGGCCCCCCTGGGGGCCCTTCAGGCCAGCTAGGTCTTTGGGTCCTGGCTCCTTCGGTATGGGAGCTGTTGCTGCAGTTGGGCATGTTGGCCGGAGAGTGCTTCTCGGGCCGCGAACTGCAACCTTGCAGGTACCTCCCAGGTTCCCGGCCCAACGAAAGCCCCCAGACCCAAATTGAGAGGTGCTGCTTGGGGGCCCCCTGGGGGCCCTTCAGGCCAGCTAGGTCTTTGGGTCCTGGCTCCTTCGGTTTGGGAGCTGTTGCTGCAGTTGGGCATGTTGGCCGGAGAGTGCTTCTCGGGCCGCGAACTGCAACCTTGCAGGTACCTCCCAGGTTCCCGGCCCAACAAAAGCCCCCAGACCCAAATGGAGAGGGGCTGCTTGGGGGCCCCCTGGGGGCCCTTCAGGCCAGCTAGGTCTTTGGGTCCTGGCTCCTTCGCTTTGGGAGCTGTTGCTGCAGTTGTGCATGTTGGCCGGAGAGTGCTTCTCGGGCCGCGAACTGCAACCTTGCAGGATTCTCCCAGGTTCCCGGCCCAACGAAAGCCCCCAGACCCATATGGAGAGGGGCAGCTTGGGGGACGCCTTGGGGCCCTTCAGGCCAGCTAGGTCTTTGGGTCCTGGCTCCTTCGCTTTGGGAGCTGTTGCTGCAGTTGGGCATGTTGGCCGGAGAGTGCTTCTCGGGCCGCGAACTGCAACCTTGCAGGATTCTCCCAGGTTCCCGGCCCAACGAAAGCCCCCAGACCCAAATGGAGAGGGGCTGCTTGGGGGACCCCTTGGGGCCCTTCAGGCCAGCTAGGTCTTTGGGTCCTGGCTCCTTCGGTTTGGGAGCTGTTGCTGCAGTTGGGCATGTTGGCCGGAGAGTGCTTCTCGGGCCGCGAACTTCAACCTTGCAGGATTCTCCTAGGTTCCATGCCCAACGAAAGCCCCCAGACCCAAATGGAGAGGGGCTGCTTGGGGACCCCCTGGGGGCCCTTCAGGCCAGCTAGGTCTTTGGGTCCTGGCTCCTTCGGTTTGGGAGCTGTTGCTGCAGTTGGGCATGTTGGCCGGAGAGTGCTTCTCGGGCCGCGAACTGCAACCTTGCAGGATTCTCCCAGGTTCCCGGCCCAACGAAAGCCCCCAGACCCAAATGGAGAGGGGCTACTTGGGGGCCCCCTGGGGGCCCTTCAGGCCAGCTAGGTCTTTGGGTCCTGGCTCCTTCGCTTTGGGAGCTGTTGCTGCAGTTGGGCATGTTGGCCGGAGAGTGCTTCTCGGGCCGCGAACTGCAACCTTGCTGGTATCTCCCAGGTTCTCAGCCTAAAGAAAGCCCCCAGACCCAAATGGAGAGGGGCTGCTTGGGGGCCCCCTGGGGGCCCTTCAGGCCAGCTAGGTCTTTGTGTCCTGGCTCCTTCGGTTTGGGAGCTGTTGCTGCAGTTGGGCATGTTGGCCGGAGAGTGCTTCTCCGGCCGCGAACTGCAACCTTGCAGGAATCTCCCAGGTTCCCAGCCCAACGAAAGCCCCCAGACCCAAATGGAGAGGGGCTGCTTGGGGCCCCCCTGGGGGCCCTTCAGGCCAGCTAGGTCTTTGGGTCCTGGCTCCTTCGCTTTGGGAGCTGTTGCTGCAGTTGGGCATGTTGGCCGGAGAGTGCTTCTCGGGCCGCGAACTGCAACCTTGCAGGATTCTCCCAGGTTCCCGGCCCAACGAAAGCCCCCAGACCCAAATGGAGAGGGGCTGCTTGGGGCCCCCCTGGGGGCCCTTCAGGCCAGCTAGGTCTTTGGGTCCTGGCTCCTTCAGTTTGGGAGCTGTTGCTGCAGTTGGGCATGTTGGCCGGAGAGTGCTTCTCGGGCCGCGAACTGCAACCTTGCAGGATTCTCCCAGGTTCCCGGCCCAACGAAAGCCCCCAGACCCAAATTGAGAGGTGCTGCTTGGGGGCCCCCTGGGGGCCCTTCAGGCCAGCTAGGTCTTTGGGTCCTGGCTCCTTCGGTTTGGGAGCTGGTGCTGCAGTTGGGCATGTTGGCCGGAGAGTGCTTCTCGGGCCGCGAACTGCAACCTTGCAGGATTCTCCCAGGTTCCCGGCCCAACAAAAGCCCCCAGACCCAAATGGAGAGGGGCTGCTTGGGGGCCCCCTGGTGCCCCTACAGGCCAGCTAGGTCTTTGGGTCCTGGCTCCTTCGCTTTGGGAGCTGTTGCTGCAGTTGGGCATGTTGGGCGGAGAGTGCTTCTCGGGCCGCGAACTGTAACTGGCAGGTACCTCTCAGGTATACATGCCCAACGAAAGCCCCCAGACCCAAATGGAGAGGGGCTGCTTGGGGGCCTTCTGGGGGCCCTTCAGGCCAGCTAGGTCTTTGGGTCCTGGCTCCTTCGCTTTGGGAGCTGTTGCTGGATATTTGGCATGTTGGCCGGAGAGTGCTTCTCGGGCCGCGAACTGCAACCTTGCAGGATTCTCCTAGGTTCCCGGCCCAACGAAAGCCCCCAGACCCAAATTGAGAGGGGCTGCTTGGGGGCCCCCTGGGGGCCCTTCAGGCCAGCTAGGTCTTTGGGTCCTGGCTCCTTCGCTTTGGGAGCTGTTGCTGCAGTTGGGCATGTTGGCCGGAGAGTGCTTCTCGGGCCGCGAACTGCAACCTTGCAGGTACCTCCCAGGTTCCCGGCCCAACGAAAGCCCCCAGACCCAAATGGAGAGGGGCTGCTTGGGGGCCCCCTGGGGGCCCTTCAGGCCAGCTAGATCTTTGGGTCCTGGCTCCTTCGCTTTGGGAGCTGTTGCTGCAGTTGGGCATGTTGGCCGGAGAGTGCTTCTCGGGCCGCGAACTGCAACCTTGCAGGATTCTCCTAGGTTCCCGGCCCAACGAAAGCCCCCAGACCCAAATGGAGAGGGGCTGCTTGGGGGACCCCTTGGGGCCCTTCAGGCCAGCTAGGTCTTTGGGTCCTGGCTCCTTCGCTTTGGGAGCTGTTGCTACAGTTGGGCATGTTGGCCGGAGAGTGCTTCTCGGGCCGCGAACTGCAACCTTGCAGGATTCTCCTAGGTTCCCGGCCCAACGAAAGCCCCCAGACCCAAATGGAGAGGGGCTGATTGGGGGCCCCCTGGGGGCCCTTCAGGCCAGCTAGGTCTTTGGGTCCTGGCTCCTTCGCTTTGGGAGCTGTTGCTGCAGTTGGGCATGTTGGCCGGAGAGTGCTTCTCGGGCCGCGAACTGCAACCTTGCAGGATTCTCCCAGGTTCCCGGCCCAACGAAAGCCCCCAGACCCAAATGGAGAGGGGCTGCTTGGGGCCCCCCTGGGGGCCCTTCAGGCCAGCTAGGTCTTTGGGTCCTGGCTCCTTCGCTTTGGGAGCTGTTGCTGCAGTTGGGCATGTTGGCCGGAGAGTGCTTCTCGGGCCGCGAACTGCAACCTTGCAGGTACCTCCCAGGTTCCCTGCCCAACGAAAGCCCCCAGACCCAAATTGAGAGGGGCTGCTTGGGGCCCCCCTGGGGGCCCTTCAGGCCAGCTAGGTCTTTGGGTCCTGGCTCCTTCGGTTTGGGAGCTGTTGCTGCAGTTGGGCATGTTGGCCGGAGAGTGCTTCTCGGGCCGCGAACTGCAACCTTGCAGGATTCTCCCAGGTTCCCGGCCCAACGAAAGCCCCCAGACCCAAATTGAGAGGTGCTGCTAGGGGGCCCCCTGGGGGCCCTTCAGGCCAGCTAGGTCTTTGGGTCCTGGCTCCTTCGCTTTGGGAGCTGTTGCTGCAGTTGGGCATGTTGGCCGGAGAGTGCTTCTCGGGCCGCGAACTGCAACCTTGCAGGATTCTCCCAGGTTCCCGGCCCAACAAAAGCCCCCAGACCCAAATTGAGAGGGGCTGCTTGGGGGCCCCCTGGTGCCCCTTCAGGCCAGCTAGGTCTTTGGGTCCTGGCTCCTTCGCTTTGGGAGCTGTTGCTGGATATTTGGCATGTTGGCCGGAGAGTGCTTCTCGGGCCGCGAACTGCAACCTTGCAGGATTCTCCCAGGTTCCCGGCCCAACGAAAGCCCCCAGACCCAAATGGAGAGGGGCTTCTTGGGGGACCCCTTGGGGCCCTTCAGGCCAGCTAGGTCTTTGGGTCCTGGCTCCTTCGGTTTGGGAGCTGTTGCTGCAGTTGGGCATGTTGGCCGGAGAGTGCTTCTCAGGCCGCGAACTGCAACCTTGCAGGATTCTCCTAGGTTCCCGGCCCAACGAAAGCCCCCAGACCCAAATTGAGAGGGGCTGCTTGGGGGCCCCCTGGGGGCCCTTCAGGCCAGCTAGGTCTTTGGGTCCTGGCTCCTTCGGTTTGGGAGCTGGTGCTGCAGTTGGGCATGTTGGCCGGAGAGTGCTTCTCGGGCCGCGAACTGCAACCTTGCAGGTACCTCCCAGGTTCCCGGCCCAACGAAAGCCCCCAGACCCAAATGGAGAGGGGCTGCTTGGGGGCCCCCTGGGGGCCCTTCAGGCCAGCTAGGTCTTTGGGTCCTGGCTCCTTCGGTTTGGGAGCTGTTGCTGCAGTTGGGCATGTTGGGCGGAGAGTGCTTCTCGGGCCGCGAACTGCAACCTTGCTGGTATCTCCCAGGTTCTCAGCCTAAAGAAAGCCCCCAGACCCAAATTGAGAGGGGCTGCTTGGGGGCCCCCTGGGGGCCCTTCAGGCCAGCTAGGTCTTTGGGTCCTGGCTCCTTCGGTTTGGGAGCTGTTGCTGCAGTTGGGCATGTTGGCCGGAGAGTGCTTCTCCGGCCGCGAACTGCAACCTTGCAGGAATCTCCCAGGTTCCCAGCCCAACGAAAGCCCCCAGACCCAAATGGAGAGGGGCTGCTTGGGGGCCCCCTGGGGGCCCTTCAGGCCAGCTAGGTCTTTGGGTCCTGGCTCCTTCGCTTTGGGAGCTGTTGCTGCAGTTGGGCATGTTGGCCGGAGAGTGCTTCTCGGGCCGCGAACTGTAACCTTGCAGGATTCTCCCAGGTTCCCGGCCCAACGAAAGCCCCCAGACCCAAATTGAGAGGTGCTGCTAGGGGGCCCCCTGGGGGCCCTTCAGGCCAGCTAGGTCTTTGGGTCCTGGCTCCTTCGGTTTGGGAGCTGTTGCTGCAGTTGGGCATGTTGGCCGGAGAGTGCTTCTCGGGCCGCGAACTGCAACCTTGCAGGATTCTCCCAGGTTCCCGGCCCAACAAAAGCCCCCAGACCCAAATTGAGAGGGGCTGCTTGGGGGCCCCCTGGTGCCCCTTCAGGCCAGCTAGGTCTTTGGGTCCTGGCTCCTTCGCTTTGGGAGCTGTTGCTGGATATTTGGCATGTTGGCCGGAGAGTGCTTCTCGGGCCGCGAACTGCAACCTTGCAGGATTCTCCCAGGTTCCCGGCCCAACGAAAGCCCCCAGACCCAAATGGAGAGGGGCTTCTTGGGGGACCCCTTGGGGCCCTTCAGGCCAGCTAGGTCTTTGGGTCCTGGCTCCTTCGGTTTGGGAGCTGTTGCTGCAGTTGGGCATGTTGGCCGGAGAGTGCTTCTCAGGCCGCGAACTGCAACCTTGCAGGATTCTCCTAGGTTCCCGGCCCAACGAAAGCCC
This sequence comes from Gallinula chloropus, assembly GCF_964237585.1. Classification (NCBI taxonomy): domain Eukaryota; kingdom Metazoa; phylum Chordata; class Aves; order Gruiformes; family Rallidae; genus Gallinula; species Gallinula chloropus. The sequence continues at coordinate 23,510 of NW_028168386.1, forward strand.
CCAGACCCAAATTGAGAGGGGCTGCTTGGGGGCCCCCTGGGGGCCCTTCAGGCCAGCTAGGTCTTTGGGTCCTGGCTCCTTCGGTTTGGGAGCTGGTGCTGCAGTTGGGCATGTTGGCCGGAGAGTGCTTCTCGGGCCGCGAACTGCAACCTTGCAGGTACCTCCCAGGTTCCCGGCCCAACGAAAGCCCCCAGACCCAAATGGAGAGGGGCTGCTTGGGGGCCCCCTGGGGGCCCTTCAGGCCAGCTAGGTCTTTGGGTCCTGGCTCCTTCGCTTTGGGAGCTGTTGCTGCAGTTGGGCATGTTGGGCGGAGAGTGCTTCTCGGGCCGCGAACTGCAACCTTGCTGGTATCTCCCAGGTTCTCAGCCTAAAGAAAGCCCCCAGACCCAAATTGAGAGGGGCTGCTTGGGGGCCCCCTGGGGGCCCTTCAGGCCAGCTAGGTCTTTGGGTCCTGGCTCCTTCAGTTTGGGAGCTGTTGCTGCAGTTGGGCATGTTGGCCGGAGAGTGCTTCTCCGGCCGCGAACTGCAACCTTGCAGGAATCTCCCAGGTTCCCAGCCCAACGAAAGCCCCCAGACCCAAATGGAGAGGGGCTGCTTGGGGGCCCCCTGGGGGCCCTTCAGGCCAGCTAGGTCTTTGGGTCCTGGCTCCTTCGCTTTGGGAGCTGTTGCTGCAGTTGGGCATGTTGGCCGGAGAGTGCTTCTCGGGCCGCGAACTGCAACCTTGCAGGATTTTCCCAGGTTCCCGGCCCAACGAAAGCCCCCAGACCCAAATGGAGAGGGGCTGCTTGGGGCCCCCCTGGGGGCCCTTCAGGCCAGCTAGGTCTTTGGGTCCTGGCTCCTTCGCTTTGGGAGCTGTTGCTGCAGTTGGGCATGTTGGGCGGAGAGTGCTTCTCGGGCCGCGAACTGTAACTGGCAGGTACCTCTCAGGTATACATGCCCAACGAAAGCCCCCAGACCCAAATGGAGAGGGGCTGCTTGGGGGCCTTCTGGGGGCCCTTCAGGCCAGCTAGGTCTTTGGGTCCTGGCTCCTTCGCTTTGGGAGCTGTTGCTGGATATTTGGCATGTTGGCCGGAGAGTGCTTCTCGGGCCGCGAACTGCAACCTTGCAGGATTCTCCCAGGTTCCCGGCCCAACGAAAGCCCCCAGACCCAAATGGAGAGGGGCTTCTTGGGGGACCCCTTGGGGCCCTTCAGGCCAGCTAGGTCTTTGGGTCCTGGCTCCTTCGGTTTGGGAGCTGTTGCTGCAGTTGGGCATGTTGGCCGGAGAGTGCTTCTCGGGCCGCGAACTGCAACCTTGCAGGATTCTCCTAGGTTCCCGGCCCAACGAAAGCCCCCAGACCCAAATTGAGAGGGGCTGCTTGGGGGCCCCCTGGGGGCCCTTCAGGCCAGCTAGGTCTTTGGGTCCTGGCTCCTTCGCTTTGGGAGCTGTTGCTGCAGTTGGGCATGTTGGCCGGAGAGTGCTTCTCGGGCCGCGAACTGCAACCTTGCAGGATTCTCCCAGGTTCCCGGCCCAACGAAAGCCCCCAGACCCAAATGGAGAGGGGCTGCTTGGGGGCCCCCTGGGGGCCCTTCAGGCCAGCTAGGTCTTTGGGTCCTGGCTCCTTCGCTTTGGGAGCTGTTGCTGCAGTTGGGCATGTTGGCCGGAGAGTGCTTCTCGGGCCGCGAACTGCAACCTTGCAGGATTCTCCCAGGTTCCCGGCCCAACGAAAGCCCCCAGACCCATATGGAGAGGGGCTGCTTGGGGGACCCCTTGGGGCCCTTCAGGCCAGCTAGGTCTTTGGGTCCTGGCTCCTTCGCTTTGGGAGCTGTTGCTGCAGTTGGGCATGTTGGCCGGAGAGTGCTTCTCGGGCCGCGAACTGCAACCTTGCAGGATTCTCCTAGGTTCCCGGCCCAACGAAAGCCCCCAGACCCAAATGGAGAGGGGCTGCTTGGGGGACCCCTTGGGGCCCTTCAGGCCAGCTAGGTCTTTGGGTCCTGGCTCCTTCGCTTTGGGAGCTGTTGCTACAGTTGGGCATGTTGGCCGGAGAGTGCTTCTCGGGCCGCGAACTGCAACCTTGCAGGATTCTCCTAGGTTCCCGGCCCAACGAAAGCCCCCAGACCCAAATGGAGAGGGGCTGCTTGGGGGCCCCCTGGGGGCCCTTCAGGCCAGCTAGGTCTTTGGGTCCTGGCTCCTTCGCTTTGGGAGCTGTTGCTGCAGTTGGGCATGTTGGCCGGAGAGTGCTTCTCGGGCCGCGAACTGCAACCTTGCAGGATTCTCCCAGGTTCCCGGCCCAACGAAAGCCCCCAGACCCAAATGGAGAGGGGCTGCTTGGGGCCCCCCTGGGGGCCCTTCAGGCCAGCTAGGTCTTTGGGTCCTGGCTCCTTCGCTTTGGGAGCTGTTGCTGCAGTTGGGCATGTTGGCCGGAGAGTGCTTCTCGGGCCGCGAACTGCAACCTTGCAGGATTCTCCCAGGTTCCCGGCCCAACGAAAGCCCCCAGACCCAAATTGAGAGGGGCTGCTTGGGGCCCCCCTGGGGGCCCTTCAGGCCAGCTAGGTCTTTGGGTCCTGGCTCCTTCGCTTTGGGAGCTGTTGCTGCAGTTGGGCATGTTGGCCGGAGAGTGCTTCTCGGGCCGCGAACTGCAACCTTGCAGGATTCTCCCAGGTTCCCGGCCCAACGAAAGCCCCCAGACCCAAATTGAGAGGTGCTGCTTGGGGGCCCCCTGGGGGCCCTTCAGGCCAGCTAGGTCTTTGGGTCCTGGCTCCTTCAGTTTGGGAGCTGTTGCTGCAGTTGGGCATGTTGGCCGGAGAGTGCTTCTCGGGCCGCGAACTGCAACCTTGCAGGATTCTCCCAGGTTCCCGGCCCAACAAAAGCCCCCAGACCCAAATTGAGAGGGGCTGCTTGGGGGCCCCCTGGTGCCCCTTCAGGCCAGCTAGGTCTTTGGGTCCTGGCTCCTTCGCTTTGGGAGCTGTTGCTGGATATTTGGCATGTTGGCCGGAGAGTGCTTCTCGGGCCGCGAACTGCAACCTTGCAGGATTCTCCCAGGTTCCCGGCCCAACGAAAGCCCCCAGACCCAAATGGAGAGGGGCTTCTTGGGGGACCCCTTGGGGCCCTTCAGGCCAGCTAGGTCTTTGGGTCCTGGCTCCTTCGGTTTGGGAGCTGTTGCTGCAGTTGGGCATGTTGGCCGGAGAGTGCTTCTCAGGCCGCGAACTGCAACCTTGCAGGATTCTCCTAGGTTCCCGGCCCAACGAAAGCCCCCAGACCCAAATGGAGAGGGGCTGCTTGGGGGCCCCCTGGGGGCCCTTCAGGCCAGCTAGGTCTTTGGGTCCTGGCTCCTTCGGTTTGGGAGCTGGTGCTGCAGTTGGGCATGTTGGCCGGAGAGTGCTTCTCGGGCCGCGAACTGCAACCTTGCAGGTACCTCCCAGGTTCCCGGCCCAACGAAAGCCCCCAGACCCAAATGGAGAGGGGCTGCTTGGGGGCCCCCTGGGGGCCCTTCAGGCCAGCTAGGTCTTTGGGTCCTGGCTCCTTCGGTTTGGGAGCTGTTGCTGCAGTTGGGCATGTTGGGCGGAGAGTGCTTCTCGGGCCGCGAACTGCAACCTTGCTGGTATCTCCCAGGTTCTCAGCCTAAAGAAAGCCCCCAGACCCAAATTGAGAGGGGCTGCTTGGGGGCCCCCTTGGGGCCCTTCAGGCCAGCTAGGTCTTTGGGTCCTGGCTCCTTCGGTTTGGGAGCTGTTGCTGCAGTTGGGCATGTTGGCCGGAGAGTGCTTCTCCGGCCGCGAACTGCAACCTTGCAGGAATCTCCCAGGTTCCCAGCCCAACGAAAGCCCCCAGACCCAAATGGAGAGGGGCTGCTTGGGGGCCCCCTGGGGGCCCTTCAGGCCAGCTAGGTCTTTGGGTCCTGGCTCCTTCGCTTTGGGAGCTGTTGCTGCAGTTGGGCATGTTGGCCGGAGAGTGCTTCTCGGGCCGCGAACTGCAACCTTGCAGGATTCTCCCAGGTTCCCGGCCCAACGAAAGCCCCCAGACCCAAATGGAGAGGGGCTGCTTGGGGCCCCCCTGGGGGCCCTTCAGGCCAGCTAGGTCTTTGGGTCCTGGCTCCTTCGGTTTGGGAGCTGTTGCTGCAGTTGGGCATGTTGGCCGGAGAGTGCTTCTCGGGCCGCGAACTGCAACCTTGCAGGATTCTCCCAGGTTCCCGGCCCAACGAAAGCCCCCAGACCCAAATTGAGAGGGGCTGCTTGGGGGCCCCCTGGGGGCCCTTCAGGCCAGCTAGGTCTTTGGGTCCTGGCTCCTTCGGTTTGGGAGCTGTTGCTGCAGTTGGGCATGTTGGCCGGAGAGTGCTTCTCGGGCCGCGAACTGCAACCTTGCAGGATTCTCCCAGGTTCCCGGCCCAACAAAAGCCCCCAGACCCAAATTGAGAGGGTCTGCTTGGGGGCCCCCTGGGGGCCCTTCAGGCCAGCTAGGTCTTTGGGTCCTGGCTCCTTCGGTTTGGGAGCTGTTGCTGCAGTTGGGCATGTTGGCCGGAGAGTGCTTCTCGGGCCGCGAACTGCAACCTTGCAGGTACCTCCCAGGTTCCCGGCCCAACGAAAACCCCCAGACCCAAATGGAGAGGGGCTGCTTGGGGGCCCCCTGGTGCCCCTTCAGGCCAGCTAGGTCTTTGGGTCCTGGCTCCTTCGGTTTGGGAGCTGTTGCTGCAGTTGGGCATGTTGGGCGGAGAGTGCTTCTCGGGCCGCGAACTGTAACTGGCAGGTACCTCTCAGGTATACATGCCCAACGAAAGCCCCCAGACCCAAATGGAGAGGGGCTGCTTGGGGGCCTTCTGGGGGCCCTTCAGGCCAGCTAGGTCTTTGGGTCCTGGCTCCTTCGCTTTGGGAGCTGTTGCTGGATATTTGGCATGTTGGCCGGAGAGTGCTTCTCGGGCCGCGAACTGCAACCTTGCAGGATTCTCCCAGGTTCCCGGCCCAACGAAAGCCCCCAGACCCAAATGGAGAGGGGCTTCTTGGGGGACCCCTTGGGGCCCTTCAGGCCAGCTAGGTCTTTGGGTCCTGGCTCCTTCGGTTTGGGAGCTGTTGCTGCAGTTGGGCATGTTGGCCGGAGAGTGCTTCTCGGGCCGCGAACTGCAACCTTGCAGGATTCTCCTAGGTTCCCGGCCCAACGAAAGCCCCCAGACCCAAATGGAGAGGGGCTGCTTGGGGGCCCCCTGGGGGCCCTTCAGGCCAGCTAGGTCTTTGGGTCCTGGCTCCTTCGGTTTGGGAGCTGTTGCTGCAGTTGGGCATGTTGGCCGGAGAGTGCTTCTCGGGCCGCGAACTGCAACCTTGCAGGATTCTCCCAGGTTCCCGGCCCAACGAAAGCCCCCAGACCCAAATGGAGAGGGGCTTCTTGGGGGACCCCTTGGGGCCCTTCAGGCCAGCTAGGTCTTTGGGTCCTGGCTCCTTCGGTTTGGGAGCTGTTGCTGCAGTTGGGCATGTTGGCCGGAGAGTGCTTCTCGGGCCGCGAACTGCAACCTTGCAGGATTCTCCTAGGTTCCCGGCCCAACGAAAGCCCCCAGACCCAAATGGAGAGGGGCTGCTTGGGGGCCCCCTGGGGGCCCTTCAGGCCAGCTAGGTCTTTGGGTCCTGGCTCCTTCGGTTTGGGAGCTGTTGCTGCAGTTGGGCATGTTGGGCGGAGAGTGCTTCTCGGGCCGCGAACTGCAACCTTGCTGGTATCTCCCAGGTTCTCAGCCTAAAGAAAGCCCCCAGACCCAAATGGAGAGGGGCTGCTTGGGGGCCCCCTGGGGGCCCTTCAGGCCAGCTAGGTCTTTGGGTCCTGGCTCCTTCGGTTTGGGAGCTGGTGCTGCAGTTGGGCATGTTGGCCGGAGAGTGCTTCTCGGGCCGCGAACTGCAACCTTGCAGGTACCTCCCAGGTTCCCGGCCCAACGAAAGCCCCCAGACCCAAATGGAGAGGGGCTGCTTGGGGGCCCCCTGGGGGCCCTTCAGGCCAGCTAGGTCTTTGGGTCCTGGCTCCTTCGGTTTGGGAGCTGTTGCTGCAGTTGGGCATGTTGGGCGGAGAGTGCTTCTCGGGCCGCGAACTGCAACCTTGCAGGATTCTCCTAGGTTCCCGGCCCAACGAAAGCCCCCAGACCCAAATTGAGAGGGGCTGCTTGGGGGCCCCCTGGGGGCCCTTCAGGCCAGCTAGGTCTTTGGGTCCTGGCTCCTTCGGTTTGGGAGCTGTTGCTGGATATTTGGCATGTTGGCCGGAGAGTGCTTCTCGGGCCGCGAACTGCAACCTTGCAGGATTCTCCCAGGTTCCCGGCCCAACGAAAGCCCCCAGACCCAAATGGAGAGGGGCTTCTTGGGGGACCCCTTGGGGCCCTTCAGGCCAGCTAGGTCTTTGGGTCCTGGCTCCTTCGGTTTGGGAGCTGTTGCTGCAGTTGGGCATGTTGGCCGGAGAGTGCTTCTCAGGCCGCGAACTGCAACCTTGCAGGATTCTCCTAGGTTCCCGGCCCAACGAAAGCCCCCAGACCCAAATTGAGAGGGGCTGCTTGGGGGCCCCCTGGGGGCCCTTCAGGCCAGCTAGGTCTTTGGGTCCTGGCTCCTTCGGTTTGGGAGCTGGTGCTGCAGTTGGGCATGTTGGCCGGAGAGTGCTTCTCGGGCCGCGAACTGCAACCTTGCAGGTACCTCCCAGGTTCCCGGCCCAACGAAAGCCCCCAGACCCAAATGGAGAGGGGCTGCTTGGGGGCCCCCTGGGGGCCCTTCAGGCCAGCTAGGTCTTTGGGTCCTGGCTCCTTCGGTTTGGGAGCTGTTGCTGCAGTTGGGCATGTTGGGCGGAGAGTGCTTCTCGGGCCGCGAACTGCAACCTTGCTGGTATCTCCCAGGTTCTCAGCCTAAAGAAAGCCCCCAGACCCAAATTGAGAGGGGCTGCTTGGGGGCCCCCTGGGGGCCCTTCAGGCCAGCTAGGTCTTTGGGTCCTGGCTCCTTCGGTTTGGGAGCTGGTGCTGCAGTTGGGCATGTTGGCCGGAGAGTGCTTCTCGGGCCGCGAACTGCAACCTTGCAGGTACCTCCCAGGTTCCCGGCCCAACGAAAGCCCCCAGACCCAAATGGAGAGGGGCTGCTTGGGGGCCCCCTGGGGGCCCTTCAGGCCAGCTAGGTCTTTGGGTCCTGGCTCCTTCGGTTTGGGAGCTGTTGCTGCAGTTGGGCATGTTGGGCGGAGAGTGCTTCTCGGGCCGCGAACTGCAACCTTGCAGGATTCTCCTAGGTTCCCGGCCCAACGAAAGCCCCCAGACCCAAATTGAGAGGGGCTGCTTGGGGGCCCCCTGGGGGCCCTTCAGGCCAGCTAGGTCTTTGGGTCCTGGCTCCTTCGGTTTGGGAGCTGGTGCTGCAGTTGGGCATGTTGGCCGGAGAGTGCTTCTCGGGCCGCGAACTGCAACCTTGCAGGTACCTCCCAGGTTCCCGGCCCAACGAAAGCCCCCAGACCCAAATGGAGAGGGGCTGCTTGGGGGCCCCCTGGGGGCCCTTCAGGCCAGCTAGGTCTTTGGGTCCTGGCTCCTTCGGTTTGGGAGCTGTTGCTGCAGTTGGGCATGTTGGGCGGAGAGTGCTTCTCGGGCCGCGAACTGCAACCTTGCTGGTATCTCCCAGGTTCTCAGCCTAAAGAAAGCCCCCAGACCCAAATTGAGAGGGGCTGCTTGGGGGCCCCCTGGGGGCCCTTCAGGCCAGCTAGGTCTTTGGGTCCTGGCTCCTTCGGTTTGGGAGCTGTTGCTGCAGTTGGGCATGTTGGCCGGAGAGTGCTTCTCCGGCCGCGAACTGCAACCTTGCAGGAATCTCCCAGGTTCCCAGCCCAACGAAAGCCCCCAGACCCAAATGGAGAGGGGCTGCTTGGGGGCCCCCTGGGGGCCCTTCAGGCCAGCTAGGTCTTTGGGTCCTGGCTCCTTCGCTTTGGGAGCTGTTGCTGCAGTTGGGCATGTTGGCCGGAGAGTGCTTCTCGGGCCGCGAACTGCAACCTTGCAGGATTCTCCCAGGTTCCCGGCCCAACGAAAGCCCCCAGACCCAAATGGAGAGGGGCTGCTTGGGGCCCCCCTGGGGGCCCTTCAGGCCAGCTAGGTCTTTGGGTCCTGGCTCCTTCGCTTTGGGAGCTGTTGCTGCAGTTGGGCATGTTGGCCGGAGAGTGCTTCTCGGGCCGCGAACTGCAACCTTGCAGGATTCTCCCAGGTTCCCGGCCCAACGAAAGCCCCCAGACCCAAATTGAGAGGGGCTGCTTGGGGGCCCCCTGGGGGCCCTTCAGGCCAGCTAGGTCTTTGGGTCCTGGCTCCTTCGGTTTGGGAGCTGTTGCTGCAGTTGGGCATGTTGGCCGGAGAGTGCTTCTCGGGCCGCGAACTGCAACCTTGCAGGATTCTCCCAGGTTCCCGGCCCAACAAAAGCCCCCAGACCCAAATTGAGAGGGTCTGCTTGGGGCCCCCCTGGGGGCCCTTCAGGCCAGCTAGGTCTTTGGGTCCTGGCTCCTTCGGTTTGGGAGCTGTTGCTGCAGTTGGGCATGTTGGCCGGAGAGTGCTTCTCGGGCCGCGAACTGCAACCTTGCAGGTACCTCCCAGGTTCCCGGCCCAACGAAAACCCCCAGACCCAAATGGAGAGGGGCTGCTTGGGGGCCCCCTGGTGCCCCTTCAGGCCAGCTAGGTCTTTGGGTCCTGGCTCCTTCGCTTTGGGAGCTGTTGCTGCAGTTGGGCATGTTGGGCGGAGAGTGCTTCTCGGGCCGCGAACTGTAACTGGCAGGTACCTCTCAGGTATACATGCCCAACGAAAGCCCCCAGACCCAAATGGAGAGGGGCTGCTTGGGGGCCTTCTGGGGGCCCTTCAGGCCAGCTAGGTCTTTGGGTCCTGGCTCCTTCGCTTTGGGAGCTGTTGCTGGATATTTGGCATGTTGGCCGGAGAGTGCTTCTCGGGCCGCGAACTGCAACCTTGCAGGATTCTCCCAGGTTCCCGGCCCAACGAAAGCCCCCAGACCCAAATGGAGAGGGGCTTCTTGGGGGACCCCTTGGGGCCCTTCAGGCCAGCTAGGTCTTTGGGTCCTGGCTCCTTCGGTTTGGGAGCTGTTGCTGCAGTTGGGCATGTTGGCCGGAGAGTGCTTCTCGGGCCGCGAACTGCAACCTTGCAGGATTCTCCCAGGTTCCCGGCCCAACGAAAGCCCCCAGACCCAAATGGAGAGGGGCTGCTTGGGGGCCCCCTGGGGGCCCTTCAGGCCAGCTAGGTCTTTGGGTCCTGGCTCCTTCGCTTTGGGAGCTGTTGCTGCAGTTGGGCATGTTGGCCGGAGAGTGCTTCTCGGGCCGCGAACTGCAACCTTGCAGGATTCTCCCAGGTTCCCGGCCCAACGAAAGCCCCCAGACCCATATGGAGAGGGGCTGCTTGGGGGACCCCTTGGGGCCCTTCAGGCCAGCTAGGTCTTTGGGTCCTGGCTCCTTCGGTTTGGGAGCTGTTGCTGCAGTTGGGCATGTTGGCCGGAGAGTGCTTCTCGGGCCGCGAACTGCAACCTTGCAGGATTCTCCTAGGTTCCCGGCCCAACGAAAGCCCCCAGACCCAAATGGAGAGGGGCTGCTTGGGGGACCCCTTGGGGCCCTTCAGGCCAGCTAGGTCTTTGGGTCCTGGCTCCTTCGCTTTGGGAGCTGTTGCTACAGTTGGGCATGTTGGCCGGAGAGTGCTTCTCGGGCCGCGAACTGCAACCTTGCAGGATTCTCCTAGGTTCCCGGCCCAACGAAAGCCCCCAGACCCAAATGGAGAGGGGCTGCTTGGGGGCCCCCTGGGGGCCCTTCAGGCCAGCTAGGTCTTTGGGTCCTGGCTCCTTCGCTTTGGGAGCTGTTGCTGCAGTTGGGCATGTTGGCCGGAGAGTGCTTCTCGGGCCGCGAACTGCAACCTTGCAGGATTCTCCCAGGTTCCCGGCCCAACGAAAGCCCCCAGACCCAAATGGAGAGGGGCTGCTTGGGGCCCCCCTGGGGGCCCTTCAGGCCAGCTAGGTCTTTGGGTCCTGGCTCCTTCGCTTTGGGAGCTGTTGCTGCAGTTGGGCATGTTGGCCGGAGAGTGCTTCTCGGGCCGCGAACTGCAACCTTGCAGGTACCTCCCAGGTTCCCGGCCCAACGAAAGCCCCCAGACCCAAATTGAGAGGGGCTGCTTGGGGCCCCCCTGGGGGCCCTTCAGGCCAGCTAGGTCTTTGGGTCCTGGCTCCTTCGGTTTGGGAGCTGTTGCTGCAGTTGGGCATGTTGGCCGGAGAGTGCTTCTCGGGCCGCGAACTGCAACCTTGCAGGATTCTCCCAGGTTCCCGGCCCAACGAAAGCCCCCAGACCCAAATGGAGAGGGGCTGCTTGGGGGCCCCCTGGGGGCCCTTCAGGCCAGCTAGGTCTTTGGGTCCTGCCTCTTTCGGTTTGGGAGCTGTTGCTGCAGTTGGGCATGTTGGCCGGAGAGTGCTTCTCGGGCCGCGAACTGCAACCTTGCAGGATTCTCCCAGGTTCCCGGCCCAACAAAAGCCCCCAGACCCAAATTGAGAGGGGCTGCTTGGGGGCCCCCTGGTGCCCCTTCAGGCCAGCTAGGTCTTTGGGTCCTGGCTCCTTCGCTTTGGGAGCTGTTGCTGGATATTTGGCATGTTGGCCGGAGAGTGCTTCTCGGGCCGCGAACTGCAACCTTGCAGGATTCTCCCAGGTTCCCGGCCCAACGAAAGCCCCCAGACCCAAATGGAGAGGGGCTTCTTGGGGGACCCCTTGGGGCCCTTCAGGCCAGCTAGGTCTTTGGGTCCTGGCTCCTTCGGTTTGGGAGCTGTTGCTGCAGTTGGGCATGTTGGCCGGAGAGTGCTTCTCAGGCCGCGAACTGCAACCTTGCAGGATTCTCCTAGGTTCCCGGCCCAACGAAAGCCCCCAGACCCAAATTGAGAGGGGCTGCTTGGGGGCCCCCTGGGGGCCCTTCAGGCCAGCTAGGTCTTTGGGTCCTGGCTCCTTCGCTTTGGGAGCTGGTGCTGCAGTTGGGCATGTTGGCCGGAGAGTGCTTCTCGGGCCGCGAACTGCAACCTTGCAGGTACCTCCCAGGTTCCCGGCCCAACGAAAGCCCCCAGACCCAAATGGAGAGGGGCTGCTTGGGGGCCCCCTGGGGGCCCTTCAGGCCAGCTAGGTCTTTGGGTCCTGGCTCCTTCGGTTTGGGAGCTGTTGCTGCAGTTGGGCATGTTGGGCGGAGAGTGCTTCTCGGGCCGCGAACTGCAACCTTGCTGGTATCTCCCAGGTTCTCAGCCTAAAGAAAGCCCCCAGACCCAAATTGAGAGGGGCTGCTTGGGGGCTGCCTGGGGGCCCTTCAGGCCAGCTAGGTCTTTGGGTCCTGGCTCCTTCGGTTTGGGAGCTGTTGCTGCAGTTGGGCATGTTGGCCGGAGAGTGCTTCTCCGGCCGCGAACTGCAACCTTGCAGGAATCTCCCAGGTTCCCAGCCCAACGAAAGCCCCCAGACCCAAATGGAGAGGGGCTGCTTGGGGGCCCCCTGGGGGCCCTTCAGGCCAGCTAGGTCTTTGGGTCCTGGCTCCTTCGCTTTGGGAGCTGTTGCTGCAGTTGGGCATGTTGGCCGGAGAGTGCTTCTCGGGCCGCGAACTGCAACCTTGCAGGATTCTCCCAGGTTCCCGGCCCAACGAAAGCCCCCAGACCCAAATGGAGAGGGGCTGCTTGGGGCCCCCCTGGGGGCCCTTCAGGCCAGCTAGGTCTTTGGGTCCTGGCTCCTTCGCTTTGGGAGCTGTTGCTGCAGTTGGGCATGTTGGCCGGAGAGTGCTTCTCGGGCCGCGAACTGCAACCTTGCAGGATTCTCCCAGGTTCCCGGCCCAACGAAAGCCCCCAGACCCAAATTGAGAGGAGCTCCTTGGGGGACCCATGGGGGCCCTTCAGGCCAGCTAGGTCTTTGGGTCCTGGCTCCTTCGGTTTGGGAGCTGTTGCTGCAGTTGGGCATGTTGGCCGGAGAGTGCTTCTCGGGCCGCGAACTGCAACCTTGCAGGATTCTCCCAGGTTCCCGGCCCAACAAAAGCCCCCAGACCCAAATTGAGAGGGTCTGCTTGGGGCCCCCCTGGGGGCCCTTCAGGCCAGCTAGGTCTTTGGGTCCTGGCTCCTTCGCTTTGGGAGCTGGTGCTGCAGTTGGGCATGTTGGCCGGAGAGTGCTTCTCGGGCCGCGAACTGCAACCTTGCAGGTACCTCCCAGGTTCCCGGCCCAACGAAAACCCCCAGACCCAAATGGAGAGGGGCTGCTTGGGGGCCCCCTGGTGCCCCTTCAGGCCAGCTAGGTCTTTGGGTCCTGGCTCCTTCGCTTTGGGAGCTGTTGCTGCAGTTGGGCATGTTGGGCGGAGAGTGCTTCTCGGGCCGCGAAATGTAACTTGCAGGTACCTCTCAGGTATACATGCCCAACGAAAGCCCCCAGACCCAAATGGAGAGGGGCTGCTTGGGGGCCCCCTGGGGGCCCTTCAGGCCAGCTAGGTCTTTGGGTCCTGGCTCCTTCGCTTTGGGAGCTGTTGCTGCAGTTGTGCATGTTGGCCGGAGAGTGCTTCTCGGGCCGCGAACTGCAACCTTGCATGAATCTCCCAGGTACCCCGCCCAACGAAAGCCCCCAGACCCAAATGGAGAGGGGCTACTTGGGGACCCCCTGGGGGCCCTTCAGGCCAGCTAGGTCTTTGGGTCCTGGCTCCTTCGCTTTGGGAGCTGTTGCTGCAGTTGGGCATGTTGGCCGGAGAGTGCTTCTCGGGCCGCGAACTCTAACCTTGCAGGTACCTCTCAGGTATCCATGCCCAACGAAAGCCCCCAGACCCAAATTGAGAGGGGCTACTTGGGGGCCCCCTGGGGGCCCTTCAGGCCAGCTAGGTCTTTGGGTCCTGGCTCCTTCGCTTTGGGAGCTGTTGCTGCAGTTGGGCATGTTGGCCGGAGAGTGCTTCTCGGGCCGCGAACTGCAACCTTGCAGGAATCTCCCAGGTTCCCGGCCCAACGAAAGCCCCCAGACCCAAATTGAGAGGGGCTGCTTGGGGGCCCCCTGGGGGCCCTTCAGGCCAGCTAGGTCTTTGGGTCCTGGCTCCTTCGCTTTGGGAGCTGTTGCTGCAGTTGGGCATGTTGGCCGGAGAGTGCTTCTCGGGCCGCGAACTGCAACCTTGCAGGTACCTCCCAGGTTCCCGGCCCAACTAAAGCCCCCAGACCCAAATGGAGAGGAGCTCCTTGGGGGCCCCATGGGGGCCCTTCAGGCCAGCTAGGTCTTTGGGTCCTGGCTCCTTCGCTTTGGGAGCTGTTGCTGCAGTTGGGCATGTTGGCCGGAGAGTGCTTCTCGGGCCGCGAACTGCAACCTTGCAGGAATCTCCCAGGTTCCATGCCCAACGAAAGCCCCCAGACCCAAATTGAGAGGGGCTGCTTGGGGCCCCCCTGGGGGCCCTTCAGGCCAGCTAGGTCTTTGGGTCCTGGCTCCTTCGCTTTGGGAGCTGTTGCTGCAGTTGGGCATGTTGGCCGGAGAGTGCTTCTCGGGCCGCGAACTGCAACCTTGCAGGAATCTCCCAGGTTCCCGGCCCAACGAAAGCCCCCAGACCCAAATGGAGAGGGGCTGCTTGGGGGCCCCCTGGGGGCCCTTCAGGCCAGCTAGGTCTTTGGGTCCTGGCTCCTTCGGTTTGGGAGCTGTTGCTGCAGTTGAGCATGTTGGCCGGAGAGTGCTTCTCGGGCCGCGAACCTCAACCTTGCAGGAATCTCCCAGGTTCCCGGCCCAACAAAAGCCCCCAGACCCAAATGGAGAGGGGCTGCTTGGGGGCCCCCTGGGGGCCCTTCAGGCCAGCTAGGTCTTTGGGTCCTGGCTCCTTCGCTTTGGGAGCTGGTGCTGCAGTTGGGCATGTTGGCCGGAGAGTGCTTCTCGGGCCGCGAACTGCAACCTTGCAGGATTCTCCCAGGTTCCCGGCCCAACGAAAGCCCCCAGACCCAAATGGAGAGGGGCTGCTTGGGGGACCCCTTGGGGCCCTTCAGGCCAGCTAGGTCTTTGGGTCCTGGCTCCTTCGGTTTGGGAGCTGTTGCTGCAGTTGGGCATGTTGGCCGGAGAGTGCTTCTCGGGCCGCGAACCTCAACCTTGCAGGAATCTCCCAGGTTCCCGGCCCAACAAAAGCCCCCAGACCCAAATGGAGAGGGGCTGCTTGGGGGCCCCCTGGGGGCCCTTCAGGCCAGCTAGGTCTTTGGGTCCTGGCTCTTTCGCTTTGGGAGCTGGTGCTGCAGTTGGGCATGTTGGCCGGAGAGTGCTTCTCGGGCCGCGAACTGCAACCTTGCAGGATTCTCCCAGGTTCCCGGCCCAACGAAAGCCCCCAGACCCAAATGGAGAGGGGCTGCTTGGGGGCCCCCTGGGGGCCCTTCAGGCCAGCTAGGTCTTTGGGTCCTGGCTCCTTCGGTTTGGGAGCTGTTGCTGCAGTTGGGCATGTTGGCCGGAGAGTGCTTCTCGGGCCGCGAACTGCAACCTTGCAGGATTCTCCCAGGTTCCCGGCCCAACAGAAGCCCACAGACCCAAATGGAGAGGTGCTGCTTGGGGACCCCCTGGGGGCCCTTCAGGCCAGCTAGGTCTTTGGGTCCTGGCTCCTTCGGTTTGGGAGCTGTTGCTGCAGTTGGGCATGTTGGCCGGAGAGTGCTTCTCGGGCCGCGAACTGTAACTTGCAGGTACCTCTCAGGTATACATGCCCAACGAAAGCCCCCAGACCCAAATGGAGAGGGGCTGCTTGGGGGCCCCCTGGGGGCCCTTCAGGCCAGCTAGGTCTTTGGGTCCTGGCTCCTTCGCTTTGGAAGCTCTTGCTGGATATTGGGCATGTTGGCCGGAGAGTGCTTCTCCGGCCGCGAACTGCAACCTTGCAGGATTCTCCCAGGTTCCCGGCCCAACAAAAGCCCCCAGACCCAAATTGAGAGGGTCTGCTTGGGGCCCCCCTGGGGGCCCTTCAGGCCAGCTAGGTCTTTGGGTCCTGGCTCCTTCGCTTTGGGAGCTGTTGCTGCAGTTGGGCATGTTGGCCGGAGAGTGCTTCTCGGGCCGCGAACTGCAACCTTGCAGGTACCTCCCAGGTTCCCAGCCCAACGAAAGCCCCCAGACCCAAATGGAGAGGGGCTGCTTGGGGGCCCCCTGGTGCCCCTTCAGGCCAGCTAGGTCTTTGGGTCCTGGCTCCTTCGCTTTGGGAGCTGTTGCTGCAGTTGGGCATGTTGGGCGGAGAGTGCTTCACGGGCCGCGAACTGTAACTTGCAGGTACCTCTCAGGTATACATGCCCAACGAAAGCCCCCAGACCCAAATGGAGAGGGGCTGCTTGGGGGCCTTCTGGGGGCCCTTCAGGCCAGCTAGGTCTTTGGGTCCTGGCTCCTTCGCTTTGGGAGCTGTTGCTGTATATTTGGCATGTTGGCCGGAGAGTGCTTCTCGGGCCGCGAACTGCAACCTTGCTGGTATCTCCCAGGTTCTCAGCCTAAAGAAAGCCCCCAGACCCAAATGGAGAGGGGCTGCTTGGGGGCCCCCTGGGGGCCCTTCAGGTCAGCTAGGTCTTTGGGTCCTGGCTCCTTCGCTTTGGGAGCTGTTGCTGCAGTTGGGCATGTTGGCCGGAGAGTGCTTCTCTGGCCGCGAACTGCAACCTTGCAGGAATCTCCCAGGTTCCCGGCCCAACGAAAGCCCCCAGACCCAAATGGAGAGGGGCTGCTTGGGGGCCCCCTGGGGGCCCTTCAGGCCAGCTAGGTCTTTGGGTCCTGGCTCCTTCGCTTTGGGAGCTGTTGCTGCAGTTGTGCATGTTGGCCGGAGAGTGCTTCTCGGGCCGCGAACTGCAACCTTGCATGAATCTCCCAGGTACCCCGCCCAACGAAAGCCCCCAGACCCAAATGGAGAGGGGCTGCTTGGGGACCCCCTGGGGGCCCTTCAGGCCAGCTAGGTCTTTGGGTCCTGGCTCCTTCGCTTTGGGAGCTGTTGCTGCAGTTGGGCATGTTGGCCGGAGAGTGCTTCTCGGGCCGCGAACTGTAACCTTGCAGGTACCTCTCAGGTATACATGCCCAACGAAAGCCCCCAGACCCAAATTGAGAGGGGCTACTTGGGGGCCCCCTGGGGGCCCTTCAGGCCAGCTAGGTCTTTGGGTCCTGTCTCATTCGGTTTGGGAGCTGTTGCTGCAGTTGGGCATGTTGGCCGGAGAGTGCTTCTCGGGCCGCGAACTGCAACCTTGCAGGAATCTCCCAGGTTCCCGGCCCAACAGAAGCCCCTAGACCCAAATGGAGAGGGGCTGCTTGGGGGCCCCCTGGGGGCCCTTCAGGCCAGCTAGGTCTTTGGGTCCTGGCTCCTTCGCTTTGGGACCTGTTGCTGCAGTTGGGCATGTTGGCCGGAGAGTGCTTCTCGGGCCGCGAACTGCAACCTTGCAGGTACCTCCCAGGTTCCCGGCCCAACTAAAGCCCCCAGACCCAAATGGAGAGGAGCTCCTTGGGGGCCCCATGGGGGCCCTTCAGGCCAGCTAGGTCTTTGGGTCCTGGCTCCTTCGCTTTGGGAGCTGTTGCTGCAGTTGGGCATGTTGGCCGGAGAGTGCTTCTCGGGCCGCGAACTGCAACCTTGCAGGAATCTCCCAGATTCCATGCCCAACGAAAGCCCCCAGACCCAAATTGAGAGGGGCTGCTTGGGGGCCCCCTGGGGGCCCTTCAGGCCAGCTAGGTCTTTGGGTCCTGGCTCCTTCGCTTTGGGAGCTGTTGCTGCAGTTGGGCATGTTGGCCGGAGAGTGCTTCTCGGGCCGCGAACTGCAACCTTGCAGGATTCTCCCAGGTTCCCGGCCCAACTAAAGCCCCCAGACCCAAATTGAGAGGGGCTGCTTGGGGCCCCCCTGGGGGCCCTTCAGGCCAGCTAGGTCTTTGGGTCCTGGCTCCTTCGGTTTGGGAGCTGTTGCTGCAGTTGGGCATGTTGGCCGGAGAGTGCTTCTCGGGCCGCGAACTGCAACCTTGCAGGATTCTCCCAGGTTCCCGGCCCAACGAAAGCCCCCAGACCCAAATTGAGAGGTGCTGCTTGGGGGCCCCCTGGGGGCCCTTCAGGCCAGCTAGGTCTTTGGGTCCTGGCTCCTTCGCTTTGGGAGCTGTTGCTGCAGTTGGGCATGTTGGCCGGAGAGTGCTTCTCGGGCCGCGAACTGCAACCTTGCAGGAATCTCCCAGGTTCCCGGCCCAACGAAAGCCCCCAGACCCAAATGGAGAGGGGCTGCTTGGGGGCCCCCTGGGGGCCCTTCAGGCCAGCTAGGTCTTTGGGTCCTGGCTCCTTCGCTTTGGGAGCTGTTGCTGCAGTTGGGCATGTTGGCCGGAGAGTGCTTCTCGGGCCGCGAACTGCAACCTTGCAGGAATCTCCCAGGTTCCCGGCCCAACGAAAGCCCCCAGACCCAAATGGAGAGGGGCTGCTTGGGGGCCCCCTGGGGGCCCTTCAGGCCAGCTAGGTCTTTGGGTCCTGGCTCCTTCGGTTTGGGAGCTGTTGCTGCAGTTGGGCATGTTGGCCGGAGAGTGCTTCTCGGGCCGCGAACCTCAACCTTGCAGGAATCTCCCAGGTTCCCGGCCCAACAAAAGCCCCCAGACCCAAATGGAGAGGGGCTGCTTGGGGGCCCCCTGGGGGCCCTTCAGGCCAGCTAGGTCTTTGGGTCCTGGCTCCTTCGCTTTGGGAGCTGGTGCTGCAGTTGGGCATGTTGGCCGGAGAGTGCTTCTCGGGCCGCGAACTGCAACCTTGCAGGATTCTCCCAGGTTCCCGGCCCAACGAAAGCCCCCAGACCCAAATTGAGAGGGGCTGCTTGGGGGCCCCCTGGGGGCCCTTCAGGCCAGCTAGGTCTTTGGGTCCTGGCTCCTTCGGTTTGGGAGCTGTTGCTGCAGTTGGGCATGTTGGCCGGAGAGTGCTTCTCGGGCCGCGAACTGCAACCTTGCAGGATTCTCCCAGGTTCCCGGCCCAACAGAAGCCCCCAGACCCAAATGGAGAGGTGCTGCTTGGGGGCCCCCTGGGGGCCCTTCAGGCCAGCTAGGTCTTTGGGTCCTGGCTCCTTCGGTTTGGGAGCTGTTGCTGCAGTTGGGCATGTTGGCCGGAGAGTGCTTCTCGGGCCGCGAAATGTAACTTGCAGGTACCTCTCAGGTATACATGCCCAACGAAAGCCCCCAGACCCAAATGGAGAGGGGCTGCTTGGGGGCCTTCTGGGGGCCCTTCAGGCCAGCTAGGTCTTTGGGTCCTGGCTCCTTCGCTTTGGGAGCTGTTGCTGGATATTGGGCATGTTGGCCGGAGAGTGCTTCTCCGGCCGCGAACTGCAACCTTGCAGGATTCTCCCAGGTTCCCGGCCCAACAAAAGCCCCCAGACCCAAATTGAGAGGGTCTGCTTGGGGCCCCCCTGGGGGCCCTTCAGGCCAGCTAGGTCTTTGGGTCCTGGCTCCTTCGCTTTGGGAGCTGTTGCTGCAGTTGGGCATGTTGGCCGGAGAGTGCTTCTCGGGCCGCGAACTGCAACCTTGCAGGTACCTCCCAGGTTCCCAGCCCAACGAAAGCCCCCAGACCCAAATGGAGAGGGGCTGCTTGGGGGCCCCCTGGTGCCCCTTCAGGCCAGCTAGGTCTTTGGGTCCTGGCTCCTTCGCTTTGGGAGCTGTTGCTGCAGTTGGGCATGTTGGGCGGAGAGTGCTTCACGGGCCGCGAACTGTAACTTGCAGGTACCTCTCAGGTATACATGCCCAACGAAAGCCCCCAGACCCAAATGGAGAGGGGCTGCTTGGGGGCCTTCTGGGGGCCCTTCAGGCCAGCTAGGTCTTTGGGTCCTGGCTCCTTCGCTTTGGGAGCTGTTGCTGTATATTTGGCATGTTGGCCGGAGAGTGCTTCTCGGGCCGCGAACTGCAACCTTGCTGGTATCTCCCAGGTTCTCAGCCTAAAGAAAGCCCCCAGACCCAAATGGAGAGGGGCTGCTTGGGGGCCCCCTGGGGGCCCTTCAGGTCAGCTAGGTCTTTGGGTCCTGGCTCCTTCGCTTTGGGAGCTGTTGCTGCAGTTGGGCATGTTGGCCGGAGAGTGCTTCTCGGGCCGCGAACTGCAACCTTGCAGGAATCTCCCAGGTTCCCGGCCCAACGAAAGCCCCCAGACCCAAATGGAGAGGGGCTGCTTGGGGGCCCCCTGGGGGCCCTTCAGGCCAGCTAGGTCTTTGGGTCCTGGCTCCTTCGCTTTGGGAGCTGTTGCTGCAGTTGTGCATGTTGGCCGGAGAGTGCTTCTCGGGCCGCGAACTGCAACCTTGCATGAATCTCCCAGGTACCCCGCCCAACGAAAGCCCCCAGACCCAAATGGAGAGGGGCTGCTTGGGGACCCCCTGGGGGCCCTTCAGGCCAGCTAGGTCTTTGGGTCCTGGCTCCTTCGCTTTGGGAGCTGTTGCTGCAGTTGGGCATGTTGGCCGGAGAGTGCTTCTCGGGCCGCGAACTGTAACCTTGCAGGTACCTCTCAGGTATACATGCCCAACGAAAGCCCCCAGACCCAAATTGAGAGGGGCTACTTGGGGGCCCCCTGGGGGCCCTTCAGGCCAGCTAGGTCTTTGGGTCCTGGCTCATTCGGTTTGGGAGCTGTTGCTGCAGTTGGGCATGTTGGCCGGAGAGTGCTTCTCGGGCCGCGAACTGCAACCTTGCAGGAATCTCCCAGGTTCCCGGCCCAACAGAAGCCCCTAGACCCAAATGGAGAGGGGCTGCTTGGGGGCCCCCTGGGGGCCCTTCAGGCCAGCTAGGTCTTTGGGTCCTGGCTCCTTCGCTTTGGGACCTGTTGCTGCAGTTGGGCATGTTGGCCGGAGAGTGCTTCTCGGGCCGCGAACTGCAACCTTGCAGGTACCTCCCAGGTTCCCGGCCCAACTAAAGCCCCCAGACCCAAATGGAGAGGAGCTCCTTGGGGGCCCCATGGGGGCCCTTCAGGCCAGCTAGGTCTTTGGGTCCTGGCTCCTTCGCTTTGGGAGCTGTTGCTGCAGTTGGGCATGTTGGCCGGAGAGTGCTTCTCGGGCCGCGAACTGCAACCTTGCAGGAATCTCCCAGATTCCATGCCCAACGAAAGCCCCCAGACCCAAATTGAGAGGGGCTGCTTGGGGGCCCCCTGGGGGCCCTTCAGGCCAGCTAGGTCTTTGGGTCCTGGCTCCTTCGGTTTGGGAGCTGTTGCTGCAGTTGGGCATGTTGGCCGGAGAGTGCTTCTCGGGCCGCGAACTGCAACCTTGCAGGATTCTCCCAGGTTCCCGGCCCAACGAAAGCCCCCAGACCCAAATTGAGAGGTGCTGCTTGGGGGCCCCCTGGGGGCCCTTCAGGCCAGCTAGGTCTTTGGGTCCTGGCTCCTTCGGTTTGGGAGCTGTTGCTGCAGTTGGGCATGTTGGCCGGAGAGTGCTTCTCGGGCCGCGAACTGCAACCTTGCAGGATTCTCCCAGGTTCCCGGCCCAACAAAAGCCCCCAGACCCAAATTGAGAGGGGCTGCTTGGGGGCCCCCTGGTGCCCCTTCAGGCCAGCTAGGTCTTTGGGTCCTGGCTCCTTCGCTTTGGGAGCTGTTGCTGCAGTTGGGCATGTTGGCCGGAGAGTGCTTCTCGGGCCGCGAACTGCAACCTTGCAGGATTCTCCCAGGTTCCCGGCCCAACGAAAGCCCCCAGACCCAAATGGAGAGTGGCTTCTTGGGGGACCCCTTGGGGCCCTTCAGGCCAGCTAGGTCTTTGGGTCCTGGCTCCTTCGGTTTGGGAGCTGTTGCTGCAGTTGGGCATGTTGGCCGGAGAGTGCTTCTCAGGCCGCGAACTGCAACCTTGCAGGATTCTCCTAGGTTCCCGGCCCAACGAAAGCCCCCAGACCCAAATTGAGAGGGGCTGCTTGGGGGCCCCCTGGGGGCCCTTCAGGCCAGCTAGGTCTTTGGGTCCTGGCTCCTTCGCTTTGGGAGCTGGTGCTGCAGTTGGGCATGTTGGCCGGAGAGTGCTTCTCGGGCCGCGAACTGCAACCTTGCAGGTACCTCCCAGGTTCCC
Organism: Gallinula chloropus; assembly: GCF_964237585.1. NCBI lineage: Eukaryota > Metazoa > Chordata > Aves > Gruiformes > Rallidae > Gallinula > Gallinula chloropus. Next base: position 44,407 of record NW_028168386.1, read on the forward strand.
GGCCCAACGAAAGCCCCCAGACCCAAATGGAGAGGGGCTACTTGGGGGCCCCCTGGGGGCCCTTCAGGCCAGCTAGGTCTTTGGGTCCTGGCTCCTTCGGTTTGGGAGCTGTTGCTGCAGTTGGGCATGTTGGGCGGAGAGTGCTTCTCGGGCCGCGAACTGCAACCTTGCTGGTATCTCCCAGGTTCTCAGCCTAAAGAAAGCCCCCAGACCCAAATTGAGAGGGGCTGCTTGGGGGCCCCCTGGGGGCCCTTCAGGCCACCTAGGTCTTTGGGTCCTGGCTCCTTCGCTTTGGGAGCTGTTGCTGCAGTTGGGCATGTTGGCCGGAGAGTGCTTCTCCGGCCGCGAACTGCAACCTTGCAGGAATCTCCCAGGTTCCGAGCCCAACGAAAGCCCCCAGAACCAAATGGAGAGGGGCTGCTTGGGGGCCCCCTGGGGGCCCTTCAGGCCAGCTAGGTCTTTGGGTCCTGGCTCCTTCGCTTTGGGAGCTGTTGCTGCAGTTGGGCATGTTGGCCGGAGAGTGCTTCTCGGGCCGCGAACTGCAACCTTGCTGGTATCTCCCAGGTTCTCAGCCTAAAGAAAGCCCCCAGACCCAAATGGAGAGGGGCTGCTTGGGGGCCCCCTGGGGGCCCTTCAGGTCAGCTAGGTCTTTGGGTCCTGGCTCCTTCGCTTTGGGAGCTGTTGCTGCAGTTGGGCATGTTGGCCGGAGAGTGCTTCTCTGGCCGCGAACTGCAACCTTGCAGGAATCTCCCAGGTTCCCGGCCCAACGAAAGCCCCCAGACCCAAATGGAGAGGGGCTGCTTGGGGGCCCCCTGGGGGCCCTTCAGGCCAGCTAGGTCTTTGGGTCCTGGCTCCTTCGCTTTGGGAGCTGTTGCTGCAGTTGTGCATGTTGGCCGGAGAGTGCTTCTCGGGCCGCGAACTGCAACCTTGCATGAATCTCCCAGGTACCCCGCCCAACGAAAGCCCCCAGACCCAAATGGAGAGGGGCTGCTTGGGGACCCCCTGGGGGCCCTTCAGGCCAGCTAGGTCTTTGGGTCCTGGCTCCTTCGCTTTGGGAGCTGTTGCTGCAGTTGGGCATGTTGGCCGGAGAGTGCTTCTCGGGCCGCGAACTGTAACCTTGCAGGTACCTCTCAGGTATACATGCCCAACGAAAGCCCCCAGACCCAAATTGAGAGGGGCTACTTGGGGGCCCCCTGGGGGCCCTTCAGGCCAGCTAGGTCTTTGGGTCCTGGCTCATTCGGTTTGGGAGCTGTTGCTGCAGTTGGGCATGTTGGCCGGAGAGTGCTTCTCGGGCCGCGAACTGCAACCTTGCAGGAATCTCCCAGGTTCCCGGCCCAACAGAAGCCCCTAGACCCAAATGGAGAGGGGCTGCTTGGGGGCCCCCTGGGGGCCCTTCAGGCCAGCTAGGTCTTTGGGTCCTGGCTCCTTCGCTTTGGGACCTGTTGCTGCAGTTGGGCATGTTGGCCGGAGAGTGCTTCTCGGGCCGCGAACTGCAACCTTGCAGGTACCTCCCAGGTTCCCGGCCCAACTAAAGCCCCCAGACCCAAATGGAGAGGAGCTCCTTGGGGGCCCCATGGTGGCCCTTCAGGCCAGCTAGGTCTTTGGGTCCTGGCTCCTTCGCTTTGGGAGCTGTTGCTGCAGTTGGGCATGTTGGCCGGAGAGTGCTTCTCGGGCCGCGAACTGCAACCTTGCAGGAATCTCCCAGATTCCATGCCCAACGAAAGCCCCCAGACCCAAATTGAGAGGGGCTGCTTGGGGGCCCCCTGGGGGCCCTTCAGGCCAGCTAGGTCTTTGTGTCCTGGCTCCTTCGGTTTGGGAGCTGTTGCTGCAGTTGGGCATGTTGGCCGGAGAGTGCTTCTCGGGCCGCGAACTGCAACCTTGCAGGATTCTCCCAGGTTCCCGGCCCAACGAAAGCCCCCAGACCCAAATTGAGAGGTGCTGCTTGGGGGCCCCCTGGGGGCCCTTCAGGCCAGCTAGGTCTTTGGGTCCTGGCTCCTTCGGTTTGGGAGCTGTTGCTGCAGTTGGGCATGTTGGCCGGAGAGTGCTTCTCGGGCCGCGAACTGCAACCTTGCAGGATTCTCCCAGGTTCCCGGCCCAACGAAAGCCCCCAGACCCAAATTGAGAGGGGCTGCTTGGGGGCCCCCTGGTGCCCCTTCAGGCCAGCTAGGTCTTTGGGTCCTGGCTCCTTCGCTTTGGGAGCTGTTGCTGCAGTTGGGCATGTTGGCCGGAGAGTGCTTCTCGGGCCGCGAACTGCAACCTTGCAGGATTCTCCCAGGTTCCCGGCCCAACGAAAGCCCCCAGACCCAAATGGAGAGGGGCTTCTTGGGGGACCCCTTGGGGCCCTTCAGGCCAGCTAGGTCTTTGGGTCCTGGCTCCTTCGGTTTGGGAGCTGTTGCTGCAGTTGGGCATGTTGGCCGGAGAGTGCTTCTCAGGCCGCGAACTGCAACCTTGCAGGATTCTCCTAGGTTCCCGGCCCAACGAAAGCCCCCAGACCCAAATTGAGAGGGGCTGCTTGGGGGCCCCCTGGGGGCCCTTCAGGCCAGCTAGGTCTTTGGGTCCTGGCTCCTTCGCTTTGGGAGCTGGTGCTGCAGTTGGGCATGTTGGCCGGAGAGTGCTTCTCGGGCCGCGAACTGCAACCTTGCAGGTACCTCCCAGGTTCCCGGCCCAACGAAAGCCCCCAGACCCAAATGGAGAGGGGCTACTTGGGGGCCCCCTGGGGGCCCTTCAGGCCAGCTAGGTCTTTGGGTCCTGGCTCCTTCGGTTTGGGAGCTGTTGCTGCAGTTGGGCATGTTGGGCGGAGAGTGCTTCTCGGGCCGCGAACTGCAACCTTGCTGGTATCTCCCAGGTTCTCAGCCTAAAGAAAGCCCCCAGACCCAAATTGAGAGGGGCTGCTTGGGGGCCCCCTGGGGGCCCTTCAGGCCACCTAGGTCTTTGGGTCCTGGCTCCTTCGGTTTGGGAGCTGTTGCTGCAGTTGGGCATGTTGGCCGGAGAGTGCTTCTCCGGCCGCGAACTGCAACCTTGCAGGAATCTCCCAGGTTCCGAGCCCAACGAAAGCCCCCAGAACCAAATGGAGAGGGGCTGCTTGGGGGCCCCCTGGGGGCCCTTCAGGCCAGCTAGGTCTTTGGGTCCTGGCTCCTTCGCTTTGGGAGCTGTTGCTGCAGTTGGGCATGTTGGCCGGAGAGTGCTTCTCGGGCCGCGAACTGCAACCTTGCAGGATTCTCCCAGGTTCCCGGCCCAACGAAAGCCCCCAGACCCAAATGGAGAGGGGCTGCTTGGGGGCCCCCTGGGGGCCCTTCAGGCCAGCTAGGTCTTTGGGTCCTGGCTCCTTCGGTATGGGAGCTGTTGCTGCAGTTGGGCATGTTGGCCGGAGAGTGCTTCTCGGGCCGCGAACTGTAACCTTGCAGGTACCTCTCAGGTATACATGCCCAACGAAAACCCCCAGACCCAAATTGAGAGGGGCTACTTGGGGGCCCCCTGGGGGCCCTTCAGGCCAGCTAGGTCTTTGGGTCCTGGCTCATTCGGTTTGGGAGCTGTTGCTGCAGTTGGGCATGTTGGCCGGAGAGTGCTTCTCGGGCCACGAACTGCAACCTTGCAGGAATCTCCCAGGTTCCCGGCCCAACAGAAGCCCCTAGACCCAAATGGAGAGGGGCTGCTTGGGGGCCCCCTGGGGGCCCTTCAGGCCAGCTAGGTCTTTGGGTCCTGGCTCCTTCGCTTTGGGACCTGTTGCTGCAGTTGGGCATGTTGGCCGGAGAGTGCTTCTCGGGCCGCGAACTGCAACCTTGCAGGTACCTCCCAGGTTCCCGGCCCAACTAAAGCCCCCAGACCCAAATGGAGAGGAGCTCCTTGGGGGCCCCCTGGGGGCCCTTCAGGCCAGCTAGGTCTTTGGGTCCTGGCTCCTTCGCTTTGGGAGCTGTTGCTGCAGTTGGGCATGTTGGCCGGAGAGTGCTTCTCGGGCCGCGAACTGCAACCTTGCAGGATTCTCCCAGATTCCATGCCCAACGAAAGCCCCCAGACCCAAATTGAGAGGGGCTGCTTGGGGCCCCCCTGGGGGCCCTTCAGGCCAGCTAGGTCTTTGGGTCCTGGCTCCTTCGGTTTGGGAGCTGTTGCTGCAGTTGGGCATGTTGGCCGGAGAGTGCTTCTCGGGCCGCGAACTGCAACCTTGCAGGAATCTCCCAGGTTCCCGGCCCAACGAAAGCCCCCAGACCCAAATGGAGAGGGGCTGCTTGGGGGCCCCCTGGGGGCCCTTCAGGCCAGCTAGGTCTTTGGGTCCTGGCTCCTTCGGTTTGGGAGCTGTTGCTGCAGTTGGGCATGTTGGCCGGAGAGTGCTTCTCGGGCCGCGAACCTCAACCTTGCAGGAATCTCCCAGGTTCCCGGCCCAACAAAAGCCCCCAGACCCAAATGGAGAGGGGCTGCTTGGGGGCCCCCTGGGGGCCCTTCAGGCCAGCTAGGTCTTTGGGTCCTGGCTCCTTCGCTTTGGGAGCTGTTGCTGCAGTTGGGCATGTTGGCCGGAGAGTGCTTCTCGGGCCGCGAACTGCAACCTTGCAGGATTCTCCCAGGTTCCCGGCCCAACAGAAGCCCCCAGACCCAAATGGAGAGGGGCTGCTTGGGGGCCCCCTGGGGGCCCTTCAGGCCAGCTAGGTCTTTGGGTCCTGGCTCCTTCGGTTTGGGAGCTGTTGCTGCAGTTGGGCATGTTGGGCGGAGAGTGCTTCTCGGGCAGCGAACTGTAACTTCCTGGTACCTCTCAGGTATACATGCCCAACGAAAGCCCCCAGACCCAAATGGAGAGGGGCTGCTTGGTGGCCTTCTGGGGGCCCTTCAGGCCAGCTAGGTCTTTGGGTCCTGGCTCCTTCGCTTTGGGAGCTGTTGCTGGATATTGGGCATGTTGGCCGGAGAGTGCTTCTCGGGCCGCGAACTGCAACCTTGCAGGATTCTCCCAGGTTCCCGGCCCAACAAAAGCCCCCAGACCCAAATTGAGAGGGTCTGCTTGGGGCCCCCCTGGGGGCCCTTCAGGCCAGCTAGGTCTTTGGGTCCTGGCTCCTTCGCTTTGGGAGCTGTTGCTGCAGTTGGGCATGTTGGGCGGAGAGTGCTTCTCGGGCCGCGAACTGTAACTTGCAAGTACCTCTCAGGTATACATGCCCAACGAAAGCCCCCAGACCCAAATGGAGAGGGGCTGCTTGGGGGCCTTCTGGGGGCCCTTCAGGCCAGCTAGGTCTTTGGGTCCTGGCTCCTTCGCTTTGGGAGCTGTTGCTGTATATTTGGCATGTTGGCCGGAGAGTGCTTCTCGGGCCGCGAACTGCAACCTTGCTGGTATCTCCCAGGTTCTCAGCCTAAAGAAAGCCCCCAGACCCAAATGGAGAGGGGCTGCTTGGGGGCCCCCTGGGGGCCCTTCAGGTCAGCTAGGTCTTTGGGTCCTGGCTCCTTCGCTTTGGGAGCTGTTGCTGCAGTTGGGCATGTTGGCCGGAGAGTGCTTCTCTGGCCGCGAACTGCAACCTTGCAGGAATCTCCCAGGTTCCCGGCCCAACGAAAGCCCCCAGACCCAAATGGAGAGGGGCTGCTTGGGGGCCCCCTGGGGGCCCTTCAGGCCAGCTAGGTCTTTGGGTCCTGGCTCCTTCGCTTTGGGAGCTGTTGCTGCAGTTGTGCATGTTGGCCGGAGAGTGCTTCTCGGGCCGCGAACTGCAACCTTGCATGAATCTCCCAGGTACCCCGCCCAACGAAAGCCCCCAGACCCAAATGGAGAGGGGCTGCTTGGGGACCCCCTGGGGGCCCTTCAGGCCAGCTAGGTCTTTGGGTCCTGGCTCCTTCGCTTTGGGAGCTGTTGCTGCAGTTGGGCATGTTGGCCGGAGAGTGCTTCTCGGGCCGCGAACTGTAACCTTGCAGGTACCTCTCAGGTATACATGCCCAACGAAAGCCCCCAGACCCAAATTGAGAGGGGCTACTTGGGGGCCCCCTGGGGGCCCTTCAGGCCAGCTAGGTCTTTGGGTCCTGGCTCATTCGGTTTGGGAGCTGTTGCTGCAGTTGGGCATGTTGGCCGGAGAGTGCTTCTCGGGCCGCGAACTGCAACCTTGCAGGAATCTCCCAGGTTCCCGGCCCAACAGAAGCCCCTAGACCCAAATGGAGAGGGGCTGCTTGGGGGCCCCCTGGGGGCCCTTCAGGCCAGCTAGGTCTTTGGGTCCTGGCTCCTTCGCTTTGGGACCTGTTGCTGCAGTTGGGCATGTTGGCCGGAGAGTGCTTCTCGGGCCGCGAACTGCAACCTTGCAGGTACCTCCCAGGTTCCCGGCCCAACTAAAGCCCCCAGACCCAAATGGAGAGGAGCTCCTTGGGGGCCCCATGGGGGCCCTTCAGGCCAGCTAGGTCTTTGGGTCCTGGCTCCTTCGCTTTGGGAGCTGTTGCTGCAGTTGGGCATGTTGGCCGGAGAGTGCTTCTCCGGCCGCGAACTGCAACCTTGCAGGAATCTCCCAGGTTCCCGGCCCAACAGAAGCCCCCAGACCCAAATGGAGAGGGGCTGCTTGGGGGCCCCCTGGGGGCCCTTCAGGCCAGCTAGGTCTTTGGGTCCTGGCTCCTTCGCTTTGGGAGCTGTTGCTGCAGTTGGGCATGTTGGCCGGAGAGTGCTTCTCGGGCCGCGAACTGCAACCTTGCAGGATTCTCCCAGGTTCCCGGCCCAACGAAAGCCCCCAGACCCAAATGGAGAGGGGCTGCTTGGGGGACCCCTTGGGGCCCTTCAGGCCAGCTAGGTCTTTGGGTCCTGGCTCCTTCGGTTTGGGAGCTGTTGCTGCAGTTGGGCATGTTGGCCGGAGAGTGCTTCTCGGGCCGCGAACTGCAACCTTGCAGGATTCTCCCAGGTTCCCGGCCCAACGAAAGCCCCCAGACCCAAATTGAGAGGGGCTGCTTGGGGGCCCCCTGGGGGCCCTTCAGGCCAGCTAGGTCTTTGGGTCCTGGCTCCTTCGCTTTGGGAGCTGTTGCTGCAGTTGGGCATGTTGGCCGGAGAGTGCTTCTCGGGCCGCGAACTGCAACCTTGCAGGAATCTCCCAGGTTCCCGGCCCAACGAAAGCCCCCAGACCCAAATTGAGAGGGGCTGCTTGGGGGCCCCCTGGGGGCCCTTCAGGCCAGCTAGGTCTTTGGGTCCTGGCTCCTTCGGTTTGGGAGCTGTTGCTGCAGTTGGGCATGTTGGCCGGAGAGTGCTTCTCGGGCCGCGAACTGTAACCTTGCAGGTACCTCTCAGGTATCCATGCCCAACGAAAGCCCCCAGACCCAAATGGAGAGGGGCTGCTTGGGGGCCCCCTGAGGGCCCTTCAGGCCAGCTAGGTCTTTGGGTCCTGGCTCCTTCGCTTTGGGAGCTGTTGCTGCAGTTGGGCATGTTGGCCGGAGAGTGCTTCTCGGGCCGCGAACTGCAACCTTGCAGGTACCTCCCAGGTTCCTGGCCCAACGAAAGACCCCAGACTCAAATTGAGAGGGGCTGCTTGGGGGCCCCCTGGGGGCCCTTCAGGCCAGCTAGGTCTTTGGGTCCTGGCTCCTTCGCTTTGGGACCTGTTGCTGCAGTTGGGCATGTTGGCCGGAGAGTGCTTCTCGGGCCGCGAACTGTAACCTTGCAGGTACCTCTCAGGTATCCATGCCCAAAGAAAGCCCCCAGACCCAAATGGAGAGGGGCTGCTTGGTGGCCTCCTGGGGGCCCTTCAGGCCAGCTAGGTCTTTGGGTCCTGGCTCCTTCGGTTTGGGAGCTGTTGCTGCAGTTGGGCATGTTGGCCGGAGAGTGCTTCTCGGGCCGCGAACTGCAACCTTGCAGGATTCTCCCAGGTTCCCGGCCCAACGAAAGCCCCCAGACCCAAATGGAGAGGGGCTGCTTGGGGGACCCCTTGGGGCCCTTCAGGCCAGCTAGGTCTTTGGGTCCTGGCTCCTTCGGTTTGGGAGCTGTTGCTGCAGTTGAGCATGTTGGCCGGAGAGTGCTTCTCGGGCCGCGAACTGCAACCTTGCAGGATTCTCCTAGGTTCTCAGCCCAACGAAAGCCCCCAGACCCAAATTGAGAGGGGCTGCTTGGGGGCCCCCTGGGGGCCCTTGAGGCCAGCTAGGTCTTTGGGTCCTGGCTCCTTCGGTTTGGGAGCTGTTGCTGCAGTTGGGCATGTTGGCCGGAGAGTGCTTCTCGGGCCGCGAACTGCAACCTTGCAGGATTCTCCTAGGTTCCCGGCCCAACGAAAGCCCCCAGACCCAAATGGAGAGGGGCTGCTTGGGGGCCCCCTGGGGGCCCTTCAGGCCAGCTAGGTCTTTGGGTCCTGGCTCCTTCGGTTTGGGAGCTGTTGCTGCAGTTGGGCATGTTGGCCGGAGAGTGCTTCTCGGGCCGCGAACTGCATCCTTGCAGGATTCTCCCAGGTTCCCGGCCCAACGAAAGCCCCCAGACCCAAATGGAGAGGGGCTACTTGGGGGCCTTCTGGGGCCCTTCAGGCCAGCTAGGTCTTTGGGTCCTGGCTCCTTCGCTTTGGGAGCTGTTGCTGCAGTTGGGCATGTTGGCCGGAGAGTGCTTCTCGGGCCGCGAACTGCAACCTTGCTGGTATCTCCCAGGTTCTCAGCCTAAAGAAAGCCCCCAGACCCAAATGGAGAGGGGCTGCTTGGGGGCCCCCTGGGGGCCCTTCAGGCCAGCTAGGTCTTTGGGTCCTGGCTCCTTCGGTTTGGGAGCTGTTGCTGCAGTTGGGCATGTTGGCCGGAGAGTGCTTCTCCGGCCGCGAACTGCAACCTTGCAGGAATCTCCCAGGTTCCCAGCCCAACGAAAGCCCCCAGACCCAAATGGAGAGGGGCTGCTTGGGGCCCACCTGGGGGCCCTTCAGGCCAGCTAGGTCTTTGGGTCCTGGCTCCTTCGCTTTGGGAGCTGTTGCTGCAGTTGGGCATGTTGGCCGGAGAGTGCTTCTCGGGCCGCGAACTGCAACCTTGCAGGATTCTCCCAGGTTCCCGGCCCAACGAAAGCCCCCAGACCCAAATGGAGAGGGGCTGCTTGGGGCCCCCCTGGGGGCCCTTCAGGCCAGCTAGGTCTTTGGGTCCTGGCTCCTTCGCTTTGGGAGCTGTTGCTGCAGTTGGGCATGTTGGCCGGAGAGTGCTTCTCGGGCCGCGAACTGCAACCTTGCAGGATTCTCCCAGGTTCCCGGCCCAAACAAAGCCCCCAGACCCAAATTGAGAGGTGCTGCTTGGGGGCCCCCTGGGGGCCCTTCAGGCCAGCTAGGTCTTTGGGTCCTGGCTCCTTCGGTTTGGGAGCTGTTGCTGCAGTTGGGCATGTTGGCCGGAGAGTGCTTCTCGGGCCGCGAACTGCAACCTTGCAGGATTCTCCCAGGTTCCCGGCCCAACAAAAGCCCCCAGACCCAAATGGAGAGGGGCTGCTTGGGGCCCCCCTGGGGGCCCTTCAGGCCAGCTAGGTCTTTGGGTCCTGGCTCCTTCGGTTTGGGAGCTGTTGCTGCAGTTGGGCATGTTGGCCGGAGAGTGCTTCTCGGGCCGCGAACTGCAACCTTGCATGTACCTCCAAGGTTCCCGGCCCAACGAAAGCCCCCAGACCCAAATGGAGAGGGGCTGCTTGGGGGCCTTCTGGGGGCCCTTCAGGCCAGCTAGGTCTTTGGGTCCTGGCTCCTTCGCTTTGGGAGCTGTTGCTGGATATTTGGCATGTTGGCCGGAGAGTGCTTCTCGGGCCGCGAACTGCAACCTTGCTGGTATCTCCCAGGTTCTCAGCCTAAAGAAAGCCCCCAGACCCAAATGGAGAGGGGCTGCTTGGGGGCCCCCTGGGGGCCCTTCAGGCCAGCTAGGTCTTTGGGTCCTGGCTCCTTCGCTTTGGGAGCTGTTGCTGCAGTTGGGCATGTTGGCCGGAGAGTGCTTCTCCGGCCGCGAACTGCAACCTTGCAGGAATCTCCCAGGTTCCCGGCCCAACGAAAGCCCCCAGACCCAAATGGAGAGTGGCTGCTTGGGGGCCCCTGGGGGCCCTTCAGGCCAGCTAGGTCTTTGGGTCCTGGCTCCTTCGCTTTGGGAGCTGTTGCTGCAGTTGTGCATGTTGGCCGGAGAGTGCTTCTCGGGCCGCGAACTGCAACCTTGCAGGATTCTCCCAGGTTCCCAGCCCAACGAAAGCCCCCAGACCCAAATGGAGAGGGGCTGCTTGGGGCCCCCCTGGGGGCCCTTCAGGCCAGCTAGGTCTTTGGGTCCTGGCTCCTTCGCTTTGGGAGCTGTTGCTGCAGTTGGGCATGTTGGCCGGAGAGTGCTTCTCCGGCCGCGAACTGCAACCTTGCAGGATTCTCCTAGGTTCCCGGCCCAACGAAAGCCCCCAGACCCAAATGGAGAGGGGCTGCTTGGGGGCCCCCTGGGGGCCCTTCAGGCCAGCTAGGTCTTTGGGTCCTGGCTCCTTCGGTTTGGGAGCTGTTGCTGCAGTTGGGCATGTTGGCCGGAGAGTGCTTCTCCGGCCGCGAACTGCAACCTTGCAGGTACCTCTCAGGTTCCCGGCCAAACGAAAACCCCCAGACCCAAATGGAGAGGGGCTGCTTGGGGGCCCCCTGGGGGCCCTTCAGGCCAGCTAGGTCTTTGGGTCCTGGCTCCTTCGCTTTGGGAGCTGTTGCTGCAGTTGGGCATGTTGGCCGGAGAGTGCTTCTCGGGCCGCGAACTGCAACCTTGCAGGATTCTCCCAGTTTCCCGGCCCAACGAAAGCCCCCAGACCCAAATGGAGAGGGGCTGCTTGGGGGCCCCCTTGGGGCCCTTCAGGCCAGCTAGGTCTTTGGGTCCTGGCTCCTTCGGTTTGGGAGCTGTTGCTGCAGTTGGGCATGTTGGCCGGAGAGTGCTTCTCGGGCCGCGAACTGCAACCTTGCAGGATTCTCCTAGGTTCCCGGCCCAACGAAAGCCCCCAGACCCAAATGGAGAGGGGCTGCTTGGGGCCCCCCTGGGGGCCCTTCAGGCCAGCTAGGTCTTTGGGTCCTGGCTCCTTCGCTTTGGGAGCTGTTGCTGCAGTTGGGCATGTTGGCCGGAGAGTGCTTCTCGGGCCGCGAACTGCAACCTTGCAGGATTCTCCCAGGTTCCCGGCCCAACGAAAGCCCCCAGACCCAAATGGAGAGGGGCTGCTTGGGGCCCCCCTGGGGGCCCTTCAGGCCAGCTAGGTCTTTGGGTCCTGGCTCCTTCGCTTTGGGAGCTGTTGCTGCAGTTGGGCATGTTGGCCGGAGAGTGCTTCTCGGGCCGCGAACTGCAACCTTGCAGGATTCTCCCAGGTTCCCGGCCCAAACAAAGCCCCCAGACCCAAATTGAGAGGTGCTGCTTGGGGGCCCCCTGGGGGCCCTTCAGGCCAGCTAGGTCTTTGGGTCCTGGCTCCTTCGGTTTGGGAGCTGTTGCTGCAGTTGGGCATGTTGGCCGGAGAGTGCTTCTCCGGCCGCGAACTGCAACCTTGCAGGATTCTCCCAGGTTCCCGGCCCAACAAAAGCCCCCAGACCCAAATGGAGAGGGGCTGCTTGGGGCCCCCCTGGGGGCCCTTCAGGCCAGCTAGGTCTTTGGGTCCTGGCTCCTTCGGTTTGGGAGCTGTTGCTGCAGTTGGGCATGTTGGCCGGAGAGTGCTTCTCGGGCCGCGAACTGCAACCTTGCAGGTACCTCCAAGGTTCCCGGCCCAACGAAAGCCCCCAGACCCAAATGGAGAGGGGCTGCTTGGGGGCCTTCTGGGGGCCCTTCAGGCCAGCTAGGTCTTTGGGTCCTGGCTCCTTCGCTTTGGGAGCTGTTGCTGGATATTTGGCATGTTGGCCGGAGAGTGCTTCTCGGGCCGCGAACTGCAACCTTGCTGGTATCTCCCAGGTTCTCAGCCTAAAGAAAGCCCCCAGACCCAAATGGAGAGGGGCTGCTTGGGGGCCCCCTGGGGGCCCTTCAGGCCAGCTAGGTCTTTGGGTCCTGGCTCCTTCGCTTTGGGAGCTGTTGCTGCAGTTGGGCATGTTGGCCGGAGAGTGCTTCTCCGGCCGCGAACTGCAACCTTGCAGGAATCTCCCAGGTTCCCGGCCCAACGAAAGCCCCCAGACCCAAATGGAGAGTGGCTGCTTGGGGGCCCCTGGGGGCCCTTCAGGCCAGCTAGGTCTTTGGGTCCTGGCTCCTTCGCTTTGGGAGCTGTTGCTGCAGTTGTGCATGTTGGCCGGAGAGTGCTTCTCGGGCCGCGAACTGCAACCTTGCAGGATTCTCCCAGGTTCCCAGCCCAACGAAAGCCCCCAGACCCAAATGGAGAGGGGCTGCTTGGGGCCCCCCTGGGGGCCCTTCAGGCCAGCTAGGTCTTTGGGTCCTGGCTCCTTCGCTTTGGGAGCTGTTGCTGCAGTTGGGCATGTTGGCCGGAGAGTGCTTCTCCGGCCGCGAACTGCAACCTTGCAGGATTCTCCTAGGTTCCCGGCCCAACGAAAGCCCCCAGACCCAAATGGAGAGGGGCTGCTTGGGGGCCCCCTGGGGGCCCTTCAGGCCAGCTAGGTCTTTGGGTCCTGGCTCCTTCGCTTTGGGAGCTGTTGCTGCAGTTGGGCATGTTGGCCGGAGAGTGCTTCTCCGGCCGCGAACTGCAACCTTGCAGGTACCTCTCAGGTTCCCGGCCCAACGAAAACCCCCAGACCCAAATGGAGAGGGGCTGCTTGGGGGCCCCCTGGGGGCCCTTCAGGCCAGCTAGGTCTTTGGGTCCTGGCTCCTTCGCTTTGGGAGCTGTTGCTGCAGTTGGGCATGTTGGCCGGAGAGTGCTTCTCGGGCCGCGAACTGCAACCTTGCAGGATTCTCCCAGTTTCCCGGCCCAACGAAAGCCCCCAGACCCAAATGGAGAGGGGCTGCTTGGGGGCCCCCTTGGGGCCCTTCAGGCCAGCTAGGTCTTTGGGTCCTGGCTCCTTCGGTTTGGGAGCTGTTGCTGCAGTTGGGCATGTTGGCCGGAGAGTGCTTCTCGGGCCGCGAACTGCAACCTTGCAGGATTCTCCTAGGTTCCCGGCCCAACGAAAGCCCCCAGACCCAAATGGAGAGGGGCTGCTTGGGGCCCCCCTGGGGGCCCTTCAGGCCAGCTAGGTCTTTGGGTCCTGGCTCCTTCGCTTTGGGAGCTGTTGCTGCAGTTGGGCATGTTGGCCGGAGAGTGCTTCTCGGGCCGCGAACTGCAACCTTGCAGGATTCTCCCAGGTTCCCGGCCCAACGAAAGCCCCCAGACCCAAATGGAGAGGGGCTACTTGGGGGCCCCCTGGGGGCCCTTCAGGCCAGCTAGGTCTTTGGGTCCTGGCTCCTTCGCTTTGGGAGCTGTTGCTGCAGTTGGGCATGTTGGCCGGAGAGTGCTTCTCGGGCCGCGAACTGCAACCTTGCAGGATTCTCCCAGGTTCCCGGCCCAAACAAAGCCCCCAGACCCAAATTGAGAGGTGCTGCTTGGGGGCCCCCTGGGGGCCCTTCAGGCCAGCTAGGTCTTTGGGTCCTGGCTCCTTCGGTTTGGGAGCTGTTGCTGCAGTTGGGCATGTTGGCCGGAGAGTGCTTCTCGGGCCGCGAACTGCAACCTTGCAGGAATCTCCCAGGTTCCCGGCCCAACAAAAGCCCCCAGACCCAAATGGAGAGGGGCTGCTTGGGGCCCCCCTGGGGGCCCTTCAGGCCAGCTAGGTCTTTGGGTCCTGGCTCCTTCGGTTTGGGAGCTGTTGCTGCAGTTGGGCATGTTGGCCGGAGAGTGCTTCTCGGGCCGCGAACTGCAACCTTGCAGGTACCTCCCAGGTTCCCGGCCCAACGAAAGCCCCAAGACCCAAATGGAGAGGGGCTGCTTGGGGGCCTTCTGGGGGCCCTTCAGGCCAGCTAGGTCTTTGGGTCCTGGCTCCTTCGCTTTGGGAGCTGTTGCTCGATATTTGGCATGTTGGCCGGGGAGTTCTTCTCGGGCCGCGAACTGCAACCTTGCTGGTATCTCCCAGGTTCTCAGCCTAAAGAAAGCCCCCAGACCCAAATGGAGAGGGGCTGCTTGGGGGCCCCCTGGGGGCCCTTCAGGCCAGCTAGGTCTTTGGGTCCTGGCTCCTTCGCTTTGGGAGCTGTTGCTGCAGTTGGGCATGTTGGCCGGAGAGTGCTTCTCCGGCCGCGAACTGCAACCTTGCAGGAATCTCCCAGGTTCCCGTCCCCACGAAAGCCCCCAGACCCAAATTGAGAGGGGCTGCTTAGGGGCCCCCTGGGGGCCCTTCAGGCCAGCTAGGTCTTTGGGTCCTGGCTCCTTCGCTTTGGGAGCTGTTGCTGCAGTTGTGCATGTTGGCCGGAGAGTGCTTCTCGGGCCGCGAACTGCAACCTTGCATGAATCTCCCAGGTACCCCGCCCAACGAAAGCCCCCAGACCCAAATGGAGAGGGGCTGCTTGGTGGCCTTCTGGGGGCCCTTCAGGCCAGCTAGGTCTTTGGGTCCTGGCTCCTTCGCTTTGGGAGCTGTTGCTGGATATTGGGCATGTTGGCCGGAGAGTGCTTCTCGGGCCGCGAACTGCAACCTTGCAGGATTCTCCCATGTTCCCGGCCCAACAAAAGCCCCCAGACCCAAATTGAGAGGGTCTGCTTGGGGCCCCCCTGGGGGCCCTTCAGGCCAGCTAGGTCTTTGGGTCCTGGCTCCTTCGCTTTGGGAGCTGTTGCTGCAGTTGGGCATGTTGGCCGGAGAGTGCTTCTCGGGCCGCGAACTGCAACCTTGCAGGTACCTCCCAGGTTCCCGGCCCAACGAAAACCCCCAGACCCAAATGGAGAGGGGCTGCTTGGGGGCCCCCTGGTGCCCCTTCAGGCCAGCTAGGTCTTTGGGTCCTGGCTCCTTCGGTTTGGGAGCTGTTGCTGCAGTTGGGCATGTTGGCCGGAGAGTGCTTCTCGGGCCGCGAACTGTAACTTGCAAGTACCTCTCAGGTATACATGCCCAACGAAAGCCCCCAGACCCAAATGGAGAGGGGCTGCTTGGGGGCCTTCTGGGGGCCCTTCAGGCCAGCTAGGTCTTTGGGTCCTGGCTCCTTCGCTTTGGGAGCTGTTGCTGTATATTTGGCATGTTGGCCGGAGAGTGCTTCTCGGGCCGCGAACTGCAACCTTGCTGGTATCTCCCAGGTTCTCAGCCTAAAGAAAGCCCCCAGACCCAAATGGAGAGGGGCTGCTTGGGGGCCCCCTGGGGGCCCTTCAGGTCAGCTAGGTCTTTGGGTCCTGGCTCCTTCGCTTTGGGAGCTGTTGCTGCAGTTGGGCATGTTGGCCGGAGAGTGCTTCTCTGGCCGCGAACTGCAACCTTGCAGGAATCTCCCAGGTTCCCGGCCCAACGAAAGCCCCCAGACCCAAATGGAGAGGGGCTGCTTGGGGGCCCCCTGGGGGCCCTTCAGGCCAGCTAGGTCTTTGGGTCCTGGCTCCTTCGCTTTGGGAGCTGTTGCTGCAGTTGTGCATGTTGGCCGGAGAGTGCTTCTCGGGTCGCGAACTGCAACCTTGCATGAATCTCCCAGGTACCCCGCCCAACGAAAGCCCCCAGACCCAAATGGAGAGGGGCTGCTTGGGGCCCCCCTGGGGGCCCTTCAGGCCAGCTAGGTCTTTGGGTCCTGGCTCCTTCGCTTTGGGAGCTGTTGCTGCAGTTGGGCATGTTGGCTGGAGAGTGCTTCTCGGGCCGCGAACTGTAACCTTGCAGGTACCTCTCAGGTATACATGCCCAACGAAAGCCCCCAGACCCAAATTGAGAGGGGCTACTTGGGGGCCCCCTGGGGGCCCTTCAGGCCAGCTAGGTCTTTGGGTCCTGGCTCATTCGGTTTGGGAGCTGTTGCTGCAGTTGGGCATGTTGGCCGGAGAGTGCTTCTCGGGCCGCGAACTGCAACCTTGCAGGTACCTCCCAGGTTCCCGGCCCAACTAAAGCCCCCAGACCCAAATGGAGAGGAGCTCCTTGGGGGCCCCATGGGGGCCCTTCAGGCCAGCTAGGTCTTTGGGTCCTGGCTCCTTCGCTTTGGGAGCTGTTGCTGCAGTTGGGCATGTTGGCCGGAGAGTGCTTCTCGGGCCGCGAACTGCAACCTTGCTGGTATCTCCCAGGTTCTCAGCCTAAAGAAAGCCCCCAGACCCAAATTGAGAGGGGCTGCTTGGGGGCCCCCTGGGGGCCCTTCAGGCCAGCTAGGTCTTTGGGTCCTGGCTCCTTCGGTTTGGGAGCTGTTGCTGCAGTTGGGCATGTTGGGCGGAG
The DNA here is from genome assembly GCF_964237585.1 of Gallinula chloropus. Classification (NCBI taxonomy): domain Eukaryota; kingdom Metazoa; phylum Chordata; class Aves; order Gruiformes; family Rallidae; genus Gallinula; species Gallinula chloropus. The sequence continues at coordinate 60,516 of NW_028168386.1, forward strand.
AGTGCTTCTCCGGCCGCGAACTGCAACCTTGCAGGAATCTCCCAGGTTCCCAGCCCAACGAAAGCCCCCAGACCCAAATGGAGAGGGGCTGCTTGGGGCCCCCCTGGGGGCCCTTCAGGCCAGCTAGGTCTTTGGGTCCTGGCTCCTTCGCTTTGGGAGCTGTTGCTGCAGTTGGGCATGTTGGCCGGAGAGTGCTTCTCGGGCCGCGAACTGCAACCTTGCAGGATTCTCCCAGGTTCCCGGCCCAACGAAAGCCCCCAGACCCAAATGGAGAGGGGCTGCTTGGGGGCCCCCTGGGGGCCCTTCAGGCCAGCTAGGTCTTTGGGTCCTGGCTCCTTCGCTTTGGGAGCTGTTGCTGCAGTTGGGCATGTTGGCCGGAGAGTGCTTCTCGGGCCGCGAACTGCAACCTTGCAGGATTCTCCCAGGTTCCCGGCCCAACGAAAGCCCCCAGACCCAAATTGAGAGGTGCTGCTTGGGGGCCCCCTGGGGGCCCTTCAGGCCAGCTAGGTCTTTGGGTCCTGGCTCCTTCGCTTTGGGAGCTGTTGCTGCAGTTGGGCATGTTGGCCGGAGAGTGCTTCTCGGGCCGCGAACTGCAACCTTGCAGGATTCTCCCAGGTTCCCGGCCCAACAAAAGCCCCCAGACCCAAATGGAGAGGGGCTACTTGGGGGCCTTCTGGGGGCCCTTCAGGCCAGCTAGGTCTTTGGGTCCTGGCTCCTTCGGTTTGGGAGCTGTTGCTGCAGTTGGGCATGTTGGCCGGAGAGTGCTTCTCGGGCCGCGAACTGCAACCTTGCAGGTACCTCCCAGGTTCCCGGCCCAACGAAAACCCCCAGACCCAAATGGAGAGGGGCTGCTTGGGGGCCCCCTGGGGGCCCTTCAGGCCAGCTAGGTCTTTGGGTCCTGGCTCCTTCGGTTTGGGAGCTGTTGCTGCAGTTGGGCATGTTGGGCGGAGAGTGCTTCTCGGGCCGCGAACTGTAACTTGCAGGTACCTCTCAGGTATACATGCCCAACGAAAGCCCCCAGACCCAAATGGAGAGGGGCTGCTTGGGGGCCTTCTGGGGGCCCTTCAGGCCAGCTAGGTCTTTGGGTCCTGGCTCCTTCGCTTTGGGAGCTGTTGCTGGATATTTGGCATGTTGGCCGGAGAGTGCTTCTCGGGCCGCGAACTGCAACCTTGCTGGTATCTCCCAGGTTCTCAGCCTAAAGAAAGCCCCCAGACCCAAATGGAGAGGGGCTGCTTGGGGGCCCCCTGGGGGCCCTTCAGGCCAGCTAGGTCTTTGGGTCCTGGCTCCTTCGGTTTGGGAGCTGTTGCTGCAGTTGGGCATGTTGGCCGGAGAGTGCTTCTCGGGCCGCGAACTGTAACCTTGCAGGTACCTCTCAGGTATACATGCCCAACGAAAGCCCCCAGACCCAAATTGAGAGGGGCTACTTGGGGGCCCCCTGGGGGCCCTTCAGGCCAGCTAGGTCTTTGGGTCCTGGCTCCTTCGCTTTGGGAGCTGTTGCTGCAGTTGGGCATGTTGGCCGGAGAGTGCTTCTCGGGCCGCGAACTGCAACCTTGCAGGAATCTCCCAGGTTCCCGGCCCAACAGAAGCCCCCAGACCCAAATGGAGAGGGGCTGCTTGGGGGCCCCCTGGGGGCCCTTCAGGCCAGCTAGGTCTTTGGGTCCTGGCTCCTTCGCTTTGGGAGCTGTTGCTGCAGTTGGGCATGTTGGCCGGAGAGTGCTTCTCCGGCCGCGAACTGCAACCTTGCAGGATTCTCCCAGGTTCCCGGCCCAACGAAAGCCCCCAGACCCAAATTGAGAGGTGCTGCTTGGGGGCCCCCTGGGGGCCCTTCAGGCCAGCTAGGTCTTTGGGTCCTGGCTCCTTCGGTTTGGGAGCTGTTGCTGCAGTTGGGCATGTTGGCCGGAGAGTGCTTCTCCGGCCGCGAACTGCAACCTTGCAGGATTCTCCCAGGTTCCCGGCCCAACAAAAGCCCCCAGACCCAAATGGAGAGGGGCTGCTTGGGGCCCCCCTGGGGGCCCTTCAGGCCAGCTAGGTCTTTGGGTCCTGGCTCCTTCGGTTTGGGAGCTGTTGCTGCAGTTGGGCATGTTGGCCGGAGAGTGCTTCTCGGGCCGCGAACTGCAACCTTGCAGGTACCTCCAAGGTTCCCGGCCCAACGAAAGCCCCCAGACCCAAATGGAGAGGGGCTGCTTGGGGGCCTTCTGGGGGCCCTTCAGGCCAGCTAGGTCTTTGGGTCCTGGCTCCTTCGCTTTGGGAGCTGTTGCTGGATATTTGGCATGTTGGCCGGAGAGTGCTTCTCGGGCCGCGAACTGCAACCTTGCTGGTATCTCCCAGGTTCTCAGCCTAAAGAAAGCCCCCAGACCCAAATGGAGAGGGGCTGCTTGGGGGCCCCCTGGGGGCCCTTCAGGCCAGCTAGGTCTTTGGGTCCTGGCTCCTTCGCTTTGGGAGCTGTTGCTGCAGTTGGGCATGTTGGCCGGAGAGTGCTTCTCCGGCCGCGAACTGCAACCTTGCAGGAATCTCCCAGGTTCCCGGCCCAACGAAAGCCCCCAGACCCAAATGGAGAGTGGCTGCTTGGGGGCCCCTGGGGGCCCTTCAGGCCAGCTAGGTCTTTGGGTCCTGGCTCCTTCGCTTTGGGAGCTGTTGCTGCAGTTGTGCATGTTGGCCGGAGAGTGCTTCTCGGGCCGCGAACTGCAACCTTGCAGGATTCTCCCAGGTTCCCAGCCCAACGAAAGCCCCCAGACCCAAATGGAGAGGGGCTGCTTGGGGCCCCCCTGGGGGCCCTTCAGGCCAGCTAGGTCTTTGGGTCCTGGCTCCTTCGCTTTGGGAGCTGTTGCTGCAGTTGGGCATGTTGGCCGGAGAGTGCTTCTCCGGCCGCGAACTGCAACCTTGCAGGATTCTCCTAGGTTCCCGGCCCAACGAAAGCCCCCAGACCCAAATGGAGAGGGGCTGCTTGGGGGCCCCCTGGGGGCCCTTCAGGCCAGCTAGGTCTTTGGGTCCTGGCTCCTTCGCTTTGGGAGCTGTTGCTGCAGTTGGGCATGTTGGCCGGAGAGTGCTTCTCCGGCCGCGAACTGCAACCTTGCAGGTACCTCTCAGGTTCCCGGCCCAACGAAAACCCCCAGACCCAAATGGAGAGGGGCTGCTTGGGGGCCCCCTGGGGGCCCTTCAGGCCAGCTAGGTCTTTGGGTCCTGGCTCCTTCGCTTTGGGAGCTGTTGCTGCAGTTGGGCATGTTGGCCGGAGAGTGCTTCTCGGGCCGCGAACTGCAACCTTGCAGGATTCTCCCAGTTTCCCGGCCCAACGAAAGCCCCCAGACCCAAATGGAGAGGGGCTGCTTGGGGGCCCCCTTGGGGCCCTTCAGGCCAGCTAGGTCTTTGGGTCCTGGCTCCTTCGGTTTGGGAGCTGTTGCTGCAGTTGGGCATGTTGGCCGGAGAGTGCTTCTCGGGCCGCGAACTGCAACCTTGCAGGATTCTCCTAGGTTCCCGGCCCAACGAAAGCCCCCAGACCCAAATGGAGAGGGGCTGCTTGGGGCCCCCCTGGGGGCCCTTCAGGCCAGCTAGGTCTTTGGGTCCTGGCTCCTTCGCTTTGGGAGCTGTTGCTGCAGTTGGGCATGTTGGCCGGAGAGTGCTTCTCGGGCCGCGAACTGCAACCTTGCAGGATTCTCCCAGGTTCCCGGCCCAACGAAAGCCCCCAGACCCAAATGGAGAGGGGCTACTTGGGGGCCCCCTGGGGGCCCTTCAGGCCAGCTAGGTCTTTGGGTCCTGGCTCCTTCGCTTTGGGAGCTGTTGCTGCAGTTGGGCATGTTGGCCGGAGAGTGCTTCTCGGGCCGCGAACTGCAACCTTGCAGGATTCTCCCAGGTTCCCGGCCCAAACAAAGCCCCCAGACCCAAATTGAGAGGTGCTGCTTGGGGGCCCCCTGGGGGCCCTTCAGGCCAGCTAGGTCTTTGGGTCCTGGCTCCTTCGGTTTGGGAGCTGTTGCTGCAGTTGGGCATGTTGGCCGGAGAGTGCTTCTCGGGCCGCGAACTGCAACCTTGCAGGAATCTCCCAGGTTCCCGGCCCAACAAAAGCCCCCAGACCCAAATGGAGAGGGGCTGCTTGGGGCCCCCCTGGGGGCCCTTCAGGCCAGCTAGGTCTTTGGGTCCTGGCTCCTTCGGTTTGGGAGCTGTTGCTGCAGTTGGGCATGTTGGCCGGAGAGTGCTTCTCGGGCCGCGAACTGCAACCTTGCAGGTACCTCCCAGGTTCCCGGCCCAACGAAAGCCCCAAGACCCAAATGGAGAGGGGCTGCTTGGGGGCCTTCTGGGGGCCCTTCAGGCCAGCTAGGTCTTTGGGTCCTGGCTCCTTCGCTTTGGGAGCTGTTGCTCGATATTTGGCATGTTGGCCGGGGAGTTCTTCTCGGGCCGCGAACTGCAACCTTGCTGGTATCTCCCAGGTTCTCAGCCTAAAGAAAGCCCCCAGACCCAAATGGAGAGGGGCTGCTTGGGGGCCCCCTGGGGGCCCTTCAGGCCAGCTAGGTCTTTGGGTCCTGGCTCCTTCGCTTTGGGAGCTGTTGCTGCAGTTGGGCATGTTGGCCGGAGAGTGCTTCTCCGGCCGCGAACTGCAACCTTGCAGGAATCTCCCAGGTTCCCGTCCCCACGAAAGCCCCCAGACCCAAATTGAGAGGGGCTGCTTAGGGGCCCCCTGGGGGCCCTTCAGGCCAGCTAGGTCTTTGGGTCCTGGCTCCTTCGCTTTGGGAGCTGTTGCTGCAGTTGTGCATGTTGGCCGGAGAGTGCTTCTCGGGCCGCGAACTGCAACCTTGCATGAATCTCCCAGGTACCCCGCCCAACGAAAGCCCCCAGACCCAAATGGAGAGGGGCTGCTTGGTGGCCTTCTGGGGGCCCTTCAGGCCAGCTAGGTCTTTGGGTCCTGGCTCCTTCGCTTTGGGAGCTGTTGCTGGATATTGGGCATGTTGGCCGGAGAGTGCTTCTCGGGCCGCGAACTGCAACCTTGCAGGATTCTCCCATGTTCCCGGCCCAACAAAAGCCCCCAGACCCAAATTGAGAGGGTCTGCTTGGGGCCCCCCTGGGGGCCCTTCAGGCCAGCTAGGTCTTTGGGTCCTGGCTCCTTCGCTTTGGGAGCTGTTGCTGCAGTTGGGCATGTTGGCCGGAGAGTGCTTCTCGGGCCGCGAACTGCAACCTTGCAGGTACCTCCCAGGTTCCCGGCCCAACGAAAACCCCCAGACCCAAATGGAGAGGGGCTGCTTGGGGGCCCCCTGGTGCCCCTTCAGGCCAGCTAGGTCTTTGGGTCCTGGCTCCTTCGGTTTGGGAGCTGTTGCTGCAGTTGGGCATGTTGGCCGGAGAGTGCTTCTCGGGCCGCGAACTGTAACTTGCAAGTACCTCTCAGGTATACATGCCCAACGAAAGCCCCCAGACCCAAATGGAGAGGGGCTGCTTGGGGGCCTTCTGGGGGCCCTTCAGGCCAGCTAGGTCTTTGGGTCCTGGCTCCTTCGCTTTGGGAGCTGTTGCTGTATATTTGGCATGTTGGCCGGAGAGTGCTTCTCGGGCCGCGAACTGCAACCTTGCTGGTATCTCCCAGGTTCTCAGCCTAAAGAAAGCCCCCAGACCCAAATGGAGAGGGGCTGCTTGGGGGCCCCCTGGGGGCCCTTCAGGTCAGCTAGGTCTTTGGGTCCTGGCTCCTTCGCTTTGGGAGCTGTTGCTGCAGTTGGGCATGTTGGCCGGAGAGTGCTTCTCTGGCCGCGAACTGCAACCTTGCAGGAATCTCCCAGGTTCCCGGCCCAACGAAAGCCCCCAGACCCAAATGGAGAGGGGCTGCTTGGGGGCCCCCTGGGGGCCCTTCAGGCCAGCTAGGTCTTTGGGTCCTGGCTCCTTCGCTTTGGGAGCTGTTGCTGCAGTTGTGCATGTTGGCCGGAGAGTGCTTCTCGGGTCGCGAACTGCAACCTTGCATGAATCTCCCAGGTACCCCGCCCAACGAAAGCCCCCAGACCCAAATGGAGAGGGGCTGCTTGGGGCCCCCCTGGGGGCCCTTCAGGCCAGCTAGGTCTTTGGGTCCTGGCTCCTTCGCTTTGGGAGCTGTTGCTGCAGTTGGGCATGTTGGCTGGAGAGTGCTTCTCGGGCCGCGAACTGTAACCTTGCAGGTACCTCTCAGGTATACATGCCCAACGAAAGCCCCCAGACCCAAATTGAGAGGGGCTACTTGGGGGCCCCCTGGGGGCCCTTCAGGCCAGCTAGGTCTTTGGGTCCTGGCTCATTCGGTTTGGGAGCTGTTGCTGCAGTTGGGCATGTTGGCCGGAGAGTGCTTCTCGGGCCGCGAACTGCAACCTTGCAGGTACCTCCCAGGTTCCCGGCCCAACTAAAGCCCCCAGACCCAAATGGAGAGGAGCTCCTTGGGGGCCCCATGGGGGCCCTTCAGGCCAGCTAGGTCTTTGGGTCCTGGCTCCTTCGCTTTGGGAGCTGTTGCTGCAGTTGGGCATGTTGGCCGGAGAGTGCTTCTCGGGCCGCGAACTGCAACCTTGCTGGTATCTCCCAGGTTCTCAGCCTAAAGAAAGCCCCCAGACCCAAATTGAGAGGGGCTGCTTGGGGGCCCCCTGGGGGCCCTTCAGGCCAGCTAGGTCTTTGGGTCCTGGCTCCTTCGGTTTGGGAGCTGTTGCTGCAGTTGGGCATGTTGGGCGGAGAGTGCTTCTCCGGCCGCGAACTGCAACCTTGCAGGAATCTCCCAGGTTCCCAGCCCAACGAAAGCCCCCAGACCCAAATGGAGAGGGGCTGCTTGGGGCCCCCCTGGGGGCCCTTCAGGCCAGCTAGGTCTTTGGGTCCTGGCTCCTTCGCTTTGGGAGCTGTTGCTGCAGTTGGGCATGTTGGCCGGAGAGTGCTTCTCGGGCCGCGAACTGCAACCTTGCAGGATTCTCCCAGGTTCCCGGCCCAACGAAAGCCCCCAGACCCAAATGGAGAGGGGCTGCTTGGGGGCCCCCTGGGGGCCCTTCAGGCCAGCTAGGTCTTTGGGTCCTGGCTCCTTCGCTTTGGGAGCTGTTGCTGCAGTTGGGCATGTTGGCCGGAGAGTGCTTCTCGGGCCGCGAACTGCAACCTTGCAGGATTCTCCCAGGTTCCCGGCCCAACGAAAGCCCCCAGACCCAAATTGAGAGGTGCTGCTTGGGGGCCCCCTGGGGGCCCTTCAGGCCAGCTAGGTCTTTGGGTCCTGGCTCCTTCGCTTTGGGAGCTGTTGCTGCAGTTGGGCATGTTGGCCGGAGAGTGCTTCTCGGGCCGCGAACTGCAACCTTGCAGGATTCTCCCAGGTTCCCGGCCCAACAAAAGCCCCCAGACCCAAATGGAGAGGGGCTACTTGGGGGCCTTCTGGGGGCCCTTCAGGCCAGCTAGGTCTTTGGGTCCTGGCTCCTTCGGTTTGGGAGCTGTTGCTGCAGTTGGGCATGTTGGCCGGAGAGTGCTTCTCGGGCCGCGAACTGCAACCTTGCAGGTACCTCCCAGGTTCCCGGCCCAACGAAAACCCCCAGACCCAAATGGAGAGGGGCTGCTTGGGGGCCCCCTGGGGGCCCTTCAGGCCAGCTAGGTCTTTGGGTCCTGGCTCCTTCGGTTTGGGAGCTGTTGCTGCAGTTGGGCATGTTGGGCGGAGAGTGCTTCTCGGGCCGCGAACTGTAACTTGCAGGTACCTCTCAGGTATACATGCCCAACGAAAGCCCCCAGACCCAAATGGAGAGGGGCTGCTTGGGGGCCTTCTGGGGGCCCTTCAGGCCAGCTAGGTCTTTGGGTCCTGGCTCCTTCGCTTTGGGAGCTGTTGCTGGATATTTGGCATGTTGGCCGGAGAGTGCTTCTCGGGCCGCGAACTGCAACCTTGCTGGTATCTCCCAGGTTCTCAGCCTAAAGAAAGCCCCCAGACCCAAATGGAGAGGGGCTGCTTGGGGGCCCCCTGGGGGCCCTTCAGGCCAGCTAGGTCTTTGGGTCCTGGCTCCTTCGGTTTGGGAGCTGTTGCTGCAGTTGGGCATGTTGGCCGGAGAGTGCTTCTCGGGCCGCGAACTGTAACCTTGCAGGTACCTCTCAGGTATACATGCCCAACGAAAGCCCCCAGACCCAAATTGAGAGGGGCTACTTGGGGGCCCCCTGGGGGCCCTTCAGGCCAGCTAGGTCTTTGGGTCCTGGCTCCTTCGCTTTGGGAGCTGTTGCTGCAGTTGGGCATGTTGGCCGGAGAGTGCTTCTCGGGCCGCGAACTGCAACCTTGCAGGAATCTCCCAGGTTCCCGGCCCAACAGAAGCCCCCAGACCCAAATGGAGAGGGGCTGCTTGGGGGCCCCCTGGGGGCCCTTCAGGCCAGCTAGGTCTTTGGGTCCTGGCTCCTTCGCTTTGGGAGCTGTTGCTGCAGTTGGGCATGTTGGCCGGAGAGTGCTTCTCCGGCCGCGAACTGCAACCTTGCAGGATTCTCCCAGGTTCCCGGCCCAACGAAAGCCCCCAGACCCAAATGGAGAGGGGCTGCTTGGGGGCCCCCTGGGGGCCCTTCAGGCCAGCTAGGTCTTTGGGTCCTGGCTCCTTCGGTTTGGGAGCTGTTGCTGCAGTTGGGCATGTTGGCCGGAGAGTGCTTCTCGGGCCGCGAACTGCAACCTTGCAGGAATCTCCCAGGTTCCCGGCCCAACGAAAGCCCCCAGACCCAAATTGAGAGGGGCTGCTTGGGGGCCCCCTGGGGGCCCTTCAGGCCACCTAGCTCTTTGGGTCCTGGCTCCTTCGGTTTGGGAGCTGTTGCTGCAGTTGAGCATGTTGGCCGGAGAGTGCTTCTCGGGCCGCGAACTGTAACCTTGCAGGTACCTCTCAGGTATCCATGCCCAACGAAAGCCCCCAGACCCAAATGGAGAGGGGCTGCTTGGGGGCCCCCTGAGGGCCCTTCAGGCCAGCTAGGTCTTTGGGTCCTGGCTCCTTCGCTTTGGGAGCTGTTGCTGCAGTTGGGCATGTTGGCCGGAGAGTGCTTCTCGGGCCGCGAACTGCAACCTTGCAGGATTCTCCCAGGTTCCCGGCCCAACGAAAGCCCCCAGACCCAAATGGAGAGGGGCTGCTTGGGGGACCCCTGGGGGCCCTTCAGGCCAGCTAGGTCTTTGGGTCCTGGCTCCTTCGGTTTGGGAGCTGTTGCTGCAGTTGGGCATGTTGGCCGGAGAGTGCTTCTCGGGCCGCGAACTGCAACCTTGCAGGAATCTCCCAGGTTCCCGGCCCAACGAAAGCCCCCAGACCCAAATTGAGAGGGGCTGCTTGGGGGCCCCCTGGGGGCCCTTCAGGCCACCTAGCTCTTTGGGTCCTGGCTCCTTCGGTTTGGGAGCTGTTGCTGCAGTTGAGCATGTTGGCCGGAGAGTGCTTCTCGGGCCGCGAACTGTAACCTTGCAGGTACCTCTCAGGTATCCATGCCCAACGAAAGCCCCCAGACCCAAATGGAGAGGGGCTGCTTGGGGGCCCCCTGAGGGCCCTTCAGGCCAGCTAGGTCTTTGGGTCCTGGCTCCTTCGCTTTGGGAGCTGTTGCTGCAGTTGGGCATGTTGGCCGGAGAGTGCTTCTCGGGCCGCGAACTGCAACCTTGCAGGTACCTCCCAGGTTCCTGGCCCAACGAAAGACCCCAGACTCAAATTGAGAGGGGCTGCTTGGGGGCCCCCTGGGGGCCCTTCAGGCCAGCTAGGTCTTTGGGTCCTGGCTCCTTCGGTTTGGGAGCTGTTGCTGCAGTTGGGCATGTTGGCCGGAGAGTGCTTCTCGGGCCGCGAACTGTAACCTTGCAGGTACCTCTCAGGTATCCATGCCCAACGAAAGCCCCCAGACCCAAATGGAGAGGGGCTGCTTGGTGGCCTCCTGGGGGCCCTTCAGGCCAGCTAGGTCTTTGGGTCCTGGCTCCTTCGGTTTGGGAGCTGTTGCTGCAGTTGGGCATGTTGGCCGGAGAGTGCTTCTCGGGCTGCGAACTGCAACCTTGCAGGATTCACCCAGGTTCCCGGCCCAACGAAAGCCCCCAGACCCAAATGGAGAGGGGCTGCTTGGGGGACCCCTTGGGGCCCTTCAGGCCAGCTAGGTCTTTGGGTCCTGGCTCCTTCGGTTTGGGAGCTGTTGCTGCAGTTGTGCATGTTGGCCGGAGAGTGCTTCTCGGGCCGCGAACTGCAACCTTGCAGGATTCTCCTAGGTTCTCAGCCCAACGAAAGCCCCCAGACCCAAATTGAGAGGGGCTGCTTGGGGGCCCCCTGGGGGCCCTTCAGGCCAGCTAGGTCTTTGGGTCCTGGCTCCTTCGGTTTGGGAGCTGTTGCTGCAGTTGGGCATGTTGGCCGGAGAGTGCTTCTCGGGCCGCGAACTGCAACCTTGCAGGATTCTCCTAGGTTCCCGGCCCAACGAAAGCCCCCAGACCCAAATGGAGAGGGGCTGCTTGGGGGCCCCCTGGGGGCCCTTCAGGCCAGCTAGGTCTTTGGGTCCTGGCTCCTTCGCTTTGGGAGCTGTTGCTGCAGTTGGGCATGTTGGCCGGAGAGTGCTTCTCGGGCCGCGAACTGCAACCTTGCAGGATTCTCCCAGGTTCCCGGCCCAACGAAAGCCCCCAGACCCAAATGGAGAGGGGCTACTTGGGGGCCTTCTGGGGCCCTTCAGGCCAGCTAGGTCTTTGGGTCCTGGCTCCTTCGCTTTGGGAGCTGTTGCTGCAGTTGGGCATGTTGGCCGGAGAGTGCTTCTCGGGCCGCGAACTGCAACCTTGCTGGTATCTCCCAGGTTCTCAGCCTAAAGAAAGCCCCCAGACCCAAATTGAGAGGGGCTGCTTGGGGGCCCCCTGGGGGCCCTTCAGGCCAGCTAGGTCTTTGGGTCCTGGCTCCTTCGGTTTGGGAGCTGTTGCTGCAGTTGGGCATGTTGGCCGGAGAGTGCTTCTCCGGCCGCGAACTGCAACCTTGCAGGAATCTCCCAGGTTCCCAGCCCAACGAAAGCCCCCAGACCCAAATGGAGAGGGGCTGCTTGTGGCCCCCCTGGGGGCCCTTCAGGCCAGCTAGGTCTTTGGGTCCTGGCTCCTTCGCTTTGGGAGCTGTTGCTGCAGTTGGGCATGTTGGCCGGAGAGTGCTTCTCGGGCCGCGAACTGCAACCTTGCAGGATTCTCCCAGGTTCCCGGCCCAACGAAAGCCCCCAGACCCAAATGGAGAGGGGCTGCTTGGGGCCCCCCTGGGGGCCCTTCAGGCCAGCTAGGTCTTTGGGTCCTGGCTCCTTCGCTTTGGGAGCTGTTGCTGCAGTTGGGCATGTTGGCCGGAGAGTGCTTCTCGGGCCGCGAACTGCAACCTTGCAGGATTCTCCCAGGTTCCCGGCCCAAACAAAGCCCCCAGACCCAAATTGAGAGGTGCTGCTTGGGGGCCCCCTGGGGGCCCTTCAGGCCAGCTAGGTCTTTGGGTCCTGGCTCCTTCGGTTTGGGAGCTGTTGCTGCAGTTGGGCATGTTGGCCGGAGAGTGCTTCTCGGGCCGCGAACTGCAACCTTGCAGGATTCTCCCAGGTTCCCGGCCCAACAAAAGCCCCCAGACCCAAATGGAGAGGGGCTGCTTGGGGCCCCCCTGGGGGCCCTTCAGGCCAGCTAGGTCTTTGGGTCCTGGCTCCTTCGGTTTGGGAGCTGTTGCTGCAGTTGGGCATGTTGGCCGGAGAGTGCTTCTCGGGCCGCGAACTGCAACCTTGCAGGTACCTCCCAGGTTCCCGGCCCAACGAAAGCCCCCAGACCCAAATGGAGAGGGGCTGCTTGGGGGCCTTCTGGGGGCCCTTCAGGCCAGCTAGGTCTTTGGGTCCTGGCTCCTTCGCTTTGGGAGCTGTTGCTGGATATTTGGCATGTTGGCCGGAGAGTGCTTCTCGGGCCGCGAACTGCAACCTTGCTGGTATCTCCCAGGTTCTCAGCCTAAAGAAAGCCCCCAGACCCAAATGGAGAGGGGCTGCTTGGGGGCCCCCTGGGGGCCCTTCAGGCCAGCTAGGTCTTTGGGTCCTGGCTCCTTCGCTTTGGGAGCTGTTGCTGCAGTTGGGCATGTTGGCCGGAGAGTGCTTCTCCGGCCGCGAACTGCAACCTTGCAGGAATCTCCCAGGTTCCCGGCCCAACGAAAGCCCCCAGACCCAAATTGAGAGGGGCTGCTTGGGGGCCCCTGGGGGCCCTTCAGGCCAGCTAGGTCTTTGGGTCCTGGCTCCTTCGCTTTGGGAGCTGTTGCTGCAGTTGTGCATGTTGGCCGGAGAGTGCTTCTCGGGCCGCGAACTGCAACCTTGCAGGATTCTCCCAGGTTCCCGGCCCAACAAAAGCCCCCAGACCCAAATGGAGAGGGGCTGCTTGGGGCCCCCCTGGGGGCCCTTCAGGCCAGCTAGGTCTTTGGGTCCTGGCTCCTTCGGTTTGGGAGCTGTTGCTGCAGTTGGGCATGTTGGCCGGAGAGTGCTTCTCGGGCCGCGAACTGCAACCTTGCAGGTACCTCCCAGGTTCCCGGCCCAACGAAAGCCCCCAGACCCAAATGGAGAGGGGCTGCTTGGGGGCCTTCTGGGGGCCCTTCAGGCCAGCTAGGTCTTTGGGTCCTGGCTCCTTCGCTTTGGGAGCTGTTGCTGGATATTTGGCATGTTGGCCGGAGAGTGCTTCTCGGGCCGCGAACTGCAACCTTGCTGGTATCTCCCAGGTTCTCAGCCTAAAGAAAGCCCCCAGACCCAAATGGAGAGGGGCTGCTTGGGGGCCCCCTGGGGGCCCTTCAGGCCAGCTAGGTCTTTGGGTCCTGGCTCCTTCGCTTTGGGAGCTGTTGCTGCAGTTGGGCATGTTGGCCGGAGAGTGCTTCTCCGGCCGCGAACTGCAACCTTGCAGGAATCTCCCAGGTTCCCGGCCCAACGAAAGCCCCCAGACCCAAATTGAGAGGGGCTGCTTGGGGGCCCCTGGGGGCCCTTCAGGCCAGCTAGGTCTTTGGGTCCTGGCTCCTTCGCTTTGGGAGCTGTTGCTGCAGTTGTGCATGTTGGCCGGAGAGTGCTTCTCGGGCCGCGAACTGCAACCTTGCATGAATCTCCCAGGTACCCCGCCCAACGAAAGCCCCCAGACCCAAATGGAGAGGGGCTGCTTGGGGACCCCCTGGGGGCCCTTCAGGCCAGCTAGGTCTTTGGGTCCTGGCTCCTTCGCTTTGGGAGCTGTTGCTGCAGTTGGGCATGTTGGCCGGAGAGTGCTTCTCGGGCCGCGAACTGTAACCTTGCAGGTACCTCTCAGGTATACATGCCCAACGAAAGCCCCCAGACCCAAATTGAGAGGGGCTGCTTGGTGGCCTCCTGGGGGCCCTTCAGGCCAGCTAGGTCTTTGGGTCCTGGCTCCTTCGCTTTGGGAGCTGTTGCTGCAGTTGGGCATGTTGGCCGGAGAGTGCTTCTCCGGCCGCGAACTGCAACCTTGCAGGATTCTCCTAGGTTCCCGGCCCAACGAAAGCCCCCAGACCCAAATGGAGAGGGGCTGCTTGGGGGCCCCCTGGGGGCCCTTCAGGCCAGCTAGGTCTTTGGGTCCTGGCTCCTTCGCTTTGGGAGCTGTTGCTGCAGTTGGGCATGTTGGCCGGAGAGTGCTTCTCCGGCCGCGAACTGCAACCTTGCAGGTACCTCTCAGGTTCCCGGCCCAACGAAAACCCCCAGACCCAAATGGAGAGGGGCTGCTTGGGGGCCCCCTGGGGGCCCTTCAGGCCAGCTAGGTCTTTGGGTCCTGGCTCCTTCGCTTTGGGAGCTGTTGCTGCAGTTGGGCATGTTGGCCGGAGAGTGCTTCTCGGGCCGCGAACTGCAACCTTGCAGGATTCTCCCAGTTTCCCGGCCCAACGAAAGCCCCCAGACCCAAATGGAGAGGGGCTGCTTGGGGGCCCCCTTGGGGCCCTTCAGGCCAGCTAGGTCTTTGGGTCCTGGCTCCTTCGGTTTGGGAGCTGTTGCTGCAGTTGGGCATGTTGGCCGGAGAGTGCTTCTCGGGCCGCGAACTGCAACCTTGCAGGATTCTCCTAGGTTCCCGGCCCAACGAAAGCCCCCAGACCCAAATGGAGAGGGGCTGCTTGGGGGCCCCCTGGGGGCCCTTCAGGCCAGCTAGGTCTTTGGGTCCTGGCTCCTTCGGTTTGGGAGCTGTTGCTGCAGTTGGGCATGTTGGCCGGAGAGTGCTTCTCGGGCCGCGAACTGCAACCTTGCAGGATTCTCCCAGGTTCCCGGCCCAACGAAAGCCCCCAGACCCAAATGGAGAGGGGCTGCTTGGGGGCCTTCTGGGGGCCCTTCAGGCCAGCTAGGTCTTTGGGTCCTGGCTCCTTCGCTTTGGGAGCTGTTGCTGCAGTTGGGCATGTTGGCCGGAGAGTGCTTCTCGGGCCGCGAACTGCAACCTTGCTGGTATCTCCCAGGTTCTCAGCCTAAAGAAAGCCCCCAGACCCAAATTGAGAGGGGCTGCTTGGGGGCCCCCTGGGGGCCCTTCAGGCCAGCTAGGTCTTTGGGTCCTGGCTCCTTCGGTTTGGGAGCTGTTGCTGCAGTTGGGCATGTTGGGCGGAGAGTGCTTCTCCGGCCGCGAACTGCAACCTTGCAGGAATCTCCCAGGTTCCCAGCCCAACGAAAGCCCCAAGACCCAAATGGAGAGGGGCTGCTTGGGGCCCCCCTGGGGGCCCTTCAGGCCAGCTAGGTCTTTGGGTCCTGGCTCCTTCGCTTTGGGAGCTGTTGCTGCAGTTGGGCATGTTGGCCGGAGAGTGCTTCTCGGGCCGCGAACTGCAACCTTGCAGGATTCTCCCAGGTTCCCGGCCCAACGAAAGCCCCCAGACCCAAATGGAGAGGGGCTACTTGGGGGCCCCCTGGGGGCCCTTCAGGCCAGCTAGGTCTTTGGGTCCTGGCTCCTTCGCTTTGGGAGCTGTTGCTGCAGTTGGGCATGTTGGCCGGAGAGTGCTTCTCGGGCCGCGAACTGCAACCTTGCAGGATTCTCCCAGGTTCCCGGCCCAACGAAAGCCCCCAGACCCAAATTGAGAGGTGCTGCTTGGGGGCCCCCTGGGGGCCCTTCAGGCCAGCTAGGTCTTTGGGTCCTGGCTCCTTCGCTTTGGGAGCTGTTGCTGCAGTTGGGCATGTTGGCCGGAGAGTGCTTCTCGGGCCGCGAACTGCAACCTTGCAGGATTCTCCCAGGTTCCCGGCCCAACGAAAGCCCCCAGACCCAAATGGAGAGGGGCTGCTTGGGGGCCTTCTGGGGGCCCTTCAGGCCAGCTAGGTCTTTGGGTCCTGGCTCCTTCGCTTTGGGAGCTGTTGCTGGATATTTGGCATGTTGGCCGGAGAGTTCTTCTCGGGCCGCGAACTGCAACCTTGCTGGTATCTCCCAGGTTCTCAGCCTAAAGAAAGCCCCCAGACCCAAATGGAGAGGGGCTGCTTGGGGGCCCCCTGGGGGCCCTTCAGGCCAGCTAGGTCTTTGGGTCCTGGCTCCTTCGCTTTGGGAGCTGTTGCTGCAGTTGGGCATGTTGGCCGGAGAGTGCTTCTCCGGCCGCGAACTGCAACCTTGCAGGAATCTCCCAGGTTCCCGGCCCAACGAAAGCCCCCAGACCCAAATTGAGAGGGGCTGCTTGGGGGCCCCCTGGGGGCCCTTCAGGCCAGCTAGGTCTTTGGGTCCTGGCTCCTTCGCTTTGGGAGCTGTTGCTGCAGTTGTGCATGTTGGCCGGAGAGTGCTTCTCGGGCCGCGAACTGCAACCTTGCATGAATCTCCCAGGTACCCCGCCCAACGAAAGCCCCCAGACCCAAATGGAGAGGGGCTGCTTGGGGACCCCCTGGGGGCCCTTCAGGCCAGCTAGGTCTTTGGGTCCTGGCTCCTTCGCTTTGGGAGCTGTTGCTGCAGTTGGGCATGTTGGCCGGAGAGTGCTTCTCGGGCCGCGAACTGTAACCTTGCAGGTACCTCTCAGGTATACATGCCCAACGAAAGCCCCCAGACCCAAATTGAGAGGGGCTACTTGGGGGCCCCCTGGGGGCCCTTCAGGCCAGCTAGGTCTTTGTGTCCTGGCTCATTCGGTTTGGGAGCTGTTGCTGCAGTTGGGCATGTTGGCCGGAGAGTGCTTCTCGGGCCGCGAACTGCAACCTTGCAGGATTCTCCCAGGTTCCCGGCCCAACGAAAGCCCCCAGACCCAAATTGAGAGGGGCTGCTTGGGGCCCCCCTGGGGGCCCTTCAGGCCAGCTAGGTCTTTGGGTCCTGGCTCCTTCGCTTTGGGAGCTGTTGCTGCAGTTGGGCATGTTGGCCGGAGAGTGCTTCTCGGGCCGCGAACTGCAACCTTGCAGGTACCTCTCAGGTTCCCGGCCCAACGAAAACCCCCAGACCCAAATGGAGAGGGGCTGCTTGGGGGCCCCCTGGGGGCCCTTCAGGCCAGCTAGGTCTTTGGGTCCTGGCTCCTTCGCTTTGGGAGCTGTTGCTGCAGTTGGGCATGTTGGCCGGAGAGTGCTTCTCGGGCCGCGAACTGCAACCTTGCAGGATTCTCCCAGGTTCCCGGCCCAACGAAAGCCCCCAGACCCAAATGGAGAGGGGCTGCTTGGGGGACCCCTTGGGGCCCTTCAGGCCAGCTAGGTCTTTGGGTCCTGGCTCCTTCGGTTTGGGAGCTGTTGCTGCAGTTGGGCATGTTGGCCGGAGAGTGCTTCTCGGGCCGCGAACTGCAACCTTGCAGGATTCTCCTAGGTTCCCGGCCCAACGAAAGCCCCCAGACCCAAATGGAGAGGGGCTGCTTGGGGGCCCCCTGGGGGCCCTTCAGGCCAGCTAGGTCTTTGGGTCCTGGCTCCTTCGGTTTGGGAGCTGTTGCTGCAGTTGGGCATGTTGGCCGGAGAGTGCTTCTCGGGCCGCGAACTGCAACCTTGCAGGATTCTCCCAGGTTCCCGGCCCAACGAAAGCCCCCAGACCCAAATGGAGAGGGGCTACTTGGGGGCCTTCTGGGGGCCCTTCAGGCCAGCTAGGTCTTTGGGTCCTGGCTCCTTCGCTTTGGGAGCTGTTGCTGCAGTTGGGCATGCTGGCCGGAGAGTGCTTCTCGGGCCGCGAACTGCAACCTTGCTGGTATCTCCCAGGTTCTCAGCCTAAAGAAAGCCCCCAGACCCAAATGGAGAGGGGCTGCTTGGGGGCCCCCTGGGGGCCCTTCAGGCCAGCTAGGTCTTTGGGTCCTGGCTCCTTCGCTTTGGGAGCTGTTGCTGCAGTTGGGCATGTTGGCCGGAGAGTGCTTCTCCGGCCGCGAACTGCAACCTTGCAGGAATCTCCCAGGTTCCCAGCCCAACGAAAGCCCCCAGACCCAAATGGAGAGGGGCTGCTTGGGGCCCCATGGGGGCCCTTCAGGCCAGCTAGGTCTTTGGGTCCTGGCTCCTTCGCTTTGGGAGCTGTTGCTGCAGTTGTGCATGTTGGCCGGAGAGTGCTTCTCGGGCCGCGAACTGCAACCTTGCAGGTACCTCCCAGGTTCCCGGCCCAACGAAAGCCCCCAGACCCAAATGGAGAGGGGCTGCTTGGGGGCCTTCTGGGGGCCCTTCAGGCCAGCTAGGTCTTTGGGTCCTGGCTCCTTCGCTTTGGGAGCTGTTGCTGGATATTTGGCATGTTGGCCGGAGAGTGCTTCTCGGGCCGCGAACTGCAACCTTGCTGGTATCTCCCAGGTTCTCAGCCTAAAGAAAGCCCCCAGACCCAAATGGAGAGGGGCTGCTTGGGGTCCCCCTGGGGGCCCTTCAGGCCAGCTAGGTCTTTGGGTCCTGGCTCCTTCGCTTTGGGAGCTGTTGCTGCAGTTGGGCATGTTGGCCGGAGAGTGCTTCTCGGGCCGCGAACTGCAACCTTGCAGGATTCTCCCAGGTTCCCGGCCCAACGAAAGCCCCCAGACCCAAATGGAGAGGGGCTGCTTGGGGCCCCATGGGGGCCCTTCAGGCCAGCTAGGTCTTTGGGTCCTGGCTCCTTCGCTTTGGGAGCTATTGCTGCAGTTGGGCATGTTGGCCGGAGAGTGCTTCTCGGGCCGCGAACTGCAACCTTGCAGGATTCTCCCAGGTTCCCGGCCCAAACAAAGCCCCCAGACCCAAATGGAGAGGGGCTGCTTGGGGGCCCCCTGGGGGCCCTTCAGGCCAGCTAGGTCTTTGGGTCCTGGCTCCTTCGCTTTGGGAGCTGTTGCTGCAGTTGGGCATGTTGGCCGGAGAGTGCTTCTCGGGCCGCGAACTGCAACCTTGCAGGATTCTCCCAGGTTCCCGGCCCAACAAAAGCCCCCAGACCCAAATGGAGAGGGGCTGCTTGGGGCCCCCCTGGGGGCCCTTCAGGCCAGCTAGGTCTTTGGGTCCTGGCTCCTTCGGTTTGGGAGCTGTTGCTGCAGTTGGGCATGTTGGCCGGAGAGTGCTTCTCGGGCCGCGAACTGTAACCTTGCAGGTACCTCCCAGGTTCCCGGCCCAACGAAAGCCCCCAGACCCAAATGGAGAGGGGCTGCTTGGGGGCCTTCTGGGGGCCCTTCAGGCCAGCTAGGTCTTTGGGTCCTGGCTCCTTCGCTTTGGGAGCTGTTGCTGCAGTTGTGCATGTTTGCCGGAGAGTGCTTCTCGGGCCGCGAACTGCAACCTTGCATGAATCTCCCAGGTACCCCGCCCAACGAAAGCCCCCAGACCCAAATGGAGAGGGGCTGCTTGGGGACCCCCTGGGGGCCCTTCAGGCCAGCTAGGTCTTTGGGTCCTGGCTCCTTCGCTTTGGGAGCTGTTGCTGCAGTTGGGCATGTTGGCCGGAGAGTGCTTCTCGGGCCGCGAACTGTAACCTTGCAGGTACCTCTCAGGTATACATGCCCAACGAAAGCCCCCAGACCCAAATTGAGAGGGGCTACTTGGGGGCCCCCTGGGGGCCCTTCAGGCCAGCTAGGTCTTTGTGTCCTGGCTCATTCGCTTTGGGAGCTGTTGCTGCAGTTGGGCATGTTGGCCGGAGAGTGCTTCTCGGGCCGCGAACTGCAACCTTGCAGGATTCTCCCAGGTTCCCGGCCCAACAGAAGCCCCCAGACCCAAATGGAGAGGGGCTGCTTGGGGGCCCCCTGGGGGCCCTTCAGGCCAGCTAGGTCTTTGGGTCCTGGCTCCTTCGGTTTGGGAGCTGTTGCTGCAGTTGGGCATGTTGGCCGGAGAGTGCTTCTCGGGCCGCGAACTGCAACCTTGCAGGATTCTCCCAGGTTCCCGGCCCAACGAAAGCCCCCAGACCCAAATTGAGAGGGGCTGCTTGGGGCCCCCCTGGGGGCCCTTCAGGCCAGCTAGGTCTTTGGGTCCTGGCTCCTTCGCTTTGGGAGCTGTTGCTGCAGTTGGGCATGCTGGCCGGAGAGTGCTTCTCCGACCGCGAACTGCAACCTTGCAGGATTCTCCCAGGTTCCCGGCCCAACGAAAGCCCCCAGACCCAAATTGAGAGGGGCTGCTTGGGGCCCCCCTGGGGGCCCTTCAGGCCAGCTAGGTCTTTGGGTCCTGGCTCCTTCGCTTTGGGAGCTGTTGCTGCAGTTGGGCATGTTGGGCGGAGAGTGCTTCTCCGGCCGCGAACTGCAACCTTGCAGGTACCTCTCAGGTTTCCTGGCCCAACGAAAACCCCCAGACCCAAATGGAGAGGGGCTGCTTGGGGGCCCCCTGGGGGCCCTTCAGGCCAGCTAGGTCTTTGGGTCCTGGCTCCTTCGCTTTGGGAGCTGTTGCTGCAGTTGGGCATGTTGGCCGGAGAGTGCTTCTCGGGCCGCGAACTGCAACCTTGCAGGATTCTCCCAGGTTCCCGGCCCAACGAAAGCCCCCAGACCCAAATGGAGAGGGGCTGCTTGGGGGACCAATTGGGGCCCTTCAGGCCAGCTAGGTCTTTGGGTCCTGGCTCCTTCGGTTTGGGAGCTGTTGCTGCAGTTGGGCATGTTGGCCGGAGAGTGCTTCTCGGGCCGCGAACTGCAACCTTGCAGGATTCTCCTAGGTTCCCGGCCCAACGAAAGCCCCCAGACCCAAATGGAGAGGGGCTGCTTGGGGGCCCCCTGGGGGCCCTTCAGGCCAGCTAGGTCTTTGGGTCCTGGCTCCTTCGCTTTGGGAGCTGTTTCTGCAGTTGGGCATGTTGGCCGGAGAGTGCTTCTCGGGCCGCGAACTGCAACCTTGCAGGATTCTCCCAGGTTCCCGGCCCAACGAAAGCCCCCAGACCCAAATGGAGAGGGGCTGCTTGGGGGCCTTCTGGGGGCCCTTCAGGCCAGCTAGGTCTTTGGGTCCTGGCTCCTTCGCTTTGGGAGCTGTTGCTGCAGTTGGGCATGTTGGCCGGAGAGTGCTTCTCGGGCCGCGAACTGCAACCTTGCAGGATTCTCCCAGGTTCCCGGCCCAACGAAAGCCCCCAGACCCAAATGGAGAGGGGCTACTTGGGGGCCTTCTGGGGGCCCTTCAGGCCAGCTAGGTCTTTGGGTCCTGGCTCCTTCGCTTTGGGAGCTGTTGCTGCAGTTGGGCATGTTGGCCGGAGAGTGCTTCTCGGGCCGCGAACTGCAACCTTGCAGGATTCTCCCAGGTTCCCGGCCCAAACAAAGCCCCCAGACCCAAATTGAGAGGTGCTGCTTGGGGGCCCCCTGGGGGCCCTTCAGGCCAGCTAGGTCTTTGGGTCCTGGCTCCTTCGGTTTGGGAGCTGTTGCTGCAGTTGGGCATGTTGGCCGGAGAGTGCTTCTCGGGCCGCGAACTGCAACCTTGCAGGATTCTCCCAGGTTCCCGGCCCAACAAAAGCCCCCAGACCCAAATGGAGAGGGGCTGCTTGGGGCCCCCCTGGGGGCCCTTCAGGCCAGCTAGGTCTTTGGGTCCTGGCTCCTTCGGTTTGGGAGCTGTTGCTGCAGTTGGGCATGTTGGCCGGAGAGTGCTTCTCGGGCCGCGAACTGTAACCTTGCATGTACCTCCCAGGTTCCCGGCCCAACGAAAGCCCCCAGACCCAAATGGAGAGGGGCTGCTTGGGGGCCTTCTGGGGGCCCTTCAGGCCAGCTAGGTCTTTGGGTCCTGGCTCCTTCGCTTTGGGAGCTGTTGCTGCAGTTGTGCATGTTTGCCGGAGAGTGCTTCTCGGGCCGCGAACTGCAACCTTGCAGGTACCTCTCAGGTATACATGCCCAACGAAAGCCCCCAGACCCAAATTGAGAGGGGCTACTTGGGGGCCCCCTGGGGGCCCTTCAGGCCAGCTAGGTCTTTGTGTCCTGGCTCATTCGGTTTGGGAGCTGTTGCTGCAGTTGGGCATGTTGGCCG
Source organism: Gallinula chloropus (assembly GCF_964237585.1). Lineage (NCBI taxonomy): Eukaryota > Metazoa > Chordata > Aves > Gruiformes > Rallidae > Gallinula > Gallinula chloropus. The sequence goes on from NW_028168386.1 coordinate 81,618, forward strand.
GAGAGTGCTTCTCGGACCGCGAACTGCAACCTTGCAGGAATCTCCCAGGTTCCCGGCCCAACAGAAGCCCCCAGACCCAAATGGAGAGGGGCTGCTTGGGGGCCCCCTGGGGGCCCTTCAGGCCAGCTAGGTCTTTGGGTCCTGGCTCCTTCGCTTTGGGAGCTGTTGCTGCAGTTGAGCATGTTGGCCGGAGAGTGCTTCTCGGGCCGCGAACTGCAACCTTGCAGGATTCTCCCAGGTTCCCGGCCCAACGAAAGCCCCCAGACCCAAATTGTGAGGGGCTGCTTGGGGCCCCCCTGGGGGCCCTTCAGGCCAGCTAGGTCTTTGGGTCCTGGCTCCTTCGCTTTGGGAGCTGTTGCTGCAGTTGGGCATGCTGGCCGGAGAGTGCTTCTCCGACCGCGAACTGCAACCTTGCAGGATTCTCCCAGGTTCCCGGCCCAACGAAAGCCCCCAGACCCAAATTGAGAGGGGCTGCTTGGGGCCCCCCTGGGGGCCCTTCAGGCCAGCTAGGTCTTTGGGTCCTGGCTCCTTCGCTTTGGGAGCTGTTGCTGCAGTTGGGCATGTTGGCCGGAGAGTGCTTCTCCGGCCGCGAACTGCAACCTTGCAGGTACCTCTCAGGTTTCCCGGCCCAACGAAAAACCCCAGACCCAAATGGAGAGGGGCTGCTTGGGGGACCAATTGGGGCCCTTCAGGCCAGCTAGGTCTTTGGGTCCTGGCTCCTTCGCTTTGGGAGCTGTTGCTGCAGTTGGGCATGTTGGCCGGAGAGTGCTTCTCGGGCCGCGAACTGCAACCTTGCAGGATTCTCCCAGGTTCCCGGCCCAACGAAAGCCCCCAGACCCAAATGGAGAGGGGCTGCTTGGGGGCCTTCTGGGGGCCCTTCAGGCCAGCTAGGTCTTTGGGTCCTGGCTCCTTCGCTTTGGGAGCTGTTGCTGCAGTTGGGCATGTTGGCCGGAGAGTGCTTCTCGGGCCGCGAACTGCAACCTTGCAGGATTCTCCCAGGTTCCCGGCCCAACGAAAGCCCCCAGACCCAAATGGAGAGGGGCTGCTTGGGGGCCCCCTGGGGGCCCTTCAGGCCAGCTAGGTCTTTGGGTCCTGGCTCCTTCGCTTTGGGAGCTGTTGCTGCAGTTGGGCATGTTGGCCGGAGAGTGCTTCTCGGGCCGCGAACTGCAACCTTGCTGGTATCTCCCAGGTTCTCAGCCTAAAGAAAGCCCCCAGACCCAAATGGAGAGGGGCTGCTTGGGGGCCCCCTGGGGGCCCTTCAGGCCAGCTAGGTCTTTGGGTCCTGGCTCCTTCGGTTTGGGAGCTGTTGCTGCAGTTGGGCATGTTGGCCGGAGAGTGCTTCTCCGGCCGCGAACTGCAACCTTGCAGGAATCTCCCAGGTTCCCAGCCCAACGAAAGCCCCCAGACCCAAATGGAGAGGGGCTGCTTGGGGCCCCATGGGGGCCCTTCAGGCCAGCTAGGTCTTTGGGTCCTGGCTCCTTCGCTTTGGGAGCTGTTGCTGCAGTTGTGCATGTTGGCCGGAGAGTGCTTCTCGGGCCGCGAACTGCAACCTTGCAGGTACCTCCCAGGTTCCCGGCCCAACGAAAGCCCCCAGACCCAAATGGAGAGGGGCTGCTTGGGGGCCTTCTGGGGGCCCTTCAGGCCAGCTAGGTCTTTGGGTCCTGGCTCCTTCGCTTTGGGAGCTGTTGCTGGATATTTGGCATGTTGGCCGGAGAGTGCTTCTCGGGCCTCGAACTGCAACCTTGCTGGTATCTCCCAGGTTCTCAGCCTAAAGAAAGCCCCCAGACCCAAATGGAGAGGGGCTGCTTGGGGGCCCCCTGGGGGCCCTTCAGGCCAGCTAGGTCTTTGGGTCCTGGCTCCTTCGCTTTGGGAGCTGTTGCTGCAGTTGGGCATGTTGGCCGGAGAGTGCTTCTCGGGCCGCGAACTGCAACCTTGCAGGATTCTCCCAGGTTCCCGGCCCAAACAAAGCCCCCAGACCCAAATGGAGAGGGGCTGCTTGGGGGCCCCCTGGGGGCCCTTCAGGCCAGCTAGGTCTTTGGGTCCTGGCTCCTTCGGTTTGGGAGCTGTTGCTGCAGTTGGGCATGTTGGCCGGAGAGTGCTTCTCGGGCCGCGAACTGCAACCTTGCAGGATTCTCCCAGGTTCCCGGCCCAACAAAAGCCCCCAGACCCAAATGGAGAGGGGCTGCTTGGGGCCCCCCTGGGGGCCCTTCAGGCCAGCTAGGTCTTTGGGTCCTGGCTCCTTCGGTTTGGGAGCTGTTGCTGCAGTTGGGCATGTTGGCCGGAGAGTGCTTCTCGGGCCGCGAACTGTAACCTTGCAGGTACCTCCCAGGTTCCCGGCCCAACGAAAGCCCCCAGACCCAAATGGAGAGGGGCTGCTTGGGGGCCTTCTGGGGGCCCTTCAGGCCAGCTAGGTCTTTGGGTCCTGGCTCCTTCGCTTTGGGAGCTGTTGCTGCAGTTGGGCATGTTGGCCGGAGAGTGCTTCTCGGGCCGCGAACTGCAACCTTGCATGAATCTCCCAGGTACCCCGCCCAACGAAAGCCCCCAGACCCAAATGGAGAGGGGCTGCTTGGGGACCCCCTGGGGGCCCTTCAGGCCAGCTAGGTCTTTGGGTCCTGGCTCCTTCGCTTTGGGAGCTGTTGCTGCAGTTGGGCATGTTGGCCGGAGAGTGCTTCTCGGGCCGCGAACTGTAACCTTGCAGGTACCTCTCAGGTATACATGCCCAACGAAAGCCCCCAGACCCAAATTGAGAGGGGCTGCTTGGGGGCCCCCTGGGGGCCCTTCAGGCCAGCTAGGTCTTTGTGTCCTGGCTCATTCGGTTTGGGAGCTGTTGCTGCAGTTGGGCATGTTGGCCGGAGAGTGCTTCTCGGACCGCGAACTGCAACCTTGCAGGAATCTCCCAGGTTCCCGGCCCAACAGAAGCCCCCAGACCCAAATGGAGAGGGGCTGCTTGGGGGCCCCCTGGGGGCCCTTCAGGCCAGCTAGGTCTTTGGGTCCTGGCTCCTTCGGTTTGGGAGCTGTTGCTGCAGTTGGGCATGTTGGCCGGAGAGTGCTTCTCGGGCCGCGAACTGCAACCTTGCAGGATTCTCCCAGGTTCCCGGCCCAACGAAAGCCCCCAGACCCAAATTGAGAGGGGCTGCTTGGGGCCCCCCTGGGGGCCCTTCAGGCCAGCTAGGTCTTTGGGTCCTGGCTCCTTCGCTTTGGGAGCTGTTGCTGCAGTTGGGCATGCTGGCCGGAGAGTGCTTCTCCGACCGCGAACTGCAACCTTGCAGGATTCTCCCAGGTTCCCGGCCCAACGAAAGCCCCCAGACCCAAATTGAGAGGGGCTGCTTGGGGCCCCCCTGGGGGCCCTTCAGGCCAGCTAGGTCTTTGGGTCCTGGCTCCTTCGCTTTGGGAGCTGTTGCTGCAGTTGGGCATGTTGGCCGGAGAGTGCTTCTCCGGCCGCGAACTGCAACCTTGCAGGTACCTCTCAGGTTTCCCGGCCCAACGAAAACCCCCAGACCCAAATGGAGAGGGGCTGCTTGGGGGCCCCCTGGGGGCCCTTCAGGCCAGCTAGGTCTTTGGGTCCTGGCTCCTTCGCTTTGGGAGCTGTTGCTGCAGTTGGGCATGTTGGCCGGAGAGTGCTTCTCCGGCCGCGAACTGCAACCTTGCAGGAGTCTCCCAGGTTCCCGGCCCAACGAAAGCCCCCAGACCCAAATGGAGAGGGGCTGCTTGGGGGCCCCCTGGGGGCCCTTCAGGCCAGCTAGGTCTTTGGGTCCTGGCTCCTTCGCTTTGGGAGCTGTTGCTGCAGTTGGGCATGTTGGCCGGAGAGTGCTTCTCGGGCCGCGAACTGTAACCTTGCAGGTACCTCTCAGGTATACATGCCCAACGAAAGCCCCCAGACCCAAATGGAGAGGGGCTGCTTGGTGGCCTCCTGGGGGCCCTTCAGGCCAGCTAGGTCTTTGGGTCCTGGCTCCTTCGCTTTGGGAGCTGTTGCTGCAGTTGGGCATGTTGGCCGGAGAGTGCTTCTCGGGCCGCGAACTGCAACCTTGCAGGATTCTCCCAGGTTCCCGGCCCAACGAAAGCCCCCAGACCCAAATGGAGAGGGGCTGCTTGGGGCCCCCCTGGGGGCCCTTCAGGCCAGCTAGGTCTTTGGGTCCTGGCTCCTTCGGTTTGGGAGCTGTTGCTGCAGTTGGGCATGTTGGCCGGAGAGTGCTTCTCGGGCCGCGAACTGCAACCTTGCAGGATTCTCCCAGGTTCCCGGCCCAACGAAAGCCCCCAGACCCAAATGGAGAGGTGCTGCTTGGGGTCCCCCTGGGGGCCCTTCAGGCCAGCTAGGTCTTTGGGTCCTGGCTCCTTCGGTTTGGGAGCTGTTGCTGCAGTTGGGCATGTTGGCCGGAGAGTGCTTCTCGGGCCGCGAACTGCAACCTTGCAGGATTCTCCCAGGTTCCCGGCCCAACAAAAGTCCCCAGACCCAAATTGAGAGGGGCTGCTTGGGGCCCCCCTGGGGGCCCTTCAGGCCAGCTAGGTCTTTGGGTCCTGGCTCCTTCGCTTTGGGAGCTGTTGCTGCAGTTGGGCATGTTGGCCGGAGAGTGCTTCTCCGGCCGCGAACTGCAACCTTGCAGGAATCTCCCAGGTTCCCGGCCCAACGAAAACCCCCAGACCCAAATGGAGAGGGGCTGCTTGGGGGCCCCCTGGTGCCCCTTCAGGCCAGCTAGGTCTTTGGGTCCTGGCTCCTTCGCTTTGGGAGCTGTTGCTGCAGTTGGGCATGTTGGGCGGAGAGTGCTTCTCGGGCCGCGAACTGTAACTTGCAGGTACCTCTCAGGTATACATGCCCAACGAAAGCCCCCAGACCCAAATGGAGAGGGGCTGCTTGGGGGCCTTCTGGGGGCCCTTCAGGCCAGCTAGGTCTTTGGGTCCTGGCTCCTTCGCTTTGGGAGCTGTTGCTGGATATTTGGCATGTTGCCGGAGAGTGCTTCTCGGGCCGCGAACTGCAACCTTGCTGGTATCTCCCAGGTTCTCAGCCTAAAGAAAGCCCCCAGACCCAAATGGAGAGGGGCTGCTTGGGAGCCCCCTGGGGGCCCTTCAGGCCAGCTAGGTCTTTGGGTCCTGGCTCCTTCGCTTTGGGAGCTGTTGCTGCAGTTGGGCATGTTGGCCGGAGAGTGCTTCTCGGGCCGCGAACTGCAACCTTGCAGGATTCTCCCAGGTTCCCGGCCCAACGAAAGCCCCCAGACCCAAATGGAGAGGGGCTACTTGGGGGCCTTCTGGGGGCCCTTCAGGCCAGCTAGGTCTTTGGGTCCTGGCTCCTTCGGTTTGGGAGCTGTTGCTGCAGTTGGGCATGTTGGCCGGAGAGTGGTTCTCGGGCCGCGAACTGCAACCTTGCTGGTATCTCCCAGGTTCTCAGCCTAAAGAAAGCCCCCAGACCCAAATGGAGAGGGGCTGCTTGGGGGCCCCCTGGGGGCCCTTCAGGCCAGCTAGGTCTTTGTGTCCTGGCTCCTTCGGTTTGGGAGCTGTTGCTGCAGTTGGGCATGTTGGCCGGAGAGTGCTTCTCCGGCCGCGAACTGCAACCTTGCAGGAATCTCCCAGGTTCCCAGCCCAACGAAAGCCCCCAGACCCAAATGGAGAGGGGCTGCTTGGGGCCCCCCTGGGGGCCCTTCAGGCCAGCTAGGTCTTTGGGTCCTGGCTCCTTCGGTTTGGGAGCTGTTGCTGCAGTTGGGCATGTTGGCCGGAGAGTGCTTCTCGGGCCGCGAACTGCAACCTTGCAGGATTCTCCCAGGTTCCCGGCCAAACGAAAGCCCCCAGACCCAAATGGAGAGGGGCTGCTTGGGGCCCCCCTGGGGGCCCTTCAGGCCAGCTAGGTCTTTGGGTCCTGGCTCCTTCGCTTTGGGAGCTGTTGCTGCAGTTGGGCATGTTGGCCGGAGAGTGCTTCTCGGGCCGCGAACTGCAACCTTGCAGGATTCTCCCAGGTTCCCGGCCCAACGAAAGCCCCCAGACCCAAATGGAGAGGGGCTACTTGGGGGCCTTCTGGGGGCCCTTCAGGCCAGCTAGGTCTTTGGGTCCTGGCTCCTTCGGTTTGGGAGCTGTTGCTGCAGTTGGGCATGTTGGCCGGAGAGTGCTTCTCGGGCCGCGAACTGCAACCTTGAAGGAATCTCCCAGGTTCCCAGCCCAACGAAAGCCCCCAGACCCAAATGGAGAGGGGCTGCTTGGGGCCCCCCTGGGGGCCCTTCAGGCCAGCTAGGTCTTTGGGTCCTGGCTCCTTCGCTTTGGGAGCTGTTGCTGCAGTTGGGCATGTTGGCCGGAGAGTGCTTCTCGGGCCGCGAACTGCAACCTTGCAGGATTCTCCCAGGTTCCCGGCCCAACGAAAGCCCCCAGACCCAAATGGAGAGGGGCTGCTTGGGGGCCCCCTGGGGGCCCTTCAGGCCAGCTAGGTCTTTGGGTCCTGGCTCCTTCGGTTTGGGAGCTGTTGCTGCAGTTGGGCATGTTGGCCGGAGAGTGCTTCTCGGGCCGCGAACTGCAACCTTGCAGGATTCTCCCAGGTTCCCGGCCCAACGAAAGCCCCCAGACCCAAATTGAGAGGTGCTGCTTGGGGGCCCCCTGGGGGCCCTTCAGGCCAGCTAGGTCTTTGGGTCCTGGCTCCTTCGGTTTGGGAGCTGTTGCTGCAGTTGGGCATGTTGGCCGGAGAGTGCTTCTCGGGCCGCGAACTGCAACCTTGCAGGATTCTCCCAGGTTCCCGGCCCAACAAAAGCCCCCAGACCCAAATGGAGAGGGGCTGCTTGGGGCCCCCCTGGGGGCCCTTCAGGCCAGCTAGGTCTTTGGGTCCTGGCTCCTTCGGTTTGGGAGCTGTTGCTGCAGTTGGGCATGTTGGCCGGAGAGTGCTTCTCGGGCCGCGAACTGCAACCTTGCAGGTACCTCCCAGGTTCCCGGCCCAACGAAAACCCCCAGACCCAAATGGAGAGGGGCTGCTTGGGGGCCCCCTGGTGCCCCTTCAGGCCAGCTAGGTCTTTGGGTCCTGGCTCCTTCGCTTTGGGAGCTGTTGCTGCAGTTGGGCATGTTGGGCGGAGAGTGCTTCTCGGGCCGCGAACTGTAACTTGCAGGTACCTCTCAGGTATACATGCCCAACGAAAGCCCCCAGACCCAAATGGAGAGGGGCTGCTTGGGGGCCTTCTGGGGGCCCTTCAGGCCAGCTAGGTCTTTGGGTCCTGGCTCCTTCGCTTTGGGAGCTGTTGCTGGATATTTGGCATGTTGGCCGGAGAGTGCTTCTCGGGCCGCGAACTGCAACCTTGCTGGTATCTCCCAGGTTCTCAGCCTAAAGAAAGCCCCCAGACCCAAATGGAGAGGGGCTGCTTGGGGGCCCCCTGGGGGCCCTTCAGGCCAGCTAGGTCTTTGGGTCCTGGCTCCTTCGCTTTGGGAGCTGTTGCTGCAGTTGGGCATGTTGGCCGGAGAGTGCTTCTCCGGCTGCGAACTGCAACCTTGCAGGAATCTCCCAGGTTCCCGGCCCAACGAAAGCCCCCAGACCCAAATGGAGAGGGGCTGCTTGGGGGCCCCCTGGGGGCCCTTCAGGCCAGCTAGGTCTTTGGGTCCTGGCTCCTTCGCTTTGGGAGCTGTTGCTGCAGTTGTGCATGTTGGCCGGAGAGTGCTTCTCGGGCCGCGAACTGCAACCTTGCATGAATCTCCCAGGTACCCCGCCCAACGAAAGCCCCCAGACCCAAATGGAGAGGGGCTGCTTGGGGACCCCCTGGGGGCCCTTCAGGCCAGCTAGGTCTTTGGGTCCTGGCTCCTTCGCTTTGGGAGCTGTTGCTGCAGTTGGGCATGTTGGCCGGAGAGTGCTTCTCGGGCCGCGAACTGCAACCTTGCAGGATTCTCCTAGGTTCCCGGCCCAACGAAAGCCCCCAGACCCAAATGGAGAGGGGCTGCTTGGGGGCCCCCTGGGGGCCCTTCAGGCCAGCTAGGTCTTTGGGTCCTGGCTCCTTCGCTTTGGGAGCTGTTGCTGCAGTTGGGCATGTTGGCCGGAGAGTGCTTCTCGGGCCGCGAACTGCAACCTTGCAGGATTCTCCCAGGTTCCCGGCCCAACGAAAGCCCCCAGACCCAAATTGAGAGGTGCTGCTTGGGGGCCCCCTGGGGGCCCTTCAGGCCAGCTAGGTCTTTGGGTCCTGGCTCCTTCGCTTTGGGAGCTGTTCCTGCAGTTGGGCATGTTGGCCGGAGAGTGCTTCTCGGGCCGCGAACTGCAACCTTGCAGGATTCTCCTAGGTTCCCGGCCCAACGAAAGCCCCCAGACCCAAATGGAGAGGGGCTGCTTGGGGGCCCCCTGGGGGCCCTTCAGGCCAGCTAGGTCTTTGGGTCCTGGCTCCTTCGCTTTGGGAGCTGTTGCTGCAGTTGGGCATGTTGGCCGGAGAGTGCTTCTCGGGCCGCGAACTGCAACCTTGCAGGATTCTCCCAGGTTCCCGGCCCAACGAAAGCCCCCAGACCCAAATTGAGAGGGGCTGCTTGGGGGCCCCCTGGGGGCCCTTCAGGCCAGCTAGGTCTTTGGGTCCTGGCTCCTTCGGTTTGGGAGCTGTTGCTGCAGTTGGGCATGTTGGCCGGAGAGTGCTTCTCGGGCCGCGAACTGCAACCTTGCAGGATTCTCCCAGGTTCCCGGCCCAACAAAAGCCCCCAGACCCAAATTGAGAGGGGCTGCTTGGGGCCCCCCTGGGGGCCCTTCAGGCCAGCTAGGTCTTTGGGTCCTGGCTCCTTCGGTTTGGGAGCTGTTGCTGCAGTTGGACATGTTGGCCGGAGAGTGCTTCTCGGGCCGCGAACTGTAACCTTGCAAGTACCTCCCAGGTTCCCGGCCCAACGAAAACCCCCAGACCCAAATGGAGAGGGGCTGCTTGGGGGCCCCCTGGTGCCCCTTCAGGCCAGCTAGGTCTTTGGGTCCTGGCTCCTTCGCTTTGGGAGCTGTTGCTGCAGTTGGGCATGTTGGGCGGAGAGTGCTTCTCGGGCCGCGAACTGTAACTTGCAGGTACCTCTCAGGTATACATGCCCAACGAAAGCCCCCAGACCCAAATGGAGAGGGGCTGCTTGGGGGCCTTCTGGGGGCCCTTCAGGCCAGCTAGGTCTTTGGGTCCTGGCTCCTTCGCTTTGGGAGCTGTTGCTGGATATTTGGCATGTTGGCCGGAGAGTGCTTCTCGGGCCGCGAACTGCAACCTTGCTGGTATCTCCCAGGTTCTCAGCCTAAAGAAAGCCCCCAGACCCAAATGGAGAGGGGCTGCTTGGGGGCCCCCTGGGGGCCCTTCAGGCCAGCTAGGTCTTTGGGTCCTGGCTCCTTCGCTTTGGGAGCTGTTGCTGCAGTTGGGCATGTTGGCCGGAGAGTGCTTCTCCGGCCGCGAACTGCAACCTTGCAGGAATCTCCCAGGTTCCCGGCCCAACGAAAGCCCCCAGACCCAAATTGAGAGGGGCTGCTTGGGGGCCCCCTGGGGGCCCTTCAGGCCAGCTAGGTCTTTGGGTCCTGGCTCCTTCGCTTTGGGAGCTGTTGCTGCAGTTGGGCATGTTGGCCGGAGAGTGCTTCTCGGGCCGCGAACTGCAACCTTGCATGAATCTCCCAGGTACCCCGCCCAACGAAAGCCCCCAGACCCAAATGGAGAGGGGCTGCTTGGGGAACCCCTGGTGCCCCTTCAGGCCAGCTAGGTCTTTGGGTCCTGGCTCCTTCGGTTTGGGAGCTGTTGCTGCAGTTGGGCATGTTGGCCGGAGAGTGCTTCTCGGGCCGCGAACTGCAACCTTGCATGAATCTCCCAGGTACCCCGCCCAACGAAAGCCCCCAGACCCAAATGGAGAGGGGCTGCTTGGGGACCCCCTGGGGGCCCTTCAGGCCAGCTAGGTCTTTGGGTCCTGGCTCCTTCGCTTTGGGAGCTGTTGCTGCAGTTGGGCATGTTGGCCGGAGAGTGCTTCTTGGGCCGCGAACTGCAACCTTGCAGGATTCTCCTAGGTTCCCGGCCCAACGAAAGCCCCCAGACCCAAATGGAGAGGGGCTGCTTGGGGGCCCCCTGGGGGCCCTTCAGGCCAGCTAGGTCTTTGGGTCCTGGCTCCTTCGGTTTGGGAGCTGTTGCTGCAGTTGGACATGTTGGCCGGAGAGTGCTTCTCGGGCCGCGAACTGCAACCTTGCAAGTACCTCCCAGGTTCCCGGCCCAACGAAAACCCCCAGACCCAAATGGAGAGGGGCTGCTTGGGGGCCCCCTGGTGCCCCTTCAGGCCAGCTAGGTCTTTGGGTCCTGGCTCCTTCGCTTTGGGAGCTGTTGCTGCAGTTGGGCATGTTGGGCGGAGAGTGCTTCTCGGGCCGCGAACTTTAACTTGCAGGTACCTCTCAGGTATACATGCCCAACGAAAGCCCCCAGACCCAAATGGAGAGGGGCTGCTTGGGGGCCTTCTGGGGGCCCTTCAGGCCAGCTAGGTCTTTGGGTCCTGGCTCCTTCGCTTTGGGAGCTGTTGCTGGATATTTGGCATGTTGGCCGGAGAGTGCTTCTCGGGCCGCGAACTGCAACCTTGCTGGTATCTCCCAGGTTCTCAGCCTAAAGAAAGCCCCCAGACCCAAATGGAGAGGGGCTGCTTGGGGGCCCCATGGGGGCCCTTCAGGCCAGCTAGGTCTTTGGGTCCTGGCTCCTTCGCTTTGGGAGCTGTTGCTGCAGTTGGGCATGTTGGCCGGAGAGTGCTTCTCCGGCCGCGAACTGCAACCTTGCAGGAATCTCCCAGGTTCCCGGCCCAACGAAAGCCCCCAGACCCAAATGGAGAGGGGCTGCTTGGGGGCCCCCTGGGGGCCCTTCAGGCCAGCTAGGTCTTTGGGTCCTGGCTCCTTCGCTTTGGGAGCTGTTGCTGCAGTTGGGCATGTTGGCCGGAGAGTGCTTCTCGGGCCGCGAACTGCAACCTTGCATGAATCTCCCAGGTACCCCGCCCAACGAAAGCCCCCAGACCCAAATGGAGAGGGGCTGCTTGGGGACCCCCTGGTGCCCCTTCAGGCCAGCTAGGTCTTTGGGTCCTGGCTCCTTCGGTTTGGGAGCTGTTGCTGCAGTTGGGCATGTTGGCCGGAGAGTGCTTCTCGGGCCGCGAACTGCAACCTTGCATGAATCTCCCAGGTACCCCGCCCAACGAAAGCCCCCAGACCCAAATGGAGAGGGGCTGCTTGGGGACCCCCTGGGGGCCCTTCAGGCCAGCTAGGTCTTTGGGTCCTGGCTCCTTCGCTTTGGGAGCTGTTGCTGCAGTTGGGCATGTTGGCCGGAGAGTGCTTCTTGGGCCGCGAACTGCAACCTTGCAGGATTCTCCTAGGTTCCCGGCCCAACGAAAGCCCCCAGACCCAAATGGAGAGGGGCTAATTGGGGGCCCCCTGGGGGCCCTTCAGGCCAGCTAGGTCTTTGGGTCCTGGCTCCTTCGCTTTGGGAGCTGTTGCTGCACTTGGGCATGTTGGCCGGAGAGTGCTTCTCGGGCCGCGAACTGTAACCTTGCAGGTACCTCTCAGGTATACATGCCCAACGAAAGCCCCCAGACCCAAATTGAGAGGGGCTACTTGGGGGCCTTCTGGGGGCCCTTCAGGCCAGCTAGGTCTTTGGGTCCTGGCTCCTTCGGTTTGGGAGCTGTTGCTGCAGTTGGGCATGTTGGCCGGAGAGTGGTTCTCGGGCCGTGAACTGCAACCTTGCTGGTATCTCCCAGGTTCTCAGCCTAAAGAAAGCCCCCAGACCCAAATGGAGAGGGGCTGCTTGGTGGCCTCCTGGGGGCCCTTCAGGCCAGCTAGGTCTTTGGGTCCTGGCTCCTTCGGTTTGGGAGCTGTTGCTGCAGTTGGGCATGTTGGCCGGAGAGTGCTTCTCGGGCCGCGAACTGCAACCTTGCAGGATTCTCCCAGGTTCCCGGCCAAACGAAAGCCCCCAGACCCAAATGGAGAGGGGCTGCTTGGGGCCCCCCTGGGGGCCCTTCAGGCCAGCTAGGTCTTTGGGTCCTGGCTCCTTCGCTTTGGGAGCTGTTGCTGCAGTTGGGCATGTTGGCCGGAGAGTGCTTCTCGGGCCGCGAACTGCAACCTTGCAGGAATCTCCCAGGTTCCCAGCCCAACGAAAGCCCCCAGACCCAAATGGAGAGGGGCTGCTTGGGGCCCCCCTGGGGGCCCTTCAGGCCAGCTAGGTCTTTGGGTCCTGGCTCCTTCGCTTTGGGAGCTGTTGCTGCAGTTGGGCATGTTGGCCGGAGAGTGCTTCTCGGGCCGCGAACTGCAACCTTGCAGGATTCTCCCAGGTTCCATGCCCAACGAAAGCCCCCAGACCCAAATGGAGAGGGGCTGCTTGGGGCCCCCCTGGGGGCCCTTCAGGCCAGCTAGGTCTTTTGGTCCTGGCTCCTTCGGTTTGGGAGCTGTTGCTGCAGTTGGGCATGTTGGCCGGAGAGTGCTTCTCGGGCCGCGAACTGCAACCTTGCAGGATTCTCCCAGGTTCCCGGCCCAACGAAAGCCCCCAGACCCAAATTGAGAGGTGCTGCTTGGGGGCCCCCTGGGGGCCCTTCAGGCCAGCTAGGTCTTTGGGTCCTGGCTCCTTCGGTTTGGGAGCTGTTGCTGCAGTTGGGCATGTTGGCCGGAGAGTGCTTCTCGGGCCGCGAACTGCAACCTTGCAGGATTCTCCCAGGTTCCCGGCCCAACAAAAGCCCCCAGACCCAAATTGAGAGGGGCTGCTTGGGGCCCCCCTGGGGGCCCTTCAGGCCAGCTAGGTCTTTGGGTCCTGGCTCCTTCGGTTTGGGAGCTGTTGCTGCAGTTGGGCATGTTGGCCGGAGAGTGCTTCTCGGGCCGCGAACTGCAACCTTGCAGGTACCTCCCAGGTTCCCGGCCCAACGAAAACCCCCAGACCCAAATGGAGAGGGGCTGCTTGGGGGCCCCCTGGTGCCCCTTCAGGCCAGCTAGGTCTTTGGGTCCTGGCTCCTTCGCTTTGGGAGCTGTTGCTGCAGTTGGGCATGTTGGGCGGAGAGTGCTTCTCGGGCCGCGAACTGTAACTTGCAGGTACCTCTCAGGTATACATGCCCAACGAAAGCCCCCAGACCCAAATGGAGAGGGGCTGCTTGGGGGCCTTCTGGGGGCCCTTCAGGCCAGCTAGGTCTTTGGGTCCTGGCTCCTTCGCTTTGGGAGCTGTTGCTGGATATTTGGCATGTTGGCCGGAGAGTGCTTCTCGGGCCGCGAACTGCAACCTTGCTGGTATCTCCCAGGTTCTCAGCCTAAAGAAAGCCCCCAGACCCAAATGGAGAGGGGCTGCTTGGGGGCCCCCTGGGGGCCCTTCAGGCCAGCTAGGTCTTTGGGTCCTGGCTCCTTCGCTTTGGGAGCTGTTGCTGCAGTTGGGCATGTTGGCCGGAGAGTGCTTCTCCGGCTGCGAACTGCAACCTTGCAGGAATCTCCCAGGTTCCCGGCCCAACGAAAGCCCCCAGACCCAAATGGAGAGGGGCTGCTTGGGGGCCCCCTGGGGGCCCTTCAGGCCAGCTAGGTCTTTGGGTCCTGGCTCCTTCGCTTTGGGAGCTGTTGCTGCAGTTGTGCATGTTGGCCGGTGAGTGCTTCTCGGGACGCGAACTGCAACCTTGCATGAATCTCCCAGGTACCCCGCCCAACGAAAGCCCCCAGACCCAAATGGAGAGGGGCTGCTTGGGGACCCCCTGGTGCCCCTTCAGGCCAGCTAGGTCTTTGGGTCCTGGCTCCTTCGGTTTGGGAGCTGTTGCTGCAGTTGGGCATGTTGGCCGGAGAGTGCTTCTCGGGCCGCGAACTGCAACCTTGCATGAATCTCCCAGGTACCCCGCCCAACGAAAGCCCCCAGACCCAAATGGAGAGGGGCTGCTTGGGGACCCCCTGGGGGCCCTTCAGGCCAGCTAGGTCTTTGGGTCCTGGCTCCTTCGCTTTGGGAGCTGTTGCTGCAGTTGGGCATGTTGGCCGGAGAGTGCTTCTTGGGCCGCGAACTGCAACCTTGCAGGATTCTCCTAGGTTCCCGGCCCAACGAAAGCCCCCAGACCCAAATGGAGAGGGGCTGCTTGGGGGCCCCCTGGGGGCCCTTCAGGCCAGCTAGGTCTTTGGGTCCTGGCTCCTTCGGTTTGGGAGCTGTTGCTGCAGTTGGACATGTTGGCCGGAGAGTGCTTCTCGGGCCGCGAACTGCAACCTTGCAAGTACCTCCCAGGTTCCCGGCCCAACTAAAACCCCCAGACCCAAATGGAGAGGGGCTGCTTGGGGGCCCCCTGGTGCCCCTTCAGGCCAGCTAGGTCTTTGGGTCCTGGCTCCTTCGCTTTGGGAGCTGTTGCTGCAGTTGGGCATGTTGGCCGGAGAGTGCTTCTCGGGCCGCGAACTGCAACCTTGCAGGATTCTCCCAGGTTCCATGCCCAACGAAAGCCCCCAGACCCAAATGGAGAGGGGCTGCTTGGGGCCCCCCTGGGGGCCCTTCAGGCCAGCTAGGTCTTTTGGTCCTGGCTCCTTCGGTTTGGGAGCTGTTGCTGCAGTTGGGCATGTTGGCCGGAGAGTGCTTCTCGGGCCGCGAACTGCAACCTTGCAGGATTCTCCCAGGTTCCCGGCCCAACGAAAGCCCCCAGACCCAAATTGAGAGGTGCTGCTTGGGGGCCCCCTGGGGGCCCTTCAGGCCAGCTAGGTCTTTGGGTCCTGGCTCCTTCGGTTTGGGAGCTGTTGCTGCAGTTGGGCATGTTGGCCGGAGAGTGCTTCTCGGGCCGCGAACTGCAACCTTGCAGGATTCTCCCAGGTTCCCGGCCCAACAAAAGCCCCCAGACCCAAATTGAGAGGGGCTGCTTGGGGCCCCCCTGGGGGCCCTTCAGGCCAGCTAGGTCTTTGGGTCCTGGCTCCTTCGGTTTGGGAGCTGTTGCTGCAGTTGGGCATGTTGGCCGGAGAGTGCTTCTCGGGCCGCGAACTGCAACCTTGCAGGTACCTCCCAGGTTCCCGGCCCAACGAAAACCCCCAGACCCAAATGGAGAGGGGCTGCTTGGGGGCCCCCTGGTGCCCCTTCAGGCCAGCTAGGTCTTTGGGTCCTGGCTCCTTCGCTTTGGGAGCTGTTGCTGCAGTTGGGCATGTTGGGCGGAGAGTGCTTCTCGGGCCGCGAACTGTAACTTGCAGGTACCTCTCAGGTATACATGCCCAACGAAAGCCCCCAGACCCAAATGGAGAGGGGCTGCTTGGGGGCCTTCTGGGGGCCCTTCAGGCCAGCTAGGTCTTTGGGTCCTGGCTCCTTCGCTTTGGGAGCTGTTGCTGGATATTTGGCATGTTGGCCGGAGAGTGCTTCTCGGGCCGCGAACTGCAACCTTGCTGGTATCTCCCAGGTTCTCAGCCTAAAGAAAGCCCCCAGACCCAAATGGAGAGGGGCTGCTTGGGGGCCCCCTGGGGGCCCTTCAGGCCAGCTAGGTCTTTGGGTCCTGGCTCCTTCGCTTTGGGAGCTGTTGCTGCAGTTGGGCATGTTGGCCGGAGAGTGCTTCTCCGGCTGCGAACTGCAACCTTGCAGGAATCTCCCAGGTTCCCGGCCCAACGAAAGCCCCCAGACCCAAATGGAGAGGGGCTGCTTGGGGGCCCCCTGGGGGCCCTTCAGGCCAGCTAGGTCTTTGGGTCCTGGCTCCTTCGCTTTGGGAGCTGTTGCTGCAGTTGTGCATGTTGGCCGGTGAGTGCTTCTCGGGACGCGAACTGCAACCTTGCATGAATCTCCCAGGTACCCCGCCCAACGAAAGCCCCCAGACCCAAATGGAGAGGGGCTGCTTGGGGCCCCCCTGGGGGCCCTTCAGGCCAGCTAGGTCTTTGGGTCCTGGCTCCTTTGCTTTGGGAGCTGTTGCTGCAGTTGGGCATGTTGGCCGGAGAGTGCTTCTCGGGCCGCGAACTGCAACCTTGCAGGATTCTCCTAGGTTCCCGGCCCAACGAAAGCCCCCAGACCCAAATGGAGAGGGGCTGCTTGGGGGCCCCCTGGGGGCCCTTCAGGCCAGCTAGGTCTTTGGGTCCTGGCTCCTTCGCTTTGGGAGCTGTTGCTGCAGTTGGGCATGTTGGCCGGAGAGTGCTTCTCGGGCCGCGAACTGCAACCTTGCAGGATTCTCCCAGGTTCCCGGCCCAACGAAAGCCCCCAGACCCAAATTGAGAGGTGCTGCTTGGGGGCCCCCTGGGGGCCCTTCAGGCCAGCTAGGTCTTTGGGTCCTGGCTCCTTCGCTTTGGGAGCTGTTGCTGCAGTTGGGCATGTTGGCCGGAGAGTGCTTCTCGGGCCGCGAACTGCAACCTTGCAGGATTCTCCTAGGTTCCCGGCCCAACGAAAGCCCCCAGACCCAAATGGAGAGGGGCTGCTTGGGGGCCCCCTGGGGGCCCTTCAGGCCAGCTAGGTCTTTGGGTCCTGGCTCCTTCGCTTTGGGAGCTGTTGCTGCAGTTGGGCATGTTGGCCGGAGAGTGCTTCTTGGGCCGCGAACTGCAAACTTGCAGGATTCTCCCAGGTTCCCGGCCCAACGAAAGCCCCCAGACCCAAATTGAGAGGTGCTGCTTGGGGGCCCCCTGGGGGCCCTTCAGGCCAGCTAGGTCTTTGGGTCCTGGCTCCTTCGCTTTGGGAGCTGTTGCTGCAGTTGGGCATGTTGGCCGGAGAGTGCTTCTCGGGCCGCGAACTGCAACCTTGCAGGATTCTCCCAGGTTCCCGGCCCAACAAAAGCCCCCAGACCCAAATTGAGAGGGGCTGCTTGGGGCCCCCCTGGGGGCCCTTCAGGCCAGCTAGGTCTTTGGGTCCTGGCTCCTTCGGTTTGGGAGCTGTTGCTGCAGTTGGACATGTTGGCCGGAGAGTGCTTCTCGGGCCGCGAACTGCAACCTTGCAAGTACCTCCCAGGTTCCCGGCCCAACGAAAACCCCCAGACCCAAATAGAGAGGGGCTGCTTGGGGGCCCCCTGGTGCCCCTTCAGGCCAGCTAGGTCTTTGGGTCCTGGCTCCTTCGCTTTGGGAGCTGTTGCTGCAGTTGTGCATGTTGGCCGGTGAGTGCTTCTCGGGCCGCGAACTGCAACCTTGCATGAATCTCCCAGGTACCCCGCCCAACGAAAGCCCCCAGACCCAAATGGAGAGGGGCTGCTTGGGGCCCCCCTGGGGGCCCTTCAGGCCAGCTAGGTCTTTGGGTCCTGGCTCCTTCGCTTTGGGAGCTGTTGCTGCAGTTGGGCATGTTGGCCGGAGAGTGCTTCTCGGGCCGCGAACTGCAACCTTGCAGAATTCTCCTAGGTTCCCGGCCCAACGAAAGCCCCCAGACCCAAATGGAGAGGGGCTGCTTGGGGGCCCCCTGGGGGCCCTTCAGGCCAGCTAGGTCTTTGGGTCCTGGCTCCTTCGCTTTGGGAGCTGTTGCTGCAGTTGGGCATGTTGGCCGGAGAGTGCTTCTTGGGCCGCGAACTGCAACCTTGCAGGATTCTCCCAGGTTCCCGGCCCAACGAAAGCCCCCAGACCCAAATTGAGAGGTGCTGCTTGGGGGCCCCCTGGGGGCCCTTCAGGCCAGCTAGGTCTTTGGGTCCTGGCTCCTTCGCTTTGGGAGCTGTTGCTGCAGTTGGGCATGTTGGCCGGAGAGTGCTTCTCGGGCCGCGAACTGCAACCTTGCAGGATTCTCCCAGGTTCCCGGCCCAACAAAAGCCCCCAGACCCAAATTGAGAGGGGCTGCTTGGGGCCCCCCTGGGGGCCCTTCAGGCCAGCTAGGTCTTTGGGTCCTGGCTCCTTCGGTTTGGGAGCTGTTGCTGCAGTTGGACATGTTGGCCGGAGAGTGCTTCTCGGGCCGCGAACTGCAACCTTGCAAGTACCTCCCAGGTTCCCGGCCCAACGAAAACCCCCAGACCCAAATAGAGAGGGGCTGCTTGGGGGCCCCCTGGTGCCCCTTCAGGCCAGCTAGGTCTTTGGGTCCTGGCTCCTTCGCTTTGGGAGCTGTTGCTGCAGTTGGGCATGTTGGCCGGAGAGTGCTTCTCGGGCCGCGAACTGTAACTTGCAGGTACCTCTCAGGTATACATGCCCAACGAAAGCCCCCAGACCCAAATGGAGAGGGGCTGCTTGGGGGCCTTCTGGGGGCCCTTCAGGCCAGCTAGGTCTTTGGGTCCTGGCTCCTTCGCTTTGGGAGCTGTTGCTGCAGTTGGGCATGTTGGCCGGAGAGTGCTTCTCGGGCCGCGAACTGCAACCTTGCATGAATCTCCCAGGTACCCCGCCCAACGAAAGCCCCCAGACCCAAATGGAGAGGGGCTGCTTGGGGACCCCCTGGGGGCCCTTCAGGCCAGCTAGGTCTTTGGGTCCTGGCTCCTTCGCTTTGGGAGCTGTTGCTGCAGTTGGGCATGTTGGCCGGAGAGTGCTTCTCGGGCCGCGAACTGCAACCTTGCAGGATTCTCCTAGGTTCCCGGCCCAACGAAAGCCCCCAGACCCAAATGGAGAGGGGCTGCTTGGGGGCCCCCTGGGGGCCCTTCAGGCCAGCTAGGTCTTTGGGTCCTGGCTCCTTCGCTTTGGGAGCTGTTGCTGCAGTTGGGCATGTTGGCCGGAGAGTGCTTCTCGGGCCGCGAACTGCAACCTTGCAGGATTCTCCCAGGTTCCCGGCCCAACGAAAGCCCCCAGACCCAAATTGAGAGGTGCTGCTTGGGGGCCCCCTGGGGGCCCTTCAGGCCAGCTAGGTCTTTGGGTCCTGGCTCCTTCGCTTTGGGAGCTGTTGCTGCAGTTGGGCATGTTGGCCGGAGAGTGCTTCTCGGGCCGCGAACTGCAACCTTGCAGGATTCTCCTAGGTTCCCGGCCCAACGAAAGCCCCCAGACCCAAATGGAGAGGGGCTGCTTGGGGGCCCCCTGGGGGCCCTTCAGGCCAGCTAGGTCTTTGGGTCCTGGCTCCTTCGCTTTGGGAGCTGTTGCTGCAGTTGGGCATGTTGGCCGGAGAGTGCTTCTCGGGCCGCGAACTGCAACCTTGCAGGATTCTCCCAGGTTCCCGGCCCAACAAAAGCCCCCAGACCCAAATTGAGAGGGGCTGCTTGGGGCCCCCCTGGGGGCCCTTCAGGCCAGCTAGGTCTTTGGGTCCTGGCTCCTTCGGTTTGGGAGCTGTTGCTGCAGTTGGACATGTTGGCCGGAGAGTGCTTCTCGGGCCGCGAACTGCAACCTTGCAAGTACCTCCCAGGTTCCCGGCCCAACGAAAACCCCCAGACCCAAATGGAGAGGGGCTGCTTGGGGGCCCCCTGGTGCCCCTTCAGGCCAGCTAGGTCTTTGGGTCCTGGCTCCTTCGCTTTGGGAGCTGTTGCTGCAGTTGGGCATGTTGGGCGGAGAGTGCTTCTCGGGCCGCGAACTGTAACTTGCAGGTACCTCTCAGGTATACATGCCCAACGAAAGCCCCCAGACCCAAATGGAGAGGGGCTGCTTGGGGGCCTTCTGGGGGCCCTTCAGGCCAGCTAGGTCTTTGGGTCCTGGCTCCTTCGCTTTGGGAGCTGTTGCTGGATATTTGGCATGTTGGCCGGAGAGTGCTTCTCGGGCCGCGAACTGCAACCTTGCTGGTATCTCCCAGGTTTTCAGCCTAAAGAAAGCCCCCAGACCCAAATGGAGAGGGGCTGCTTGGGGGCCCCATGGGGGCCCTTCAGGCCAGCTAGGTCTTTGGGTCCTGGCTCCTTCGCTTTGGGAGCTGTTGCTGCAGTTGGGCATGTTGGCCGGAGAGTGCTTCTCCGGCCGCGAACTGCAACCTTGCAGGATTCTCCCAGGTTCCCGGCCCAACGAAAGCCCCCAGACCCAAATGGAGAGGGGCTGCTTGGGGGACCCCTTGGGGCCCTTCAGGCCAGCTAGGTCTTTGGGTCCTGGCTCCTTCGGTTTGGGAGCTGTTGCTGCAGTTGGGCATGTTGGCCGGAGAGTGCTTCTCGGGCCGCGAACTGCAACCTTGCAGGATTCTCCTAGGTTCCCGGCCCAACGAAAGCCCCCAGACCCAAATGGAGAGGGGCTATTTGGGGGCCCCCTGGGGGCCCTTCAGGCCAGCTAGGTCTTTGGGTCCTGGCTCCTTCGCTTTGGGAGCTGTTGCTGCAGTTGGGCATGTTGGCCGGAGAGTGCTTCTCGGGCCGCGAACTGTAACCTTGCAGGTACCTCTCAGGTATACATGCCCAACGAAAGCCCCCAGACCCAAATTGAGAGGGGCTAATTGGGGGCCCCCTGGGGGCCCTTCAGGCCAGCTAGGTCTTTGTGTCCTGGCTCATTCGGTTTGGGAGCTGTTGCTGCAGTTGGGCATGTTGGCCGGAGAGTGCTTCTCGGGCCGCGAACTGCAACCTTGCAGGAATCTCCCAGGTTCCCGGCCCAACAGAAGCCCCCAGACCCAAATGGAGAGGGGCTGCTTGGGGGCCCCCTGGGGGCCCTTCAGGCCAGCTAGGTCTTTGGGTCCTGGCTCCTTCGGTTTGGGAGCTGTTGCTGCTTTTGGGCATGTTGGCCGGAGAGTGCTTCTCGGGCCGCGAACTGCAACCTTGCAGGATTCTCCCAGGTTCCCGGCCCAACGAAAGCCCCCAGACCCAAATGGAGAGGGGCTGCTTGGGGGACCCCTTGGGGCCCTTCAGGCCAGCTAGGTCTTTGGGTCCTGGCTCCTTCGGTTTGGGAGCTGTTGCTGCAGTTGGGCATGTTGGCCGGAGAGTGCTTCTCGGGCCGCGAACTGCAACCTTGCAGGATTCTCCTAGGTTCCCGGCCCAACGAAAGCCCCCAGACCCAAATGGAGAGGGGCTGCTTGGGGGGCCCCTGGGGGCCCTTCAGGCCAGCTAGGTCTTTGGGTCCTGGCTCCTTCGCTTTGGGAGCTGTTGCTGCAGTTGGGCATGTTGGCCGGAGAGTGCTTCTCGGGCCGCGAACTGCAACCTTGCAGGATTCTCCCAGGTTCCCGGCCCAACGAAAGCCCCCAGACCCAAATGGAGAGGGGCTGCTTGGGGGCCCCCTGGGGGCCCTTCAGGCCAGCTAGGTCTTTGGGTCCTGGCTCCTTCGGTTTGGGAGCTGTTGCTGCAGTTGGGCATGTTGGCCGGAGAGTGCTTCTCGGGCCGCGAACTGCAACCTTGCAGGATTCTCCCAGGTTCCATGCCCAACAAAAGCCCCCAGACCCAAATTGAGAGGGGCTGCTTGGGGCCCCCCTGGGGGCCCTTCAGGCCAGCTAGGTCTTTGGGTCCTGGCTCCTTCGCTTTGGGAACTGTTGCTGCAGTTGGGCATGTTGGCCGGAGAGTGCTTCTCGGGCCGCGAACTGCAACCTTGCTGGTACCTCCCAGGTTCCCGGCCCAACGAAAACCCCCAGACCCAAATGGAGAGGGGCTGCTTGGGGGCCCCCTGGTGCCCCTTCAGGCCAGCTAGGTCTTTGGGTCCTGGCTCCTTCGCTTTGGGAGCTGTTGCTGCAGTTGGGCATGTTGGGCGGAGAGTGCTTCTCGGGCCGCGAACTGTAACTTGCAGGTACCTCTCAGGTATACATGCCCAACGAAAGCCCCCAGACCCAAATGGAGAGGGGCTGCTTGGGGGCCCCCTGGGGGCCCTTCAGGCCAGCTAGGTCTTTGGGTCCTGGCTCCTTCGCTTTGGGAGCTGTTGCTGGATATTTGGCATGTTGGCCGGAGAGTGCTTCTCGGGCCGCGAACTGCAACCTTGCTGGATTCTCCCAGGTTCTCAGCCTAAAGAAAGCCCCCAGACCCAAATGGAGAGGGGCTGCTTGGGGGCCCCATGGAGGCCCTTCAGGCCAGCTAGGTCTTTGGGTCCTGGCTCCTTCGCTTTGGGAGCTGTTGCTGCAGTTGGGCATGTTGGCCGGAGAGTGCTTCTCCGGCCGCGAACTGCAACCTTGCAGGAATCTCCCAGGTTCCCGGCCCAACGAAAACCCCCAGACCCAAATTGAGAGGTGCTGCTTGGGGGCCCCCTGGGGGCCCTTCAGGCCAGCTAGGTCTTTGGGTCCTGGCTCCTTCGGTTTGGGAGCTGTTGCTGCAGTTGGGCATGTTGGCCGGAGAGTGCTTCTCGGGCCGCGAACTGTAACCTTGCAGGTACCTCTCAGGTATCCATGCCCAACGAAAGCCCCCAGACCCAAATTGAGAGGGGCTGCTTGGTGGCCTCCTGGGGGCCCTTCAGGCCAGCTAGGTCTTTGGGTCCTGGCTCCTTCGCTTTGGGAGCTGTTGCTGCAGTTGGGCATGTTGGCCGGAGAGTGCTTCTCGGGCCGCGAACTGCAACCTTGCAGGATTCTCCCAGGTTCCCGGCCCAACGAAAGCCCCCAGACCCAAATGGAGAGGGGCTGCTTGGGGCCCCCCTGGGGGCCCTTCAGGCCAGCTAGGTCTTTGGGTCCTGGCTCCTTCGCTTTGGGAGCTGTTGCTGGATATTTGGCATGTTGGCCGGAGAGTGCTTCTCGGGCCGCGAACTGCAACCTTGCAGGATTCTCCCAGGTTCCCGGCCCAACGAAAGCCCCCAGACCCAAATTGAGAGGTGCTGCTTGGGGGCCCCCTGGGGGCCCTTCAGGCCAGCTAGGTCTTTGGGTCCTGGCTCCTTCGCTTTGGGAGCTGTTGCTGCAGTTGGGCATGTTGGCCGGAGAGTGCTTCTCGGGCCGCGAACTGCAACCTTGCAGGTACCTCCCAGGTTCCCGGCCCAACAAAAGCCCCCAGACCCAAATTGAGAGGGGCTGCTTGGGGGCCCCCTGGTGCCCCTTCAGGCCAGCTAGGTCTTTGGGTCCTGGCTCCTTCGCTTTGGGAGCTGTTGCTGCAGTTGTGCATGTTGGGCGGAGAGTGCTTCTCGGGCCGCGAACTGTAACTTTCAGGTACCTCACAGGTATACATGCCCAACGAAAGCCCCCAGACCCAAACGGAGATGGGCTGCTTGGGGGCCTTCTGGGGGCCCTTCAGGCCAGCTAGGTCTTTGGGTCCTGGCTCCTTCGCTTTGGTAGCTGTTGCTGGATATTTGGCATGATGGCCGGAGAGTGCTTCTCGGGCCGCGAACTGCAACCTTGCTGGTATCTCCCAGGTTCTCAGCCTAAAGAAAGCCCCCAGACCCAAATGGAGAGGGGCTGCTTGGGGGCCCCCTGGGGCCCCTTCAGGCCAGCTAGGTCTTTGGGTCCTGGCTCCTTCGCTTTGGGAGCTGTTGCTGCAGTTGGGCATGTTGGCCGGAGAGTGCTTCTCCGGCCGCGAACTGCAACCTTGCAGGATTCTCCCAGGTTCCCGGCCCAACGAAAGCCCCCAGACCCAAATGGAGAGGGGCTGCTTGGGGGCCCCCTGGGATCCCTTCAGGCCAGCTAGGTCTTTGGGTCCTGGCTCCTTCGCTTTGGGAGCTGGTGCTGCAGTTGGGCATGTTGGCCGGAGAGTGCTTCTCGGGCCGCGAACTGCAACCTTGCAGGTACCTCCCAGGTTCCCGGCCCAACGAAAACCCCCAGACCCAAATGGAGAGGGGCTGCTTGGGGGCCCCCTGGGGGCCCTTCAGGCCAGCTAGGTCTTTGGGTCCTGGCTCCTTCGCTTTGGGAGCTGTTGCTGCAGTTGGGCATGTTGGCCGGAGAGTGCTTCTCGGGCCGCGAACTGCAACCTTGCATGAATCTCCCAGGTACCCCACCCAACGAAAGCCCCCAGACCCAAATGGAGAGGGGCTGCTTGGGGACCCCCTGGGGGCCCTTCAGGCCAGCTAGGTCTTTGGGTCCTGGCTCCTTCGCTTTGAGAGCTGTTGCTGCAGTTGGGCATGTTGGCCGGAGAGTGCTTCTCGGGCCACGAACTGTAACCTTGCAGGTACCTCTCAGGTATACATGCCCAACGAAAGCCCCCAGACCCAAATTGAGAGGGGCTGCTTGGGGGCCCCCTGGGGGCCCTTCAGGCCAGCTAGGTCTTTGTGTCCTGGCTCATTCGGTTTGGGAGCTGTTGCTGCAGTTGGGCATGTTGGCCGGAGAGTGCTTCTCGGGCCGCGAACTGCAACCTTGCAGGAATCTCCCAGGTTCCCGGCCCAACAGAAGCCCCCAGACCCAAATGGAGAGGGGCTGCTTAGGGGCCTTCTGGGGGCCCTTCAGGCCAGCTAGGTCTTTGGGTCCTGGCTCCTTCGCTTTGGGAGCTGTTGCTGCAGTTGGGCATGTTGGCCGGAGAGTGCTTCTCGGGCCGCGAACTGCAACCTTGCAGGATTCTCCCAGGTTCCCGGCCCAACGAAAGCCCCCAGACCCAAATGGAGAGGGGCTGCTTGGGGGACCCCTTGGGGCCCTTCAGGCCAGCTAGGTCTTTGGGTCCTGGCTCCTTCGCTTTGGGAGCTGTTGCTGCAGTTGGGCATGTTGGCCGGAGAGTGCTTCTCGGGCCGCGAACTGCAACCTTGCAGGATTCTCCCAGGTTCCCGGCCCAACGAAAGCCCCCAGACCCAAATGGAGAGGGGCTACTTGGTGGCCTCCTGGGGGCCCTTCAGGCCAGCTAGGTCTTTGGGTCCTGGCTCCTTCGGTTTGGGAGCTGTTGCTGCAGTTGGGCATGTTGGCCGGAGAGTGCTTCTCGGGCCGCGAACTGCAACCTTGCTGGTATCTCCCAGGTTCTCAGCCTAAAGAAAGCCCCCAGACCCAAATTGAGAGGGGCTGCTTGGGGGCCCCCTGGGGGCCCTTCAGGCCAGCTAGGTCTTTGGGTCCTGGCTCCTTCGGTTTGGGAGCTGTTGCTGCAGTTGGGCATGTTGGCAGGAGAGTGCTTCTCCGGCCGCGAACTGCAACCTTGCAGGAATCTCCCAGGTTCCCAGCCCAACGAAAGCCCTCAGACCCAAATGGAGAGGGGCTGCTTGGGGCCCCCCTGGGGGCCCTTCAGGCCAGCTAGGTCTTTGGGTCCTGGCTCCTTCGCTTTGGGAGCTGTTGCTGCAGTTGGGCATGTTGGCCGGAGAGTGCTTCTCGGGCCGCGAACTGCAACCTTGCAGGTACCTCTCAGGTATCCATGCCCAACGAAAGCCCCCAGACCCAAATTGAGAGGGGCTGCTTGGTGGCCTCCTGGGGGCCCTTCAGGCCAGCTAGGTCTTTGGGTCCTGGCTCCTTCGCTTTGGGAGCTGTTGCTGCAGTTGGGCATGTTGGCCGGAGAGTGCTTCTCGGGCCGCGAACTGCAACCTTGCAGGATTCTCCCAGGTTCCCAGCCCAACGAAAGCCCCCAGACCCAAATGGAGAGGGGCTGCTTGGGGGACCCCTTGGGGCCCTTCAGGCCAGCTAGGTCTTTGGGTCCTGGCTCCTTCGGTTTGGGAGCTGTTGCTGCAGTTGTGCATGTTGGCCGGAGAGTGCTTCTCGGGCCGCGAACTGCAACCTTGCAGGATTCTCCTAGGTTCCCGGCCCAACGAAAGCCCCCAGACCCAAATGGAGAGGGGCTGCTTGGTGGCCCCCTGGGGGCCCTTCAGGCCAGCTAGGTCTTTGGGTCCTGGCTCCTTCGGTTTGGGAGCTGTTGCTGCAGTTGGGCATGTTGGCCGGAGAGTGCTTCTCGGGCCGCGAACTGCAACCTTGCAGGATTCTCCCAGGTTCCCGGCCCAACGAAAGCCCCCAGACCCAAATGGAGAGGGGCTACTTGGGGGCCTTCTGGGGGCCCTTCAGGCCAGCTAGGTCTTTGGGTCCTGGCTCCTTCGCTTTGGGAGCTGTTGCTGCAGTTGGGCATGTTGGCCGGAGAGTGCTTCTCGGGCCGCGAACTGCAACCTTGCTGGTATCTCCCAGGTTCTCAGCCTAAAGAAAGCCCCCAGACCCAAATTGAGAGGTGCTGCTTGGGGGCCCCCTGGGGGCCCTTCAGGCCAGCTAGGTCTTTGGGTCCTGGCTCCTTCGGTTTGGGAGCTGTTGCTGCAGTTGGGCATGTTGGCCGGAGAGTGCTTCTCCGGCCGCGAACTGCAACCTTGCAGGAATCTCCCAGGTTCCATGCCCAACGAAAGCCCCCAGACCCAAATGGAGAGGGGCTGCTTGGGGGCCCCCTGGGGGCCCTTCAGGCCAGCTAGGTCTTTGGGTCCTGGCTCCTTCGCTTTGGGAGCTGGTGCTGCAGTTGGGCATGTTGGCCGGAGAGTGCTTCTCGGGCCGCGAACTGCAACCTTGCAGGATTCTCCCAGGTTCCCGGCCCAACGAAAGCCCCCAGACCCAAATGGAGAGGGGCTGCTTGGGGGACCCCTTGGGGCCCTTCAGGCCAGCTAGGTCTTTGGGTCCTGGCTCCTTCGCTTTGGGAGCTGTTGCTGCAGTTGGGCATGTTGGCCGGAGAGTGCTTCTCGGGCCGCGAACTGCAACCTTGCAGGATTCTCCCAGGTTCCCGGCCCAACGAAAGCCCCCAGACCCAAATGGAGAGGGGCTACTTGGTGGCCTCCTGGGGGCCCTTCAGGCCAGCTAGGTCTTTGGGTCCTGGCTCCTTCGGTTTGGGAGCTGTTGCTGCAGTTGGGCATGTTGGCCGGAGAGTGCTTCTCGGGCCGCGAACTGCAACCTTGCTGGTATCTCCCAGGTTCTCAGCCTAAAGAAAGCCCCCAGACCCAAATTGAGAGGGGCTGCTTGGGGGCCCCCTGGGGGCCCTTCAGGCCAGCTAGGTCTTTGGGTCCTGGCTCCTTCGGTTTGGGAGCTGTTGCTGCAGTTGGGCATGTTGGCCGGAGAGTGCTTCTCCGGCCGCGAACTGCAACCTTGCAGGAATCTCCCAGGTTCCCAGCCCAACGAAAGCCCTCAGACCCAAATGGAGAGGGGCTGCTTGGGGCCCCCCTGGGGGCCCTTCAGGCCAGCTAGGTCTTTGGGTCCTGGCTCCTTCGCTTTGGGAGCTGTTGCTGCAGTTGGGCATGTTGGCCGGAGAGTGCTTCTCGGGCCGCGAACTGCAACCTTGCAGGTACCTCTCAGGTATCCATGCCCAACGAAAGCCCCCAGACCCAAATTGAGAGGGGCTGCTTGGTGGCCTCCTGGGGGCCCTTCAGGCCAGCTAGGTCTTTGGGTCCTGGCTCCTTCGCTTTGGGAGCTGTTGCTGCAGTTGGGCATGTTGGCCGGAGAGTGCTTCTCGGGCCGCGAACTGCAACCTTGCAGGATTCTCCCAGGTTCCCAGCCCAACGAAAGCCCCCAGACCCAAATGGAGAGGGGCTGCTTGGGGGACCCCTTGGGGCCCTTCAGGCCAGCTAGGTCTTTGGGTCCTGGCTCCTTCGGTTTGGGAGCTGTTGCTGCAGTTGGGCATGTTGGCCGGAGAGTGCTTCTCGGGCCGCGAACTGCAACCTTGCAGGATTCTCCTAGGTTCCCGGCCCAACGAAAGCCCCCAGACCCAAATGGAGAGGGGCTGCTTGGTGGCCCCCTGGGGGCCCTTCAGGCCAGCTAGGTCTTTGGGTCCTGGCTCCTTCGGTTTGGGAGCTGTTGCTGCAGTTGGGCATGTTGGCCGGAGAGTGCTTCTCGGGCCGCGAACTGCAACCTTGCAGGATTCTCCCAGGTTCCCGGCCCAACGAAAGCCCCCAGACCCAAATGGAGAGGGGCTACTTGGGGGCCTTCTGGGGGCCCTTCAGGCCAGCTAGGTCTTTGGGTCCTGGCTCCTTCGCTTTGGGAGCTGTTGCTGCAGTTGGGCATGTTGGCCGGAGAGTGCTTCTCGGGCCGCGAACTGCAACCTTGCTGGTATCTCCCAGGTTCTCAGCCTAAAGAAAGCCCCCAGACCCAAATTGAGAGGTGCTGCTTGGGGGCCCCCTGGGGGCACTTCAGGCCAGCTAGGTCTTTGGGTCCTGGCTCCTTCGGTTTGGGAGCTGTTGCTGCAGTTGGGCATGTTGGCCGGAGAGTGCTTCTCCGGCCGCGAACTGCAACCTTGCAGGAATCTCCCAGGTTCCCCGCCCAACGAAAGCCCCCAGACCCAAATGGAGAGGGGCTGCTTGGGGGCCCCCTGGGGGCCCTTCAGGCCAGCTAGGTCTTTGGGTCCTGGCTCCTTCGCTTTGGTAGCTGTTGCTGGATATTTGGCATGTTGGCCGGAGAGTGCTTCTCGGGCCGCGAACTGCAACCTTGCAGGATTCTCCCAGGTTCCCGGCCCAACAAAAGCCCCCAGACCCAAATGGAGAGGGGCTGCTTGGGGGCCCCCTGGTGCCCCTTCAGGCCAGCTAGGTCTTTGGGTCCTGGCTCCTTCGCTTTGGGAGCTGTTGCTGCAGTTGGGCATGTTGGGCGGAGAGTGCTTCTCGGGCCGCGAACTGTAACTTTCAGGTACCTCTCAGGTATACATGCCCAACGAAAGCCCCCAGACCCAAATGGAGATGGGCTGCTTGGGGGCCTTCTGGGGGCCCTTCAGGCCAGCTAGGTCTTTGGGTCCTGGCTCCTTCGCTTTGGTAGCTGTTGCTGGATATTTGGCATGTTGGCCGGAGAGTGCTTCTCGGGCCGCGAACTGCAACCTTGCTGGTATCTCCCAGGTTCTCAGCCTAAAGAAAGCCCCCAGACCCAAATGGAGAGGGGCTGCTTGGGGGCCCCCTGGGGCCCCTTCAGGCCAGCTAGGTCTTTGGGTCCTGGCTCCTTCGCTTTGGGAGCTGTTGCTGCAGTTGGGCATGTTGGCCGGAGAGTGCTTCCCCGGCCGCGAACTGCAACCTTGCAGGAATCTCCCAGGTTCCCGGCCCAACGAAAGCCCCCAGACCCAAATGGAGAGGGGCTGCTTGGGGGCCCCCTGGGGGCCCTTCAGGCCAGCTAGGTCTTTGGGTCCTGGCTCCTTCGCTTTGGGAGCTGTTGCTGCAGTTGTGCATGTTGGCCGGAGAGTGCTTCTCGGGCCGCGAACTGCAACCTTGCATGAATCTCCCAGGTACCCCGCCCAACGAAAGCCCCCAGACCCAAATGGAGAGGGGCTGCTTGGGGACCCCCTGGGGGCCCTTCAGGCCAGCTAGGTCTTTGGGTCCTGGCTCCTTCGCTTTGGGAGCTGTTGCTGCAGTTGGGCATGTTGGCCGGAGAGTGCTTCTCGGGCCGCGAACTGCAACCTTGCAGGTACCTCTCAGGTATACATGCCCAACGAAAGCCCCCAGACCCAAATGGAGAGGGGCTGTTTGGGGGCCCCCTGGGGGCCCTTCAGGCCAGCTAGGTCTTTGTGTCCTGGCTCATTCGGTTTGGGAGCTGTTGCTGCAGTTGGGCATGTTGGCCGGAGAGTGCTTCTCGGGCCGCGAACTGCAACCTTGCAGGAATCTCCCAGGTTCCCGGCCCAACTAAAGCCCCCAGACCCAAATGGAGAGGGGCTGCTTGGGGGACCCCTTGGGGCCCTTCAGGCCAGCTAGGTCTTTGGGTCCTGGCTCCTTCGCTTTGGGAGCTGTTGCTGCAGTTGGGCATGTTGGCCGGAGAGTGCTTCTCGGGCCGCGAACTGCAACCTTGCAGGATTCTCCTAGGTTCCCGGCCCAACGAAAGCCCCCAGACCCAAATGGAGAGGGGCTGCTTGGGGGCCCCCTGGGGGCCCTTCAGGCCAGCTAGGTCTTTGGGTCCTGGCTCCTTCGCTTTGGGAGCTGTTGCTGCAGTTGGGCATGTTGGCCGGAGAGTGCTTCTCGGGCCGCGAACTGCAACCTTGCAGGATTCTCCCAGGTTCCCGGCCCAACGAAAGCCCCCAGACCCAAATGGAGAGGGGCTACTTGGTGGCCTCCTGGGGGCCCTTCAGGCCAGCTAGGTCTTTGGGTCCTGGCTCCTTCGCTTTGGGAGCTGTTGCTGCAGTTGGGCATGTTGGCCGGAGAGTGCTTCTCGGGCCGCGAACTGCAACCTTGCTGGTATCTCCCAGGTTCTCAGCCTAAAGAAAGCCCCCAGACCCAAATTGAGAGGGGCTGCTTGGGGGCCCCCTGGGGGCCCTTCAGGCCAGCTAGGTCTTTGGGTCCTGGCTCCTTCGGTTTGGGAGCTGTTGCTGCAGTTGGGCATGTTGGCCGGAGAGTGCTTCTCCGGCAGCGAACTGCAACCTTGCAGGAATCTCCCAGGTTCCCAGCCCAACGAAAGCCCCCAGACCCAAATGGAGAGGGGCTGCTTGGGGGCCCCCTGGGGGCCCTTCAGGCCAGCTAGGTCTTTGGGTCCTGGCTCCTTCGCTTTGGGAGCTGTTGCTGCAGTTGGGCATGTTGGCCGGAGAGTGCTTCTCGGGCCGCGAACTGCAACCTTGCAGGATTCTCCCAGGTTCCCGGCCCAACGAAAGGCCCCAGACCCAAATTGAGAGGTGCTGCTTGGGGGCCCCCTGGGGGCCCTTCAGGCCAGCTAGGTCTTTGGGTCCTGGCTCCTTCGCTTTGGGAGCTGTTGCTGCAGTTGGGCATGTTGGCCGGAGAGTGCTTCTCGGGCCGCGAACTGCAACCTTGCAGGATTCTCCCAGGTTCCCAGCCCAACGAAAGCCCCCAGACCCAAATGGAGAGGGGCTGCTTGGGGGACCCCTTGGGGCCCTTCAGGCCAGCTAGGTCTTTGGGTCCTGGCTCCTTCGGTTTGGGAGCTGTTGCTGCAGTTGGGCATGTTGGCCGGAGAGTGCTTCTCGGGCCGCGAACTGCAACCTTGCAGGATTCTCCTAGGTTCCCGGCCCAACGAAAGCCCCCAGACCCAAATGGAGAGGGGCTGCTTGGTGGTCCCCTGGGGGCCCTTCAGGCCAGCTAGGTCTTTGGGTCCTGGCTCCTTCGGTTTGGGAGCTGTTGCTGCAGTTGGGCATGTTGGCCGGAGAGTGCTTCTCGGGCCGCGAACTGCAACCTTGCAGGATTCTCCCAGGTTCCCGGCCCAACGAAAGCCCCCAGACCCAAATGGAGAGGGGCTACTTGGGGGCCTTCTGGGGGCCCTTCAGGCCAGCTAGGTCTTTGGGTCCTGGCTCCTTCGCTTTGGGAGCTGTTGCTGCAGTTGGGCATGTTGGCCGGAGAGTGCTTCTCGGGCCGCGAACTGCAACCTTGCTGGTATCTCCCAGGTTCTCAGCCTAAAGAAAGCCCCCAGACCCAAATTGAGAGGTGCTGCTTGGGGGCCCCCTGGGGGCACTTCAGGCCAGCTAGGTCTTTGGGTCCTGGCTCCTTCGGTTTGGGAGCTGTTGCTGCAGTTGGGCATGTTGGCCGGAGAGTGCTTCTCCGGCCGCGAACTGCAACCTTGCAGGAATCTCCCAGGTTCCCCGCCCAACGAAAGCCCCCAGACCCAAATGGAGAGGGGCTGCTTGGGGGCCCCCTGGGGGCCCTTCAGGCCAGCTAGGTCTTTGGGTCCTGGCTCCTTCGCTTTGGTAGCTGTTGCTGGATATTTGGCATGTTGGCCGGAGAGTGCTTCTCGGGCCGCGAACTGCAACCTTGCAGGATTCTCCCAGGTTCCCGGCCCAACAAAAGCCCCCAGACCCAAATGGAGAGGGGCTGCTTGGGGGCCCCCTGGTGCCCCTTCAGGCCAGCTAGGTCTTTGGGTCCTGGCTCCTTCGCTTTGGGAGCTGTTGCTGCAGTTGGGCATGTTGGGCGGAGAGTGCTTCTCGGGCCGCGAACTGTAACTTTCAGGTACCTCTCAGGTATACATGCCCAACGAAAGCCCCCAGACCCAAATGGAGATGGGCTGC
This sequence comes from Gallinula chloropus, assembly GCF_964237585.1. Taxonomy (NCBI): domain Eukaryota; kingdom Metazoa; phylum Chordata; class Aves; order Gruiformes; family Rallidae; genus Gallinula; species Gallinula chloropus. Next base: position 112,896 of record NW_028168386.1, read on the forward strand.
TTGGGGGCCTTCTGGGGGCCCTTCAGGCCAGCTAGGTCTTTGGGTCCTGGCTCCTTCGCTTTGGTAGCTGTTGCTGGATATTTGGCATGTTGGCCGGAGAGTGCTTCTCGGGCCGCGAACTGCAACCTTGCTGGTATCTCCCAGGTTCTCAGCCTAAAGAAAGCCCCCAGACCCAAATGGAGAGGGGCTGCTTGGGGGCCCCCTGGGGCCCCTTCAGGCCAGCTAGGTCTTTGGGTCCTGGCTCCTTCGCTTTGGGAGCTGTTGCTGCAGTTGGGCATGTTGGCCGGAGAGTGCTTCCCCGGCCGCGAACTGCAACCTTGCAGGAATCTCCCAGGTTCCCGGCCCAACGAAAGCCCCCAGACCCAAATGGAGAGGGGCTGCTTGGGGGCCCCCTGGGGGCCCTTCAGGCCAGCTAGGTCTTTGGGTCCTGGCTCCTTCGCTTTGGGAGCTGTTGCTGCAGTTGTGCATGTTGGCCGGAGAGTGCTTCTCGGGCCGCGAACTGCAACCTTGCATGAATCTCCCAGGTACCCCGCCCAACGAAAGCCCCCAGACCCAAATGGAGAGGGGCTGCTTGGGGACCCCCTGGGGGCCCTTCAGGCCAGCTAGGTCTTTGGGTCCTGGCTCCTTCGCTTTGGGAGCTGTTGCTGCAGTTGGGCATGTTGGCCGGAGAGTGCTTCTCGGGCCGCGAACTGCAACCTTGCAGGTACCTCTCAGGTATACATGCCCAACGAAAGCCCCCAGACCCAAATGGAGAGGGGCTGTTTGGGGGCCCCCTGGGGGCCCTTCAGGCCAGCTAGGTCTTTGTGTCCTGGCTCATTCGGTTTGGGAGCTGTTGCTGCAGTTGGGCATGTTGGCCGGAGAGTGCTTCTCGGGCCGCGAACTGCAACCTTGCAGGAATCTCCCAGGTTCCCGGCCCAACTAAAGCCCCCAGACCCAAATGGAGAGGGGCTGCTTGGGGGACCCCTTGGGGCCCTTCAGGCCAGCTAGGTCTTTGGGTCCTGGCTCCTTCGCTTTGGGAGCTGTTGCTGCAGTTGGGCATGTTGGCCGGAGAGTGCTTCTCGGGCCGCGAACTGCAACCTTGCAGGATTCTCCTAGGTTCCCGGCCCAACGAAAGCCCCCAGACCCAAATGGAGAGGGGCTGCTTGGGGGCCCCCTGGGGGCCCTTCAGGCCAGCTAGGTCTTTGGGTCCTGGCTCCTTCGCTTTGGGAGCTGTTGCTGCAGTTGGGCATGTTGGCCGGAGAGTGCTTCTCGGGCCGCGAACTGCAACCTTGCAGGATTCTCCCAGGTTCCCGGCCCAACGAAAGCCCCCAGACCCAAATGGAGAGGGGCTACTTGGTGGCCTCCTGGGGGCCCTTCAGGCCAGCTAGGTCTTTGGGTCCTGGCTCCTTCGCTTTGGGAGCTGTTGCTGCAGTTGGGCATGTTGGCCGGAGAGTGCTTCTCGGGCCGCGAACTGCAACCTTGCTGGTATCTCCCAGGTTCTCAGCCTAAAGAAAGCCCCCAGACCCAAATTGAGAGGGGCTGCTTGGGGGCCCCCTGGGGGCCCTTCAGGCCAGCTAGGTCTTTGGGTCCTGGCTCCTTCGGTTTGGGAGCTGTTGCTGCAGTTGGGCATGTTGGCCGGAGAGTGCTTCTCCGGCAGCGAACTGCAACCTTGCAGGAATCTCCCAGGTTCCCAGCCCAACGAAAGCCCCCAGACCCAAATGGAGAGGGGCTGCTTGGGGGCCCCCTGGGGGCCCTTCAGGCCAGCTAGGTCTTTGGGTCCTGGCTCCTTCGCTTTGGGAGCTGTTGCTGCAGTTGGGCATGTTGGCCGGAGAGTGCTTCTCGGGCCGCGAACTGCAACCTTGCAGGATTCTCCCAGGTTCCCGGCCCAACGAAAGGCCCCAGACCCAAATTGAGAGGTGCTGCTTGGGGGCCCCCTGGGGGCCCTTCAGGCCAGCTAGGTCTTTGGGTCCTGGCTCCTTCGCTTTGGGAGCTGTTGCTGCAGTTGGGCATGTTGGCCGGAGAGTGCTTCTCGGGCCGCGAACTGTAACCTTGCAGGATTCTCCCAGGTTCCCGGCCCAACAAAAGCCCCCAGACCCAAATTGAGAGGGGCTGCTTGGGCCCCCCTGGGGGCCCTTCAGGCCAGCTAGGTCTTTGGGTCCTGGCTCCTTCGCTTTGGGAGCTGTTGCTGGATATTTGGCATGTTGGCCGGAGAGTGCTTCTCGGGCCGCGAACTGCAACCTTGCTGGTATCTCCCAGGTACTCAGCCTAAAGAAAGCCCCCAGACCCAAATGGAGAGGGGCTGCTTGGGGGCCCCCTGGGGGCCCTTCAGGCCAGCTAGGTCTTTGGGTCCTGGCTCCTTCGCTTTGGGAGCTGTTGCTGCAGTTGGGCATGTTGGCCGGAGAGTGCTTCTCGGGCCGCGAACTGCAACCTTGCAGGTACCTCCCAGGTTCCCGGCCCAACTAAAGCCCCCAGACCCAAATGGAGAGGGGCTGCTTGGGGCCCCCATGGGGGCCCTTCAGGCCAGCTAGGTCTTTGGGTCCTGGCTCCTTCGGTTTGGGAGCTGTTGCTGCAGTTGGGCATGTTGGCCGGAGAGTGCTTCTCGGGCCGCGAACTGCAACCTTGCAGGAATCTCCCAGGTTCCATGCCCAACGAAAGCCCCCAGACCCAAATTGAGAGGGGCTGCTTGGGGGCCCCCTGGGGGCCCTTCAGGCCAGCTAGGTCTTTGGGTCCTGGCTCCTTCGGTTTGGGAGCTGTTGCTGCTTTTGGGCATGTTGGCCGGAGAGTGCTTCTCGGGCCGCGAACTGCAACCTTGCAGGATTCTCCCAGGTTCCCGGCCCAACGAAAGCCCCCAGACCCAAATGGAGAGGGGCTGCTTGGGGGCCCCCTGGGGGCCCTTCAGGCCAGCTAGGTCTTTGGGTCCTGGCTCCTTCGCTTTGGGAGCTGTTGCTGCAGTTGGGCATGTTGGCCGGAGAGTGCTTCTCGGGCCGCGAACTGCAACCTTGCAGGATTCTCCCAGGTTCCCGGCCCAACGAAAGCCCCCAGACCCAAATGGAGAGGGGCTGCTTGGGGCCCCCCTGGGGGCCCTTCAGGCCAGCTAGGTCTTTGGGTCCTGGCTCCTTCGCTTTGGGAGCTGTTGCTGCAGTTGGGCATGTTGGCTGGAGAGTGCTTCTCGGGCCGCGAACTGCAACCTTGCAGGATTCTCCCAGGTTCCCGGCCCAACGAAAGCCCCCAGACCCAAATTGAGAGGTGCTGCTTGGGGGCCCCCTGGGGGCCCTTCAGGCCAGCTAGGTCTTTGGGTCCTGGCTCCTTCGGTTTGGGAGCTGTTGCTGCAGTTGGGCATGTTGGCCGGAGAGTGCTTCTCGGGCCGCGAACTGTAACTTGCAGGTACCTCTCAGGTATACATGCCCAACGAAAGCCCCCAGACCCAAATGGAGAGGGGCTGCTTGGTGGCCTTCTGGGGGCCCTTCAGGCCAGCTAGGTCTTTGGGTCCTGGCTCCTTCGCTTTGGGAGCTGTTGCTGGATATTGGGCATGTTGGCCGGAGAGTGCTTCTCGGGCCGCGAACTGCAACCTTGCTGGTATCTCCCAGGTTCTCAGCCTAAAGAAAGCCCCCAGACCCAAATGGAGAGGGGCTGCTTGGGGGCCCCTGGGGGCCCTTCAGGCCAGCTAGGTCTTTGGGTCCTGGCTCCTTCGCTTTGGGAGCTGTTGCTGCAGTTGGGCATGTTGGCCGGAGAGTGCTTCTCGGGCCGCGAACTGCAACCTTGCAGGTACCTCCCAGGTTCCCGGCCCAACTAAAGCCCCCAGACCCAAATGGAGAGGGGCTGCTTGGGGCCCCCATGGGGGCCCTTCAGGCCAGCTAGGTCTTTGGGTCCTGGCTCCTTCGGTTTGGGAGCTGTTGCTGCAGTTGGGCATGTTGGCCGGAGAGTGCTTCTCGGGCCGCGAACTGCAACCTTGCAGGAATCTCCCAGGTTCCATGCCCAACGAAAGCCCCCAGACCCAAATTGAGAGGGGCTGCTTGGGGGCCCCCTGGGGGCCCTTCAGGCCAGCTAGGTCTTTGGGTCCTGGCTCCTTCGGTTTGGGAGCTGTTGCTGCTTTTGGGCATGTTGGCCGGAGAGTGCTTCTCGGGCCGCGAACTGCAACCTTGCAGGATTCTCCCAGGTTCCCGGCCCAACGAAAGCCCCCAGACCCAAATGGAGAGGGGCTGCTTGGGGGCCCCCTGGGGGCCCTTCAGGCCAGCTAGGTCTTTGGGTCCTGGCTCCTTCGCTTTGGGAGCTGTTGCTGCAGTTGGGCATGTTGGCCGGAGAGTGCTTCTCGGGCCGCGAACTGCAACCTTGCAGGATTCTCCCAGGTTCCCGGCCCAACGAAAGCCCCCAGACCCAAATGGAGAGGGGCTGCTTGGGGCCCCCCTGGGGGCCCTTCAGGCCAGCTAGGTCTTTGGGTCCTGGCTCCTTCGCTTTGGGAGCTGTTGCTGCAGTTGGGCATGTTGGCCGGAGAGTGCTTCTCGGGCCGCGAACTGCAACCTTGCAGGTACCTCCCAGGTTCCCGGCCCAACGAAAGCCCCCAGACCCAAATTGAGAGGTGCTGCTTGGGGGCCCCCTGGGGGCCCTTCAGGCCAGCTAGGTCTTTGGGTCCTGGCTCCTTCGGTTTGGGAGCTGTTGCTGCAGTTGGGCATGTTGGCCGGAGAGTGCTTCTCGGGCCGCGAACTGCAACCTTGCAGGATTCTCCCAGGTTCCCGGCCCAACGAAAGCCCCCAGACCCAAATGGAGAGGGGCTGCTTGGGGGCCCCCTGGGGGCCCTTCAGGCCAGCTAGGTCTTTGGGTCCTGGCTCCTTCGCTTTGGGAGCTGTTGCTGCAGTTGGGCATGTTGGCCGGAGAGTGCTTCTCGGGCCGCGAACTGCAACCTTGCAGGATTCTCCCAGGTTCCCGGCCCAACGAAAGCCCCCAGACCCAAATTGAGAGGGGCTGCTTGGGGCCCCCCTGGGGGCCCTTCAGGCCAGCTAGGTCTTTGGGTCCTGGCTCCTTCGGTTTGGGAGCTGTTGCTGCAGTTGGGCATGTTGGCCGGAGAGTGCTTCTCGGGCCGCGAACTGCAACCTTGCAGGTACCTCCCAGGTTCCCGGCCCAACGAAAACCCCCAGACCCAAATGGAGAGGGGCTGCTTGGGGGCCCCCTGGGGGCCCTTCAGGCCAGCTAGGTCTTTGGGTCCTGGCTCCTTCGCTTTGGGAGCTGTTGCTGCAGTTGGGCATGTTGGCCGGAGAGTGCTTCTCGGCCGCGAACTGTAACTTGCAGGTACTTCTCAGGTATACATGCATAATGAAAGCCCCCAGACCCAAATGGAGAGGGGCTGCTTGGGGGCCCCCTGGGGGCCCTTCAGGCCAGCTAGGTCTTTGGGTCCTGGCTCCTTCGCTTTGGGAGCTGTTGCTGGATATTTGGCATGTTGGCCGGAGAGTGCTTCTCAGGCCGCGAACTGCAACCTTGCTGGTATCTCCCAGGTTCTCAGCCTAAAGAAAGCCCCCAGACCCAAATGGAGAGGGGCTGCTTGGGGGCCCCCTGGGGGCCCTTCAGGCCAGCTAGGTCTTTGGGTCCTGGCTCCTTCGCTTTGGGAGCTGTTGCTGCAGTTGGGCATGTTGGCCGGAGAGTGCTTCTCCGGCCGCGAACTGCAACCTTGCAGGAATCTCCCAGGTTCCCGGCCCAACGAAAACCCCCAGACCCAAATGGAGAGGGGCTGCTTGGGGGCCCCCTGGGGGCCCTTCAGGCCAGCTAGGTCTTTGGGTCCTGGCTCCTTCGCTTTGGGAGCTGTTGCTGCAGTTGGGCATGTTGGCCGGAGAGTGCTTCTCGGGCCACGAACTGCAACCTTGCAGGATTCTCCCAGGTTCCCGGCCCAACGAAAGCCCCCAGACCCAAATGGAGAGGGGCTGCTTGGGGGACCCCTTGGGGCCCTTCAGGCCAGCTAGGTCTTTGGGTCCTGGCTCCTTCGCTTTGGGAGCTGTTGCTGCAGTTGGGCATGTTGGGCGGAGAGTGCTTCTCGGGCCGCGAACTGTAACTTGCAGGTACCTCTCAGGTATACATGCCCAACGAAAGCCCCCAGACCCAAATGGAGAGGGGCTGCTTGGGGGCCCCCTGGGGGCCCTTCAGGCCAGCTAGGTCTTTGGGTCCTGGCTCCTTCGCTTTGGGAGCTGTTGCTGCAGTTGGGCATGTTGGCCGGAGAGTGCTTCTCGGGCCACGAACTGCAACCTTGCAGGATTCTCCCAGGTTCCCGGCCCAACGAAAGCCCCCAGACCCAAATGGAGAGGGGCTGCTTGGGGGACCCCTTGGGGCCCTTCAGGCCAGCTAGGTCTTTGGGTCCTGGCTCCTTCGCTTTGGGAGCTGTTGCTGCAGTTGGGCATGTTGGGCGGAGAGTGCTTCTCGGGCCGCGAACTGTAACTTGCAGGTACATCTCAGGTATACATGCCCAACGAAAGCCCCCAGACCCAAATGGAGAGGGGCTGCTTGGGGGCCCCCTGGGGGCCCTTCAGGCCAGCTAGGTCTTTGGGTCCTGGCTCCTTCGCTTTGGGAGCTGTTGCTGGATATTTGGCATGTTGGCCGGAGAGTGCTTCTCGGGCCGCGAACTGCAACCTTGCTGGTATCTCCCAGGTTCTCAGCCTAAAGAAAGCCCCCAGACCCAAATGGAGAGGGGCTGCTTGGGGGCCCCCTGGGGGCCCTTCAGGCCAGCTAGGTCTTTGGGTCCTGGCTCCTTCGGTTTGGGAGCTGTTGCTGCAGTTGGGCATGTTGGCCGGAGAGTGCTTCTCCGGCCGCGAACTGCAACCTTGCAGGAATCTCCCAGGTTCCCGGCCCAACGAAAGCCCCCAGACCCAAATGGAGAGGGGCTGCTTGGGGGCCCCCTGGGGGCCCTTCAGGCCAGCTAGGTCTTTGGGTCCTGGCTCCTTCGCTTTGGGAGCTGTTGCTGCAGTTGGGCATGTTGGCCGGAGAGTGCTTCTCGGGCCGCGAACTGCAACCTTGCATGAATCTCCCAGGTACCCCGCCCAACGAAAGCCCCCAGACCCAAATGGAGAGGGGCTGCTTGGGGAACCCCTGGGGGCCCTTCAGGCCAGCTAGGTCTTTGGGTCCTGGCTCCTTCGCTTTGGGAGCTGTTGCTGCAGTTGGGCATGTTGGCCGGAGAGTGCTTCTCGGGCCGCGAACTGTAACCTTGCAGGTACCTCTCAGGTATACATGCCCAACGAAAGCCCTCAGACCCAAATTGAGAGGGGCTACTTGGGGGCCCCCTGGGGGCCCTTCAGGCCAGCTAGGTCTTTGTGTCCTGGCTCCTTCGGTTTGGGAGCTGTTGCTGCAGTTGGGCATGTTGGCCGGAGAGTGCTTCTCGGGCCGCGAACTGCAACCTTGCAGGAATCTCCCAGGTTCCCGGCCCAACAGAAGCCCCCAGACCCAAATGGAGAGGGGCTGCTTGGGGGACCCCTGGGGGCCCTTCAGGCCAGCTAGGTCTTTGGGTCCTGGCTCCTTCGCTTTGGGAGCTGTTGCTGCAGTTGGGCATTATGGCCGGAGAGTGCTTCTCGGGCCGCGAACTGCAACCTTGCAGGATTCTCCCAGGTTCCCGGCCCAACAAAAGCCCCCAGACCCAAATGGAGAGGGGCTGCTTGGGGGACCCCTTGGGGCCCTTCAGGCCAGCTAGGTCTTTGGGTCCTGGCTCCTTCGGTTTGGGAGCTGTTGCTGCAGTTGGGCATGTTGGCCGGAGAGTGCTTCTCGGGCCGCGAACTGCAACCTTGCAGGATTCTCCCAGGTTCCTGGCCCAACGAAAGCCCCCAGACCCAAATGGAGAGGGGCTGCTTGGGGAACCCCTGGGGGCCCTTCAGGCCAGCTAGGTCTTTGGGTCCTGGCTCCTTCGCTTTGGGAGCTGTTGCTGCAGTTGGGCATGTTGGCCGGAGAGTTCTTCTCGGGCCGGGAACTGTAACCTTGCAGGTACCTCTCAGGTATACATGCCCAACGAAAGCCCCCAGACCCAAATTGAGAGGGGCTACTTGGGGGCCCCCTGGGGGCCCTTCAGGCCAGCTAGGTCTTTGTGTCCTGGCTCCTTCGGTTTGGGAGCTGTTGCTGCAGTTGGGCATGTTGGCCGGAGAGTGCTTCTCGGGCCGCGAACTGCAACCTTGCAGGAATCTCCCAGGTTCCCGGCCCAACAGAAGCCCCCAGACCCAAATGGAGAGGGGCTGCTTGGGGGCCCCCTGGGGGCCCTTCAGGCCAGCTAGGTCTTTGGGTCCTGGCTCCTTCGCTTTGGGAGCTGTTGCTGCAGTTGGGCATGTTGGCCGGAGAGTGCTTCTCGGGCCGCGAACTGCAACCTTGCAGGTACCTCCCAGGTTCCCGGCCCAACGAAAGCCCCCAGACCCAAATGGAGAGGGGCTGCTTGGGGGCCCCCTGGGGGCCCTTCAGGCCAGCTAGGTCTTTGGGTCCTGGCTCCTTCGCTTTGGGAGCTGTTGCTGCAGTTGTGCATGTTGGCCGGAGAGTGCTTCTCGGCCCGCGAACTGTAACTTGCAGGTACCTCTCAGGTATACATGCCCAACGAAAGCCCCCAGACCCAAATGGAGAGGGGCTGCTTGGGGGCCCCCTGGGGGCCCTTCAGGCCAGCTAGGTCTTTGGGTCCTGGCTCCTTCGCTTTGGGAGCTGTTGCTGCAGTTGGGCATGTTGGCCGGAGAGTGCTTCTCCGGCCGCGAACTGCAACCTTGCAGGAATCTCCCAGGTTCCCGGCCCAACGAAAGCCCCCAGACCCAAATGGAGAGGGGCTGCTTGGGGGCCCCCTGGGGGCCCTTCAGGCCAGCTAGGTCTTTGGGTCCTGGCTCCTTCGGTTTGGGAGCTGTTGCTGCAGTTGGGCATGTTGGCCGGAGAGTGCTTCTCCGGCCGCGAACTGCAACCTTGCAGGAATCTCCCAGGTTCCCGGCCCAACAGAAGCCCCCAGACCCAAATGGAGAGGGGCTGCTTGGGGGCCCCCTGGGGGCCCTTCAGGCCAGCTAGGTCTTTGGGTCCTGGCTCCTTCGCTTTGGGAGCTGTTGCTGCAGTTGGGCATGTTGGCCGGAGAGTGCTTCTCGGGCCGCGAACTGCAACCTTGCAGGATTCTCCCAGGTTCCCGGCCCAACAAAAGCCCCCAGACCCAAATGGAGAGGGGCTGCTTGGGGGACCCCTTTGGGCCCTTCAGGCCAGCTAGGTCTTTGGGTCCTGGCTCCTTCGGTTTGGGAGCTGTTGCTGCAGTTGGGCATGTTGGCCGGAGAGTGCTTCTCCGGCCGCGAACTGCAACCTTGCAGGAATCTCCCAGGTTTCCAGACCAACGAAAGCCCCCAGACCCAAATGGAGAGGGGCTGCTTGGGGCCCCCCTGGGGGCCCTTCAGGCCAGCTAGGTCTTTGGGTCCTGGCTCCTTCGCTTTGGGAGCTGTTGCTGCAGTTGGGCATGTTGGCCGGAGAGTGCTTCTCGGGCCGCGAACTGCAACCTTGCAGGATTCTCCCAGGTTCCCGGCCCAACGAAAGCCCCCAGACCCAAATGGAGAGGGGCTGCTTGGGGGCCCCATGGGGGCCCTTCAGGCCAGCTAGGTCTTTGGGTCCTGGCTCCTTCGGTTTGGGAGCTGTTGCTGCAGTTGGGCATGTTGGCTGGAGAGTGCTTCTCGGGCCGCGAACTGCAACCTTGCAGGATTCTCCCAGGTTCCCGGCCCAACGAAAGCCCCCAGACCCAAATTGAGAGGGGCTGCTTGGGGGCCCCCTGGGGGCCCTTCAGGCCAGCTAGGTCTTTGGGTCCTGGCTCCTTCGGTTTGGGAGCTGTTGCTGCAGTTGGGCATGTTGGCCGGAGAGTGCTTCTCGGGCCGCGAACTGCAACCTTGCAGGATTCTCCCAGGTTCCCGGCCCAACGAAAGCCCCCAGACCCAAATGGAGAGGGGCTGCTTGGGGCCCCCTGGGGGCCCTTCAGGCCAGCTAGGTCTTTGGGTCCTGGCTCCTTCGCTTTGGGAGCTGTTGCTGCAGTTGGGCATGTTGGCCGGAGAGTGCTTCTCGGGCCGCGAACTGCAACCTTGCAGGATTCTCCCAGGTTCCCGGCCCAACGAAAGCCCCCAGACCCAAATTGAGAGGTGCTGCTTGGGGGCCCCCTGGGGGCCCTTCAGGCCAGCTAGGTCTTTGGGTCCTGGCTCCTTCGGTTTGGGAGCTGTTGCTGCAGTTGGGCATGTTGGCCAGAGAGTGCTTCTCGGGCCGCGAACTGCAACCTTGCAGGATTCTCCCAGGTTCCCGGCCCAACAAAAGCCCCCAGACCCAAATTGAGAGGGGCTGCTTGGGGCCCCCCTGGGGGCCCTTCAGGCCAGCTAGGTCTTTGGGTCCTGGCTCCTTCGGTTTGGGAGCTGTTGCTGCAGTTGAGCATGTTGGCCGGAGAGTGCTTCTCGGGCCGCGAACTGCAACCTTGCAGGTACCTCCCAGGTTCCCGGCCCAACGAAAACCCCCAGACCCAAATGGAGAGGGGCTGCTTGGGGGCCCCCTGGGGGCCCTTCAGGCCAGCTAGGTCTTTGGGTCCTGGCTCCTTCGGTTTGGGAGCTGTTGCTGCAGTTGGGCATGTTGGGCGGAGAGTGCTTCTCGGGCCGCGAACTGTAACTTGCAGGTACCTCTCAGGTATACATGCCCAACGAAAGCCCCCAGACCCAAATGGAGAGGGGCTGCTTGGGGGCCCCCTGGGGGCCCTTCAGGCCAGCTAGGTCTTTGGGTCCTGGCTCCTTCGCTTTGGGAGCTGTTGCTGGGTATTTGGCATGTTGGCCGGAGAGTGCTTCTCGGGCCGCGAACTGCAACCTTGCTGGTATCTCCCAGGTTCTCAGCCTAAAGAAAGCCCCCAGACCCAAATGGAGAGGGGCTGCTTGGGGGCCCCCTGGGGGCCCTTCAGGCCAGCTAGGTCTTTGGGTCCTGGCTCCTTCGCTTTGGGAGCTGTTGCTGCAGTTGGGCATGTTGGCCGGAGAGTGCTTCTCCGGCCGCGAACTGCAACCTTGCAGGAATCTCCCAGGTTCCCGGCCCAACGAAAGCCCCCAGACCCAAATGGAGAGGGGCTGCTTGGGGGCCCCCTGGGGGCCCTTCAGGCCAGCTAGGTCTTTGGGTCCTGGCTCCTTCGCTTTGGGAGCTGTTGCTGCAGTTGTGCATGTTGGCCGGAGAGTGCTTCTCGGGCCGCGAACTGCAACCTTGCATGAATCTCCCAGGTACCCGGCCCAACGAAAGCCCCCAGACCCAAATGGAGAGGGGCTGCTTGGGGAACCCCTGGGGGCCCTTCAGGCCAGCTAGGTCTTTGGGTCCTGGCTCCTTCGCTTTGGGAGCTGTTGCTGCAGTTGGGCATGTTGGCCGGAGAGTGCTTCTCGGGCCGCGAACTGTAACCTTGCAGGTACCTCTCAGGTATACATGCCCAACGAAATCCCCCAGACCCAAATTGAGAGGGGCTACTTGGGGGCCCCCTGGGGGCCCTTCAGGCCAGCTAGGTCTTTGTGTCCTGGCTCATTCGGTTTGGGAGCTGTTGCTGCAGTTGGGCATGTTGGCCGGAGAGTGCTTCTCGGGCCGCGAACTGCAACCTTGCAGGAATCTCCCAGGTTCCCGGCCCAACAGAAGCCCCCAGACCCAAATGGAGAGGGGCTGCTTGGGGGCCCCCTGGGGGCCCTTCAGGCCAGCTAGGTCTTTGGGTCCTGGCTCCTTCGCTTTGGGAGCTGTTGCTGCAGTTGGGCATGTTGGCCGGAGAGTGCTTCTCGGGCCGCGAACTGCAACCTTGCAGGATTCTCCCAGGTTCCCGGCCCAACAAAAGCCCCCAGACCCAAATGGAGAGGGGCTGCTTGGGGGACCCCTTGGGGCCCTTCAGGCCAGCTAGGTCTTTGGGTCCTGGCTCCTTCGGTTTGGGAGCTGTTGCTGCAGTTGGGCATGTTGGCCGGAGAGTGCTTCTCGGCCCGCGAACTGTAACTTGCAGGTACCTCTCAGGAATACATGCCCAACGAAAGCCCCCAGACCCAAATGGAGAGGGGCTGCTTGGGGGCCCCCTGGGGGCCCTTCAGGCCAGCTAGGTCTTTGGGTCCTGGCTCCTTCGCGTTTGGAGCTGTTGCTGGATATTTGGCATGTTGGCCGGAGAGTGCTTCTCGGGCCGCGAACTGCAACCTTGCTGGTATCTCCCAGGTTCTCAGCCTAAAGAAAGCCCCCAGACCCAAATGGAGAGGGGCTGCTTGGGGGCCCCCTGGGGGCCCTTCAGGCCAGCTAGGTCTTTGGGTCCTGGCTCCTTCGCTTTGGGAGCTGTTGCTGCAGTTGGGCATGTTGGCCGGAGAGTGCTTCTCGGGCCGCGAACTGCAACCTTGCAGGAATCTCCCAGGTTCCCGGCCCAACGAAAGCCCCCAGACCCAAATGGAGAGGGGCTGCTTGGGGGCCCCCTGGGGGCCCTTCAGGCCAGCTAGGTCTTTGGGTCCTGGCTCCTTCGCTTTGGGAGCTGTTGCTGCAGTTGTGCATGTTGGCCGGAGAGTGCTTCTCGGGCCGCGAACTGCAACCTTGCATGAATCTCCCAGGTACCCTGCCCAACGAAAGCCCCCAGACCCAAATGGAGAGGGGCTGCTTGGGGGCCCCCTGGGGGCCCTTCAGGCCAGCTAGGTCTTTGGGTCCTGGCTCCTTCGCTTTGGGAGCTGTTGCTGCAGTTGGACATGTTGGCCGGAGAGTGCTTCTCGGGCCGCGAACTGCAACCTTGCAGGATTCTCCCAGGTTCCCGGCCCAACGAAAGCCCCCAGACCCAAATGGAGAGGGGCTACTTGGGGCCTTCTGGGGGCCCTTCAGGCCAGCTAGGTCTTTGGGTCCTGGCTCCTTCGGTTTGGGAGCTGTTGCTGCAGTTGGGCATGTTGGGCGGAGAGTGCTTCTCGGGCCGCGAACTGCAACCTTGCATGAATCTCCCAGGTACCCCGCCCAACGAAAGCCCCCAGACCCAAATGGAGAGGGGCTTCTTGGGGAACCCCTGAGGGCCCTTCAGGCCAGCTAGGTCTTTGGGTCCTGGCTCCTTCGCTTTGGGAGCTGTTGCTGCAGTTGGGCATGTTGGCCGGAGAGTGCTTCTCGGGCCGCGAACTGTAACCTTGCAGGTACCTCTCAGGTATACATGCCCAACGAAAGCCCCCAGACCCAAATGGAGAGGGGCTACTTGGGGGCCCCCTGGGGGCCCTTCAGGCCAGCTAGGTCTTTGGGTCCTGGCTCCTTCGGTTTGGGAGCTGTTGCTGCAGTTGGGCATGTTGGCCGGAGAGTGCTTCTCGGGCCGCGAACTGCAACCTTGCAGGAATCTCCCAGGTTCCCGGCCCAACAGAAGCCCCCAGACCCAAATGGAGAGGGGCTGCTTGGGGGCCCCCTGGGGGCCCTTCAGGCCAGCTAGGTCTTTGGGTCCTGGCTCCTTCGGTTTGGGAGCTGTTGCTGCAGTTGGGCATGTTGGCCGGAGAGTGCTTCTCGGGCCGCGAACTGCAACCTTGCAGGATTCTCCCAGGTTCCCGGCCCAACGAAAGCCCCCAGACCCAAATGGAGAGGGGCTACTTGGGGCCTTCTGGGGGCCCTTCAGGCCAGCTAGGTCTTTGGGTCCTGGCTCCTTCGGTTTGGGAGCTGTTGCTGCAGTTGGGCATGTTGGGCGGAGAGTGCTTCTCGGGCCGCGAACTGCAACCTTGCAGGATTCTCCCAGGTTCCTGGCCCAACGAAAGCCCCCAGACCCAAATGGAGAGGGGCTGCTTGGGGGCCCCCTGGGGGCCCTTCAGGCCAGCTAGGTCTTTGGGTCCTGGCTCCTTCGCTTTGGGAGCTGTTGCTGCAGTTGTGCATGTTGGCCGGAGAGTGCTTCTCGGGCCGCGAACTGTAACCTTGCAGGTACCTCTCAGGTATCCATGCCCAACGAAAACCCCCAGACCCAAATGGAGAGGGGCTGCTTGGGGGCCCCCTGGGGGCCCTTCAGGCCAGCTAGGTCTTTGGGTCCTGGCTCCTTCGCTTTGGGAGCTGTTGCTGCAGTTGGGCATGTTGGCCGGAGAGTGCTTCTCGGGCCGCGAACTGCAACCTTGCAGGATTCTCCCAGGTTCCCGGCCCAACGAAAGCCCCCAGACCCAAATGGAGAGGGGCTGCTTGGGGGCCCCCTGGGGGCCCTTCAGGCCAGCTAGGTCTTTGGGTCCTGGCTCCTTCGCTTTGGGAGCTGTTGCTGCAGTTGGGCATGTTGGCTGGAGAGTGCTTCTCGGGCCGCGAATTGCAACCTTGCAGGATTCTCCCAGGTTCCCGGCCCAACGAAAGCCCCCAGACCCAAATTGAGAGGTGCTGCTTGGGGGCCCCCTGGGGGCCCTTCAGGCCAGCTAGGTCCTTGGGTCCTGGCTCCTTCGGTTTGGGAGCTGTTGCTGCAGTTGGGCATGTTGGCCGGAGAGTGCTTCTCGGGCCGCGAACTGCAACCTTGCAGGATTCTCCCAGGTTCCCGGCCCAACGAAAGCCCCCAGACCCAAATGGAGAGGGGCTGCTTGGGGCCCCCTGGGGGCCCTTCAGGCCAGCTAGGTCTTTGGGTCCTGGCTCCTTCGCTTTGGGAGCTGTTGCTGCAGTTGGGCATGTTGGCCAGAGAGTGCTTCTCGGGCCGCGAACTGCAACCTTGCAGGATTCTCCCAGGTTCCCGGCCCAACGAAAGCCCCCAGACCCAAATTGAGAGGTGCTGCTTGGGGGCCCCCTGGGGGCCCTTCAGGCCAGCTAGGTCTTTGGGTCCTGGCTCCTTCGCTTTGGGAGCTGTTGCTGCAGTTGGGCATGTTGGCCGGAGAGTGCTTCTCGGGCCGCGAACTGCAACCTTGCAGGATTCTCCCAGGTTCCCGGCCCAACAAAAGCCCCCAGACCCAAATTGAGAGGGGCTGCTTGGGGCCCCCCTGGGGGCCCTTCAGGCCAGCTAGGTCTTTGGGTCCTGGCTCCTTCGCTTTGGGAGCTGTTGCTGCAGTTGGGCATGTTGGCCGGAGAGTGCTTCTCGGGCCGCGAACTGCAACCTTGCAGGATTCTCCCAGGTTCCCGGCCCAACGAAAACCCCCAGACCCAAATGGAGAGGGGCTGCTTGGGGGCCCCCTGGGGGCCCTTCAGGCCAGCTAGGTCTTTGGGTCCTGGCTCCTTCGCTTTGGGAGCTGTTGCTGCAGTTGGGCATGTTGGGCGGAGAGTGCTTCTCGGGCCGCGAACTGTAACTTCCAGGTACCTCTCAGGTATACATGCCCAACGAAAGCCCCCAGACCCAAATGGAGAGGGGCTGCTTGGGGGCCCCCTGGGGGCCCTTCAGGCCAGCTAGGTCTTTGGGTCCTGGCTCCTTCGCTTTGGGAGCTGTTGCTGGATATTTGGCATGTTGGCCGGAGAGTGCTTCTCGGGCCGCGAACTGCAACCTTGCTGGTATCTCCCAGGTTCTCAGCCTAAAGAAAGCCCCCAGACCCAAATGGAGAGGGGCTGCTTGGGGGCCCCCTGGGGGCCCTTCAGGCCAGCTAGGTCTTTGGGTCCTGGCTCCTTCGCTTTGGGAGCTGTTGCTGCATTTGGGCATGTTGGCCGGAGAGTGCTTCTCCGGCCGCGAACTGCAACCTTGCAGGAATCTCCCAGGTTCCCGGCCCAACGAAAGCCCCCAGACCCAAATGGAGAGGGGCTGCTTGGGGGCCCCCTGGGGGCCCTTCAGGCCAGCTAGGTCTTTGGGTCCTGGCTCCTTCGCTTTGGGAGCTGTTGCTGCAGTTGTGCATGTTGGCCGGAGAGTGCTTCTCGGGCCGCGAACTGCAACCTTGCATGAATCTCCCAGGTACCCCGCCCAACGAAAGCCCCCAGACCCAAATGGAGAGGGGCTGCTTGGGGGCCCCCTGGGGGCCCTTCAGGCCAGCTAGGTCTTTGGGTCCTGGCTCCTTCGCTTTGGGAGCTGTTGCTGCAGTTGGGCATGTTGGCCGGAGAGTGCTTCTCGGGCCGCGAACTGTAACCTTGCAGGTACCTCTCAGGTATACATGCCCAACGAAAGCCCCCAGACCCAAATTGAGAGGGGCTACTTGGGGGCCCCCTGGGGGCCCTTCAGGCCAGCTAGGTCTTTGTGTCCTGGCTCATTCGGTTTGGGAGCTGTTGCTGCAGTTGGGCATGTTGGCCGGAGAGTGCTTCTCGGGCCGCGAACTGCAACCTTGCAGGAATCTCCCAGGCTCCCGGCCCAACAGAAGCCCCCAGACCCAAATGGAGAGGGGCTGCTTGGGGGCCCCCTGGGGGCCCTTCAGGCCAGCTAGGTCTTTGGGTCCTGGCTCCTTCGCTTTGGGAGCTGTTGCTGCAGTTGGGCATGTTGGCCGGAGAGTGCTTCTCGGGCCGCGAACTGCAACCTTGCAGGATTCTCCCAGGTTCCCGGCCCAACGAAAGCCCCCAGACCCAAATGGAGAGGGGCTGCTTGGGGGACCCCTTGGGGCCCTTCAGGCCAGCTAGGTCTTTGGGTCCTGGCTCCTTCGCTTTGGGAGCTGTTGCTGCAGTTGGGCATGTTGGGCGGAGAGTGCTTCTCGGCCCGCGAACTGTAACTTGCAGGTACCTCTCAGGAATACATGCCCAACGAAAGCCCCCAGACCCAAATGGAGAGGGGCTGCTTGGGGGCCCCCTGGGGGCCCTTCAGGCCAGCTAGGTCTTTGGGTCCTGGCTCCTTCGCTTTGGGAGCTGTTGCTGGATATTTGGCATGTTGGCCGGAGAGTGCTTCTCGGGCCGCGAACTGCAACCTTGCTGGTATCTCCCAGGTTCTCAGCCTAAAGAAAGCCCCCAGACCCAAATGGAGAGGGGCTGCTTGGGGGCCCCCTGGGGGCCCTTCAGGCCAGCTAGGTCTTTGGGTCCTGGCTCCTTCGCTTTGGGAGCTGTTGCTGCAGTTGGGCATGTTGGCCGGAGAGTGCTTCTCCAGCCGCGAACTGCAACCTTGCAGGAATCTCCCAGGTTCCCGGCCCAACGAAAGCCCCCAGACCCAAATGGAGAGGGGCTGCTTGGGGGCCCCCTGGGGGCCCTTCAGGCCAGCTAGGTCTTTGGGTCCTGGCTCCTTCGCTTTGGGAGCTGTTGCTGCAGTTGTGCATGTTGGCCGGAGAGTGCTTCTCGGGCCGCGAACTGCAACCTTGCATGAATCTCCCAGGTACCCTGCCCAACGAAAGCCCCCAGACCCAAATGGAGAGGGGCTGCTTGGGGGCCCCCTGGGGGCCCTTCAGGCCAGCTAGGTCTTTGGGTCCTGGCTCCTTCGCTTTGGGAGCTGTTGCTGCAGTTGGACATGTTGGCCGGAGAGTGCTTCTCGGGCCGCGAACTGTAACCTTGCAGGTACCTCTCAGGTATACATGCCCAACGAAAGCCCCCAGACCCAAATGGAGAGGGGCTACTTGGGGGCCCCCTGGGGGCCCTTCAGGCCAGCTAGGTCTTTGGGTCCTGGCTCCTTCGGTTTGGGAGCTGTTGCTGCAGTTGGGCATGTTGGCCGGAGAGTGCTTCTCGGGCCGCGAACTGCAACCTTGCAGGAATCTCCCAGGTTCCCGGCCCAACAGAAGCCCCCAGACCCAAATGGAGAGGGGCTGCTTGGGGGCCCCCTGGGGGCCCTTCAGGCCAGCTAGGTCTTTGGGTCCTGGCTCCTTCGCTTTGGGAGCTGTTGCTGCAGTTGGGCATGTTGGCCGGAGAGTGCTTCTTGGGCCGCGAACTGCAACCTTGCAGGATTCTCCCAGGTTCCCGGCCCAACGAAAGCCCCCAGACCCAAATGGAGAGGGGCTGCTTGTGGGACCCCTTGGGGCCCTTCAGGCCAGCTAGGTCTTTGGGTCCTGGCTCCTTCGGTTTGGGAGCTGTTGCTGCAGTTGGGCATGTTGGGCGGAGAGTGCTTCTCGGCCCGCGAACTGTAACTTGCAGGTACCTCTCAGGTATACATGCCCAACGAAAGCCCCCAGACCCAAATGGAGAGGGGCTGCTTGGGGGCCCCCTGGGGGCCCTTCAGGCCAGCTAGGTCTTTGGGTCCTGGCTCCTTCGCTTTGGGAGCTGTTGCTGGATATTTGGCATGTTGGCCGGAGAGTGCTTCTCGGGCCGCGAACTGCAACCTTGCTGGTATCTCCCAAGTTCTCAGCCTAAAGAAAGCCCCCAGACCCAAATGGAGAGGGGCTGCTTGGGGGCCCCCTGGGGGCCCTTCAGGCCAGCTAGGTCTTTGGGTCCTGGCTCCTTCGCTTTGGGAGCTGTTGCTGCAGTTGGGCATGTTGGCCGGAGAGTGCTTCTCCGGCCGCGAACTGCAACCTTGCAGGAATCTCCCAGGTTCCCGGCCCAACGAAAGCCCCCAGACCCAAATGGAGAGGGGCTGCTTGGGGGCCCCCTGGGGGCCCTTCAGGCCAGCTAGGTCTTTGGGTCCTGGCTCCTTCGCTTTGGGAGCTGTTGCTGCAGTTGTGCATGTTGGCCGGAGAGTGCTTCTCGGGCCGCGAACTGCAACCTTGCATGAATCTCCCAGGTACCCCGCCCAACGAAAGCCCCCAGACCCAAATGGAGAGGGGCTGCTTGGGGAACCCCTGGGGGCCCTTCAGGCCAGCTAGGTCTTTGGGTCCTGGCTCCTTCGCTTTGGGAGCTGTTGCTGCAGTTGGGCATGTTGGCCGGAGAGTGCTTCTCGGGCCGCGAACTGTAACCTTGCAGGTACCTCTCAGGTATACATGCCCAACGAAAGCCCCCAGACCCAAATTGAGAGGGGCTACTTGGGGGCCCCCTGGGGGCCCTTCAGGCCAGCTAGGTCTTTGTGTCCTGGCTCATTCGGTTTGGGAGCTGTTGCTGCAGTTGGGCATGTTGGCCGGAGAGTGCTTCTCGGGCCGCGAACTGCAACCTTGCAGGAATCTCCCAGGTTCCCGGCCCAACAGAAGCCCCCAGACCCAAATGGAGAGGGGCTGCTTGGGGGCCCCCTGGGGGCCCTTCAGGCCAGCTAGGTCTTTGGGTCCTGGCTCCTTCGGTTTGGGAGCTGTTGCTGCAGTTGGGCATGTTGGCCGGAGAGTGCTTCTCGGGCCGCGAACTGCAACCTTGCAGGATTCTCCCAGGTTCCCGGCCCAACGAAAGCCCCCAGACCCAAATGGAGAGGGGCTGCTTGGGGGCCCCCTGGGGGCCCTTCAGGCCAGCTAGGTCTTTGGGTCCTGGCTCCTTCGGTTTGGGAGCTGTTGCTGCAGTTGGGCATGTTGGCTGGAGAGTGCTTCTCGGGCCGCGAACTGCAACCTTGCAGGATTCTCCCAGGTTCCCGGCCCAACGAAAGCCCCCAGACCCAAATTGAGAGGTGCTGCTTGGGGGCCCCCTGGGGGCCCTTCAGGCCAGCTAGGTCTTTGGGTCCTGGCTCCTTCGCTTTGGGAGCTGTTGCTGCAGTTGGGCATGTTGGCCGGAGAGTGCTTCTCGGGCCGCGAACTGCAACCTTGCAGGATTCTCCCAGGTTCCCGGCCCAACGAAAGCCCCCAGACCCAAATGGAGAGGGGCTGCTTGGGGCCCCCTGGGGGCCCTTCAGGCCAGCTAGGTCTTTGGGTCCTGGCTCCTTCGCTTTGGGAGCTGTTGCTGCAGTTGGGCATGTTGGCCAGAGAGTGCTTCTCGGGCCGCGAACTGCAACCTTGCAGGATTCTCCCAGGTTCCCGGCCCAACGAAAGCCCCCAGACCCAAATTGAGAGGTGCTGCTTGGGGGCCCCCTGGGGGCCCTTCAGGCCAGCTAGGTCTTTGGGTCCTGGCTCCTTCGCTTTGGGAGCTGTTGCTGCAGTTGGGCATGTTGGCCGGAGAGTGCTTCTCGGGCCGCGAACTGCAACCTTGCAGGATTCTCCCAGGTTCCCGGCCCAACAAAAGCCCCCAGACCCAAATTGAGAGGGGCTGCTTGGGGCCCCCCTGGGGGCCCTTCAGGCCAGCTAGGTCTTTGGGTCCTGGCTCCTTCGGTTTGGGAGCTGTTACTGCAGTTGGGCATGTTGGCCGGAGAGTGCTTCTCGGGCCGCGAACTGCAACCTTGCAGGATTCTCCCAGGTTCCCGGCCCAACGAAAACCCCCAGACCCAAATGGAGAGGGGCTGCTTGGGGGCCCCCTGGGGGCCCTTCAGGCCAGCTAGGTCTTTGGGTCCTGGCTCCTTCGGTTTGGGAGCTGTTGCTGCAGTTGGGCATGTTGGGCGGAGAGTGCTTCTCGGCCCGCGAACTGTAACTTCCAGGTACCTCTCAGGTATACATGCCCAACGAAAGCCCCCAGACCCAAATGGAGAGGGGCTGCTTGGGGGCCCCCTGGGGGCCCTTCAGGCCAGCTAGGTCTTTGGGTCCTGGCTCCTTCGCTTTGGGAGCTGTTGCTGGATATTTGGCATGTTGGCCGGAGAGTGCTTCTCGGGCCGCGAACTGCAACCTTGCTGGTATCTCCCAGGTTCTCAGCCTAAAGAAAGCCCCCAGACCCAAATGGAGAGGGGCTGCTTGGGGGCCCCCTGGGGGCCCTTCAGGCCAGCTAGGTCTTTGGGTCCTGGCTCCTTCGCTTTGGGAGCTGTTGCTGCAGTTGGGCATGTTGGCCGGAGAGTGCTTCTCCGGCCGCGAACTGCAACCTTGCAGGAATCTCCCAGGTTCCCGGCCCAACGAAAGCCCCCAGACCCAAATGGAGAGGGGCTGCTTGGGGGCCCCCTGGGGGCCCTTCAGGCCAGCTAGGTCTTTGGGTCCTGGCTCCTTCGCTTTGGGAGCTGTTGCTGCAGTTGTGCATGTTGGCCGGAGAGTGCTTCTCGGGCCGCGAACTGCAACCTTGCATGAATCTCCCAGGTACCCCGCCCAACGAAAGCCCCCAGACCCAAATGGAGAGGGGCTGCTTGGGGAACCCCTGGGGGCCCTTCAGGCCAGCTAGGTCTTTGGGTCCTGGCTCCTTCGCTTTGGGAGCTGTTACTGCAGTTGGGCATGTTGGCCGGAGAGTGCTTCTCGGGCCGCGAACTGTAACCTTGCAGGTACCTCTCAGGTATACATGCCCAACGAAAGCCCCCAGACCCAAATTGAGAGGGGCTACTTGGGGGCCCCCTGGGGGCCCTTCAGGCCAGCTAGGTCTTTGTGTCCTGACTCCTTCGGTTTGGGAGCTGTTGCTGCAGTTGGGCATGTTGGCCGGAGAGTGCTTCTCGGGCCGCGAACTGCAACCTTGCAGGAATCTCCCAGGTTCCCGGCCCAACAGCAGCCCCCAGACCCAAATGGAGAGGGGCTGCTTGGGGGCCCCCTGGGGGCCCTTCAGGCCAGCTAGGTCTTTGGGTCCTGGCTCCTTCGCTTTGGGAGCTGTTGCTGCAGTTGGGCATGTTGGCCGGAGAGTGCTTCTCGGGCCGCGAACTGCAACCTTGCAGAATTCTCCCAGGTTCCCGGCCCAACGAAAGCCCCCAGACCCAAATGGAGAGGGGCTGCTTGGGGGACCCCTTGGGGCCCTTCAGGCCAGCTAGGTCTTTGGGTCCTGGCTCCTTCGCTTTGGGAGCTGTTGCTGCAGTTGGGCATGTTGGGCGGAGAGTGCTTCTCGGGCCGCGAACTGTAACTTGCAGGTACCTCTCAGGTATACATGCCCAACGAAAGCCCCCAGACCCAAATGGAGAGGGGCTGCTTGGGGGCCCCCTGGGGGCCCTTCAGGCCAGCTAGGTATTTGGGTCCTGGCTCCTTCGCTTTGGGAGCTGTTGCTGGATATTTGGCATGTTTACCGGAGAGTGCTTCTCGGGCCGCGAACTGCAACCTTGCTGGTATCTCCCAGGTTCTCAGCCTAAAAAGCCCCCAGACCCAAATGGAGAGGGGCTGCTTGGGGGCCCCCTGGGGGCCCTTCAGGCCAGCTAGGTCTTTGGGTCCTGGCTCCTTCGCTTTGGGAGCTGTTGCTGCAGTTGGGCATGTTGGCCGGAGAGTGCTTCTCCGGCCGCGAACTGCAACCTTGCAGGATTCTCCCAGGTTCCCGGCCCAACAAAAGCCCCCAGACCCAAATGGAGAGGGGCTGCTTGGGGGCCCCCTTGGGGCCCTTCAGGCCAGCTAGGTCTTTGGGTCCTGGCTCCTTCGGTTTGGGAGCTGTTGCTGCAGTTGGGCATGTTGGCCGGAGAGTGCTTCTCGGGCCGCGAACTGCAACCTTGCAGGATTCTCCCAGGTTCCCGGCCCAACGAAAGCCCCCAGACCCAAATGGAGAGGGGCTGCTTGGGGGCCCCCTGGGGGCCCTTCAGGCCAGCTAGGTCTTTGGGTCCTGGCTCCTTCGCTTTGGGAGCTGTTGCTGCAGTTGGGCATGTTGGCTGGAGAGTGCTTCTCGGGCCGCGAATTGCAACCTTGCAGGATTCTCCCAGGTTCCCGGCCCAACGAAAGCCCCCAGACCCAAATTGAGAGGTGCTGCTTGGGGGCCCCCTGGGGGCCCTTCAGGCCAGCTAGGTCCTTGGGTCCTGGCTCCTTCGGTTTGGGAGCTGTTGCTGCAGTTGGGCATGTTGGCCGGAGAGTGCTTCTCGGGCCGCGAACTGCAACCTTGCAGGATTCTCCCAGGTTCCCGGCCCAACGAAAGCCCCCAGACCCAAATGGAGAGGGGCTGCTTGGGGCCCCCTGGGGGCCCTTCAGGCCAGCTAGGTCTTTGGGTCCTGGCTCCTTCGCTTTGGGAGCTGTTGCTGCAGTTGGGCATGTTGGCCAGAGAGTGCTTCTCGGGCCGCGAACTGCAACCTTGCAGGATTCTCCCAGGTTCCCGGCCCAACGAAAGCCCCCAGACCCAAATTGAGAGGTGCTGCTTGGGGGCCCCCTGGGGGCCCTTCAGGCCAGCTAGGTCTTTGGGTCCTGGCTCCTTCGGTTTGGGAGCTGTTGCTGCAGTTGGGCATGTTGGCCGGAGAGTGCTTCTCGGGCCGCGAACTGCAACCTTGCAGGATTCTCCCAGGTTCCCGGCCCAACAAAAGCCCCCAGACCCAAATTGAGAGGGGCTGCTTGGGGCCCCCCTGGGGGCCCTTCAGGCCAGCTAGGTCTTTGGGTCCTGGCTCCTTCGGTTTGGGAGCTGTTGCTGCAGTTGGGCATGTTGGGCGGAGAGTGCTTCTCGGGCCGCGAACTGCAACCTTGCAGGATTCTCCCAGGTTCCCGGCCCAACGAAAACCCCCAGACCCAAATGGAGAGGGGCTGCTTGGGGGCCCCCTGGGGGCCCTTCAGGCCAGCTAGGTCTTTGGGTCCTGGCTCCTTCGCTTTGGGAGCTGTTGCTGCAGTTGGGCATGTTGGGCGGAGAGTGCTTCTCGGGCCGCGAACTGTAACTTCCAGGTACCTCTCAGGTATACATGACCAACGAAAGCCCCCAGACCCAAATGGAGAGGGGCTGCTTGGGGGCCCCATGGGGGCCCTTCAGGCCAGCTAGGTCTTTGGGTCCTGGCTCCTTCGCTTTGGGAGCTGTTGCTGGATATTTGGCATGTTGGCCGGAGAGTGCTTCTCGGGCCGCGAACTGCAACCTTGCTGGTATCTCCCAGGTTCTCAGCCTAAAGAAAGCCCCCAGACCCAAATGGAGAGGGGCTGCTTGGGGGCCCCCTGGGGGCCCTTCAGGCCAGCTAGGTCTTTGGGTCCTGGCTCCTTCGCTTTGGGAGCTGTTGCTGCAGTTGGGCATGTTGGCCGGAGAGTGCTTCTCCGGCCGCGAACTGCAACCTTGCAGGAATCTCCCAGGTTCCCGGCCCAACGAAAGCCCCCAGACCCAAATGGAGAGGGGCTGCTTGGGGGCCCCCTGGGGGCCCTTCAGGCCAGCTAGGTCTTTGGGTCCTGGCTCCTTCGCTTTGGGAGCTGTTGCTGCAGTTGTGCATGTTGGCCGGAGAGTGCTTCTCGGGCCGCGAACTGCAACCTTGCATGAATCTCCCAGGTACCCCGCCCAACGAAAGCCCCCAGACCCAAATGGAGAGGGGCTGCTTGGGGAACCCCTGGGGGCCCTTCAGGCCAGCTAGGTCTTTGGGTCCTGGCTCCTTCGCTTTGGGAGCTGTTACTGCAGTTGGGCATGTTGGCCGGAGAGTGCTTCTCGGGCCGCGAACTGTAACCTTGCAGGTACCTCTCAGGTATACATGCCCAACGAAAGCCCCCAGACCCAAATTGAGAGGGGCTACTTGGGGGCCCCCTGGGGGCCCTTCAGGCCAGCTAGGTCTTTGTGTCCTGACTCCTTCGGTTTGGGAGCTGTTGCTGCAGTTGGGCATGTTGGCCGGAGAGTGCTTCTCGGGCCGCGAACTGCAACCTTGCAGGAATCTCCCAGGTTCCCGGCCCAACAGCAGCCCCCAGACCCAAATGGAGAGGGGCTGCTTGGGGGCCCCCTGGGGGCCCTTCAGGCCAGCTAGGTCTTTGGGTCCTGGCTCCTTCGCTTTGGGAGCTGTTGCTGCAGTTGGGCATGTTGGCCGGAGAGTGCTTCTCGGGCCGCGAACTGCAACCTTGCAGAATTCTCCCAGGTTCCCGGCCCAACGAAAGCCCCCAGACCCAAATGGAGAGGGGCTGCTTGGGGGACCCCTTGGGGCCCTTCAGGCCAGCTAGGTCTTTGGGTCCTGGCTCCTTCGGTTTGGGAGCTGTTGCAGCAGTTGGGCATGTTGGGCGGAGAGTGCTTCTCGGGCCGCGAACTGTAACTTGCAGGTACCTCTCAGGTATACATGCCCAACGAAAGCCCCCAGACCCAAATGGAGAGGGGCTGCTTGGGGGCCCCCTGGGGGCCCTTCAGGCCAGCTAGGTCTTTGGGTCCTGGCTCCTTCGCTTTGGGAGCTGTTGCTGGATATTTGGCATGTTTACCGGAGAGTGCTTCTCGGGCCGCGAACTGCAACCTTGCTGGTATCTCCCAGGTTCTCAGCCTAAAAAGCCCCCAGACCCAAATGGAGAGGGGCTGCTTGGGGGCCCCCTGGGGGCCCTTCAGGCCAGCTAGGTCTTTGGGTCCTGGCTCCTTCGCTTTGGGAGCTGTTGCTGCAGTTGGGCATGTTGGCCGGAGAGTGCTTCTCGGGCCGCGAACTGCAACCTTGCAGGATTCTCCCAGGTTCCCGGCCCAACAAAAGCCCCCAGACCCAAATGGAGAGGGGCTGCTTGGGGGCCCCCTTGGGGCCCTTCAGGCCAGCTAGGTCTTTGGGTCCTGGCTCCTTCGGTTTGGGAGCTGTTGCTGCAGTTGGGCATGTTGGCCGGAGAGTGCTTCTCGGGCCGCGAACTGCAACCTTGCAGGATTCTCCCAGGTTCCCGGCCCAACGAAAGCCCCCAGACCCAAATGGAGAGGGGCTGCTTGGGGGCCCCCTGGGGGCCCTTCAGGCCAGCTAGGTCTTTGGGTCCTGGCTCCTTCGCTTTGGGAGCTGTTGCTGCAGTTGGGCATGTTGGCTGGAGAGTGCTTCTCGGGCCGCGAATTGCAACCTTGCAGGATTCTCCCAGGTTCCCGGCCCAACGAAAGCCCCCAGACCCAAATTGAGAGGTGCTGCTTGGGGGCCCCCTGGGGGCCCTTCAGGCCAGCTAGGTCTTTGGGTCCTGGCTCCTTCGGTTTGGGAGCTGTTGCTGCAGTTGGGCATGTTGGCCGGAGAGTGCTTCTCGGGCCGCGAACTGCAACCTTGCAGGATTCTCCCAGGTTCCCGGCCCAACGAAAGCCCCCAGACCCAAATGGAGAGGGGCTGCTTGGGGCCCCCTGGGGGCCCTTCAGGCCAGCTAGGTCTTTGGGTCCTGGCTCCTTCGCTTTGGGAGCTGTTGCTGCAGTTGGGCATGTTGGCCAGAGAGTGCTTCTCGGGCCGCGAACTGCAACCTTGCAGGATTCTCCCAGGTTCCCGGCCCAACGAAAGCCCCCAGACCCAAATTGAGAGGTGCTGCTTGGGGGCCCCCTGGGGGCCCTTCAGGCCAGCTAGGTCTTTGGGTCCTGGCTCCTTCGCTTTGGGAGCTGTTGCTGCAGTTGGGCATGTTGGCCGGAGAGTGCTTCTCGGGCCGCGAACTGCAACCTTGCAGGATTCTCCCAGGTTCCCGGCCCAACAAAAGCCCCCAGACCCAAATGGAGAGGGGCTGCTTGGGGCCCCCCTGGGGGCCCTTCAGGCCAGCTAGGTCTTTGGGTCCTGGCTCCTTCGGTTTGGGAGCTGTTGCTGCAGTTGGGCATGTTGGGCGGAGAGTGCTTCTCGGGCCGCGAACTGCAACCTTGCAGGATTCTCCCAGGTTCCCGGCCCAACGAAAACCCCCAGACCCAAATGGAGAGGGGCTGCTTGGGGGCCCCCTGGGGGCCCTTCAGGCCAGCTAGGTCTTTGGGTCCTGGCTCCTTCGCTTTGGGAGCTGTTGCTGCAGTTGGGCATGTTGGGCGGAGAGTGCTTCTCGGGCCGCGAACTGTAACTTCCAGGTACCTCTCAGGTATACATGCCCAACGAAAGCCCCCAGACCCAAATGGAGAGGGGCTGCTTGGGGGCCCCCTGGGGGCCCTTCAGGCCAGCTAGGTCTTTGGGTCCTGGCTCCTTCGCTTTGGGAGCTGTTGCTGGATATTTGGCATGTTGGCCGGAGAGTGCTTCTCGGGCCGCGAACTGCAACCTTGCTGGTATCTCCCAGGTTCTCAGCCTAAAGAAAGCCCCCAGACCCAAATGGAGAGGGGCTGCTTGGGGGCCCCCTGGGGGCCCTTCAGGCCAGCTAGGTCTTTGGGTCCTGGCTCCTTCGCTTTGGGAGCTGTTGCTGCAGTTGGGCATGTTGGCCGGAGAGTGCTTCTCCGGCCGCGAACTGCAACCTTGCAGGAATCTCCCAGGTTCCCGGCCCAACGAAAGCCCCCAGACCCAAATGGAGAGGGGCTGCTTGGGGGCCCCCTGGGGGCCCTTCAGGCCAGCTAGGTCTTTGGGTCCTGGCTCCTTCGGTTTGGGAGCTGTTGCTGCAGTTGTGCATGTTGGCCGGAGAGTGCTTCTCGGGCCGCGAACTGCAACCTTGCATGAATCTCCCAGGTACCCCGCCCAACGAAAGCCCCCAGACCCAAATGGAGAGGGGCTGCTTGGGGAACCCCTGGGGGCCCTTCAGGCCAGCTAGGTCTTTGGGTCCTGGCTCCTTCGGTTTGGGAGCTGTTGCTGCAGTTGGGCATGTTGGCCGGAGAGTGCTTCTCGGGCCGCGAACTGTAACCTTGCAGGTACCTCTCAGGTATACATGCCCAACGAAAGCCCCCAGACCCAAATTGAGAGGGGCTACTTGGGGGCCCCCTGGGGGCCCTTCAGGCCAG
Organism: Gallinula chloropus; assembly: GCF_964237585.1. Classification (NCBI taxonomy): domain Eukaryota; kingdom Metazoa; phylum Chordata; class Aves; order Gruiformes; family Rallidae; genus Gallinula; species Gallinula chloropus. Next base: position 139,920 of record NW_028168386.1, read on the forward strand.
CTAGGTCTTTGTGTCCTGGCTCATTCGGTTTGGGAGCTGTTGCTGCAGTTGGGCATGTTGGCCGGAGAGTGCTTCTCGGGCCGCGAACTGCAACCTTGCAGGAATCTCCCAGGCTCCCGGCCCAACAGAAGCCCCCAGACCCAAATGGAGAGGGGCTGCTTGGGGGCCCCCTGGGGGCCCTTCAGGCCAGCTAGGTCTTTGGGTCCTGGCTCCTTCGCTTTGGGAGCTGTTGCTGCAGTTGGGCATGTTGGCCGGAGAGTGCTTCTCGGGCCGCGAACTGCAACCTTGCAGGATTCTCCCAGGTTCCCGGCCCAACGAAAGCCCCCAGACCCAAATGGAGAGGGGCTGCTTGGGGGACCCCTTGGGGCCCTTCAGGCCAGCTAGGTCTTTGGGTCCTGGCTCCTTCGCTTTGGGAGCTGTTGCTGCAGTTGGGCATGTTGGGCGGAGAGTGCTTCTCGGCCCGCGAACTGTAACTTGCAGGTACCTCTCAGGAATACATGCCCAACGAAAGCCCCCAGACCCAAATGGAGAGGGGCTGCTTGGGGGCCCCCTGGGGGCCCTTCAGGCCAGCTAGGTCTTTGGGTCCTGGCTCCTTCGCTTTGGGAGCTGTTGCTGGATATTTGGCATGTTGGCCGGAGAGTGCTTCTCGGGCCGCGAACTGCAACCTTGCTGGTATCTCCCAGGTTCTCAGCCTAAAGAAAGCCCCCAGACCCAAATGGAGAGGGGCTGCTTGGGGGCCCCCTGGGGGCCCTTCAGGCCAGCTAGGTCTTTGGGTCCTGGCTCCTTCGCTTTGGGAGCTGTTGCTGCAGTTGGGCATGTTGGCCGGAGAGTGCTTCTCCAGCCGCGAACTGCAACCTTGCAGGAATCTCCCAGGTTCCCGGCCCAACGAAAGCCCCCAGACCCAAATGGAGAGGGGCTGCTTGGGGGCCCCCTGGGGGCCCTTCAGGCCAGCTAGGTCTTTGGGTCCTGGCTCCTTCGCTTTGGGAGCTGTTGCTGCAGTTGTGCATGTTGGCCGGAGAGTGCTTCTCGGGCCGCGAACTGCAACCTTGCATGAATCTCCCAGGTACCCTGCCCAACGAAAGCCCCCAGACCCAAATGGAGAGGGGCTGCTTGGGGGCCCCCTGGGGGCCCTTCAGGCCAGCTAGGTCTTTGGGTCCTGGCTCCTTCGCTTTGGGAGCTGTTGCTGCAGTTGGACATGTTGGCCGGAGAGTGCTTCTCGGGCCGCGAACTGCAACCTTGCAGGATTCTCCCAGGTTCCCGGCCCAACGAAAGCCCCCAGACCCAAATGGAGAGGGGCTACTTGGGGCCTTCTGGGGGCCCTTCAGGCCAGCTAGGTCTTTGGGTCCTGGCTCCTTCGGTTTGGGAGCTGTTGCTGCAGTTGGGCATGTTGGGCGGAGAGTGCTTCTCGGGCCGCGAACTGCAACCTTGCATGAATCTCCCAGGTACCCCGCCCAACGAAAGCCCCCAGACCCAAATGGAGAGGGGCTGCTTGGGGAACCCCTGGGGGCCCTTCAGGCCACCTAGCTCTTTGGGTCCTGGCTCCTTCGCTTTGGGAGCTGTTGCTGCAGTTGGGCATGTTGGCCGGAGAGTGCTTCTCGGGCCGCGAACTGTAACCTTGCAGGTACCTCTCAGGTATACATGCCCAACGAAAGCCCCCAGACCCAAATGGAGAGGGGCTACTTGGGGGCCCCCTGGGGGCCCTTCAGGCCAGCTAGGTCTTTGGGTCCTGGCTCCTTCGGTTTGGGAGCTGTTGCTGCAGTTGGGCATGTTGGCCGGAGAGTGCTTCTCGGGCCGCGAACTGCAACCTTGCAGGAATCTCCCAGGTTCCCGGCCCAACAGAAGCCCCCAGACCCAAATGGAGAGGGGCTGCTTGGGGGCCCCCTGGGGGCCCTTCAGGCCAGCTAGGTCTTTGGGTCCTGGCTCCTTCGCTTTGGGAGCTGTTGCTGCAGTTGGGCATGTTGGCCGGAGAGTGCTTCTCGGGCCGCGAACTGCAACCTTGCAGGATTCTCCCAGGTTCCCGGCCCAACGAAAGCCCCCAGACCCAAATGGAGAGGGGCTGCTTGGGGGCCCCCTGGGGGCCCTTCAGGCCAGCTAGGTCTTTGGGTCCTGGCTCCTTCGGTTTGGGAGCTGTTGCTGCAGTTGGGCATGTTGGGCGGAGAGTGCTTCTCGGCCCGCGAACTGTAACTTGCAGGTACCTCTCAGGTATACATGCCCAACGAAAGCCCCCAGACCCAAATGGAGAGGGGCTGCTTGGGGGCCCCCTGGGGGCCCTTCAGGCCAGCTAGGTCTTTGGGTCCTGGCTCCTTCGCTTTGGGAGCTGTTGCTGGATATTTGGCATGTTGGCCGGAGAGTGCTTCTCGGGCCGCGAACTGCAACCTTGCTGGTATCTCCCAAGTTCTCAGCCTAAAGAAAGCCCCCAGACCCAAATGGAGAGGGGCTGCTTGGGGGCCCCCTGGGGGCCCTTCAGGCCAGCTATGTCTTTGGGTCCTGGCTCCTTCGCTTTGGGAGCTGTTGCTGCAGTTGGGCATGTTGGCCGGAGAGTGCTTCTCCGGCCGCGAACTGCAACCTTGCAGGAATCTCCCAGGTTCCCGGCCCAACGAAAGCCCCCAGACCCAAATGGAGAGGGGCTGCTTGGGGGCCCCCTGGGGGCCCTTCAGGCCAGCTAGGTCTTTGGGTCCTGGCTCCTTCGCTTTGGGAGCTGTTGCTGCAGTTGTGCATGTTGGCCGGAGAGTGCTTCTCGGGCCGCGAACTGCAACCTTGCATGAATCTCCCAGGTACCCCGCCCAACGAAAGCCCCCAGACCCAAATGGAGAGGGGCTGCTTGGGGAACCCCTGGGGGCCCTTCAGGCCAGCTAGGTCTTTGGGTCCTGGCTCCTTCGCTTTGGGAGCTGTTGCTGCAGTTGGGCATGTTGGCCGGAGAGTGCTTCTCGGGCCGCGAACTGTAACCTTGCAGGTACCTCTCAGGTATACATGCCCAACGAAAGCCCCCAGACCCAAATTGAGAGGGGCTACTTGGGGGCCCCCTGGGGGCCCTTCAGGCCAGCTAGGTCTTTGTGTCCTGGCTCATTCGGTTTGGGAGCTGTTGCTGCAGTTGGGCATGTTGGCCGGAGAGTGCTTCTCGGGCCGCGAACTGCAACCTTGCAGGAATCTCCCAGGTTCCCGGCCCAACAGAAGCCCCCAGACCCAAATGGAGAGGGGCTGCTTGGGGGCCCCCTGGGGGCCCTTCAGGCCAGCTAGGTCTTTGGGTCCTGGCTCCTTCGGTTTGGGAGCTGTTGCTGCAGTTGGGCATGTTGGCCGGAGAGTGCTTCTCGGGCCGCGAACTGCAACCTTGCAGGATTCTCCCAGGTTCCCGGCCCAACGAAAGCCCCCAGACCCAAATGGAGAGGGGCTGCTTGGGGGCCCCCTGGGGGCCCTTCAGGCCAGCTAGGTCTTTGGGTCCTGGCTCCTTCGGTTTGGGAGCTGTTGCTGCAGTTGGGCATGTTGGGCGGAGAGTGCTTCTCGGGCCGCGAACTGCAACCTTGCAGGATTCTCCCAGGTTCCCGGCCCAACGAAAGCCCCCAGACCCAAATTGAGAGGTGCTGCTTGGGGGCCCCCTGGGGGCCCTTCAGGCCAGCTAGGTCTTTGGGTCCTGGCTCCTTCGCTTTGGGAGCTGTTGCTGCAGTTGGGCATGTTGGCCGGAGAGTGCTTCTCGGGCCGCGAACTGCAACCTTGCAGGATTCTCCCAGGTTCCCGGCCCAACGAAAGCCCCCAGACCCAAATGGAGAGGGGCTGCTTGGGGCCCCCTGGGGGCCCTTCAGGCCAGCTAGGTCTTTGGGTCCTGGCTCCTTCGCTTTGGGAGCTGTTGCTGCAGTTGGGCATGTTGGCCAGAGAGTGCTTCTCGGGCCGCGAACTGCAACCTTGCAGGATTCTCCCAGGTTCCCGGCCCAACGAAAGCCCCCAGACCCAAATTGAGAGGTGCTGCTTGGGGGCCCCCTGGGGGCCCTTCAGGCCAGCTAGGTCTTTGGGTCCTGGCTCCTTCGCTTTGGGAGCTGTTGCTGCAGTTGGGCATGTTGGCCGGAGAGTGCTTCTCGGGCCGCGAACTGCAACCTTGCAGGATTCTCCCAGGTTCCCGGCCCAACAAAAGCCCCCAGACCCAAATTGAGAGGGGCTGCTTGGGGCCCCCCTGGGGGCCCTTCAGGCCAGCTAGGTCTTTGGGTCCTGGCTCCTTCGGTTTGGGAGCTGTTGCTGCAGTTGGGCATGTTGGCCGGAGAGTGCTTCTCGGGCCGCGAACTGCAACCTTGCATGAATCTCCCAGGTTCCCGGCCCAACGAAAACCCCCAGACCCAAATGGAGAGGGGCTGCTTGGGGGCCCCCTGGGGGCCCTTCAGGCCAGCTAGGTCTTTGGGTCCTGGCTCCTTCGCTTTGGGAGCTGTTGCTGCAGTTGGGCATGTTGGGCGGAGAGTGCTTCTCGGCCCGCGAACTGTAACTTCCAGGTACCTCTCAGGTATACATGAGCAACGAAAGCCCCCAGACCCAAATGGAGAGGGGCTGCTTGGGGGCCCCCTGGGGGCCCTTCAGGCCAGCTAGGTCTTTGGGTCCTGGCTCCTTCGCTTTGGGAGCTGTTGCTGGATATTTGGCATGTTGGCCGGAGAGTGCTTCTCGGGCCGCGAACTGCAACCTTGCTGGTATCTCCCAGGTTCTCAGCCTAAAGAAAGCCCCCAGACCCAAATGGAGAGGGGCTGCTTGGGGGCCCCCTGGGGGCCCTTCAGGCCAGCTAGGTCTTTGGGTCCTGGCTCCTTCGCTTTGGGAGCTGTTGCTGCAGTTGGGCATGTTGGCCGGAGAGTGCTTCTCCGGCCGCGAACTGCAACCTTGCAGGAATCTCCCAGGTTCCCGGCCCAACGAAAGCCCCCAGACCCAAATGGAGAGGGGCTGCTTGGGGGCCCCCTGGGGGCCCTTCAGGCCAGCTAGGTCTTTGGGTCCTGGCTCCTTCGCTTTGGGAGCTGTTGCTGCAGTTGTGCATGTTGGCCGGAGAGTGCTTCTCGGGCCGCGAACTGCAACCTTGCATGAATCTCCCAGGTACCCCGCCCAACGAAAGCCCCCAGACCCAAATGGAGAGGGGCTGCTTGGGGAACCCCTGGGGGCCCTTCAGGCCAGCTAGGTCTTTGGGTCCTGGCTCCTTCGCTTTGGGAGCTGTTACTGCAGTTGGGCATGTTGGCCGGAGAGTGCTTCTCGGGCCGCGAACTGTAACCTTGCAGGTACCTCTCAGGTATACATGCCCAACGAAAGCCCCCAGACCCAAATTGAGAGGGGCTACTTGGGGGCCCCCTGGGGGCCCTTCAGGCCAGCTAGGTCTTTGTGTCCTGACTCCTTCGGTTTGGGAGCTGTTGCTGCAGTTGGGCATGTTGGCCGGAGAGTGCTTCTCGGGCCGCGAACTGCAACCTTGCAGGAATCTCCCAGGTTCCCGGCCCAACAGCAGCCCCCAGACCCAAATGGAGAGGGGCTGGTTGGGGGCCCCCTGGGGGCCCTTCAGGCCAGCTAGGTCTTTGGGTCCTGGCTCCTTCGCTTTGGGAGCTGTTGCTGCAGTTGGGCATGTTGGCCGGAGAGTGCTTCTCGGGCCGCGAACTGCAACCTTGCAGAATTCTCCCAGGTTCCCGGCCCAACGAAAGCCCCCAGACCCAAATGGAGAGGGGCTGCTTGGGGGACCCCTTGGGGCCCTTCAGGCCAGCTAGGTCTTTGGGTCCTGGCTCCTTCGGTTTGGGAGCTGTTGCTGCAGTTGGGCATGTTGGGCGGAGAGTGCTTCTCGGGCCGCGAACTGTAACTTGCAGGTACCTCTCAGGTATACATGCCCAACGAAAGCCCCCAGACCCAAATGGAGAGGGGCTGCTTGGGGGCCCCCTGGGGGCCCTTCAGGCCAGCTAGGTCTTTGGGTCCTGGCTCCTTCGCTTTGGGAGCTGTTGCTGGATATTTGGCATGTTGGCCGGAGAGTGCTTCTCGGGCCGCGAACTGCAACCTTGCTGGTATCTCCCAGGTTCTCAGCCTAAAAAGCCCCCAGACCCAAATGGAGAGGGGCTGCTTGGGGGCCCCCTGGGGGCCCTTCAGGCCAGCTAGGTCTTTGGGTCCTGGCTCCTTCGCTTTGGGAGCTGTTGCTGCAGTTGGGCATGTTGGCCGGTGAGTGCTTCTCCGGCCGCGAACTGCAACCTTGCAGGAATCTCCCAGGTTCCCGGCCCAACGAAAGCCCCCAGACCCAAATGGAGAGGGGCTGCTTGGGGGCCCCCTGGGGGCCCTTCAGGCCAGCTAGGTCTTTGGGTCCTGGCTCCTTCGCTTTGGGAGCTGTTGCTGCAGTTGTGCATGTTGGCCGGAGAGTGCTTCTCGGGCCGCGAACTGCAACCTTGCATGAATCTCCCAGGTACCCTGCCCAACGAAAGCCCCCAGACCCAAATGGAGAGGGGCTGCTTGGGGGCCCCCTGGGGGCCCTTCAGGCCAGCTAGGTCTTTGTGTCCTGGCTCCTTCGCTTTGGGAGCTGTTGCTGCAGTTGGGCATGTTGGCCGGAGAGTGCTTCTCGGGCCGCGAACTGCAACCTTGCAGGATTCTCCCAGGTTCCCGGCCCAACGAAAGCCCCCAGACCCAAATGGAGAGGGGCTACTTGGGGCCTTCTGGGGGCCCTTCAGGCCAGCTAGGTCTTTGGGTCCTGGCTCCTTCGGTTTGGGAGCTGTTGCTGCAGTTGGGCATGTTGGCCGGAGAGTGCTTCTCGGGCCGCGAACTGCAACCTTGCTGGTATCTCCCAGGTTCTCAGCCTAAAGAAAGCCCCCAGACCCAAATGGAGAGGGGCTGCCTGGGGGCCCCCTGGGGGCCCTTCAGGCCAGCTAGGTCTTTGGGTCCTGGCTCCTTCGCTTTGGGAGCTGTTGCTGCAGTTGGGCATGTTGGCCGGAGAGTGCTTCTCGGGCCGCGAACTGCAACCTTGCATGAATCTCCCAGGTACCCCGCCCAACGAAAGCCCCCAGACCCAAATGGAGAGGGGCTGCTTGGGGACCCCCTGGGGGCCCTTCAGGCCAGCTAGGTCTTTGGGTCCTGGCTCCTTCGCTTTGGGAGCTGTTGCTGCAGTTGGGCATGTTGGCCGGAGAGTGCTTCTCGGGCCGCGAACTGTAACCTTGCAGGTACCTCTCAGGTATACATGCCCAACGAAAGCCCCCAGACCCAAATTGAGAGGGGCTACTTGGGGGCCCCCTGGGGGCCCTTCAGGCCAGCTAGGTCTTTGGGTCCTGGCTCATTCGGTTTGGGAGCTGTTGCTGCAGTTGGGCATGTTGGCCGGAGAGTGCTTCTCGGGCCGCGAACTGCAACCTTGCAGGAATCTCCCAGGTTCCCGGCCCAACAGAAGCCCCCAGACCCAAATGGAGAGGGGCTGCTTGGGGGCCCCCTGGGGGCCCTTCAGGCCAGCTAGGTCTTTGGGTCCTGGCTCCTTCGCTTTGGGAGCTGTTGCTGCAGTTGGGCATGTTGGCCGGAGAGTGCTTCTCGGGCCGCGAACTGCAACCTTGCAGGATTCTCCCAGGTTCCCGGCCCAACGAAAGCCCCCAGACCCAAATGGAGAGGGGCTGCTTGGGGGCCCCCTGGGGGCCCTTCAGGCCAGCTAGGTCTTTGGGTCCTGGCTCCTTCGGTTTGGGAGCTGTTGCTGCAGTTGGGCATGTTGGCCGGAGAGTGCTTCTCGGGCCGCGAACTGCAACCTTGCAGGATTCTCCTAGGTTCCCGGCCCAACGAAAGCCCCCAGACCCAAATGGAGAGGGGCTGCTTGGGGGCCCCCTGGGGGCCCTTCAGGCCAGCTAGGTCTTTGGGTCCTGGCTCCTTCGGTTTGGGAGCTGTTGCTGCAGTTGGGCATGTTGGCCGGAGAGTGCTTCTCGGGCCGCGAACTGCAACCTTGCAGGATTCTCCCAGGTTCCCGGCCCAACGAAAGCCCCCAGACCCAAATGGAGAGGGGCTACTTGGGGGCCTTCTGGGGGCCCTTCAGGCCAGCTAGGTCTTTGGGTCCTGGCTCCTTCGCTTTCGGAGCTGTTGCTGCAGTTGGGCATGTTGGCCGGAGAGTGCTTCTCGGGCCGCGAACTGCAACCTTGCAGGTATCTCCCAGGTTCTCAGCCTAAAGAAAGCCCCCAGACCCAAATTGAGAGGGGCTGCTTGGGGGCCCCCTGGGGGCCCTTCAGGCCAGCTAGGTCTTTGGGTCCTGGCTCCTTCGCTTTGGGAGCTGTTGCTGCAGTTGTGCATGTTGGCCGGAGAGTGCTTCTCGGGCCGCGAACTGCAACCTTGCATGAATCTCCCAGGTACCCTGCCCAACGAAAGCCCCCAGACCCAAATGGAGAGGGGCTGCTTGGGGGCCCCCTGGGGGCCCTTCAGGCCAGCTAGGTCTTTGGGTCCTGGCTCCTTCGGTTTGGGAGCTGTTGCTGCAGTTGGGCATGTTGGCCGGAGAGTGCTTCTCGGGCCGCGAACTGCAACCTTGCAGGATTCTCCCAGGTTCCCGGCCCAACGAAAGCCCCCAGACCCAAATGGAGAGGGGCTGCTTGGGGCCTTCTGGGGGCCCTTCAGGCCAGCTAGGTCTTTGGGTCCTGGCTCCTTCGGTTTGGGAGCTGTTGCTGCAGTTGGGCATGTTGGCCGGAGAGTGCTTCTCCGGCCGCGAACTGCAACCTTGCAGGAATCTCCCAGGTTCCCAGCCCAACGAAAGCCCCCAGACCCAAATGGAGAGGGGCTGCTTGGGGCCCCCGTGGGGGCCCTTCAGGCCAGCTAGGTCTTTGGGTCCTGGCTCCTTCGCTTTGGGAGCTGTTGCTGCAGTTGGGCATGTTGGCCGGAGAGTGCTTCTCGGGCCGCGAACTGCAACCTTGCTGGTATCTCCCAGGTTCTCAGCCTAAAGAAAGCCCCCAGACCCAAATGGAGAGGGGCTGCCTGGGGGCCCCCTGGGGGCCCTTCAGGCCAGCTAGGTCTTTGGGTCCTGGCTCCTTCGCTTTGGGAGCTGTTGCTGCAGTTGGGCATGTTGGCCGGAGAGTGCTTCTCGGGCCGCGAACTGCAACCTTGCAGGAATCTCCCAGGTTCCCGGCCCAACGAAAGCCCCCAGACCCAAATGGAGAGGGGCTGCTTGGGGGACCCCTGGGGGCCCTTCAGGCCAGCTAGGTCTTTGGGTCCTGGCTCCTTCGCTTTGGGAGCTGTTGCTGCAGTTGTGCATGTTGGCCGGAGAGTGCTTCTCGGGCCGCGAACTGCAACCTTGCATGAATCTCCCAGGTACCCCGCCCAACGAAAGCCCCCAGACCCAAATGGAGAGGGGCTGCTTGGGGACCCCCTGGGGGCCCTTCAGGCCACCTAACTCTTTGGGTCCTGGCTCCTTCGCTTTGGGAGCTGTTGCTGCAGTTGGGCATGTTGGCCGGAGAGTGCTTCTCGGGCCGCGAACTGTAACCTTGCAGGTACCTCTCAGGTATACATGCCCAACGAAAGCCCCCAGACCCAAATTGAGAGGGGCTACTTGGGGGCCCCCTGGGGGCCCTTCAGGCCAGCTAGGTCTTTGTGTCCTGGCTCATTCGGTTTGGGAGCTGTTGCTGCAGTTGGGCATGTTGGCCGGAGAGTGCTTCTCGGGCCGCGAACTGCAACCTTGCAGGAATCTCCCAGGTTCCCGGCCCAACAGAAGCCCCCAGACCCAAATGGAGAGGGGCTGCTTGGGGGCCCCCTGGGGGCCCTTCAGGCCAGCTAGGTCTTTGGGTCCTGGCTCCTTCGCTTTGGGAGCTGTTGCTGCAGTTGGGCATGTTGGCCGGAGAGTGCTTCTCGGGCCGCGAACTGCAACCTTGCAGGATTCTCCCAGGTTCCCGGCCCAACGAAAGCCCCCAGACCCAAATGGAGAGGGGCTGCTTGGGGCCCCCTTGGGGCCCTTCAGGCCAGCTAGGTCTTTGGGTCCTGGCTCCTTCGGTTTGGGAGCTGTTGCTGCAGTTGGGCATGTTGGGCGGAGAGTGCTTCTCGGGCCGCGAACTGCAACCTTGCAGGATTCTCCTAGGTTCCCGGCCCAACGAAAGCCCCCAGACCCAAATGGAGAGGGGCTGCTTGGGGGCCCCCTGGGGGCCCTTCAGGCCAGCTAGGTCTTTGGGTCCTGGCTCCTTCGGTTTGGGAGCTGTTGCTGCAGTTGGGCATGTTGGCCGGAGAGTGCTTCTCGGGCCGCGAACTGCAACCTTGCAGGATTCTCCCAGGTTCCCGGCCCAACGAAAGCCCCCAGACCCAAATGGAGAGGGGCTGCTTGGGGAACCCCTGGGGGCCCTTCAGGCCAGCTAGGTCTTTGGGTCCTGGCTCCTTCGCTTTGGGAGCTGTTGCTGCAGTTGGGCATGTTGGCCGGAGAGTGCTTCTCGGGCCGCGAACTGCAACCTTGCAGGATTCTCCCAGGTTCCCGGCCCAACGAAAGCCCCCAGACCCAAATTGAGAGGTGCTGCTTGGGGGCCCCCTGGGGGCCCTTCAGGCCAGCTAGGTCTTTGGGTCCTGGCTCCTTCGCTTTGGGAGCTGTTGCTGGATATTTGGCATGTTGGCCGGAGAGTGCTTCTCGGGCCGCGAACTGCAACCTTGCTGGTATCTCCCAGGTTCTCAGCCTAAAAAGCCCCCAGACCCAAATGGAGAGGGGCTGCTTGGGGGCCCCCTGGGGGCCCTTCAGGCCAGCTAGGTCTTTGGGTCCTGGCTCCTTCGCTTTGGGAGCTGTTGCTGCAGTTGGGCATGTTGGCCGGAGAGTGCTTCTCCGGCCGCGAACTGCAACCTTGCAGGAATCTCCCAGGTTCCCGGCCCAACGAAAGCCCCCAGACCCAAATGGAGAGGGGCTGCTTGGGGGCCCCCTGGGGGCCCTTCAGGCCAGCTAGGTCTTTGGGTCCTGGCTCCTTCGCTTTGGGAGCTGTTGCTGCAGTTGTGCATGTTGGCCGGAGAGTGCTTCTCGGGCCGCGAACTGCAACCTTGCATGAATCTCCCAGGTACCCTGCCCAACGAAAGCCCCCAGACCCAAATGGAGAGGGGCTGCTTGGGGGCCCCCTGGGGGCCCTTCAGGCCAGCTAGGTCTTTGGGTCCTGGCTCCTTCGGTTTGGGAGCTGTTGCTGCAGTTGGGCATGTTGGCCGGAGAGTGCTTCTCGGGCCGCGAACTGCAACCTTGCAGGATTCTCCCAGGTTCCCGGCCCAACGAAAGCCCCCAGACCCAAATGGAGAGGGGCTACTTGGGGCCTTCTGGGGGCCCTTCAGGCCAGCTAGGTCTTTGGGTCCTGGCTCCTTCGGTTTGGGAGCTGTTGCTGCAGTTGGGCATGTTGGCCGGAGAGTGCTTCTCGGGCCGCGAACTGCAACCTTGCTGGTATCTCCCAGGTTCTCAGCCTAAAGAAAGCCCCCAGACCCAAATGGAGAGGGGCTGCCTGGGGGCCCCCTGGGGGCCCTTCAGGCCAGCTAGGTCTTTGGGTCCTGGCTCCTTCGCTTTGGGAGCTGTTGCTGCAGTTGGGCATGTTGGCCGGAGAGTGCTTCTCCGGCCGCGAACTGCAACCTTGCAGGAATCTCCCAGGTTCCCGGCCCAACGAAAGCCCCCAGACCCAAATGGAGAGGGGCTGCTTGGGGACCCCCTGGGGGCCCTTCAGGCCAGCTAGGTCTTTGGGTCCTGGCTCCTTCGCTTTGGGAGCTGTTGCTGCAGTTGGGCATGTTGGCCGGAGAGTGCTTCTCGGGCCGCGAACTGTAACCTTGCAGGTACCTCTCAGGTATACATGCCCAACGAAAGCCCCCAGACCCAAATTGAGAGGGGCTACTTGGGGGCCCCCTGGGGGCCCTTCAGGCCAGCTAGGTCTTTGTGTCCTGGCTCATTCGGTTTGGGAGCTGTTGCTGACGTTGGGCATGTTGGCCGGAGAGTGCTTCTCGGGCCGCGAACTGCAACCTTGCAGGAATCTCCCAGGTTCCCGGCCCAACAGAAGCCCCCAGACCCAAATGGAGAGGGGCTGCTTGGGGGCCCCCTGGGGGCCCTTCAGGCCAGCTAGGTCTTTGGGTCCTGGCTCCTTCGCTTTGGGAGCTGTTGCTGCAGTTGGGCATGTTGGCCGGAGAGTGCTTCTCGGGCCGCGAACTGCAACCTTGCAGGATTCTCCCAGGTTCCCGGCCCAACGAAAGCCCCCAGACCCAAATGGAGAGGGGCTGCTTGGGGGACCCCTGGGGGCCCTTCAGGCCAGCTAGGTCTTTGGGTCCTGGCTCCTTCGGTTTGGGAGCTGTTGCTGCAGTTGGGCATGTTGGCCGGAGAGTGCTTCTCGGGCCGCGAACTGCAACCTTGCAGGATTCTCCTAGGTTCCCGGCCCAACGAAAGCCCCCAGACCCAAATGGAGAGGGGCTGCTTGGGGGCCCCCTGGGGGCCCTTCAGGCCAGCTAGGTCTTTGGGTCCTGGCTCCTTCGGTTTGGGAGCTGTTGCTGCAGTTGGGCATGTTGGCCGGAGAGTGCTTCTCGGGCCGCGAACTGCAACCTTGCAGGATTCTCCCAGGTTCCCGGCCCAACGAAAGCCCCCAGACCCAAATGGAGAGGGGCTACTTGGGGGCCCCCCTGGGGGCCCTTCAGGCCAGCTAGGTCTTTGGGTCCTGGCTCCTTCGCTTTGGGAGCTGTTGCTGCAGTTGGGCATGTTGGCCGGAGAGTGCTTCTCGGGCCGCGAACTGCAACCTTGCAGGTATCTCCCAGGTTCTCAGCCTAAAGAAAGCCCCCAGACCCAAATTGAGAGGGGCTGCTTGGGGGCCCCCTGGGGGCCCTTCAGGCCAGCTAGGTCTTTGGGTCCTGGCTCCTTCGCTTTGGGAGATGTTGCTGCAGTTGTGCATGTTGGCCGGAGAGTGCTTCTCGGGCCGCGAACTGCAACCTTGCATGAATCTCCCAGGTACCCTGCCCAACGAAAGCCCCCAGACCCAAATGGAGAGGGGCTGCTTGGGGGCCCCCTGGGGGCCCTTCAGGCCAGCTAGGTCTTTGGGTCCTGGCTCCTTCGGTTTGGGAGCTGTTGCTGCAGTTGGGCATGTTGGCCGGAGAGTGCTTCTCGGGCCGCGAACTGCAACCTTGCAGGATTCTCCCAGGTTCCCGGCCCAACGAAAGCCCCCAGACCCAAATGGAGAGGGGCTACTTTGGGCCTTCTGGGGGCCCTTCAGGCCAGCTAGGTCTTTGGGTCCTGGCTCCTTCGGTTTGGGAGCTGTTGCTGCAGTTGGGCATGTTGGCCGGAGAGTGCTTCTCCGGCCGCGAACTGCAACCTTGCAGGAATCTCCCAGGTTCCCAGCCCAACGAAAGCCCCCAGACCCAAATGGAGAGGGGCTGCTTGGGGCCCCCCTGGGGGCCCTTCAGGCCAGCTAGGTCTTTGGGTCCTGGCTCCTTCGCTTTGGGAGCTGTTGCTGCAGTTGGGCATGTTGGCCGGAGAGTGCTTCTCTGGCCGCGAACTGCAACCTTGCTGGTATCTCCCAGGTTCTCAGCCTAAAGAAAGCCCCCAGACCCAAATTGAGAGGGGCTGCTTGGGGGCCCCCTGGGGGCCCTTCAGGCCAGCTAGGTCTTTGGGTCCTGGCTCCTTCGCTTTGGGAGATGTTGCTGCAGTTGTGCATGTTGGCCGGAGAGTGCTTCTCGGGCCGCGAACTGCAACCTTGCATGAATCTCCCAGGTACCCTGCCCAACGAAAGCCCCCAGACCCAAATGGAGAGGGGCTGCTTGGGGGCCCCCTGGGGGCCCTTCAGGCCAGCTAGGTCTTTGGGTCCTGGCTCCTTCGCTTTGGGAGCTGTTGCTGCAGTTGGGCATGTTGGCCGGAGAGTGCTTCTCGGGCCGCGAACTGCAACCTTGCAGGATTCTCCCAGGTTCCCGGCCCAACGAAAGCCCCCAGACCCAAATGGAGAGGGGCTACTTTGGGCCTTCTGGGGGCCCTTCAGGCCAGCTAGGTCTTTGGGTCCTGGCTCCTTCGGTTTGGGAGCTGTTGCTGCAGTTGGGCATGTTGGCCGGAGAGTGCTTCTCCGGCCGCGAACTGCAACCTTGCAGGAATCTCCCAGGTTCCCAGCCCAACGAAAGCCCCCAGACCCAAATGGAGAGGGGCTGCTTGGGGCCCCCCTGGGGGCCCTTCAGGCCAGCTAGGTCTTTGGGTCCTGGCTCCTTCGCTTTGGGAGCTGTTGCTGCAGTTGGGCATGTTGGCCGGAGAGTGCTTCTCGGGCCGCGAACTGCAACCTTGCTGGTATCTCCCAGGTTCTCAGCCTAAAGAAAGCCCCCAGACCCAAATTGAGAGGGGCTGCTTGGGGGCCCCCTGGGGGCCCTTCAGGCCAGCTAGGTCTTTGGGTCCTGGCTCCTTCGCTTTGGGAGATGTTGCTGCAGTTGTGCATGTTGGCCGGAGAGTGCTTCTCGGGCCGCGAACTGCAACCTTGCATGAATCTCCCAGGTACCCTGCCCAACGAAAGCCCCCAGACCCAAATGGAGAGGGGCTGCTTGGGGGCCCCCTGGGGGCCCTTCAGGCCAGCTAGGTCTTTGGGTCCTGGCTCCTTCGGTTTGGGAGCTGTTGCTGCAGTTGGGCATGTTGGCCGGAGAGTGCTTCTCGGGCCGCGAACTGCAACCTTGCAGGATTCTCCCAGGTTCCCGGCCCAACGAAAGCCCCCAGACCCAAATGGAGAGGGGCTACTTTGGGCCTTCTGGGGGCCCTTCAGGCCAGCTAGGTCTTTGGGTCCTGGCTCCTTCGGTTTGGGAGCTGTTGCTGCAGTTGGGCATGTTGGCCGGAGAGTGCTTCTCCGGCCGCGAACTGCAACCTTGCAGGAATCTCCCAGGTTCCCAGCCCAACGAAAGCCCCCAGACCCAAATGGAGAGGGGCTGCTTGGGGCCCCCCTGGGGGCCCTTCAGGCCAGCTAGGTCTTTGGGTCCTGGCTCCTTCGCTTTGGGAGCTGTTGCTGCAGTTGGGCATGTTGGCCGGAGAGTGCTTCTCGGGCCGCGAACTGCAACCTTGCTGGTATCTCCCAGGTTCTCAGCCTAAAGAAAGCCCCCAGACCCAAATGGAGAGGGGCTGCTTGGGGGCCCCCTGGGGGCCCTTCAGGCCAGCTAGGTCTTTGGGTCCTGGCTCCTTCGCTTTGGGAGCTGTTGCTGCAGTTGGGCATGTTGGCCGGAGAGTGCTTCTCCGGCCGCGAACTGCAACCTTGCAGGAATCTCCCAGGTTCCCGGCCCAACGAAAGCCCCCAGACCCAAATGGAGAGGGGCTGCTTGGGGGCCCCCTGGGGGCCCTTCAGGCCAGCTAGGTCTTTGGGTCCTGGCTCCTTCGCTTTGGGAGCTGTTGCTGCAGTTGTGCATGTTGGCCGGAGAGTGCTTCTCGGGCCGCGAACTGCAACCTTGCATGAATCTCCCAGGTACCCCGCCCAACGAAAGCCCCCAGACCCAAATGGAGAGGGGCTGCTTGGGGACCCCCTGGGGGCCCTTCAGGCCAGCTAGGTCTTTGGGTCCTGGCTCCTTCGGTTTGGGAGCTGTTGCTGCAGTTGGGCATGTTGGCCGGAGAGTGCTTCTCGGGCCGCGAACTGTAACCTTGCAGGTACCTCTCAGGTATACATGCCCAACGAAAGCCCCCAGACCCAAATTGAGAGTGGCTACTTGGGGGCCCCCTGGGGGCCCTTCAGGCCAGCTAGGTCTTTGTGTCCTGGCTCATTCGGTTTGGGAGCTGTTGCTGCAGTTGGGCATGTTGGCCGGAGAGTGCTTCTCGGGCCGTGAACTGCAACCTTGCAGGAATCTCCCAGGTTCCCGGCCCAACAGAAGCCCCCAGACCCAAATGGAGAGGGGCTGCTTGGGGGCCCCCTGGGGGCCCTTCAGGCCAGCTAGGTCTTTGGGTCCTGGCTCCTTCGGTTTGGGAGCTGTTGCTGCAGTTGGGCATGTTGGCCGGAGAGTGCTTCTCGGGCCGCGAACTGCAACCTTGCAGGATTCTCCCAGGTTCCCGGCCCAACGAAAGCCCCCAGACCCAAATGGAGAGGGGCTGCTTGGGGGCCCCCTGGGGGCCCTTCAGGCCAGCTAGGTCTTTGGGTCCTGGCTCCTTCGCTTTGGGAGCTGTTGCTGCAGTTGGGCATGTTGGCCGGAGAGTGCTTCTCGGGCCGCGAACTGCAACCTTGCAGGATTCTCCTAGGTTCCCGGCCCAACGAAAGCCCCCAGACCCAAATGGAGAGGGGCTGCTTGGGGGCCCCCTGGGGGCCCTTCAGGCCAGCTAGGTCTTTGGGTCCTGGCTCCTTCGGTTTGGGAGCTGTTGCTGCAGTTGGGCATGTTGGCCGGAGAGTGCTTCTCGGGCCGCGAACTGCAACCTTGCAGGATTCTCCCAGGTTCCCGGCCCAACGAAAGCCCCCAGACCCAAATGGAGAGGGGCTGCTTGGGGGCCCCCTGGGGGCCCTTCAGGCCAGCTAGGTCTTTGGGTCCTGGCTCCTTCGCTTTGGGAGCTGTTGCTGCAGTTGGGCATGTTGGCCGGAGAGTGCTTCTCGGGCCGCGAACTGCAACCTTGCAGGTATCTCCCAGGTTCTCAGCCTAAAGAAAGCCCCCAGACCCAAATTGAGAGGGGCTGCTTGGGGGCCCCCTGGGGGCCCTTCAGGCCAGCTAGGTCTTTGGGTCCTGGCTCCTTCGCTTTGGGAGCTGTTGCTGCAGTTGTGCATGTTGGCCGGAGAGTGCTTCTCGGGCCGCGAACTGCAACCTTGCATGAATCTCCCAGGTACCCTGCCCAACGAAAGCCCCCAGACCCAAATGGAGAGGGGCTGCTTGGGGGCCCCCTGGGGGCCCTTCAGGCCAGCTAGGTCTTTGGGTCCTGGCTCCTTCGGTTTGGGAGCTGTTGCTGCAGTTGGGCATGTTGGCCGGAGAGTGCTTCTCGGGCCGCGAACTGCAACCTTGCAGGATTCTCCCAGGTTCCCGGCCCAACGAAAGCCCCCAGACCCAAATGGAGAGGGGCTACTTGGGGCCTTCTGGGGGCCCTTCAGGCCAGCTAGGTCTTTGGGTCCTGGCTCCTTCGCTTTGGGAGCTGTTGCTGCAGTTGGGCATGTTGGCCGGAGAGTGCTTCTCCGGCCGCGAACTGCAACCTTGCAGGAATCTCCCAGGTTCCCAGCCCAACGAAAGCCCCCAGACCCAAATGGAGAGGGGCTGCTTGGGGCCCCCGTGGGGGCCCTTCAGGCCAGCTAGGTCTTTGGGTCCTGGCTCCTTCGGTTTGGGAGCTGTTGCTGCAGTTGGGCATGTTGGCCGGAGAGTGCTTCTCGGGCCGCGAACTGCAACCTTGCAGGATTCTCCTAGGTTCCCGGCCCAACGAAAGCCCCCAGACCCAAATGGAGAGGGGCTGCTTGGGGGCCCCCTGGGGGCCCTTCAGGCCAGCTAGGTCTTTGGGTCCTGGCTCCTTCGGTTTGGGAGCTGTTGCTGCAGTTGGGCATGTTGGCCGGAGAGTGCTTCTCGGGCCGCGAACTGCAACCTTGCAGGATTCTCCCAGGTTCCCGGCCCAACGAAAGCCCCCAGACCCAAATGGAGAGGGGCTACTTGGGGGCCTTCTGGGGGCCCTTCAGGCCAGCTAGGTCTTTGGGTCCTGGCTCCTTCGCTTTCGGAGCTGTTGCTGCAGTTGGGCATGTTGGCCGGAGAGTGCTTCTCGGGCCGCGAACTGCAACCTTGCAGGTATCTCCCAGGTTCTCAGCCTAAAGAAAGCACCCAGACCCAAATTGAGAGGGGCTGCTTGGGGGCCCCCTGGGGGCCCTTCAGGCCAGCTAGGTCTTTGGGTCCTGGCTCCTTCGGTTTGGGAGCTGTTGCTGCAGTTGGGCATGTTGTCCGGAGAGTGCTTCTCGGGCCGCGAACTGCAACCTTGCAGGAATCTCCCAGGTTCCCAGCCCAACGAAAGCCCCCAGACCCAAATGGAGAGGGGCTGCTTGGGGCCCCCCTGGGGGCCCTTCAGGCCAGCTAGGTCTTTGGGTCCTGGCTCCTTCGCTTTGGGAGCTGTTGCTGCAGTTGGGCATGTTGGCCGGAGAGTGCTTCTCGGGCCGCGAACTGCAACCTTGCAGGATTCTCCCAGGTTCCCGGCCCAACGAAAGCCCCCAGACCCAAATGGAGAGGGGCTGCTTGGGGAACACCTGGGGGCCCTTCAGGCCAGCTAGGTCTTTGGGTCCTGGCTCCTTCGCTTTGGGAGCTGTTGCTGCAGTTGGGCATGTTGGCCGGAGAGTGCTTCTTGGGCCGCGAACTGCAACCTTGCAGGATTCTCCCAGGTTCCCGGCCCAACGAAAGCCCCCAGACCCAAATTGAGAGGTGCTGCTTGGGGGCGTGGGGGCCCTTCAGGCCAGCTAGGTCTTTGGGTCCTGGCTCCTTCGCTTTGGGAGCTGTTGCTGGATATTTGGCATGTTGGCCGGAGAGTGCTTCTCGGGCCGCGAACTGCAACCTTGCTGGTATCTCCCAGGTTCTCAGCCTAAAGAAAGCCCCCAGACCCAAATGGAGAGGGGCTGCTTGGGGGCCCCCTGGGGGCCCTTCAGGCCAGCTAGGTCTTTGGGTCCTGGCTCCTTCGCTTTGGGAGCTGTTGCTGCAGTTGGGCATGTTGGCCGGAGAGTGCTTCTCGGGCCGCGAACTGCAACCTTGCATGAATCTCCCAGGTACCCCGCCCAACGAAAGCCCCCAGACCCAAATGGAGAGGGGCTGCTTGGGGACCCCCTGGGGGCCCTTCAGGCCAGCTAGGTCTTTGGGTCCTGGCTCCTTCGCTTTGGGAGCTGTTGCTGCAGTTGGGCATGTTGGCCGGAGAGTGCTTCTCGGGCCGCGAACTGTAACCTTGCAGGTACCTCTCAGGTATACATGCCCAACGAAAGCCCCCAGACCCAAATTGAGAGGGGCTACTTGGGGGCCCCCTGGGGGCCCTTCAGGCCAGCTAGGTCTTTGGGTCCTGGCTCATTCGGTTTGGGAGCTGTTGCTGCAGTTGGGCATGTTGGCCGGAGAGTGCTTCTAGGGCCGCGAACTGCAACCTTGCAGGAATCTCCCAGGTTCCCGGCCCAACTAAAGCCCCCAGACCCAAATGGAGAGGAGCTCCTTGGGGGCCCCATGGGGGCCCTTCAGGCCAGCTAGGTCTTTGGGTCCTGGCTCCTTCGCTTTGGGAGCTGTTGCTGCAGTTGGGCATGTTGGCCGGAGAGTGCTTCTCGGGCCGCGAACTGCAACCTTGCAGGAATCTCCCAGGTTCCTGGCCCAACGAAAGCCCCCAGACCCAAATGAAGAGGGGCTGCTTGGGGGCCCCCTGGGGGCCCTTCAGGCCAGCTAGGTCTTTGGGTCCTGGCTCCTTCGCTTTGGGAGCTGTTGCTGCAGTTGGGCATGTTGGCCGGAGAGTGCTTCTCGGGCCGCGAACTGCAACCTTGCAGGTACCTCCCAGGTTCCCGGCCCAACTAAAGCCCCCAGACCCAAATGGAGAGGAGCTCCTTGGGGGCCCCATGGGGGCCCTTCAGGCCAGCTAGGTCTTTGGGTCCTGGCTCCTTCGCTTTGGGAGCTGTTGCTGCAGTTGGGCATGTTGGCCGGAGAGTGCTTCTCGGGCCGCGAACTGCAACCTTGCAGGAATCTCCCAGGTTCCCGGCCCAACGAAAGCCCCCAGACCCAAATGGAGAGGGGCTGCTTGGGGGCCCCCTGGGGGCCCTTCAGGCCAGCTAGGTCTTTGGGTCCTGGCTCCTTCGCTTTGGGAGATGTTGCTGCAGTTGTGCATGTTGGCCGGAGAGTGCTTCTCGGGCCGCGAACTGCAACCTTGCATGAATCTCCCAGGTACCCTGCCCAACGAAAGCCCCCAGACCCAAATGGAGAGGGGCTGCTTGGGGGCCCCCTGGGGGCCCTTCAGGCCAGCTAGGTCTTTGGGTCCTGGCTCCTTCGCTTTGGGAGCTGTTGCTGCAGTTGGGCATGTTGGCCGGAGAGTGCTTCTCGGGCCGCGAACTGCAACCTTGCAGGATTCTCCCAGGTTCCCGGCCCAACGAAAGCCCCCAGACCCAAATGGAGAGGGGCTACTTTGGGCCTTCTGGGGGCCCTTCAGGCCAGCTAGGTCTTTGGGTCCTGGCTCCTTCGGTTTGGGAGCTGTTGCTGCAGTTGGGCATGTTGGCCGGAGAGTGCTTCTCCGGCCGCGAACTGCAACCTTGCAGGAATCTCCCAGGTTCCCAGCCCAACGAAAGCCCCCAGACCCAAATGGAGAGGGGCTGCTTGGGGCCCCCCTGGGGGCCCTTCAGGCCAGCTAGGTCTTTGGGTCCTGGCTCCTTCGCTTTGGGAGCTGTTGCTGCAGTTGGGCATGTTGGCCGGAGAGTGCTTCTCGGGCCGCGAACTGCAACCTTGCTGGTATCTCCCAGGTTCTCAGCCTAAAGAAAGCCCCCAGACCCAAATTGAGAGGGGCTGCTTGGGGGCCCCCTGGGGGCCCTTCAGGCCAGCTAGGTCTTTGGGTCCTGGCTCCTTCGCTTTGGGAGATGTTGCTGCAGTTGTGCATGTTGGCCGGAGAGTGCTTCTCGGGCCGCGAACTGCAACCTTGCATGAATCTCCCAGGTACCCTGCCCAACGAAAGCCCCCAGACCCAAATGGAGAGGGGCTGCTTGGGGGCCCCCTGGGGGCCCTTCAGGCCAGCTAGGTCTTTGGGTCCTGGCTCCTTCGGTTTGGGAGCTGTTGCTGCAGTTGGGCATGTTGGCCGGAGAGTGCTTCTCGGGCCGCGAACTGCAACCTTGCAGGATTCTCCCAGGTTCCCGGCCCAACGAAAGCCCCCAGACCCAAATGGAGAGGGGCTACTTTGGGCCTTCTGGGGGCCCTTCAGGCCAGCTAGGTCTTTGGGTCCTGGCTCCTTCGGTTTGGGAGCTGTTGCTGCAGTTGGGCATGTTGGCCGGAGAGTGCTTCTCCGGCCGCGAACTGCAACCTTGCAGGAATCTCCCAGGTTCCCAGCCCAACGAAAGCCCCCAGACCCAAATGGAGAGGGGCTGCTTGGGGCCCCCCTGGGGGCCCTTCAGGCCAGCTAGGTCTTTGGGTCCTGGCTCCTTCGCTTTGGGAGCTGTTGCTGCAGTTGGGCATGTTGGCCGGAGAGTGCTTCTCGGGCCGCGAACTGCAACCTTGCTGGTATCTCCCAGGTTCTCAGCCTAAAGAAAGCCCCCAGACCCAAATGGAGAGGGGCTGCTTGGGGGCCCCCTGGGGGCCCTTCAGGCCAGCTAGGTCTTTGGGTCCTGGCTCCTTCGCTTTGGGAGCTGTTGCTGCAGTTGGGCATGTTGGCCGGAGAGTGCTTCTCCGGCCGCGAACTGCAACCTTGCAGGAATCTCCCAGGTTCCCGGCCCAACGAAAGCCCCCAGACCCAAATGGAGAGGGGCTGCTTGGGGGCCCCCTGGGGGCCCTTCAGGCCAGCTAGGTCTTTGGGTCCTGGCTCCTTCGCTTTGGGAGCTGTTGCTGCAGTTGTGCATGTTGGCCGGAGAGTGCTTCTCGGGCCGCGAACTGCAACCTTGCATGAATCTCCCAGGTACCCCGCCCAACGAAAGCCCCCAGACCCAAATGGAGAGGGGCTGCTTGGGGACCCCCTGGGGGCCCTTCAGGCCAGCTAGGTCTTTGGGTCCTGGCTCCTTCGGTTTGGGAGCTGTTGCTGCAGTTGGGCATGTTGGCCGGAGAGTGCTTCTCGGGCCGCGAACTGTAACCTTGCAGGTACCTCTCAGGTATACATGCCCAACGAAAGCCCCCAGACCCAAATTGAGAGTGGCTACTTGGGGGCCCCCTGGGGGCCCTTCAGGCCAGCTAGGTCTTTGTGTCCTGGCTCATTCGGTTTGGGAGCTGTTGCTGCAGTTGGGCATGTTGGCCGGAGAGTGCTTCTCGGGCCGTGAACTGCAACCTTGCAGGAATCTCCCAGGTTCCCGGCCCAACAGAAGCCCCCAGACCCAAATGGAGAGGGGCTGCTTGGGGGCCCCCTGGGGGCCCTTCAGGCCAGCTAGGTCTTTGGGTCCTGGCTCCTTCGGTTTGGGAGCTGTTGCTGCAGTTGGGCATGTTGGCCGGAGAGTGCTTCTCGGGCCGCGAACTGCAACCTTGCAGGATTCTCCCAGGTTCCATGCCCAACGAAAGCCCCCAGACCCAAATGGAGAGGGGCTGCTTGGGGGCCCCCTGGGGGCCCTTCAGGCCAGCTAGGTCTTTGGGTCCTGGCTCCTTCGCTTTGGGAGCTGTTGCTGCAGTTGGGCATGTTGGCCGGAGAGTGCTTCTCGGGCCGCGAACTGCAACCTTGCAGGATTCTCCTAGGTTCCCGGCCCAACGAAAGCCCCCAGACCCAAATGGAGAGGGGCTGCTTGGGGGCCCCCTGGGGGCCCTTCAGGCCAGCTAGGTCTTTGGGTCCTGGCTCCTTCGGTTTGGGAGCTGTTGCTGCAGTTGGGCATGTTGGCCGGAGAGTGCTTCTCGGGCCGCGAACTGCAACCTTGCAGGATTCTCCCAGGTTCCCGGCCCAACGAAAGCCCCCAGACCCAAATGGAGAGGGGCTACTTGGGGCCTTCTGGGGGCCCTTCAGGCCAGCTAGGTCTTTGGGTCCTGGCTCCTTCGGTTTGGGAGCTGTTGCTGCAGTTGGGCATGTTGGCCGGAGAGTGCTTCTCCGGCCGCGAACTGCAACCTTGCAGGAATCTCCCAGGTTCCCAGCCCAACGAAAGCCCCCAGACCCAAATGGAGAGGGGCTGCTTGGGGCCCCCGTGGGGGCCCTTCAGGCCAGCTAGGTCTTTGGGTCCTGGCTCCTTCGGTTTGGGAGCTGTTGCTGCAGTTGGGCATGTTGGCCGGAGAGTGCTTCTCGGGCCGCGAACTGCAACCTTGCAGGATTCTCCTAGGTTCCCGGCCCAACGAAAGCCCCCAGACCCAAATGGAGAGGGGCTGCTTGGGGGCCCCCTGGGGGCCCTTCAGGCCAGCTAGGTCTTTGGGTCCTGGCTCCTTCGGTTTGGGAGCTGTTGCTGCAGTTGGGCATGTTGGCCGGAGAGTGCTTCTCGGGCCGCGAACTGCAACCTTGCAGGATTCTCCCAGGTTCCCGGCCCAACGAAAGCCCCCAGACCCAAATGGAGAGGGGCTACTTGGGGGCCTTCTGGGGGCCCTTCAGGCCAGCTAGGTCTTTGGGTCCTGGCTCCTTCGCTTTCGGAGCTGTTGCTGCAGTTGGGCATGTTGGCCGGAGAGTGCTTCTCGGGCCGCGAACTGCAACCTTGCAGGTATCTCCCAGGTTCTCAGCCTAAAGAAAGCACCCAGACCCAAATTGAGAGGGGCTGCTTGGGGGCCCCCTGGGGGCCCTTCAGGCCAGCTAGGTCTTTGGGTCCTGGCTCCTTCGGTTTGGGAGCTGTTGCTGCAGTTGGGCATGTTGTCCGGAGAGTGCTTCTCGGGCCGCGAACTGCAACCTTGCAGGAATCTCCCAGGTTCCCAGCCCAACGAAAGCCCCCAGACCCAAATGGAGAGGGGCTGCTTGGGGCCCCCCTGGGGGCCCTTCAGGCCAGCTAGGTCTTTGGGTCCTGGCTCCTTCGCTTTGGGAGCTGTTGCTGCAGTTGGGCATGTTGGCCGGAGAGTGCTTCTCGGGCCGCGAACTGCAACCTTGCAGGATTCTCCCAGGTTCCCGGCCCAACGAAAGCCCCCAGACCCAAATGGAGAGGGGCTGCTTGGGGAACACCTGGGGGCCCTTCAGGCCAGCTAGGTCTTTGGGTCCTGGCTCCTTCGCTTTGGGAGCTGTTGCTGCAGTTGGGCATGTTGGCCGGAGAGTGCTTCTCGGGCCGCGAACTGCAACCTTGCAGGATTCTCCCAGGTTCCCGGCCCAACGAAAGCCCCCAGACCCAAATTGAGAGGTGCTGCTTGGGGGCGTGGGGGCCCTTCAGGCCAGCTAGGTCTTTGGGTCCTGGCTCCTTCGCTTTGGGAGCTGTTGCTGGATATTTGGCATGTTGGCCGGAGAGTGCTTCTCGGGCCGCGAACTGCAACCTTGCTGGTATCTCCCAGGTTCTCAGCCTAAAGAAAGCCCCCAGACCCAAATGGAGAGGGGCTGCTTGGGGGCCCCCTGGGGGCCCTTCAGGCCAGCTAGGTCTTTGGGTCCTGGCTCCTTCGCTTTGGGAGCTGTTGCTGCAGTTGGGCATGTTGGCCGGAGAGTGCTTCTCGGGCCGCGAACTGCAACCTTGCATGAATCTCCCAGGTACCCCGCCCAACGAAAGCCCCCAGACCCAAATGGAGAGGGGCTGCTTGGGGACCCCCTGGGGGCCCTTCAGGCCAGCTAGGTCTTTGGGTCCTGGCTCCTTCGCTTTGGGAGCTGTTGCTGCAGTTGGGCATGTTGGCCGGAGAGTGCTTCTCGGGCCGCGAACTGTAACCTTGCAGGTACCTCTCAGGTATACATGCCCAACGAAAGCCCCCAGACCCAAATTGAGAGGGGCTACTTGGGGGCCCCCTGGGGGCCCTTCAGGCCAGCTAGGTCTTTGGGTCCTGGCTCATTCGGTTTGGGAGCTGTTGCTGCAGTTGGGCATGTTGGCCGGAGAGTGCTTCTAGGGCCGCGAACTGCAACCTTGCAGGAATCTCCCAGGTTCCCGGCCCAACTAAAGCCCCCAGACCCAAATGGAGAGGAGCTCCTTGGGGGCCCCATGGGGGCCCTTCAGGCCAGCTAGGTCTTTGGGTCCTGGCTCCTTCGCTTTGGGAGCTGTTGCTGCAGTTGGGCATGTTGGCCGGAGAGTGCTTCTCGGGCCGCGAACTGCAACCTTGCAGGAATCTCCCAGGTTCCTGGCCCAACGAAAGCCCCCAGACCCAAATGAAGAGGGGCTGCTTGGGGGCCCCCTGGGGGCCCTTCAGGCCAGCTAGGTCTTTGGGTCCTGGCTCCTTCGCTTTGGGAGCTGTTGCTGCAGTTGGGCATGTTGGCCGGAGAGTGCTTCTCGGGCCGCGAACTGCAACCTTGCAGGTACCTCCCAGGTTCCCGGCCCAACTAAAGCCCCCAGACCCAAATGGAGAGGAGCTCCTTGGGGGCCCCATGGGGGCCCTTCAGGCCAGCTAGGTCTTTGGGTCCTGGCTCCTTCGCTTTGGGAGCTGTTGCTGCAGTTGGGCATGTTGGCCGGAGAGTGCTTCTCGGGCCGCGAACTGCAACCTTGCAGGAATCTCCCAGGTTCCCGGCCCAACGAAAGCCCCCAGACCCAAATGGAGAGGGGCTGCTTGGGGGCCCCCTGGGGGCCCTTCAGGCCAGCTAGGTCTTTGGGTCCTGGCTCCTTCGCTTTGGGAGCTGTTGCTGCAGTTGGGCATGTTGGCCGGAGAGTGCTTCTCGGGCCGCGAACTGCAACCTTGCAGGAATCTCCCAGGTTCCCGGCCCAACGAAAGCCCCCAGACCCAAATGGAGAGGGGCTGCTTGGGGGCCCCCTGGGGGCCCTTCAGGCCAGCTAGGTCTTTGGGTCCTGGCTCCTTCGCTTTGGGAGCTGTTGCTGCAGTTGGGCATGTTGGCCGGAGAGTGCTTCTCTGGCCGCGAACTGCAACCTTGCAGGAATCTCCCAGGTTCCCGGCCCAACAAAAGCCCCCAGACCCAAATGGAGAGGGGCTGCTTGGGGGCCCCCTGGGGGCCCTTCAGGCCAGCTAGGTCTTTGGGTCCTGGCTCCTTCGCTTTGGGAGCTGTTGCTGCAGTTGGGCATGTTGGCCGGAGAGTGCTTCTCGGGCCGCGAACTGCAACCTTGCAGGATTCTCCCGATTCCCGGCCCAACGAAAGCCCCCAGACCCAAATGGAGAGGGGCTGATTGGGGGCCCCCTGGGGGCCCTTCAGGCCAGCTAGGTCTTTGGGTCCTGGCTCGTTCGGTTTGGGAGCTGTTGCTGCAGTTGGGCATGTTGGCCGGAGAGTGCTTCTCGGGCCGCAAACTGCAACCTTGCAGGATTCTCCCAGGTTCCCGGCCCAACGAAAACCCCCAGACCCAAATGGAGAGGGGCTGCTTGGGGGCCCCCTGGGGGCCCTTCAGGCCAGCTAGGTCTTTGGGTCCTGGCTCCTTCGGTTTGGGAGCTGTTGCTGCAGTTGGGCATGTTGGCCGGAGAGTGCTTCTCGGGCCGCGAACTGTAACTTGCAGGTACCTCTCAGGTATACATGCCCAACGAAAGCCCCCAGACCCAAATGGAGAGGGGCTGCTTGGTGGCCTTCTGGGGGCCCTTCAGGCCAGCTAGGTCTTTGGGTCCTGGCTCCTTCGCTTTGGGAGCTGTTGCTGGATATTGGGCATGTTGGCCGGAGAGTGCTTCTCGGGCCGCGAACTGCAACCTTGCTGGTATCTCCCAGGTTCTCAGCCTAAAGAAAGCCCCCAGACCCAAATTGAGAGGGGCTGCTTGGGGGCCCCCTGGGGGCCCTTCAGGCCAGCTAGGTCTTTGTGTCCTGGCTCCTTCGCTTTGGGAGCTGTTGCTGCAGTTGGGCATGTTGGCCGGAGAGTGCTTCTCGGGCCGCGAACTGTAACCTTGCAGGTACCTCTCAGGTATACATGCCCAACGAAAGCCCCCAGACCCAAATTGAGAGGGGCTACTTGGGGGCCCCCTGGGGGCCCTTCAGGCCAGCTAGGTCTTTGGGTCCTGGCTCATTCGGTTTGGGAGCTGTTGCTGCAGTTGGGCATGTTGGCCGGAGAGTGCTTCTCGGGCCTCGAACTGCAACCTTGCAGGAATCTCCCAGGTTCCCGGCCCAACAAAAGCCCCCAGACCCAAATGGAGAGGGGCTGCTTGGGGGCCCCCTGGGGGCCCTTCAGGCCAGCTAGGTCTTTGGGTCCTGGCTCCTTCGGTTTGGGAGCTGTTGCTGCAGTTGGGCATGTTGGCCGGAGAGTGCTTCTCGGGCCGCGAACTGCAACCTTGCAGGATTCTCCCAGGTTCCCGGCCCAACTAAAGCCCCCAGACCCAAATGGAGAGGGGCTGCTTGGGGCCCCCATGGGGGCCCTTCAGGCCAGCTAGGTCTTTGGGTCCTGGCTCCTTCGCTTTGGGAGCTGTTGCTGCAGTTGGGCATGTTGGCCGGAGAGTGCTTCTCGGGCCGCGAACTGCAACCTTGCAGGAATCTCCCAGGTTCCATGCCCAACGAAAGCCCCCAGACCCAAATTGAGAGGGGCTGCTTGGGGGCCCCCTGGGGGCCCTTCAGGCCAGCTAGGTCTTTGGGTCCTGGCTCCTTCGCTTTGGGAGCTGTTGCTGCAGTTGGGCATGTTGGCCGGAGAGTGCTTCTCGGGCCGCGAACTGCAACCTTGCAGGATTCTCCCAGGTTCCCGGCCCAACGAAAGCCCCCAGACCCAAATGGAGAGGGGCTGCTTGGGGCCCCCCTGGGGGCCCTTCAGGCCAGCTAGGTCTTTGGGTCCTGGCTCCTTCGCTTTGGGAGCTGTTGCTGCAGTTGGGCATGTTGGCTGGAGAGTGCTTCTCGGGCCGCGAACTGTAACCTTGCAGGTACCTGTCAGGTATACATGCCCAACGAAAGCCCCCAGACCCAAATTGAGAGGGGCTGCTTGGGGGCCCCCTGGGGGCCCTTCAGGCCAGCTAGGTCTTTGGGTCCTGGCTCCTTCGCTTTGGGAGCTGTTGCTGCAGTTGGGCATGTTGGCCGGAGAGTGCTTCTCGGGCCGCGAACTGCAACCTTGCAGGATTCTCCCAGGTTCCCGGCCCAACGAAAGCCCCCAGACCCAAATGGAGAGGGGCTGCTTGGGGCCCCCCTGGGGGCCCTTCAGGCCAGCTAGGTCTTTGGGTCCTGGCTCCTTCGCTTTGGGAGCTGTTGCTGCAGTTGGGCATGTTGGCCGGAGAGTGCTTCTCGGGCCGCGAACTGTAACCTTGCAGGTACCTCTCAGGTATACATGCCCAACGAAAGCCCCCAGACCCAAATGGAGAGGGGCTACTTGGGGGCCCCCTGGGGGCCCTTCAGGCCAGCTAGGTCTTTGGGTCCTGGCTCCTTCGCTTTGGGAGCTGTTGCTGCAGTTGGGCATGTTGGCCGGAGAGTGCTTCTCGGGCCTCGAACTGCAACCTTGCAGGAATCTCCCAGGTTCCCGGCCCAACAAAAGCCCCCAGACCCAAATGGAGAGGAGCTCCTTGGGGCCCCATGGGGGCCCTTCAGGCCAGCTAGGTCTTTGGGTCCTGGCTCCTTCGCTTTGGGAGCTGTTGCTGCAGTTGGGCATGTTGGCCGGAGAGTGCTTCTCGGGCCGCGAACTGCAACCTTGCAGGAATCTCCCAGGTTCCCGGCCCAACAAAAGCCCCCAGACCCAAATGGAGAGGGGCTGCTTGGGGGCCCCCTGGGGGCCCTTCAGGCCAGCTAGGTCTTTGGGTCCTGGCTCCTTCGCTTTGGGAGCTGTTGCTGCAGTTGGGCATGTTGGCCGGAGAGTGCTTCTCGGGCCGCGAACTGTAACCTTGCAGGATTCTCCCAGGTTCCCGGCCCAACGAAAGCCCCCAGACCCAAATTGAGAGGGGCTGCTTGGGGGCCCCCTGGGGGCCCTTCAGGCCAGCTAGGTCTTTGGGTCCTGGCTCCTTCGCTTTGGGAGCTGTTGCTGCAGTTGGGCATGTTGGCCGGAGAGTGCTTCTCGGGCCGCGAACTGCAACCTTGCAGGATTCTCCCAGGTTCCCGGCCCAACGAAAGCCCCCAGACCCAAATTGAGAGGGGCTGCTTGGGGCCCCCATGGGGGCCCTTCAGGCCAGCTAGGTCTTTGGGTCCTGGCTCCTTCGCTTTGGGAGCTGTTGCTGCAGTTGGGCATGTTGGCCGGAGAGTGCTTCTCGGGCCGCGAACTGCAACCTTGCAGGTACCTCCCAGGTTCCCGGCCCAACGAAAACCCCCAGACCCAAATGGAGAGGGGCTGCTTGGGGGCCCCCTGGGGGCCCTTCAGGCCAGCTAGGTCTTTGAGTCCTGGCTCCTTCGCTTTGGGAGCTGTTGCTGCAGTTGGGCATGTTGGCCGGAGAGTGCTTCTCGGGCCGCGAACTGTAACTTGCAGGTACCTCTCAGGTATACATGCTCAACGAAAGCCCCCAGACCCAAATGGAGAGGGGCTGCTTGGTGGCCTTCTGGGGGCCCTTCAGGACAGCTAAGTCTTTGGGTCCTGGCTCCTTCGCTTTGGGAGCTGTTGCTGGATATTTGGCATGTTGGCCGGAGAGTGCTTCTCGGGCCGCGAACTGCAACCTTGCTGGTATCTCCCAGGTTCTCAGCCTAAAGAAAGCCCCCAGACCCAAATTGAGAGGGGCTACTTGGGGGCCCCCTGGGGGCCCTTCAGGCCAGCTAGGTCTTTGGGTCCTGGCTCCTTCGCTTTGGGAGCTGTTGCTGCAGTTGGGCATGTTGGCCGGAGAGTGCTTCTCGGGCCGCGAACTGCAACCTTGCAGGATTCTCCCAGGTTACCGGCCCAACTAAAGCCCCCGACCCAAATGGAGAGGAGCTCCTTGGGGGCCCCCTGGTGGCCCTTCAGGCCAGCCAAGTCTTTGGGTCCTGGCTCCTTCGGTTTGGGAGCTGTTGCTGCAGTTGGGCATGTTGGCCGGAGAGTGCTTCTCGGGCTGCGAACTGCAACCTTGCAGGAATCTCCCAGGTTCCCGGCCCAACGAAAGCCCCCAGACCCAAATGGAGAGGGGCTGCTTGGGGGCCCCCTGGGGGCCCTTCAGGCCAGCTAGGTCTTTGGGTCCTGGCTCCTTCGGTTTGGGAGCTGTTGCTGCAGTTGGGCATGTTGGCCGGAGAGTGCTTCTCGGGCCGCGAACTGTAACCTTGCAGGATTCTCCCAGGTTCCCGGCACAACGAAAGCCCCCAGACCCAAATTGAGAGGGGCTGCTTGGGGCCCCCCTGGGGGCCCTTCAGGCCAGCTAGGTCTTTGGGTCCTGGCTCCTTCGGTTTGGGAGCTGTTGCTGCAGTTGGGCATGTTGGCCGGAGAGTGCTTCTCGGGCCGCGAACTGCAACCTTGCAGGATTCTCCCAGGTTCCCGGCCCAACGAAAGCCCCCAGACCCAAATGGAGAGGGGCTGCTTGGGGCCCCCCTGGGGGCCCTTCAGGCCAGCTAGGTCTTTGGGTCCTGGCTCCTTCGCTTTGGGAGCTGTTGCTGCAGTTGGGCATGTTGGCCGGAGAGTGCTTCTCGGGCCGCGAACTGTAACTTGCAGGTACATCTCAGGTATCCATGCCCAACGAAAGCCCCCAGACCCAAATGGAGAGGGGCTGCTTGGTGGCCTTCTGGGGGCCCTTCAGGCCAGCTAGGTCTTTGGGTCCTGGCTCCTTCGCTTTGGGAGCTGTTGCTGCAGTTGGGCATGTTGGCCGGAGAGTGCTTCTCGGGCCGCGAACTGCAACCTTGCATGAATCTCCCAGATTCTCAGCCTAAAGAAAGCCCCCAGACCCAAATGGAGAGGGGCTGCTTGGGGGCCCCCTGGGGGCCCTTCAGGCCAGCTAGGTCTTTGGGTCCTGGCTCCTTCGCTTTGGGAGCTGTTGCTGCAGTTGGGCATGTTGGCCGGAGAGTGCTTCTCGGGCCGTGAACTGCAACCTTGCATGAATCTCCCAGGTTCCCCGCCCAACGAAAGCCCCCAGACCCAAATGGAGAGGGGCTGCTTGGGGGCCCCCTGGGGGCCCTTCAGGCCAGCTAGGTCTTTGGGTCCTGGCTCCTTCGCTTTGGGAGCTGTTGCTGCAGTTGGGCATGTTGGCCGGAGAGTGCTTCTCGGGCCGCGAACTGTAACCTTGCAGGTACCTCCCAGGTATACATGCCCAACGAAAGCCCCCAGACCCAAATTGAGAGGGGCTGCTTGGGGGCCCCCTGGGGGCCCTTCAGGCCAGCTAGGTCTTTGGGTCCTGGCTCCTTCGGTTTGGGAGCTGTTGCTGCAGTTGGGCATGTTGGCCGGAGAGTGCTTCTCGGGCCGCGAACTGCAACCTTGCAGGATTCTCCCAGGTTCCCGGCCCAACGAAAGCCCCGAGACCCAAATTGAGAGGGGCTGCTTGGGGCCCCCCTGGGGGCCCTTCAGGCCAGCTAGGTCTTTGTGTCCTGGCTCCTTCGGTTTGGGAGCTGTTGCTGCAGTTGGGCATGTTGGCCGGAGAGTGCTTCTCGGGCTGCGAACTGCAACCTTGCAGGTAGCTCCCAAGTCCCAGGCCCAACAAAAGCCCCCAGACCCAAATGGAGAGGGGCTGCTTGGGGGCCCCCTGGGGGCCCTTCAGGCCAGCTAGGTCTTTGGGTCCTGGCTCCTTCGGTTTGGGAGCTGTTGCTGCAGTTGTGCATGTTAGCCGGAGAGTGCTTCTCGGGCCGCGAACTGTAACTTGCAGGTACATCTCAGGTATACATGCTCAACGAAAGCCCCCAGACCCAAATGGAGAGGGGCTGCTTGGTGGCCTTCAGGGGGCCCTTCAGGCCATCTAAGTCTTTGGGTCCTGGCTCCTTCGCTTTGGGAGCTGTTGCTGCAGTTGGGCATGTTGGCCGGAGAGTGCTTCTCGGGCCGCGAACTGCAACCTTGCTGGTATCTCCCAGGTTCTCAGCCTAAAGAAAGCCCCCAGACCCAAATGGAGAGGGGCTGCTTGGGGGCCCCCTGGGGGCCCTTCAGGCCAGCTAGGTCTTTGTGTCCTGGCTCCTTCGCTTTGGGAGCTGTTGCTGCAGTTGGGCATGTTGGCCGGAGAGTGCTTCTCGGGCCGCGAACTGCAACCTTGCAGGATTCTCCCAGGTTCCCGGCCCAACGAAAGCCCCCAGACCCAAATTGAGAGGGGCTGCTTGGGGGCCCCCTGGGGGCCCTTCAGGCCAGCTAGGTCTTTGTGTCCTGGCTCATTCGGTTTGGGAGCTGTTGCTGACGTTGGGCATGTTGGCCGGAGAGTGCTTCTCGGGCCGCGAACTGCAACCTTGCAGGAATCTCCCAGGTTCCCGGCCCAAAGAAAGACCCCAGACCCAAATGGAGAGGGGCTGCTTGGGGGCCCCCTGGGGGCCCTTCAGGCCAGCTAGGTCTTTGGGTCCTGGCTCCTTCGGTTTGGGAGCTGTTGCTGCAGTTGAGCATGTTGGCCGGAGAGTGCTTCTCGGGCCGCGAACTGCAACCTTGCATGAATCTCCCAGGTTCCCCGCCCAACGAAAGCCCCCAGAACCAAATGAGAGGGGCTGCTTGGGGCCCCCCTGGGGGCCCTTCAGGCCAGCTAGGTCTTTGTGTCCTGGCTCCTTCGGTTTGGGAGCTGTTGCTGCAGTTGTGCATGTTGGCCGGAGAGTGCTTCTCGGGCCGCGAACTGTAACCTTGCAGGTACCTCCCAGGTATACATGCCCAACGAAAGCCCCCAGACCCAAATTGAGAGGGGCTGCTTGGGGGCCCCCTGGGGGCCCTTCAGGCCAGCTAGGTCTTTGTGTCCTGGCTCCTTCGGTTTGGGAGCTGTTGCTGCAGTTGGGCATGTTGGCCGGAGAGTGCTTCTCGGGCCGCGAACTGCAACCTTGCAGGATTCTCCCAGGTTCCCGGCCCAACGAAAGCCCCCAGACCCAAATTGAGAGGGGCTGCTTGGGGGCCCCCTGGGGGCCCTTCAGGCCAGCTAGGTCTTTGGGTCCTGGCTCCTTCGGTTTGGGAGCTGTTGCTGCAGTTGGGCATGTTGGCCGGAGAGTGCTTCTCGGGCCGCGAACTGCAACCTTGCAGGAATCTCCCAGGTTCCCGGCCCAACGAAAGCCCCCAGACCCAAATTGAGAGGGGCTGCTTGGGGCCCCCCTGGGGGCCCTTCAGGCCAGCTAGGTCTTTGGGTCCTGGCTCCTTCGGTTTGGGAGCTGTTGCTGCAGTTGGGCATGTTGGCCGGAGAGTGCTTCTCGGGCCGCGAACTGCAACCTTGCATGAATCTCCCAGGTTCCCCGCCCAACGAAAGCCCCCAGACCCAAATGAGAGGGGCTGCTTGGGGCCCCCCTGGGGGCCCTTCAGGCCAGCTAGGTCTTTGTGTCCTGGCTCCTTCGGTTTGGGAGCTGTTGCTGCAGTTGGGCATGTTGGCCGGAGAGTGCTTCTCGGGCCTCGAACTGTAACCTTGCAGGTACCTCCCAGGTATACATGCCCAACGAAAGCCCCCAGACCCAAATTGAAAGGGGCTGCTTGGTGGCCCCCTGGGGGCCCTTCAGGCCAGCTAGGTCTTTGTGTCCTGGCTCCTTCGCTTTGGGAGCTGTTGCTGCAGTTGGGCATGTTGGCCGGAGAGTGCTTCTCGGGCCGCGAACTGCAAACTTGCAGGATTCTCCCAGGTTCCCGGCCCAACGAAAGCCCCCAGACCCAAATGGAGAGGGGCTGCTTGGGGGCCCCCTGGGGGCCCTTCAGGCCAGCTAGGTCTTTGGGTCCTGGCTCCTTCGGTTTGGGAGTTGTTGCTGCAGTTGGGCATGTTGGCCGGAGAGTGCTTCTCGGGCCGCGAACTGCAACCTTGCAGGTACCTCCCAGGTTCCCGGCCCAACGAAAGCCCCCAGACCCAAATTGAGAGGGGCTGCTTGGGGCCCCCCTGGGGGCCCTTCAGGCCAGCTAGGTCTTTGGGTCCTGGCTCCTTCGGTTTGGGAGCTGTTGCTGCAGTTGGGCATGTTGGCCGGAGAGTGCTTCTCGGGCCGCGAACTGCAACCTTGCAGGAATCTCCCAGGTTCCATGCCCAACGAAAGCCCCCAGACCCAAATGGAGAGGGGCTGCTTGGGGCCCCCCTGGGGGCCCTTCAGGCCAGCTAGGTCTTTGGGTCCTGGCTCCTTCGCTTTGGGTGCTGTTGCTGCAGTTGGGCATGATGGCCGGAGAGTGCTTCTCGGGCCGCGAACTGCAACCTTGCAGGAATCTCCCAGGTTCCCGGCCCAACGAAAGCCCCCAGACCCAAATTGAGAGGGGCTGCTTGGGGGCCCCCTGGGGGCCCTTCAGGCCAGCTAGGTCTTTGGGTCCTGGCTCCTTCGCTTTGGGAGCTGTTGCTGCAGTTGGGCATGTTGGCCGGAGAGTGCTTCTCGGGCCGCGAACTGCAACCTTGCAGGAATCTCCCAGGTTCCCGGCCCAACGAAAGCCCCCAGACCCAAATGGAGAGGGGCTGCTTGGGGGACCCCTGGGGGCCCTTCAGGCCAGCTAGGTCTTTGGGTCCTGGCTCCTTCGCTTTGGGAGCTGTTGCTGCAGTTGGGCATGTTGGCCGGAGAGTGCTTCTCGGGCCGCGAACTGCAACCTTGCAGGAATCTCCCAGGTTCCCGGCCCAACGAAAGCCCCCAGACCCAAATTGAGAGGGGCTGCTTGGGGGCCTCCTGGGGGCCCTTCAGGCCAGCTAGGTCTTTGGGTCCTGGCTCCTTCGCTTTGGGAGCTGTTGCTGCAGTTGGGCATGTTGGCCGGAGAGTGCTTCTCGGGCCGCGAACTGCAACCTTGCAGGATTCTCCCAGGTTCCCGGCCCAACGAAAGCCCCCAGACCCAAATGGAGAGGGGCTGCTTGGGGGCCCCCTGGGGGCCCTTCAGGCCAGCTAGGTCTTTGGGTCCTGGCTCCTTCGCTTTGGGAGCTGTTGCTGCAGTTGGGCATGTTGGCCGGAGAGTGCTTCTCGGGCCGCGAACTGCAACCTTGCAGGAATCTCCCAGGTTCCCGGCCCAACAAAAGCCCCCAGACCCAAATTGAGAGGGGCTGCTTGGGGGCCCCGTGGGGGCACTTCAGGCCACCTAGCTCTTTGGGTCCTGGCTCCTTCGGTTTGGGAGCTGTTGCTGCAGTTGAGCATGTTGGCCGGAGAGTGCTTCTCGGGCCGCGAACTGTAACCTTGCAGGTACCTCTCAGGTATCCATGCCCAACGAAAGCCCCCAGACCCAAATGGAGAGGGGCTGCTTGGTGGCCCCCTGGGGGCCCTTCAGGCCAGCTAGGTCTTTGTGTCCTGGCTCCTTCGGTTTGGGAGCTGTTGCTGCAGTTGGGCATGTTGGCCGGAGAGTGCTTCTCGGGCCGCGAAATGTAACCTTGCAGGTACCTCCCAGGTATACATGCCCAACGAAAGCCCCCAGACCCAAATTGAGAGGGGCTGCTTGGGGGCCCCCTGGGGGCCCTTCAGGCCAGCTAGGTCTTTGTGTCCTGGCTCCTTCGCTTTGGGAGCTGTTGCTGCAGTTGGGCATGTTGGCCGGAGAGTGCTTCTCGGGCCGCGAACTGCAACCTTGCAGGATTCTCCCAGGTTCCCGGCCCAACAAAAGCCCCCAGACCCAAATTGAGAGGGGCTGCTTGGGGGCCCCCTGGGGGCCCTTCAGGCCAGCTAGGTCTTTGGGTCCTGGCTCCTTCGGTTTGGGAGCTGTTGCTGCAGTTGGGCATGTTGGGCGGAGAGTGCTTCTCGGGCCGCGAACTGCAACCTTGCAGGAATCTCCCAGGTTCCCGGCCCAACGAAAGCCCCCAGACCCAAATGGAGAGGGGCTGCTTGGGGCC
Source organism: Gallinula chloropus (assembly GCF_964237585.1). NCBI lineage: Eukaryota > Metazoa > Chordata > Aves > Gruiformes > Rallidae > Gallinula > Gallinula chloropus. Next base: position 175,047 of record NW_028168386.1, read on the forward strand.
CCCCTTGGGGCCCTTCAGGCCAGCTAGGTCTTTGGGTCCTGGCTCCTTCGCTTTGGGAGCTGTTGCTGGATATTTGGCATGTTGGCCGGAGAGTGCTTCTCGGGCCGCGAACTGCAACCTTGCAGGAATCTCCCAGGTTCCCCGCCCAACGAAAGCCCCCAGACCCAAATGGAGAGGGGCTGCTTGGGGGCCCCCTAGGGGCCCTTCAGGCCAGCTAGGTCTTTGGGTCCTGGCTCCTTCGCTTTGGGAGCTGTTGCTGCAGTTGGGCATGTTGGCCGGAGAGTGCTTCTCGGGCCGCGAACTGCAACCTTGCAGGTACCTCCCAGGTTCCCGGCCCAACGAAAGCCCCCAGACCCAAATTGAGAGGGGCTGCTTGGGGGCCCCCTGGGGGCCCTTCAGGCCAGCTAGGTCTTTGGGTCCTGGCTCCTTCGCTTTGGGAGCTGTTGCTGCAGTTGGGCATGTTGGCCGGAGAGTGGTTCTCGGGCTGCGAACTGCAACCTTGCAGGTAGCTCCCAAGTCCCAGGCCCAACGAAAACCCCCAGACCCAAATGGAGAGGGGCTGCTTGGGGGCCCCCTGGGGGCCCTTCAGGCCAGCTAGGTCTTTGGGTCCTGGCTCCTTCGCTTTGGGAGCTGTTGCTGCAGTTGGGCATGTTAGCCGGAGAGTGCTTCTCGGGCCGCGAACTGTAACTTGCAGGTACATCTCAGGTATACATGCTCAACGAAAGCCCCCAGACCCAAATGGAGAGGGGCTGCTTGGTGGCCTTCTGGGGGCCCTTCAGGCCAGCTAAGTCTTTGGGTCCTGGCTCCTTCGCTTTGGGAGCTGTTGCTGCAGTTGGGCATGTTGGCCGGAGAGTGCTTCTCGGGCCGCGAACTGCAACCTTGCTGGTATCTCCCAGGTTCTCAGCATAAAGAAAGCCCCCAGACCCAAATGGAGAGGGTCTGCTTGGGGGCCCCCTGGGGGCCCTTCAGGCCAGCTAGGTCTTTGGGTCCTGGCTCCTTCGCTTTGGGAGCTGTTGCTGCAGTTGGGCATGTTGGCCGGAGAGTGCTTCTCGGGCCGCGAACTGCAACCTTGCAGGATTCTCCCAGGTTCCCGGCCCAACGAAAGCCCCCAGACCCAAATTGAGAGGGGCTGCTTGGGGGCCCCCTGGGGGCCCTTCAGGCCAGCTAGGTCTTTGTGTCCTGGCTCATTCGGTTTGGGAGCTGTTGCTGCAGTTGGGCATGTTGGCCGGAGAGTGCTTCTCGGGCCGCGAACTGCAACCTTGCAGGAATCTCCCAGGTTCCCAGCCCAACGAAAGACCCCAGACCCAAATGGAGAGGGGCTGCTTGGGGGCCCCCTGGGGGCCCTTCAGGCCAGCTAGGTCTTTGGGTCCTGGCTCCTTCGCTTTGGGAGCTGTTGCTGCAGTTGGGCATGTTGGCCAGAGAGTGCTTCTCGGGCCGCGAACTGCAACCTTGCATGAATCTCCCAGGTTCCCCGCCCAACGAAAGCCCCCAGACCCAAATGAGAGGGGCTGCTTGGGGCCCCCCTGGGGGCCCTTCAGGCCAGCTAGGTCTTTGTGTCCTGGCTCCTTCGGTTTGGGAGCTGTTGCTGCAGTTGGGCATGTTGGCCGGAGAGTGCTTCTCGGGCCTCGAACTGTAACCTTGCAGGTACCTCCCAGGTATACATGCCCAACGAAAGCCCCCAGACCCAAATTGAAAGGGGCTGCTTGGTGGCCCCCTGGGGGCCCTTCAGGCCAGCTAGGTCTTTGTGTCCTGGCTCCTTCGCTTTGGGAGCTGTTGCTGCAGTTGGGCATGTTGGCCGGAGAGTGCTTCTCGGGCCGCGAACTGCAACCTTGCAGGATTCTCCCAGGTTCCCGGCCCAACGAAAGCCCCCAGACCCAAATTGAGAGGGGCTGCTTGGGGGCCCCCTGGGGGCCCTTCAGGCCAGCTAGGTCTTTGGGTCCTGGCTCCTTCGGTTTGGGAGCTGTTGCTGCAGTTGGGCATGTTGGCCGGAGAGTGCTTCTCGGGCCGCGAACTGCAACCTTGCAGGAATCTCCCAGGTTCCATGCCCAACGAAAGCCCCCAGACCCAAATGGAGAGGGGCTGCTTGGGGCCCCCCTGGGGTCCCTTCAGGCCAGCTAGGTCTTTGGGTCCTGGCTCCTTCGCTTTGGGTGCTGTTGCTGCAGTTGGGCATGATGGCCGGAGAGTGCTTCTCGGGCCGCGAACTGCAACCTTGCAGGAATCTCCCAGGTTCCCGGCCCAACGAAAGCCCCCAGACCCAAATTGAGAGGGGCTGCTTGGGGGCCCCCTGGGGGCCCTTCAGGCCAGCTAGGTCTTTGGGTCCTGGCTCCTTCGGTTTGGGAGCTGTTGCTGCAGTTGGGCATGTTGGCCGGAGAGTGCTTCTCGGGCCGCGAACTGCAACCTTGCAGGAATCTCCCAGGTTCCCGGCCCAACGAAAGCCCCCAGACCCAAATGGAGAGGGGCTGCTTGGGGGCCCCCTGGGGGCCCTTCAGGCCAGCTAGGTCTTTGGGTCCTGGCTCCTTCGGTTTGGGAGCTGTTGCTGCAGTTGGGCATGTTGGCCGGAGAGTGCTTCTCGGGCCGTGAACTGCAACCTTGCAGGAATCTCCCAGGTTCCCGGCCCAACGAAAGCCCCCAGACCCAAATTGAGAGGGGCTGCTTGGTGGCCTCCTGGGGGCCCTTCAGGCCAGCTAGGTCTTTGGGTCCTGGCTCCTTCGCTTTGGGAGCTGTTGCTGCAGTTGGGCATGTTGGCCGGAGAGTGCTTCTCGGGCCGCGAACTGCAACCTTGCAGGATTCTCCCAGGTTCCCGGCCCAACGAAAGCCCCCAGACCCAAATGGAGAGGGGCTGCTTGGGGGCCCCCTGGGGGCCCTTCAGGCCAGCTAGGTCTTTGGGTCCTGGCTCCTTCGGTTTGGGAGCTGTTGCTGCAGTTGGGCATGTTGGCCGGAGAGTGCTTCTCGGGCCGCGAACTGCAACCTTGCAGGAATCTCCCAGGTTCCCGGCCCAACAAAAGCCCCCAGACCCAAATTGAGAGGGGCTGCTTGGGGGCCCCGTGGGGGCACTTCAGGCCACCTAGCTCTTTGGGTCCTGGCTCCTTCGGTTTGGGAGCTGTTGCTGCAGTTGAGCATGTTGGCCGGAGAGTGCTTCTCGGGCCGCGAACTGTAACCTTGCAGGTACCTCTCAGGTATCCATGCCCAACGAAAGCCCCCAGACCCAAATGGAGAGGGGCTGCTTGGTGGCCCCCTGGGGGCCCTTCAGGCCAGCTAGGTCTTTGGGTCCTGGCTCCTTCGCTTTGGGAGCTGTTGCTGCAGTTGTGCATGTTGGCCGGAGAGTGCTTCTCGGGCCGCGAACTGCAACCTTGCAGGTACCTCCCAGGTTCCTGGCCCAACGAAAGCCCCCAGACCCAAATGGAGAGGGGCTGCTTGGGGGCCCCCTGGGGGCCCTTCAGGCCAGCTAGGTCTTTGGGTCCTGGCTCCTTCGGTTTGGGAGCTGTTGCTGCAGTTGGGCATGTTGGCCGGAGAGTGCTTCTCGGGCCGCGAACTGCAACCTTGAAGGAATCTCCCAGGTTCCCGGCCCAACGAAAGCCCCCAGACTCAAATTGAGAGGGGCTGCTTGGGGGCCCCCTGGGGGCCCTTCAGGCCAGCTAGGTCTTTGGGTCCTGGCTCCTTCGCTTTGGGAGCTGTTGCTGCAGTTGGGCATGTTGGCCGGAGAGTGCTTCTCCGGCCGCGAACTGCAACCTTGCAGGTACCTCTCAGGTTCCCGGCCCAACGAAAACCCCCAGACCCAAATGGAGAGGGGCTGCTTGGGGGCCCCCTGGGGGCCCTTCAGGCCAGCTAGGTCTTTGGGTCCTGGCTCCTTCGGTTTGGGAGCTGTTGCTGCAGTTGGGCATGTTGGCCGGAGAGTGCTTCTCGGGCCGCGAACTGTAACCTTGCAGGTACCTCTCAGGTATCCATGCCCAACGAAAGCCCCCAGACCCAAATTGAGAGGGGCTGCTTGGGGCACCCCTGGGGGCCCTTCAGGCCAGCTAGGTCTTTGGGTCCTGGCTCCTTCGCTTTGGGAGCTGTTGCTGCAGTTGGGCATGTTGGCCGGAGAGTGCTTCTCGGGCCGCGAACTGCAACCTTGCAGGAATCTCCCAGGTTCCATGCCCAACGAAAGCCCCCAGACCCAAATGGAGAGGGGCTGCTTGGGGGCCCCCTGGGGGCCCTTCAGGCCAGCTAGGTCTTTGGGTCCTGGCTCCTTCGCTTTGGGAGCTGTTGCTGCAGTTGGGCATGCTGGCCGGAGAGTGCTTCTCCGGCCACTAACTGCAACCTTGCAGGATTCTCCAAGGTTCCCGGCCCAACGAAAGCCCCCAGACCCAAATTGAGAGGGGCTGCTTGGGGGCCCCCTGGGGGCCCTTCAGGCCAGCTAGGTCTTTGGGTCCTGGCTCCTTCGGTTTGGGAGCTGTTGCTGCAGTTGTGCATGTTGGCCGGAGAGTGCTTCTCCGGCCGCGAACTGCAACCTTGCAGGAATCTCCCAGGTTCCCAGCCCAACGAAAGCCCCCAGACCCAAATGGAGAGGGGCTGCTTGGGGCCCCCCTGGGGGCCCTTCAGGCCAGCTAGGTCTTTGGGTCCTGGCTCCTTCGGTTTGGGAGCTGTTGCTGCAGTTGGGCATGTTGGCCGGAGAGTGCTTCTCGGGCCGCGAACTGCAACCTTGCAGGAATCTCCCAGGTTCCCGGCCCAACGAAAACCCCCAGACCCAAATGGAGAGGGGCTGCTTGGGGGCCCCCTGGTGCCCCTTCAGGCCAGCTAGGTCTTTGGGTCCTGGCTCCTTCGCTTTGGGAGCTGTTGCTGCAGTTGGGCATGTTGGCCGGAGAGTGCTTCTCGGGCCGCGAACTGTAACTTGCAGGTACCTCTCAGGTATACATGCCCAACGAAAGCCCCCAGACCCAAATTGAGAGGGGCTGCTTGGGGCCCCCCTGGGGGCCCTTCAGGCCAGCTAGGTCTTTGGGTCCTGGCTCCTTCGGTTTGGGAGCTGTTGCTGCAGTTGGGCATGTTGGCCGGAGAGTGCTTCTCGGGCCGCGAACTGCAACCTTGCAGGAATCTCCCAGGTTCCATGCCCAACGAAAGCCCCCAGACCCAAATGGAGAGGGGCTGCTTGGGGGCCCCCTGGGGGCCCTTCAGGCCAGCTAGGTCTTTGGGTCCTGGCTCCTTCGCTTTGGGAGCTGTTGCTGCAGTTGGGCATGCTGGCCGGAGAGTGCTTCTCGGGCCGCGAACTGCAACCTTGCAGGATTCTCCCAGGTTCCCGGCCCAACGAAAGCCCCCAGACCCAAATGGAGAGGGGCTGCTTGGGGGCCCCCTGGGGGCCCTTCAGGCCAGCTAGGTCTTTGGGTCCTGGCTCCTTCGGTTTGGGAGCTGTTGCTGCAGTTGTGCATGTTGGCCGGAGAGTGCTTCTCCGGCCGCGAACTGCAACCTTGCAGGAATCTCCCAGGTTCCCAGCCCAACGAAAGCCCCCAGACCCAAATTGAGAGGGGCTGCTTGGGGCCCCCCTGGGGGCCCTTCAGGCCAGCTAGGTCTTTGGGTCCTGGCTCCTTCGGTTTGGGAGCTGTTGCTGCAGTTGGGCATGTTGGCCGGAGAGTGCTTCTCGGGCCGCGAACTGCAACCTTGCAGGAATCTCCCAGGTTCCCGGCCCAACGAAAACCCCCAGACCCAAATGGAGAGGGGCTGCTTGGGGGCCCCCTGGTGCCCCTTCAGGCCAGCTAGGTCTTTGGGTCCTGGCTCCTTCGCTTTGGGAGCTGTTGCTGCAGTTGGGCATGTTGGCCGGAGAGTGCTTCTCGGGCCGCGAACTGTAACTTGCAGGTACCTCTCAGGTATACATGCCCAACGAAAGCCCCCAGACCCAAATGGAGAGGGGCTACTTGGGGGCCTTCTGAGGGCCCTTCAGGCCAGCTAGGTCTTTGGGTCCTGGCTCCTTCGCTTTGGGAGCTGTTGCTGGATATTTGGCATGTTGGCCGGAGAGTGCTTCTCGGGCCGCGAACTGCAACCTTGCTGGTATCTCCCAGGTTCTCAGCCTAAAGAAAGCCCCCAGACCCAAATGGAGAGGGGCTGCTTGGGGGCCCCCTGGGGGCCCTTCAGGCCAGCTAGGTCTTTGGGTCCTGGCTCCTTCGGTTTGGGAGCTGTTGCTGCAGTTGGGCATGTTGGCCGGAGAGTGCTTCTCGGGCCGCGAACTGCAACCTTGCAGGAATCTCCCAGGTTCCCCGCCCAACGAAAGCCCCCAGACCCAAATGGAGAGGGGCTGCTTGGGGGCCCCCTGGGGGCCCTTCAGGCCAGCTAGGTCTTTGGGTCCTGGCTCCTTCGGTTTGGGAGCTGTTGCTGCAGTTGAGCATGTTGGCCGGAGAGTGCTTCTCGGGCCGTGAACTGTAATCTTGCAGGTACATCTCAGGTATCCATGCCCAACGAAAGCCCCCAGACCCAAATGGAGAGGGGCTGCTTGGGGGACCCCTGGGGGCCCTTCAGGCCAGCTAGGTCTTTGGGTCCTGGCTCCTTCGCTTTGGGAGCTGTTGCTGCAGTTGGGCATGTTGGCCGGAGAGTGCTTCTCGGGCCGCGAACTTCAACCTTGCAGGTACCTCTCAGGTATCCATGCCCAACGAAAGCCCCCAGACCCAAATGGAGATGGGCTGCTTCGGGGCCCCCTGGGGGCCCTTCAGGCCAGCTAGGTCTTTGGGTCCTGGCTCCTTCGCTTTGGGAGCTGTTGCTGCAGTTGGGCATGTTGGCCGGAGAGTGCTTCTCGGGCCGCGAACTGCAACCTTGCAGGAATCTCCCAGGTTCCCGGCCCAACGAAAGCCCCCAGACCCAAATGGAGAGGGGCTGCTTGGGGGCCCCCTGGGGGCCCTTCAGGCCAGCTAGGTCTTTGGGTCCTGGCTCCTTCGCTTTGGGAGCTGTTGCTGCAGTTGGGCATGTTGGCCGGAGAGTGCTTCTCGGGCCGCGAACTGCAACCTTGCAGGTACCTCCCAGGTTCCCGGCCCAACGAAAACCCCCAGACCCAAATGGAGAGGGGCTGCTTGGGAGCCCCCTGGGGGCCCTTCAGGCCAGCTAGGTCTTTGGGTCCTGGCTCCTTCGCTTTGGGAGCTGTTGCTGCAGTTGGGCATGTTGGCCGGAGAGTGCTTCTCCGGCCGCGAACTGCAACCTTGCAGGAATCTCCCAGGTTCCCGGCCCAACGAAAGCCCCCAGACCCAAATGGAGAGGGGCTGCTTGGGGGCCCCCTGGGGGCCCTTCAGGCCACCTAGGTCTTTGGGTCCTGGCTCCTTCGGTTTGGGAGCTGTTGCTGCAGTTGGGCATGTTGGCCGGAGAGTGCTTCTCGGGCCGCGAACTGCAACCTTGCATGAATCTCCCAGGTACCCCGCCCAACGAAAGCCCCCAGACCCAAATGGAGAGGGGCTGCTTGGGGACCCCCTGGGGGCACTTCAGGCCAGCTAGGTCTTTGGGTCCTGGCTCCTTCGCTTTGGGAGCTGTTGCTGCAGTTGGGCATGTTGGCCGGAGAGTGCTTCTCGGGCCGCGAACTGTAACCTTGCAGGTACCTCTCAGGTATACATGCCCAACGAAAGCCCCCAGACCCAAATTGAGAGGGGCTACTTGGGGGCCCCCTGGGGGCCCTTCAGGCCAGCTAGGTCTTTGGGTCCTGGCTCCTTCGGTTTGGGAGCTGTTGCTGCAGTTGGGCATGTTGGCCGGAGAGTGCTTCTCGGGCCGCGAACTGCAACCTTGCATGAATCTCCCAGGTTCCCCGCCCAACGAAAGCCCCCAGACCCAAATGGAGAGGGGCTGCTTGGGGGCCCCCTGGGGGCCCTTCAGGCCAGCTAGGTCTTTGGGTCCTGGCTCCTTCGCTTTGGGAGCTGTTGCTGCAGTTGGACATGTTGGCCGGAGAGTGCTTCTCGGGCCGCGAACTGTAACCTTGCAGGTACCTCTCAGGTATACCGCCCAACGAAAGCCCCCAGACCCAAATTGAGAGGGGCTACTTGGGGGCCCCCTGGGGGCCCTTCAGGCCAGCTAGGTCTTTGTGTCCTGGCTCCTTCGGTTTGGGAGCTGTTGCTGCAGTTGGGCATGTTGGCCGGAGAGTGCTTCTCGGGCCTCGAACATTAACTTGCAGGTACATCTCAGGTATCCATGCCCAACGAAAGCCCCCAGACCCAAATGGAGAGGGGCTGCTTGGGGGCCCCCTGGGGGCCCTTCAGGCCAGCTAGGTCTTTGTGTCCTGGCTCCTTCGGTTTGGGAGCTGTTGCTGCAGTTGGGCATGTTGGCCGGAGAGTGCTTCTCGGGCCGCGAACTGTAACCTTGCAGGTACCTCCCAGGTATACATGCCCAACGAAAGCCCCCAGACCCAAATTGAGAGGGGCTGCTTGGGGGCCCACTGGGGGCACTTCAGGCCAGCTAGGTCTTTGTGTCCTGGCTCCTTCGCTTTGGGAGCTGTTGCTGCAGTTGTGCATGTTGGCCGGAGAGTGCTTCTCGGGCCGCGAACTGCAACCTTGCAGGATTCTCCCAGGTTCCCGGCCCAACGAAAGCCCCCAGACCCAAATTGAGAGGGGCTGCTTGGGGGCCCCCTGGGGGCCCTTCAGGCCAGCTAGGTCTTTGGGTCCTGGCTCCTTCGGTTTGGGAGCTGTTGCTGCAGTTGGGCATGTTGGCCGGAGAGTGCTTCTCGGGCCGCGAACTGCAAACTTGCAGGATTCTCCCAGGTTCCCGGCCCAACGAAAGCCCCCAGACCCAAATGGAGAGGGGCTGCTTGGGGGCCCCCTGGGGGCCCTTCAGGCCAGCTAGGTCTTTGGGTCCTGGCTCCTTCGGTTTGGGAGCTGTTGCTGCAGTTGGGCATGTTGGCCGGAGAGTGCTTCTCGGGCCGCGAACTGCAACCTTGCATGAATCTCCCAGGTTCCCGGCCCAACGAAAGCCCCCAGACCCAAATGGAGAGGGGCTGCTTGGGGGCCCCCTGGGGGCCCTTCAGGCCACCTAGCTCTTTGGGTCCTGGCTCCTTCGGTTTGGGAGCTGTTGCTGCAGTTGGGCATGTTGGCCGGAGAGTGCTTCTCGGGCCGCGAACTGCAACCTTGCATGAATCTCCCAGGTTCCCGGCCCAACGAAAGCCCCCAGACCCAAATTGAGAGGGGCTGCTTGGGGGCCCCCTGGGGGCCCTTCAGGCCACCTAGCTCTTTGGGTCCTGGCTCCTTCGGTTTGGGAGCTGTTGCTGCAGTTGAGCATGTTGGCCGGAGAGTGCTTCTCGGGCCGCGAACTGTAACCTTGCAGGTACCTCTCAGGTATCCATGCCCAACGAAAGCCCCCAGACCCAAATGGAGAGGGGCTGCTTGGTGGCCCCCTGGGGGCCCTTCAGGCCAGCTAGGTCTTTGGGTCCTGGCTCCTTCGCTTTGGGAGCTGTTGCTGCAGTTGGGCATGTTGGCCGGAGAGTGCTTCTCCGGCCGCGAACTGCAACCTTGCAGGAATCTCCCAGGTTCCCGGCCCAACGAAAGCCCCCAGACCCAAATGGAGAGGGGCTGCTTGGGGGCCCCCTGGTGCCCCTTCAGGCCAGCTAGGTCTTTGGGTCCTGGCTCCTTCGCTTTGGGAGCTGTTGCTGGATATTTGGCATGTTGGCCGGAGAGTGCTTCTCGGGCCGCGAACTGCAACCTTGCTGGTATCTCCCAGGTTCTCAGCCTAAAGAAAGCCCCCAGACCCAAATGGAGAGGGGCTGCTTGGGGGCCCCCTGGGGGCCCTTCAGGCCAGCTAGGTCTTTGGGTCCTGGCTCCTTCGCTTTGGGAGCTGTTGCTGCAGTTGGGCATGTTGGCCGGAGAGTGCTTCTCGGGCCGCGAACTGCAACCTTGCAGGAATCTCCCAGGTTCCCGGCCCAACGAAAGCCCCCAGACCCAAATGGAGAGGGGCTGCTTGGGGGCCCCCTGGGGGCCCTTCAGGCCAGCTAGGTCTTTGGGTCCTGGCTCCTTCGGTTTGGGAGCTGTTGCTGCAGTTGAGCATGTTGGCCGGAGAGTGCTTCTCGGACCGCGAACTGTAATCTTGCAGGTACATCTCAGGTATCCATGCCCAACGAAAGCCCCCAGACCCAAATGGAGAGGGGCTGCTTGGGGGACCCCTGGGGGCCCTTCAGGCCAGCTAGGTCTTTGGGTCCTGGCTCCTTCGCTTTGGGAGCTGTTGCTGCAGTTGGGCATGTTGGCCGGAGAGTGCTTCTCGGGCCGCGAACTGCAACCTTGCAGGTACCTCTCAGGTATCCATGCCCAACGAAAGCCCCCAGACCCAAATGGAGATGGGCTGCTTGGGGGCCCCCTGGGGGCCCTTCAGGCCAGCTAGGTCTTTGGGTCCTGGCTCCTTCGCTTTGGGAGCTGTTGCTGCAGTTGGGCATGTTGGCCGGAGAGTGCTTCTCGGGCCGCGAACTGCAACCTTGCAGGAATCTCCCAGGTTCCCGGCCCAACGAAAGCCCCCAGACCCAAATGGAGAGGGGCTGCTTGGGGGCCCCCTGGGGGCCCTTCAGGCCAGCTAGGTCTTTGGGTCCTGGCTCCTTCGGTTTGGGAGCTGTTGCTGCAGTTGGGCATGTTGGCCGGAGAGTGCTTCTCGGGCCGCGAACTGCAACCTTGCAGGTACCTCCCAGGTTCCCGGCCCAACGAAAACCCCCAGACCCAAATGGAGAGGGGCTGCTTGGGAGCCCCCTGGGGGCCCTTCAGGCCAGCTAGGTCTTTGGGTCCTGGCTCCTTCGGTTTGGGAGCTGTTGCTGCAGTTGGGCATGTTGGCCGGAGAGTGCTTCTCCGGCCGCGAACTGCAACCTTGCAGGAATCTCCCAGGTTCCCGGCCCAACGAAAGCCCCCAGACCCAAATTGAGAGGGGCTGCTTGGGGGCCCCCTGGGGGCCCTTCAGGCCAGCTAGGTCTTTGGGTCCTGGCTCCTTCGCTTTGGGAGCTGTTGCTGCAGTTGGGCATGTTGGCCGGAGAGTGCTTCTCGGGCCGCGAACTGCAACCTTGCATGAATCTCCCAGGTACCCCGCCCAACGAAAGCCCCCAGACCCAAATGGAGAGGGGCTGCTTGGGGGCCCCCTGGGGGCCCTTCAGGCCAGCTAGGTCTTTGGGTCCTGGCTCCTTCGCTTTGGGAGCTGTTGCTGCAGTTGGGCATGTTGGCCGGAGAGTGCTTCTCGGGCCGCGCACTGTAACCTTGCAGGTACCTCTCAGGTATACATGCCCAACGAAAGCCCCCAGACCCAAATGGAGAGGGGCTGCTTGGGGGCCCCCTGGGGGCCCTTCAGGCCAGCTAGGTCTTTGGGTCCTGGCTCCTTCGGTTTGGGAGCTGTTGCTGCAGTTGGGCATGTTGGCCGGAGAGTGCTTCTCGGGCCGCGAACTGCAACCTTGCAGGATTCTCCCAGGTTACCGGCCCAACTAAAGCCCCCAGACCCAAATGGAGAGGGGCTGCTTGGGGGCCCCCTGGGGGCCCTTCAGGCCAGCTAGGTCTTTGGGTCCTGGCTCCTTCGGTTTGGGAGCTGTTGCTGCAGTTGGGCATGTTGGCCGGAGAGTGCTTCTCGGGCTGCGAACTGCAACCTTGCAGGAATCTCCCAGGTTCCATGCCCAACGAAAGCCCCCAGACCCAAATTGAGAGGGGCTGCTTGGGGGCCCCCTGGGGGCCCTTCAGGCCAGCTAGGTCTTTGTGTCCTGGCTCCTTCGCTTTGGGAGCTGTTGCTGCAGTTGGGCATGTTGGCCGGAGAGTGCTTCTCGGGCCGCGAACTGCAACCTTGCAGGATTCTCCCAGGTTCCCGGCCCAACGAAAGCCCCCAGACCCAAATTGAGAGGGGCTGCTTGGGGGCCCCCTGGGGGCCCTTCACACAGCTAGGTCTTTGGGTCCTGGCTCCTTCGGTTTGGGAGCTGTTGCTGCAGTTGTGCATGTTGGCCGGAGAGTGCTTCTCGGGCCGCGAACTGCAACCTTGCAGGATTCTCCCAGGTTCCCGGCCCAACGAAAGCCTCCAGACCCAAATGGAGAGGGGCTGCTTGGGGCCCCCCTGGGGGCCCTTCAGGCCAGCTAGGTCTTTGTGTCCTGGCTCCTTCGGTTTGGGAGCTGTTGCTGCAGTTGGGCATGTTGGCCGGAGAGTGCTTCTCGGGCCGCGAACTGCAACCTTGCAGGTACCTCCCAGGTTCCCGGCCCAACGAAAACCCCCAGACCCAAATGGAGAGGGGCTGCTTGGGAGCCCCCTGGGGGCCCTTCAGGCCAGCTAGGTCTTTGGGTCCTGGCTCCTTCGGTTTGGGAGCTGTTGCTGCAGTTGGGCATGTTGGCCGGAGAGTGCTTCTCCGGCCGCGAACTGCAACCTTGCAGGAATCTCCCAGGTTCCCGGCCCAACGAAAGCCCCCAGACCCAAATTGAGAGGGGCTGCTTGGGGGCCCCCTGGGGGCCCTTCAGGCCAGCTAGGTCTTTGGGTCCTGGCTCCTTCGCTTTGGGAGCTGTTGCTGCAGTTGGGCATGTTGGCCGGAGAGTGCTTCTCGGGCCGCGAACTGCAACCTTGCATGAATCTCCCAGGTACCCCGCCCAACGAAAGCCCCCAGACCCAAATGGAGAGGGGCTGCTTGGGGGCCCCCTGGGGGCCCTTCAGGCCAGCTAGGTCTTTGGGTCCTGGCTCCTTCGCTTTGGGAGCTGTTGCTGCAGTTGGGCATGTTGGCCGGAGAGTGCTTCTCGGGCCGCGAACTGTAACCTTGCAGGTACCTCTCAGGTATACATGCCCAACGAAAGCCCCCAGACCCAAATGGAGAGGGGCTGCTTGGGGGCCCCCTGGGGGCCCTTCAGGCCAGCTAGGTCTTTGGGTCCTGGCTCCTTCGGTTTGGGAGCTGTTGCTGCAGTTGGGCATGTTGGCCGGAGAGTGCTTCTCGGGCCGCGAACTGCAACCTTGCAGGATTCTCCCAGGTTACCGGCCCAACTAAAGCCCCCAGACCCAAATGGAGAGGGGCTGCTTGGGGGCCCCCTGGGGGCCCTTCAGGCCAGCTAGGTCTTTGGGTCCTGGCTCCTTCGGTTTGGGAGCTGTTGCTGCAGTTGGGCATGTTGGCCGGAGAGTGCTTCTCGGGCTGCGAACTGCAACCTTGCAGGAATCTCCCAGGTTCCATGCCCAACGAAAGCCCCCAGACCCAAATTGAGAGGGGCTGCTTGGGGGCCCCCTGGGGGCCCTTCAGGCCAGCTAGGTCTTTGTGTCCTGGCTCCTTCGCTTTGGGAGCTGTTGCTGCAGTTGGGCATGTTGGCCGGAGAGTGCTTCTCGGGCCGCGAACTGCAACCTTGCAGGATTCTCCCAGGTTCCCGGCCCAACGAAAGCCCCCAGACCCAAATTGAGAGGGGCTGCTTGGGGGCCCCCTGGGGGCCCTTCACACAGCTAGGTCTTTGGGTCCTGGCTCCTTCGGTTTGGGAGCTGTTGCTGCAGTTGTGCATGTTGGCCGGAGAGTGCTTCTCGGGCCGCGAACTGCAACCTTGCAGGATTCTCCCAGGTTCCCGGCCCAACGAAAGCCTCCAGACCCAAATGGAGAGGGGCTGCTTGGGGCCCCCCTGGGGGCCCTTCAGGCCAGCTAGGTCTTTGTGTCCTGGCTCCTTCGCTTTGGGAGCTGTTGCTGCAGTTGGGCATGTTGGCCGGAGAGTGCTTCTCGGGCCGCGAACTGTAACTTGCAGGTACATCTCAGGTATCCAAGCCCAACGAAAGCCCCCAGACCCAAATGGAGAGGGGCTGCTTGGTGGCCTTCTGGGGGCCCTTCAGGCCAGCTAGGTCTTTGGGTCCTGGCTCCTTCGCTTTGGGAGCTGTTGCTGCAGTTGGGCATGTTGGCCGGAGAGTGCTTCTCGGGCCGCGAACTGCAACCTTGCTGGTATCTCCCAGGTTCTCAGCCTAAAGAAAGCCCCCAGACCCAAATTGAGAGGGGCTGCTTGGGGGCCCCCTGGGGGCCCTTCAGGCCAGCTAGGTCTTTGGGTCCTGGCTCCTTCGGTTTGGGAGCTGTTGCTGCAGTTGGGCATGTTGGCCGGAGAGTGCTTCTCCGGCCGCGAACTGCAACCTTGCAGGAATCTCCCAGGTTCCCAGCCCAACGAAAGCCCCCAGACCCAAATGGAGAGGGGCTGCTTGGGGGCCCCCTGGGGGCCCTTCAGGCCAGCTAGGTCTTTGGGTCCTGGCTCCTTCGCTTTGGGAGCTGTTGCTGCAGTTGGGCATGTTGGCCGGAGAGTGCTTCTCGGGCCGCGAACTGCAACCTTGCATGAATCTCCCAGGTTCCCCGCCCAATGAAAGCCCCCAGACCCAAATTGAGAGGGGCTGCTTGGGGCCCCCCTGGGGGCCCTTCAGGCCAGCTAGGTCTTTGTGTCCTGGCTCCTTCGCTTTGGGAGCTGTTGCCGCAGTTGGGCATGTTGGCCGGAGAGTGCTTCTCGGGCCGCGAACTGTAACTTGCAGGTACATCTCAGGTATCCAAGCCCAACGAAAGCCCCCAGACCCAAATGGAGAGGGGCTGCTTGGGGGCCCCCTGGGGGCCCTTCAGGCCAGCTAGGTCTTTGGGTCCTGGCTCCTTCGGTTTGGGAGCTGTTGCTGCAGTTGGGCATGTTGGCCGGAGAGTGCTTCTCGGGCCGCGAACTGCAACCTTGCTGGTATCTCCCAGGTTCTCAGCCTAAAGAAAGCCCCCAGACCCAAATTGAGAGGGGCTGCTTGGGGGCCCCCTGGGGGCCCTTCAGGCCAGCTAGGTCTTTGGGTCCTGGCTCCTTCGGTTTGGGAGCTGTTGCTGCAGTTGGGCATGTTGGCCGGAGAGTGCTTCTCCGGTCGCGAACTGCAAACTTGCAGGAATCTCCCAGGTTCCCAGCCCAACGAAAGCCCCCAGACCCAAATGGAGAGGGGCTGCTTGGGGGCCCCCTGGGGGCCCTTCAGGCCAGCTAGGTCTTTGGGTCCTGGCTCCTTCGCTTTGGGAGCTGTTGCTGCAGTTGGGCATGTTGGCCGGAGAGTGCTTCTCGGGCCGCGAACTGCAACCTTGCATGAATCTCCCAGGTTCCCCGCCCAATGAAAGCCCCCAGACCCAAATTGAGAGGGGCTGCTTGGGGCCCCCCTGGGGGCCCTTCAGGCCAGCTAGGTCTTTGTGTCCTGGCTCCTTCGCTTTGGGAGCTGTTGCTGCAGTTGGGCATGTTGGCCGGAGAGTGCTTCTCGGGCCGCGAACTGTAACCTTGCAGGTACCTCCCAGGTATACATGCCCAACGAAAGCCCCCAGACCCAAATTGAGAGGGGCTGCTTGGGGGCCCCCTGGGGGCCCTTCAGGCCAGCTAGGTCTTTGTGTCCTGGCTCATTCGGTTTGGGAGCTGTTGCTGCAGTTGGGCATGTTGTCCGGAGAGTGCTTCTCGGGCCGCGAACTGCAACCTTGCAGGAATCTCCCAGGTTCCCAGACCAACGAAAGCCCCCAGACCCAAATGGTGACGGGCTGCTTGGGGGCCCCCTGGGGGCCCTTCAGGCCAGCTAGGTCTTTGGGTCCTGGCTCCTTCGCTTTGGGAGCTGTTGCTGCAGTTGGGCATGTTGGCCGGAGAGTGCTTCTCGGGCCGCGAACTGCAACCTTGCTGGTATCTCCCAGGTTCTCAGCCTAAAGAAAGCCCCCAGACCCAAATTGAGAGGGGCTGCTTGGGGCCCCCCTGGGGGCCCTTCAGGCCAGCTAGGTCTTTGTGTCCTGGCTCATTCGGTTTGGGAGCTGTTGCTGCAGTTGGGCATGTTGTCCGGAGAGTGCTTCTCGGGCCGCGAACTGCAACCTTGCAGGAATCTCCCAGGTTCCCAGACCAACGAAAGACCCCAGACCCAAATGGAGAGGGGCTGCTTGGGGGCCCCCTGGGGGCCCTTCAGGCCAGCTAGGTCTTTGGGTCCTGGCTCCTTCGCTTTGGGAGCTGTTGCTGCAGTTGGGCATGTTGGCCGGAGAGTGCTTCTCGGGCCGCGAACTGCAACCTTGCATGAATCTCCCAGGTTCCCCGCCCAACGAAAGCCCCCAGACCCAAATGAGAGGGGCTGCTTGGGGCCCCCCTGGGGGCCCTTGAGGCCAGCTAGGTCTTTGGGTCCTGGCTCCTTCGCTTTGGGAGCTGTTGCTGCAGTTGGGCATGTTGGCCGGAGAGTGCTTCTCGGGCCGCGAACTGCAACCTTGCAGGAATCTCCCAGGTTCCCAGCCCAACGAAAGACCCCAGACCCAAATGGAGAGGGGCTGCTTGGGGGCCCCCTGGGGGCCCTTCAGGCCAGCTAGGTCTTTGGGTCCTGGCTCCTTCGCTTTGGGAGCTGTTGCTGCAGTTGGGCATGTTGGCCAGAGAGTGCTTCTCCGGCCGCGAACTGCAACCTTGCATGAATCTCCCAGGTTCCCCGCCCAACGAAAGCCCCCAGACCCAAATGAGAGGGGCTGCTTGGGGCCCCCCTGGGGGCCCTTCAGGCCAGCTAGGTCTTTGTGTCCTGGCTCCTTCGGTTTGGGAGCTGTTGCTGCAGTTGGGCATGTTGGCCGGAGAGTGCTTCTCGGGCCTCGAACTGTAACCTTGCAGGTACCTCCCAGGTATACATGCCCAACGAAAGCCCCCAGACCCAAATTGAAAGGGGCTGCTTGGTGGCCCCCTGGGGGCCCTTCAGGCCAGCTAGGTCTTTGTGTCCTGGCTCCTTCGCTTTGGGAGCTGTTGCTGCAGTTGTGCATGTTGGCCGGAGAGTGCTTCTCGGGCCGCGAACTGCAACCTTGCAGGATTCTCCCAGGTTCCCGGCCCAACGAAAGCCCCCAGACCCAAATGGAGAGGGGCTGCTTGGGGGCCCCCTGGGGGCCCTTCAGGCCAGCTAGGTCTTTGGGTCCTGGCTCCTTCGGTTTGGGAGTTGTTGCTGCAGTTGGGCATGTTGGCCGGAGAGTGCTTCTCGGGCCGCGAACTGCAACCTTGCAGGATTCTCCCAGGTTTCCGGCCCAACGAAAGCCCCCAGACCCAAATTGAGAGGGGCTGCTTGGGGCCCCCCTGGGGGCCCTTCAGGCCAGCTAGGTCTTTGGGTTCTGGCTACTTCGGTTTGGGAGCTGTTGCTGCAGTTGGGCATGTTGGCCGGAGAGTGCTTCTCGGGCCGCGAACTGCAACCTTGCAGGAATCTCCCAGGTTCCATGCCCAACGAAAGCCCCCAGACCCAAATGGAGAGGGGCTGCTTGGGGCCCCCCTGGGGGCCCTTCAGGCCAGCTAGGTCTTTGGGTCCTGGCTCCTTCGCTTTGGGTGCTGTTGCTGCAGTTGGGCATGATGGCCGGAGAGTGCTTCTCGGGCCGCGAACTGCAACCTTGCAGGAATCTCCCAGGTTCCCGGCCCAACGAAAGCCCCCAGACCCAAATTGAGAGGGGCTGCTTGGGGGCCCCCTGGGGGCCCTTCAGGCCAGCTAGGTCTTTGGGTCCTGGCTCCTTCGGTTTGGGAGCTGTTGCTGCAGTTGGGCATGTTGGCCGGAGAGTGCTTCTCGGGCCGCGAACTGCAACCTTGCAGGAATCTCCCAGGTTCCCGGCCCAACGAAAGCCCCCAGACCCAAATGGAGAGGGGCTGCTTCGGGGCCCCCTGGGGGCCCTTCAGGCCAGCTAGGTCTTTGGGTCCTGGCTCCTTCGGTTTGGGAGCTGTTGCTGCAGTTGGGCATGTTGGCCGGAGAGTGCTTCTCGGGCCGCGAACTGCAACCTTGCAGGAATCTCCCAGGTTCCCGGCCCAACGAAAGCCCCCAGACCCAAATTGAGAGGGGCTGCTTGGTGGCCTCCTGGGGGCCCTTCAGGCCAGCTAGGTCTTTGGGTCCTGGCTCCTTCGCTTTGGGAGCTGTTGCTGCAGTTGGGCATGTTGGCCGGAGAGTGCTTCTCGGGCCGCGAACTGCAACCTTGCAGGATTCTCCCAGGTTCCCGGCCCAACGAAAGCCCCCAGACCCAAATGGAGAGGGGCTGCTTGGGGGCCCCCTGGGGGCCCTTCAGGCCAGCTAGGTCTTTGGGTCCTGGCTCCTTCGCTTTGGGAGCTGTTGCTGCAGTTGGGCATGTTGGCCGGAGAGTGCTTCTCGGGCCGCGAACTGCAACCTTGCAGGAATCTCCCAGGTTCCCGGCCCAACAAAAGCCCCCAGACCCAAATTGAGAGGGGCTGCTTGGGGGCCCCGTGGGGGCACTTCAGGCCACCTAGCTCTTTGGGTCCTGGCTCCTTCGGTTTGGGAGCTGTTGCTGCAGTTGAGCATGTTGGCCGGAGAGTGCTTCTCGGGCCGCGAACTGTAACCTTGCAGGTACCTCTCAGGTATCCATGCCCAACGAAAGCCCCCAGACCCAAATGGAGAGGGGCTGCTTGGTGGCCCCCTGGGGGCCCTTCAGGCCAGCTAGGTCTTTGGGTCCTGGCTCCTTCGCTTTGGGAGCTGTTGCTGCAGTTGGGCATGTTGGCCGGAGAGTGCTTCTCGGGCCGCGAACTGCAACCTTGCAGGTACCTCCCAGGTTCCTGGCCCAACGAAAGCCCCCAGACCCAAATGGAGAGGGGCTGCTTGGGGGCCCCCTGGGGGCCCTTCAGGCCAGCTAGGTCTTTGGGTCCTGGCTCCTTCGGTTTGGGAGCTGTTGCTGCAGTTGGGCATGTTGGGCGGAGAGTGCTTCTCGGGCCGCGAACTGCAACCTTGAAGGAATCTCCCAGGTTCCCGGCCCAACGAAAGCCCCCAGACTCAAATTGAGAGGGGCTGCTTGGGGGCCCCCTGGGGGCCCTTCAGGCCAGCTAGGTCTTTGGGTCCTGGCTCCTTCGCTTTGGGAGCTGTTGCTGCAGTTGGGCATGTTGGCCGGAGAGTGCTTCTCCGGCCGCGAACTGCAACCTTGCAGGTACCTCTCAGGTTCCCGGCCCAACGAAAACCCCCAGACCCAAATGGAGAGGGGCTGCTTGGGGGCCCCCTGGGGGCCCTTCAGGCCAGCTAGGTCTTTGGGTCCTGGCTCCTTCGCTTTGGGAGCTGTTGCTGCAGTTGGGCATGTTGGCCGGAGAGTGCTTCTCGGGCCGCGAACTGTAACCTTGCAGGTACCTCTCAGGTATCCATGCCCAACGAAAGCCCCCAGACCCAAATGGAGAGGGGCTGCTTGGGGCCCCCCTGGGGGCCCTTCAGGCCAGCTAGGTCTTTGGGTCCTGGCTCCTTCGGTTTGGGAGCTGTTGCTGCAGTTGGGCATGTTGGCCGGAGAGTGCTTCTCGGGCCGCGAACTGCAACCTTGCAGGAATCTCCCAGGTTCCATGCCCAACGAAAGCCCCCAGACCCAAATGGAGAGGGGCTGCTTGGGGGCCCCCTGGGGGCCCTTCAGGCCAGCTAGGTCTTTGGGTCCTGGCTCCTTCGCTTTGGGAGCTGTTGCTGCAGTTGGGCATGCTGGCCGGAGAGTGCTTCTCCGGCCGCGAACTGCAACCTTGCAGGATTCTCCAAGGTTCCCGGCCCAACGAAAGCCCCCAGACCCAAATTGAGAGGGGCTGCTTTGGCCCCCCTGGGGGCCCTTCAGGCCAGCTAGGTCTTTGGGTCCTGGCTCCTTCGCTTTGGGAGCTGTTGCTGCAGTTGGGCATGTTGGCCGGAGAGTGCTTCTCCGGCCGCGAACTGCAACCTTGCAGGTACCTCTCAGGTTCCCGGCCCAACGAAAACCCCCAGACCCAAATGGAGAGGGGCTGCTTGGTGGCCCCCTGGGGGCCCTTCAGGCCAGCTAGGTCTTTGGGTCCTGGCTCCTTCGGTTTGGGAGCTGTTGCTGCAGTTGGGCATGTTGGCCGGAGAGTGCTTCTCGGGCCGCGAACTGTAACCTTGCAGGTACCTCTCAGGTATACATGCCCAACGAAAGCCCCCAGACCCAAATTGAGAGGGGCTGCTTGGTGGCCTCCTGGGGGCCCTTCAGGCCAGCTAGGTCTTTGGGTCCTGGCTCCTTCGCTTTGGGAGCTGTTGCTGCAGTTGGGCATGTTGGCCGGAGAGTGCTTCTCGGGCCGCGAACTGCAACCTTGCAGGATTCTCCCAGGTTCCCGGCCCAACGAAAGCCCCCAGACCCAAATGGAGAGGGGCTGCTTGGGGGACCCCTTGGGGCCCTTCAGGCCAGCTAGGTCTTTGGGTCCTGGCTCCTTCGCTTTGGGAGCTGTTGCTGCAGTTGGGCATGTTGGCCGGAGAGTGCTTCTCCGGCCGTGAACTGCAACCTTGCAGGATTCTCCTAGGTTCCCGGCCCAACGAAAGCCCCCAGACCCAAATGGAGAGGGGCTGCTTGGGGGCCCCCTGGGGGCCCTTCAGGCCAGCTAGGTCTTTGGGTCCTGGCTCCTTCGATTTGGGAGCTGTTGCTGCAGTTGTGCATGTTGGCCGGAGAGTGCTTCTCCGGCCGCGACCTGCAACCTTGCAGGAATCTCCCAGGTTCCCAGCCCAACGAAAGCCCCCAGACCCAAATGGAGAGGGGCTGCTTGGGGCCCCCCTGGGGGCCCTTCAGGCCAGCTAGGTCTTTGGGTCCTGGCTCCTTCGGTTTGGGAGCTGTTGCTGCAGTTGGGCATGTTGGCCGGAGAGTGCTTCTCGGGCCGCGAACTGCAACCTTGCAGGAATCTCCCAGGTTCCCGGCCCAACGAAAACCCCCAGACCCAAATGGAGAGGGGCTGCTTGGGGGCCCCCTGGTGCCCCTTCAGGCCAGCTAGGTCTTTGGGTCCTGGCTCCTTCGCTTTGGGAGCTGTTGCTGCAGTTGGGCATGTTGGCCGGAGAGTGCTTCTCGGGCCGCGAACTGTAACTTGCAGGTACCTCTCAGGTATACATGCCCAACGAAAGCCCCCAGACCCAAATGGAGAGGGGCTGCTTGGGGGCCTTCTGAGGGCCCTTCAGGCCAGCTAGGTCTTTGGGTCCTGGCTCCTTCGCTTTGGGAGCTGTTGCTGGATATTTGGCATGTTGGCCGGAGAGTGCTTCTCGGGCCGCGAACTGCAACCTTGCTGGTATCTCCCAGGTTCTCAGCCTAAAGAAAGCCCCCAGACCCAAATGGAGAGAGGCTGCTTGGGGGCCCCCTGGGGGCCCTTCAGGCCAGCTAGGTCTTTGGGTCCTGGCTCCTTCGGTTTGGGAGCTGTTGCTGCAGTTGGGCATGTTGGCCGGAGAGTGCTTCTCGGGCCGCGAACTGCAACCTTGCAGGAATCTCCCAGGTTCCCCGCCCAACGAAAGCCCCCAGACCCAAATGGAGAGGGGCTGCTTGGGGGCCCCCTGGGGGCCCTTCAGGCCAGCTAGGTCTTTGGGTCCTGGCTCCTTCGGTTTGGGAGCTGTTGCTGCAGTTGAGCATGTTGGCCGGAGAGTGCTTCTCGGGCCGTGAACTGTAATCTTGCAGGTACATCTCAGGTATCCATGCCCAACGAAAGCCCCCAGACCCAAATGGAGAGGGGCTGCTTGGGGGCCCCCTGGGGGCCCTTCAGGCCAGCTAGGTCTTTGGGTCCTGGCTCCTTCGCTTTGGGAGCTGTTGCTGCAGTTGGGCATGTTGGCCGGAGAGTGCTTCTCGGGCCGCGAACTGCAACCTTGCAGGTACCTCTCAGGTATCCATGCCCAACGAAAGCCCCCAGACCCAAATGGAGATGGGCTGCTTCGGGGCCCCCTGGGGGCCCTTCAGGCCAGCTAGGTCTTTGGGTCCTGGCTCCTTCGCTTTGGGAGCTGTTGCTGCAGTTGGGCATGTTGGCCGGAGAGTGCTTCTCGGGCCGCGAACTGCAACCTTGCAGGAATCTCCCAGGTTCCCGGCCCAACGAAAGCCCCCAGACCCAAATGGAGAGGGGCTGCTTGGGGCCCCCCTGGGGGCCCTTCAGGCCAGCTAGGTCTTTGTGTCCTGGCTCCTTCGCTTTGGGAGCTGTTGCTGCAGTTGGGCATGTTAGCCGGAGAGTGCTTCTCCGGCCGCGAACTGCAACCTTGCAGGAATCTCCCAGGTTCCCGGCCCAACGAAAGCCCCCAGACCCAAATGGAGAGGGGCTGCTTGGGGGCCCCCTGGTGCCCCTTCAGGCCAGCTAGGTCTTTGGGTCCTGGCTCCTTCGCTTTGGGAGCTGTTGCTGCAGTTGGGCATGTTGGCCGGAGAGTGCTTCTCGGGCCGCAAACTGTAACTTGCAGGTACCTCTCAGGTATACATGCCCAACGAAAGCCCCCAGACCAAAATGGAGAGGGGCTGCTTGGGGGCCTTCTGAGGGCCCTTCAGGCCAGCTAGGTCTTTGGGTCCTGGCTCCTTCGCTTTGGGAGCTGTTGCTGGATATTTGGCATGTTGGCTGGAGAGTGCTTCTCGGGCCGCGAACTGCAACCTTGCTGGTATCTCCCAGGTTCTCAGCCTAAAGAAAGCCCCCAGACCCAAATGGAGAGGGGCTGCTTGGGGGCCCCCTGGGGGCCCTTCAGGCCAGCTAGGTCTTTGGGTCCTGGCTCCTTCGCTTTGGGAGCTGTTGCTGCAGCTGGGCATGTTGGCCGGAGAGTGCTTCTCCGGCCGCGAACTGCAACCTTGCAGGAATCTCCCAGGTTCCCGGCCCAACGAAAGCCCCCAGACCCAAATGGAGAGGGGCTGCTTGGGGGCCCCCTGGGGGCCCTTCAGGCCAGCTAGGTCTTTGGGTCCTGGCTCCTTCGGTTTGGGAGCTGTTGCTGCAGTTGGGCATGTTGGCCGGAGAGTGCTTCTCGGGCCGCGAACTGCAACCTTGCAGGAATCTCCCAGGTTCCCGGCCCAACGAAAGCCCCCAGACCCAAATGGAGAGGGGCTGCTTGGGGCCCCCCTGGGGGCCCTTCAGGCCAGCTAGGTCTTTGGGTCCTGGCTCCTTCGCTTTGGGAGCTGTTGCTGCAGTTGAGCATGTTGGCCGGAGAGTGCTTCTCCAGCCGCGAACTGCAACCTTGCAGGTACCTCTCAGGTATCCATGCCCAACGAAAGCCCCCAGACCCAAATGGAGATGGGCTGCTTGGGGGCCCCCTGGGGGCCCTTCAGGCCAGCTAGGTCTTTGGGTCCTGGCTCCTTCGCTTTGGGAGCTGTTGCTGCAGTTGGGCATGTTGGCCGGAGAGTGCTTCTCGGGCCGCGAACTGTAACCTTGCAGGTACCTCTCAGGTATACATGCCCAACGAAAGCCCCCAGACCCAAATTGAGAGGGGCTACTTGGGGGCCCCCTGGGGGCCCTTCAGGCCAGCTAGGTCTTTGGGTCCTGGCTCCTTCGCTTTGGGAGCTGTTGCTGCAGTTGGGCATGTTGGCCGGAGAGTGCTTCTCGGGCCGCGAACTGCAACCTTGCATGAATCTCCCAGGTTCCCCGCCCAACGAAAGCCCCCAGACCCAAATGGAGAGGGGCTGCTTGGGGGCCCCCTGGGGGCCCTTCAGGCCAGCTAGGTCTTTGGGTCCTGGCTCCTTCGCTTTGGGAGCTGTTGCTGCAGTTGGGCATGTTGGCCGGAGAGTGCTTCTCGGGCCGCGAACTGCAACCTTGCAGGAATCTCCCAGGTTCCCGGCCCAACAAAAGCCCCCAGACCCAAATGGAGAGGGGCTGCTTGGGGGCCCCCTGGGGGCCCTTCAGGCCAGCTAGGTCTTTGGGTCCTGGCTCCTTCGGTTTGGGAGCTGTTGCTGCAGTTGGGCATGTTGGCCGGAGAGTGCTTCTCGGGCCGCGAACTGCAAACTTGCAGGATTCTCCCAGGTTACCGGCCCAACGAAAGCCCCCAGACCCAAATGGAGAGGAGCTCCTTGGGGGCCCCCTGGGGGCCCTTCAGGCCAGCTAGGTCTTTGGGTCCTGGCTCCTTCGGTTTGGGAGCTGTTGCTGCAGTTGGGCATGTTGGCCGGAGAGTGCTTCTCGGGCTGCGAACTGCAACCTTGCAGGAATCTCCCAGGTTCCATGCCCAACGAAAGCCCCCAGACCCAAATTGAGAGGGGCTGCTTGGGGGCCCCCTGGGGGCCCTTCAGGCCAGCTAGGTCTTTGGGTCCTGGCTCCTTCGCTTTGGGAGCTGTTGCTGCAGTTGGGCATGTTGGCCGGAGAGTGCTTCTCGGGCCGCGAACTGTAACTTGCAGGTACATCTCAGGTATCCATGCCCAACGAAAGCCCCCAGACCCAAATGGAGAGGGGCTGCTTGGTGGCCTTCTGGGGGCCCTTCAGGCCAGCTAGGTCTTTGGGTCCTGGCTCCTTCGCTTTGGGAGCTGTTGCTGCAGTTGGGCATGTTGGCCGGAGAGTGCTTCTCGGGCCGCGAACTGCAACCTTGCTGGTATCTCCCAGGTTCTCAGCCTAAAGAAAGCCCCCAGACCCAAATGGAGAGGGGCTGCTTGGGGGCCCCCTGGGGGCCCTTCAGGCCAGCTAGGTCTTTGGGTCCTGGCTCCTTCGCTTTGGGAGCTGTTGCTGCAGTTGGGCATGTTGGCCGGAGAGTGCTTCTCCGGCCGCGAACTGCAACCTTGCAGGAATCTCCCAGGTTCCCAGCCCAACGAAAGCCCCCAGACCCAAATGGAGAGGGGCTGCTTGGGGGCCCCCTGGGGGCCCTTCAGGCCAGCTAGGTCTTTGGGTCCTGGCTCCTTCGCTTTGGGAGCTGTTGCTGCAGTTGGGCATGTTGGCCGGAGAGTGCTTCTCGGGCCGCGAACTGCAACCTTGCAGGAATCTCCCAGGTTCCCCGCCCAACGAAAGCCCCCAGACCCAAATTGAGAGGGGCTGCTTGGGGCCCCCCTGGGGGCCCTTCAGGCCAGCTAGGTCTTTGTGTCCTGGCTCCTTCGCTTTGGGAGCTGTTGCTGCAGTTGGGCATGTTGGCCGGAGAGTGCTTCTCGGGCCGCGAACTGTAACCTTGCAGGTACCTCCCAGGTATACATGCCCAACGAAAGCCCCCAGACCCAAATTGAGAGGGGCTGCTTGGGGGCCCCCTGGGGGCCCTTCAGGCCAGCTAGGTCTTTGGGTCCTGGCTCCTTCGCTTTGGGAGCTGTTGCTGCAGTTGGGCATGTTGGCCGGAGAGTGCTTCTCGGGCCGCGAACTGCAACCTTGCAGGATTCTCCCAGGTTCCCGGCCCAACGAAAGCCCCCAGACCCAAATGGAGAGGGGCTGCTTGGGGGACCCCTGGGGGCCCTTCAGGCCAGCTAGGTCTTTGGGTCCTGGCTCCTTCGCTTTGGGAGCTGTTGCTGCAGTTGGGCATGTTGGCCGGAGAGTGGTTCTCGGGCTGCGAACTGCAACCTTGCAGGTAGCTCCCAAGTCCCAGGCCCAACGAAAACCCCCAGACCCAAATGGAGAGGGGCTGCTTGGGGGCCCCCTGGGGGCCCTTCAGGCCAGCTAGGTCTTTGGGTCCTGGCTCCTTCGCTTTGGGAGCTGTAGCTGCAGTTGTGCATGTTAGCCGGAGAGTGCTTCTCGGGCCGCGAACTGTAACTTGCAGGTACATCTCAGGTATACATGCTCAACGAAAGCCCCCAGACCCAAATGGAGAGGGGCTGCTTGGTGGCCTTCTGGGGGCCCTTCAGGCCAGCTAAGTATTTGTGTCCTGGCTCCTTCGCTTTGGGAGCTGTTGCTGCAGTTGGGCATGTTGGCCGGAGAGTGCTTCTCGGGCCGCGAACTGCAACCTTGCTGGTATCTCCCAGGTTCTCAGCCTAAAGAAAGCCCCCAGACCCAAATTGAGAGGGGCTGCTTGGGGGCCCCCTGGGGGCCCTTCAGGCCAGCTAGGTCTTTGTGTCCTGGCTCCTTCGCTTTGGGAGCTGTTGCTGCAGTTGGGCATGTTGGCCGGAGAGTGCTTCTCCGGCCGCGAACTGCAACCTTGCAGGATTCTCCCAGGTTCCCGGCCCAACGAAAGCCCCCAGACCCAAATTGAGAGGGGCTGCTTGGGGGCCCCCTGGGGGCCCTTCAGGCCAGCTAGGTCTTTGTGTCCTGGCTCATTCGGTTTGGGAGCTGTTGCTGCAGTTGGGCATGTTGGCCGGAGAGTGCTTCTCGGGCCGCGAACTGCAACCTTGCAGGAATCTCCCAGGTTCCCAGCCCAACGAAAGACCCCAGACCCAAATGGAGAGGGGCTGCTTGGGGGCCCCCTGGGGGCCCTTCAGGCCAGCTAGGTCTTTGGGTCCTGGCTCCTTCGCTTTGGGAGCTGTTGCTGCAGTTGGGCATGTTGGCCGGAGAGTGCTTCTCGGGCCGCGAACTGCAACCTTGCATGAATCTCCCAGTTTCCCCGCCCAACGAAAGCCCCCAGACCCAAATGAGAGGGGCTGCTTGGGGCCCCCCTGGGGGCCCTTCAGGCCAGCTAGGTCTTTGTGTCCTGGCTCCTTCGGTTTGGGAGCTGTTGCTGCAGTTGGGCATGTTGGCCGGAGAGTGCTTCTCGGGCCGCGAACTGTAACCTTGCAGGTACCTCCCAGGTATACATGCCCAACGAAAGCCCCCAGACCCAAATTGAGAGGGGCTGCTTGGGGGCCCCCTGGGGGCCCTTCAGGCCAGCTAGGTCTTTGTGTCCTGGCTCCTTCGCTTTGGGAGCTGTTGCTGCAGTTGGGCATGTTGGCCGGAGAGTGCTTCTCGGGCCGCGAACTGCAACCTTGCAGGATTCTCCCAGGTTCCCGGCCCAACGAAAGCCCCCAGACCCAAATTGAGAGGGGCTGCTTGGGGGCCCCCTGGGGGCCCTTCAGGCCAGCTAGGTCTTTGGGTCCTGGCTCCTTCGGTTTGGGAGCTGTTGCTGCAGTTGGGCATGTTGGCCGGAGAGTGCTTCTCGGGCCGCGAACTGCAACCTTGCAGGTACCTCTCAGGTATCCATGCCCAACGAAAGCCCCCAGACCCAAATGGAGATGGGCTGCTTCGGGGCCCCCTGGGGGCCCTTCAGGCCAGCTAGGTCTTTGGGTCCTGGCTCCTTCGCTTTGGGAGCTGTTGCTGCAGTTGGGCATGTTGGCCGGAGAGTGCTTCTCGGGCCGCGAACTGCAACCTTGCAGGAATCTCCCAGGTTCCCGGCCCAACGAAAGCCCCCAGACCCAAATGGAGAGGGGCTGCTTGGGGGCCCCCTGGGGGCCCTTCAGGCCAGCTAGGTCTTTGGGTCCTGGCTCCTTCGGTTTGGGAGCTGTTGCTGCAGTTGGGCATGTTGGCCGGAGAGTGCTTCTCGGGCCGCGAACTGCAACCTTGCAGGTACCTCCCAGGTTCCCGGCCCAACGAAAACCCCCAGACCCAAATGGAGAGGGGCTGCTTGGGAGCCCCCTGGGGGCCCTTCAGGCCAGCTAGGTCTTTGGGTCCTGGCTCCTTCGCTTTGGGAGCTGTTGCTGCAGTTGGGCATGTTGGCCGGAGAGTGCTTCTCCGGCCGCGAACTGCAACCTTGCAGGATTCTCCTAGGTTCCCGGCCCAACAAAAGCCCCCAGACCCAAATTGAGAGGGGCTGCTTGGGGGCCCCCTGGGGGCCCTTCAGGCCAGCTAGGTCTTTGGGTCCTGGCTCCTTCGGTTTGGGAGCTGTTGCTGCAGTTGGGCATGTTGGCCGGAGAGTGCTTCTCGGGCCGCGAACTGCAACCTTGCATGAATCTCCCAGGTACCCCGCCCAACGAAAGCCCCCAGACCCAAATGGAGAGGGGCTGCTTGGGGACCCCCTGGGGGCCCTTCAGGCCAGCTAGGTCTTTGGGTCCTGGCTCCTTCGGTTTGGGAGCTGTTGCTGCAGTTGGGCATGTTGGCCGGAGAGTGCTTCTCGGGCCGCGAACTGTAACCTTGCAGGTACCTCTCAGGTATACATGCCCAACGAAAGCCCCCAGACCCAAATTGAGAGGGGCTACTTGGGGGCCCCCTGGGGGCCCTTCAGGCCAGCTAGGTCTTTGGGTCCTGGCTCCTTCGCTTTGGGAGCTGTTGCTGCAGTTGGGCATGTTGGCCGGAGAGTGCTTCTCGGGCCGCGAACTGCAACCTTGCAGGAATCTCCCAGGTTCCCCGCCCAACGAAAGCCCCCAGACCCAAATGGAGAGGGGCTGCTTGGGGGCCCCATGGGGGCCCTTCAGGCCAGCTAGGTCTTTGGGTCCTGGCTCCTTCGCTTTGGGAGCTGTTGCTGCAGTTGGGCATGTTGGCCGGAGAGTGCTTCTCGGGCCGCGAACTGCAACCTTGCAGGTACCTCTCAGGTATACATGCCCAACGAAAGCCCCCAGACCCAAATTGAGAGGGGCTACTTGGGGGCCCCCTGGGGGCCCTTCAGGCCAGCTAGGTCTTTGGGTCCTGGCTCCTTCGGTTTGGGAGCTGTTGCTGCAGTTGGGCATGTTGGCCGGAGAGTGCTTCTCGGGCCGCGAACTGCAACCTTGCAGGAATCTCCCAGGTTCCCGGCCCAACAAAAGCCCCCAGACCCAAATGGAGAGGGGCTGCTTGGGGGCCCCCTGGGGGCCCTTCAGGCCAGCTAGGTCTTTGGGTCCTGGCTCCTTCGGTTTGGGAGCTGTTGCTGCAGTTGGGCATGTTGGCCGGAGAGTGCTTCTCGGGCCGCGAACTGCAACCTTGCAGGATTCTCCCAGGTTACCGGCCCAACTAAAGCCCCCAGACCCAAATGGAGAGGAGCTCCTTGGGGGCCCCCTGGGGGCCCTTCAGGCCAGCTAGGTCTTTGGGTCCTGGCTCCTTCGCTTTGGGAGCTGTTGCTGCAGTTGGGCATGTTGGCCGGAGAGTGCTTCTCGGGCTGCGAACTGCAACCTTGCAGGAATCTCCCAGGTTCCATGCCCAACGAAAGCCCCCAGACCCAAATTGAGAGGGGCTGCTTGGGGGCCCCCTGGGGGCCCTTCAGGCCAGCTAGGTCTTTGGGTCCTGGCTCCTTCGCTTTGGGAGCTGTTGCTGCAGTTGGGCATGTTGGCCGGAGAGTGCTTCTCGGGCCGCGAACTGCAACCTTGCAGGATTCTCCCAGGTTCCCGGCCCAACGAAAGCCCCCAGACCCAAATTGAGAGGGGCTGCTTGGGGGCCCCCTGGGGGCCCTTCAGGCCAGCTAGGTCTTTGGGTCCTGGCTCCTTCGCTTTGGGAGCTGTTGCTGCAGTTGTGCATTTTGGCCGGAGAGTGCTTCTCGGGCCGCGAACTGCAACCTTGCAGGATTCTCCCAGGTTCCCGGCCCAACGAAAGCCCCCAGACCCAAATTGAGAGGGGCTGCTTGGGGGCCCCCTGGGGGCCCTTCAGGCCAGCTAGGTCTTTGTGTCCTGGCTCATTCGGTTTGGGAGCTGTTGCTGACGTTGGGCATGTTGGCCGGAGAGTGCTTCTCGGGCCGCGAACTGCAACCTTGCAGGAATCTCCCAGGTTCCCAGCCCAACGAAAGACCCCAGACCCAAATGGAGAGGGGCTGCTTGGGGGCCCCCTGGGGGCCCTTCAGGCCAGCTAGGTCTTTGGGTCCTGGCTCCTTCGCTTTGGGAGCTGTTGCTGCAGTTGGGCATGTTGGCCGGAGAGTGCTTCTCGGGCCGCGAACTGCAACCTTGCATGAATCTCCCAGGTTCCCCGCCCAACGAAAGCCCCCAGACCCAAATGAGAGGGGCTGCTTGGGGCCCCCCTGGGGGCCCTTCAGGCCAGCTAGGTCTTTGTGTCCTGGCTTCTTCGGTTTGGGAGCTGTTGCTGCAGTTGGGCATGTTGGCCGGAGAGTGCTTCTCGGGCCGCGAACTGTAACCTTGCAGGTACCTCCCAGGTATACATGCCCAACGAAAGCCCCCAGACCCAAATTGAGAGGGGCTGCTTGGGGGCCCCCTGGGGGCACTTCAGGCCAGCTAGGTCTTTGTGTCCTGGCTCCTTCGCTTTGGGAGCTGTTGCTGCAGTTGGGCATGTTGGCCGGAGAGTGCTTCTCGGGCCGCGAACTGCAACCTTGCAGGATTCTCCCAGGTTCCCGGCCCAACGAAAGCCCCCAGACCCAAATTGAGAGGGGCTGCTCGGGGGCCCCCTGGGGGCCCTTCAGGCCAGCTAGGTCTTTGGGTCCTGGCTCCTTCGGTTTGGGAGCTGTTGCTGCAGTTGGGCATGTTGGCCGGAGAGTGCTTCTCGGGCCGCGAACTGCAACCTTGCAGGATTCTCCCAGGTTCCCGGCCCAACGAAAGCCCCCAGACCCAAATGGAGAGGGGCTGCTTGGGGGCCCCCTGGGGGCCCTTCAGGCCAGCTAGGTCTTTGGGTCCTGGCTCCTTCGGTTTGGGAGCTGTTGCTGCAGTTGGGCATGTTGGCCGGAGAGTGCTTCTCGGGCCGCGAACTGCAACCTTGCATGAATCTCCCAGGTTCCCGGCCCAACGAAAGCCCCCAGACCCAAATTGAGAGGGGCTGCTTGGGGGCCCCCTGGGGGCCCTTCAGGCCAGCTAGCTCTTTGGGTCCTGGCTCCTTCGGTTTGGGAGCTGTTGCTGCAGTTGAGCATGTTGGCCGGAGAGTGCTTCTCGGGCCGCGAACTGTAACCTTGCAGGTACCTCTCAGGTATCCATGCCCAACGAAAGCCCCCAGACCCAAATGGAGAGGGGCTGCTTGGTGGCCCCCTGGGGGCCCTTCAGGCCAGCTAGGTCTTTGGGTCCTGGCTCCTTCGCTTTGGGAGCTGTTGCTGCAGTTGGGCATGTTGGCCGGAGAGTGCTTCTCCGGCCGCGAACTGCAACCTTGCAGGAATCTCCCAGGTTCCCGGCCCAACGAAAGCCCCCAGACCCAAATGGAGAGGGGCTGCTTGGGGGCCCCCTGGGGGCCCTTCAGGCCAGCTAGGTCTTTGGGTCCTGGCTCCTTCGCTTTGGGAGCTGTTGCTGGATATTTGGCATGTTGGCCGGAGAGTGCTTCTCGGGCCGCGAACTGCAACCTTGCTGGTATCTCCCAGGTTCTCAGCCTAAAGAAAGCCCCCAGACCCAAATGGAGAGGGGCTGCTTGGGGGCCCCCTGGTGCCCCTTCAGGCCAGCTAGGTCTTTGGGTCCTGGCTCCTTCGCTTTGGGAGCTGTTGCTGCAGTTGGGCATGTTGGCCGGAGAGTGCTTCTCGGGCCGCGAACTGCAACCTTGCAGGAATCTCCCAGGTTCCCGGCCCAACGAAAGCCCCCAGACCCAAATGGAGAGGGGCTGCTTGGGGCCCCCCTGGGGGCCCTTCAGGCCAGCTAGGTCTTTGGGTCCTGGCTCCTTCGGTTTGGGAGCTGTTGCTGCAGTTGAGCATGTTGGCCGGAGAGTGCTTCTCGGACCGCGAACTGTAATCTTGCAGGTACATCTCAGGTATCCATGCCCAACGAAAGCCCCCAGACCCAAATGGAGAGGGGCTGCTTGGGGGCCCCCTGGGGGCCCTTCAGGCCAGCTAGGTCTTTGGGTCCTGGCTCCTTCGCTTTGGGAGCTGTTGCTGCAGTTGGGCATGTTGGCCGGAGAGTGCTTCTCGGGCCGCGAACTGCAACCTTTCAGGTACCTCTCAGGTATCCATGCCCAACGAAAGCCCCCAGACCCAAATGGAGATGGGCTGCTTGGGGGCCCCCTGGGGGCCCTTCAGGCCAGCTAGGTCTTTGTGTCCTGGCTCCTTCGCTTTGGGAGCTGTTGCTGCAGTTGGGCATGTTGGCCGGAGAGTGCTTCTCGGGCCGCGAACTGCAACCTTGCAGGAATCTCCCAGGTTCCCGGCCCAACGAAAGCCCCCAGACCCAAATGGAGAGGGGCTGCTTGGGGGCCCCCTGGGGGCCCTTCAGGCCAGCTAGGTCTTTGGGTCCTGGCTCCTTCGGTTTGGGAGCTGTTGCTGCAGTTGGGCATGTTGGCCGGAGAGTGCTTCTCGGGCCGCGAACTGCAACCTTGCAGGTACCTCCCAGGTTCCCGGCCCAACGAAAACCCCCAGACCCAAATGGAGAGGGGCTGCTTGGGAGCCCCCTGGGGGCCCTTCAGGCCAGCTAGGTCTTTGGGTCCTGGCTCCTTCGGTTTGGGAGCTGTTGCTGCAGTTGGGCATGTTGGCCGGAGAGTGCTTCTCCGGCCGCGAACTGCAACCTTGCAGGAATCTCCCAGGTTCCCGGCCCAACGAAAGCCCCCAGACCCAAATTGAGAGGGGCTGCTTGGGGGCCCCCTGGGGGCCCTTCAGGCCAGCTAGGTCTTTGGGTCCTGGCTCCTTCGCTTTGGGAGCTGTTGCTGCAGTTGTGCATGTTGGCCGGAGAGTGCTTCTTGGGCCGCGAACTGCAACCTTGCATGAATCTCCCAGGTACCCCGCCCAACGAAAGCCCCCAGACCCAAATGGAGAGGGGCTGCTTGGGGACCCCCTGGGGGCCCTTCAGGCCAGCTAGGTCTTTGGGTCCTGGCTCCTTCGCTTTGGGAGCTGTTGCTGCAGTTGGGCATGTTGGCCGGAGAGTGCTTCTCGGGCCGCGAACTGTAACCTTGCAGGTACCTCTCAGGTATCCATGCCCAACGAAAGCCCCCAGACCCAAATTGAGAGGGGCTACTTGGGGGCTCCCTGGGGGCCCTTCAGGCCAGCTAGGTCTTTGGGTCCTGGCTCCTTCGCTTTGGGAGCTGTTGCTGCTGTTGGGCATGTTGGCCGGAGAGTGCTTCTCGGGCCGCGAACTGCAACCTTGCAGGTACCTCCCAGGTTCCCGGCCCAACGAAAACCCCCAGACCCAAATGGAGAGGGGCTGCTTGGGAGCCCCCTGGGGGCCCTTCAGGCCAGCTAGATCTTTGGGTCCTGGCTCCTTCGGTTTGGGAGCTGTTGCTGCAGTTGGGCATGTTGGCCGGAGAGTGCTTCTCCGGCCGCGAACTGCAACCTTGCAGGAATCTCCCAGGTTCCCGGCCCAACGAAAGCCCCCAGACCCAAATTGAGAGGGGCTGCTTGGGGGCCCCCTGGGGGCCCTTCAGGCCAGCTAGGTCTTTGGGTCCTGGCTCCTTCGCTTTGGGAGCTGTTGCTGCAGTTGTGCATGTTGGCCGGAGAGTGCTTCTCGGGCCGCGAACTGCAACCTTGCATGAATCTCCCAGGTACCCCGCCCAACGAAAGCCCCCAGACCCAAATGGAGAGGGGCTGCTTGGGGACCCCCTGGGGGCCCTTCAGGCCAGCTAGGTCTTTGGGTCCTGGCTCCTTCGGTTTGGGAGCTGTTGCTGCAGTTGGGCATGTTGGCCGGAGAGTGCTTCTCGGGCCGCGAACTGTAACCTTGCAGGTACCTCTCAGGTATACATGCCCAACGAAAGCCCCCAGACCCAAATTGAGAGGGGCTACTTGGGGGCTCCCTGGGGGCCCTTCAGGCCAGCTAGGTCTTTGGGTCCTGGCTCCTTCGCTTTGGGAGCTGTTGCTGCAGTTGGGCATGTTGGCCGGAGAGTGCTTCTCGGGCCGCGAACTGCAACCTTGCATGAATCTCCCAGGTTCCCCGCCCAACGAAAGCCCCCAGACCCAAATGGAGAGGGGCTGCTTGGGGGCCCCCTGGGGGCCCTTCAGGCCAGCTAGGTCTTTGGGTCCTGGCTCCTTCGCTTTGGGAGCTGTTGCTGCAGTTGGGCATGTTGGCCGGAGAGTGCTTCTCGGGCCGCGAACTGTAACCTTGCAGGTACCTCTCAGGTATACATGCCCAACGAAAGCCCCCAGACCCAAATTGAGAGGGGCTGCTTGGGGGCCCCCTGGGGGCCCTTCAGGCCAGCTAGGTCTTTGGGTCCTGGCTCCTTCGCTTTGGGAGCTGTTGCTGCAGTTGGGCATGTTGGCCGGAGAGTGCTTCTCCGGCCGCGAACTGCAACCTTGCAGGAATCTCCCAGGTTCCCAGCCCAACGAAAGCCCCCAGACCCAAATGGAGAGGGGCTGCTTGGGGGCCCCCTGGGGGCCCTTCAGGCCAGCTAGGTCTTTGGGTCCTGGCTCCTTCGCTTTGGGAGCTGTTGCTGCAGTTGGGCATGTTGGCCGCAGAGTGCTTCTCGGGCCGCGAACTGCAACCTTGCATGAATCTCCCAGGTTCCCCGCCCAACGAAAGCCCCCAGACCCAAATTGAGAGGGGCTGCTTGGGGCCCCCCTGGGGGCCCTTCAGGCCAGCTAGGTCTTTGTGTCCTGGCTCCTTCGGTTTGGGAGCTGTTGCTGCAGTTGGGCATGTTGGCCGGAGAGTGCTTCTCGGGCCGCGAACTGCAACCTTGCAGGATTCTCCCAGGTTCCCGGCCCAACGAAAGCCCCCAGACCCAAATTGAGAGGGGCTGCTTGGGGGCCCCCTGGGGGCCCTTCAGGCCAGCTAGGTCTTTGTGTCCTGGCTCATTCGGTTTGGGAGCTGTTGCTGCAGTTGGGCATGTTGGCCGGAGAGTGCTTCTCGGGCCGCGAACTGCAACCTTGCAGGAATCTCCCAGGTTCCCAGCCCAACGAAAGACCCCAGACCCAAATGGAGAGGGGCTGCTTGGGGGCCCCCTGGGGGCCCTTCAGGCCAGCTAGGTCTTTGGGTCCTGGCTCCTTCGCTTTGGGAGCTGTTGCTGCAGTTGGGCATGTTGGCCGGAGAGTGCTTCTCGGGCCGCGAACTGTAACCTTGCAGGTACCTCCCAGGTATACATGCCCAACGAAAGCCCCCAGACCCAAATTGAGAGGGGCTGCTTGGTGGCCCCCTGGGGGCCCTTCAGGCCAGCTAGGTCTTTGTGTCCTGGCTCCTTCGCTTTGGGAGCTGTTGCTGCAGTTGGGCATGTTGGCCGGAGAGTGCTTCTCGGGCCGCGAACTGCAACCTTGCAGGTACCTCTCAGGTTCCCGGCCCAACGAAAGCCCCCAGACCCAAATTGAGAGGGGCTGCTTGGGGGCCCCCTGGGGGCCCTTCAGGCCAGCTAGGTCTTTGGGTCCTGGCTCCTTCGGTTTGGGAGCTGTTGCTGCAGTTGGGCATGTTGGCCGGAGAGTGCTTCTCGGGCCGCGAACTGCAACCTTGCAGGATTCTCCCAGGTTCCCGGCCCAACGAAAGCCCCCAGACCCAAATTGAGAGGGGCTGCTTGGGGCCCCCCTGGGGGCCCTTCAGGCCAGCTAGGTCTTTGGGTCCTGGCTCCTTCGGTTTGGGAGCTGTTGCTGCAGTTGGGCATGTTGGCCGGAGAGTGCTTCTCGGGCCGCGAACTGCAACCTTGCAGGAATCTCCCAGGTTCCATGCCCAACGAAAGCCCCCAGACCCAAATTGAGAGGGGCTGCTTGGGGCCCCCCTGGGGGCCCTTCAGGCCAGCTAGGTCTTTGGGTCCTGGCTCCTTCGCTTTGGGAGCTGTTGCTGCAGTTGTGCATGATGGCCGGAGAGTGCTTCTCGGGCCGCGAACTGCAACCTTGCAGGATTCTCCCAGGTTCCCGGCCCAACGAAAGCCCCCAGACCCAAATTGAGAGGGGCTGCTTGGGGGCCCCCTGGGGGCCCTTCAGGCCAGCTAGGTCTTTGGGTCCTGGCTCCTTCGCTTTGGGAGCTGTTGCTGCAGTTGGGCATGTTGGCCGGAGAGTGCTTCTCGGGCCGCGAACTGCAACCTTGCAGGAATCTCCCAGGTTCCCGGCCCAACGAAAGCCCCCAGACCCAAATGGAGAGGGGCTGCTTGGGGGCCCCCTGGGGGCCCTTCAGGCCAGCTAGGTCTTTGGGTCCTGGCTCCTTCGGTTTGGGAGCTGTTGCTGCAGTTGGGCATGTTGGCCGGAGAGTGCTTCTCGGGCCGCGAACTGCAACCTTGCAGGAATCTCCCAGGTTCCCGGCCCAACAAAAGCCCCCAGACCCAAATTGAGAGGGGCTGCTTGGGGGCCTCCTGGGGGCCCTTCAGGCCAGCTAGGTCTTTGGGTCCTGGCTCCTTCGCTTTGGGAGCTGTTGCTGCAGTTGGGCATGTTGGCCGGAGAGTGCTTCTCGGGCCGCGAACTGCAACCTTGCAGGATTCTCCCAGGTTCCATGCCCAACGAAAGCCCCCAGACCCAAATGGAGAGGGGCTGCTTGGGGGCCCCCTGGGGGCCCTTCAGGCCAGCTAGGTCTTTGTGTCCTGGCTCCTTCGGTTTGGGAGCTGTTGCTGCAGTTGGGCATGTTGGCCGGAGAGTGCTTCTCGGGCCGCGAACTGTAACCTTGCAGGTACCTCCCAGGTATACATGCCCAACGAAAGCCCCCAGACCCAAATTGAGAGGGGCTGCTTGGGGGCCCCCTGGGGGCACTTCAGGCCAGCTAGGTCTTTGGGTCCTGGCTCCTTCGGTTTGGGAGCTGTTGCTGCAGTTGGGCATGTTGGCCGGAGAGTGCTTCTCGGGCCGCGAACTGCAACCTTGCAGGATTCTCCCAGGTTCCCGGCCCAACGAAAGCCCCCAGACCCAAATTGAGAGGGGCTGCTCGGGGGCCCCCTGGGGGCCCTTCAGGCCAGCTAGGTCTTTGGGTCCTGGCTCCTTCGGTTTGGGAGCTGTTGCTGCAGTTGGGCATGTTGGCCGGAGAGTGCTTCTCGGGCCGCGAACTGCAACCTTGCAGGATTCTCCCAGGTTCCCGGCCCAACGAAAGCCCCCAGACCCAAATGGAGAGGGGCTGCTTGGGGGCCCCCTGGGGGCCCTTCAGGCCAGCTAGGTCTTTGGGTCCTGGCTCCTTCGGTTTGGGAGCTGTTGCTGCAGTTGGGCATGTTGGCCGGAGAGTGCTTCTCGGGCCGCGAACTGCAACCTTGCATGAATCTCCCAGGTTCCCGGCCCAACGAAAGCCCCCAGACCCAAATTGAGAGGGGCTGCTTGGGGGCCCCCTGGGGGCCCTTCAGGCCAGCTAGGTCTTTGTGTCCTGGCTCCTTCGGTTTGGGAGCTGTTGCTGCAGTTGAGCATGTTGGCCGGAGAGTGCTTCTCGGGCCGCGAACTGTAACCTTGCAGGTACCTCTCAGGTATCCATGCCCAACGAAAGCCCCCAGACCCAAATGGAGAGGGGCTGCTTGGTGGCCCCCTGGGGGCCCTTCAGGCCAGCTAGGTCTTTGGGTCCTGGCTCCTTCGGTTTGGGAGCTGTTGCTGCAGTTGGGCATGTTGGCCGGAGAGTGCTTCTCCGGCCGCGAACTGCAACCTTGCAGGAATCTCCCAGGTTCCCGGCCCAACGAAAGCCCCCAGACCCAAATGGAGAGGGGCTGCTTGGGGGCCCCCTGGTGCCCCTTCAGGCCAGCTAGGTCTTTGGGTCCTGGCTCCTTCGCTTTGGGAGCTGTTGCTGGATATTTGGCATGTTGGCCGGAGAGTGCTTCTCGGGCCGCGAACTGCAACCTTGCTGGTATCTCCCAGGTTCTCAGCCTAAAGAAAGCCCCCAGACCCAAATGGAGAGGGGCTGCTTGGGGGCCCCCTGGTGCCCCTTCAGGCCAGCTAGGTCTTTGGGTCCTGGCTCCTTCGCTTTGGGAGCTGTTGCTGCAGTTGGGCATGTTGGCCGGAGAGTGCT
The DNA here is from genome assembly GCF_964237585.1 of Gallinula chloropus. Lineage (NCBI taxonomy): Eukaryota > Metazoa > Chordata > Aves > Gruiformes > Rallidae > Gallinula > Gallinula chloropus. The sequence goes on from NW_028168386.1 coordinate 212,038, forward strand.
TCTCGGGCCGCGAACTGTAATCTTGCAGGTACATCTCAGGTATCCATGCCCAACGAAAGCCCCCAGACCCAAATGGAGAGGGGCTGCTTGGGGGCCCCCTGGGGGCCCTTCAGGCCAGCTAGGTCTTTGGGTCCTGGCTCCTTCGCTTTGGGAGCTGTTGCTGCAGTTGGGCATGTTGGCCGGAGAGTGCTTCTCGGGCCGCGAACTGCAACCTTTCAGGTACCTCTCAGGTATCCATGCCCAACGAAAGCCCCCAGACCCAAATGGAGATGGGCTGCTTGGGGGCCCCCTGGGGGCCCTTCAGGCCAGCTAGGTCTTTGTGTCCTGGCTCCTTCGCTTTGGGAGCTGTTGCTGCAGTTGGGCATGTTGGCCGGAGAGTGCTTCTCGGGCCGCGAACTGCAACCTTGCAGGAATCTCCCAGGTTCCCGGCCCAACGAAAGCCCCCAGACCCAAATGGAGAGGGGCTGCTTGGGGGCCCCCTGGGGGCCCTTCAGGCCAGCTAGGTCTTTGGGTCCTGGCTCCTTCGGTTTGGGAGCTGTTGCTGCAGTTGGGCATGTTGGCCGGAGAGTGCTTCTCGGGCCGCGAACTGCAACCTTGCAGGTACCTCCCAGGTTCCCGGCCCAACGAAAACCCCCAGACCCAAATGGAGAGGGGCTGCTTGGGAGCCCCCTGGGGGCCCTTCAGGCCAGCTAGGTCTTTGGGTCCTGGCTCCTTCGGTTTGGGAGCTGTTGCTGCAGTTGGGCATGTTGGCCGGAGAGTGCTTCTCCGGCCGCGAACTGCAACCTTGCAGGAATCTCCCAGGTTCCCGGCCCAACGAAAGCCCCCAGACCCAAATTGAGAGGGGCTGCTTGGGGGCCCCCTGGGGGCCCTTCAGGCCAGCTAGGTCTTTGGGTCCTGGCTCCTTCGCTTTGGGAGCTGTTGCTGCAGTTGTGCATGTTGGCCGGAGAGTGCTTCTTGGGCCGCGAACTGCAACCTTGCATGAATCTCCCAGGTACCCCGCCCAACGAAAGCCCCCAGACCCAAATGGAGAGGGGCTGCTTGGGGACCCCCTGGGGGCCCTTCAGGCCAGCTAGGTCTTTGGGTCCTGGCTCCTTCGCTTTGGGAGCTGTTGCTGCAGTTGTGCATGTTGGCCGGAGAGTGCTTCTCGGGCCGCGAACTGCAACCTTGCATGAATCTCCCAGGTACCCCGCCCAACGAAAGCCCCCAGACCCAAATGGAGAGGGGCTGCTTGGGGACCCCCTGGGGGCCCTTCAGGCCAGCTAGGTCTTTGGGTCCTGGCTCCTTCGGTTTGGGAGCTGTTGCTGCAGTTGGGCATGTTGGCCGGAGAGTGCTTCTCGGGCCGCGAACTGTAACCTTGCAGGTACCTCTCAGGTATACATGCCCAACGAAAGCCCCCAGACCCAAATTGAGAGGGGCTACTTGGGGGCTCCCTGGGGGCCCTTCAGGCCAGCTAGGTCTTTGGGTCCTGGCTCCTTCGCTTTGGGAGCTGTTGCTGCAGTTGGGCATGTTGGCCGGAGAGTGCTTCTCGGGCCGCGAACTGCAACCTTGCATGAATCTCCCAGGTTCCCCGCCCAACGAAAGCCCCCAGACCCAAATGGAGAGGGGCTGCTTGGGGGCCCCCTGGGGGCCCTTCAGGCCAGCTAGGTCTTTGGGTCCTGGCTCCTTCGCTTTGGGAGCTGTTGCTGCAGTTGGGCATGTTGGCCGGAGAGTGCTTCTCGGGCCGCGAACTGTAACCTTGCAGGTACCTCTCAGGTATACATGCCCAACGAAAGCCCCCAGACCCAAATTGAGAGGGGCTACTTGGGGGCCCCCTGGGGGCCCTTCAGGCCAGCTAGGTCTTTGGGTCCTGGCTCCTTCGCTTTGGGAGCTGTTGCTGCAGTTGGGCATGTTGGCCGGAGAGTGCTTCTCGGGCCGCGAACTGCAACCTTGCAGGATTCTCCCAGGTTACCGGCCCAACTAAAGCCCCCAGACCCAAATGGAGAGGAGCTCCTTGGGGGCCCCCTGGGGGCCCTTCAGGCCAGCTAGGTCTTTGGGTCCTGGCTCCTTCGGTTTGGGAGCTGTTGCTGCAGTTGGGCATGTTGGCCGGAGAGTGCTTCTCGGGCTGCGAACTGCAACCTTGCAGGAATCTCCCAGGTTCCATGCCCAACGAAAGCCCCCAGACCCAAATTGAGAGGGGCTGCTTGGGGGCCCCCTGGGGGCCCTTCAGGCCAGCTAGGTCTTTGGGTCCTGGCTCCTTTGCTTTGGGAGCTGTTGCTGCAGTTGGGCATGTTGGCCGGAGAGTGCTTCTCGGGCCGCGAACTGCAACCTTGCAGGATTCTCCCAGGTTCCCGGCCCAACGAAAGCCCCCAGACCCAAATTGAGAGGGGCTGCTTGGGGGCCCCCTGGGGGCCCTTCACACAGCTAGGTCTTTGGGTCCTGGCTCCTTCGGTTTGGGAGCTGTTGCTGCAGTTGTGCATGTTGGCCGGAGAGTGCTTCTCGGGCCGCGAACTGCAACCTTGCAGGATTCTCCCAGGTTCCCGGCCCAACGAAAGCCTCCAGACCCAAATGGAGAGGGGCTGCTTGGGGCCCCCCTGGGGGCCCTTCAGGCCAGCTAGGTCTTTGTGTCCTGGCTCCTTCGCTTTGGGAGCTGTTGCTGCAGTTGGGCATGTTGGCCGGAGAGTGCTTCTCGGGCCGCGAACTGTAACTTGCAGGTACATCTCAGGTATCCATGCCCAACGAAAGCCCCCAGACCCAAATGGAGAGGGGCTGCTTGGTGGCCTTCTGGGGGCCCTTCAGGCCAGCTAGGTCTTTGGGTCCTGGCTCCTTCGCTTTGGGAGCTGTTGCTGCAGTTGGGCATGTTGGCCGGAGAGTGCTTCTCGGGCCGCGAACTGCAACCTTGCTGGTATCTCCCAGGTTCTCAGCCTAAAGAAAGCCCCCAGACCCAAATTGAGAGGGGCTGCTTGGGGGCCCCCTGGGGGCCCTTCAGGCCAGCTAGGTCTTTGGGTCCTGGCTCCTTCGCTTTGGGAGCTGTTGCTGCAGTTGGGCATGTTGGCCGGAGAGTGCTTCTCCGGCCGCGAACTGCAACCTTGCAGGAATCTCCCAGGTTCCCAGCCCAACGAAAGCCCCCAGACCCAAATGGAGAGGGGCTGCTTGGGGGCCCCCTGGGGGCCCTTCAGGCCAGCTAGGTCTTTGGGTCCTGGCTCCTTCGCTTTGGGAGCTGTTGCTGCAGTTGGGCATGTTGGCCGGAGAGTGCTTCTCGGGCCGCGAACTGCAACCTTGCATGAATCTCCCAGGTTCCCCGCCCAACGAAAGCCCCCAGACCCAAATTGAGAGGGGCTGCTTGGGGCCCCCCTGGGGGCCCTTCAGGCCAGCTAGGTCTTTGTGTCCTGGCTCCTTCGGTTTGGGAGCTGTTGCTGCAGTTGGGCATGTTGGCCGGAGAGTGCTTCTCGGGCCGCGAACTGCAACCTTGCAGGATTCTCCCAGGTTCCCGGCCCAACGAAAGCCCCCAGACCCAAATTGAGAGGGGCTGCTTGGGGGCCCCCTGGGGGCCCTTCAGGCCAGCTAGGTCTTTGTGTCCTGGCTCATTCGGTTTGGGAGCTGTTGCTGCAGTTGGGCATGTTGGCCGGAGAGTGCTTCTCGGGCCGCGAACTGCAACCTTGCAGGAATCTCCCAGGTTCCCAGCCCAACGAAAGACCCCAGACCCAAATGGAGAGGGGCTGCTTGGGGGCCCCCTGGGGGCCCTTCAGGCCAGCTAGGTCTTTGGGTCCTGGCTCCTTCGCTTTGGGAGCTGTTGCTGCAGTTGGGCATGTTGGCCGGAGAGTGCTTCTCGGGCCGCGAACTGTAACCTTGCAGGTACCTCCCAGGTATACATGCCCAACGAAAGCCCCCAGACCCAAATTGAGAGGGGCTGCTTGGTGGCCCCCTGGGGGCCCTTCAGGCCAGCTAGGTCTTTGTGTCCTGGCTCCTTCGCTTTGGGAGCTGTTGCTGCAGTTGGGCATGTTGGCCGGAGAGTGCTTCTCGGGCCGCGAACTGCAACCTTGCAGGTACCTCTCAGGTTCCCGGCCCAACGAAAGCCCCCAGACCCAAATTGAGAGGGGCTGCTTGGGGGCCCCCTGGGGGCCCTTCAGGCCAGCTAGGTCTTTGGGTCCTGGCTCCTTCGGTTTGGGAGCTGTTGCTGCAGTTGGGCATGTTGGCCGGAGAGTGCTTCTCGGGCCGCGAACTGCAACCTTGCAGGAATCTCCCAGGTTCCCGGCCCAACGAAAGCCCCCAGACCCAAATTGAGAGGGACTGCTTGGGGCCCCCCTGGGGGCCCTTCAGGCCAGCTAGGTCTTTGGGTCCTGGCTCCTTCGGTTTGGGAGCTGTTGCTGCAGTTGGGCATGTTGGCCGGAGAGTGCTTCTCGGGCCGCGAACTGCAACCTTGCAGGAATCTCCCAGGTTCCATGCCCAACGAAAGCCCCCAGACCCAAATTGAGAGGGGCTGCTTGGGGCCCCCCTGGGGGCCCTTCAGGCCAGCTAGGTCTTTGGGTCCTGGCTCCTTCGCTTTGGGAGCTGTTGCTGCAGTTGTGCATGATGGCCGGAGAGTGCTTCTCGGGCCGCGAACTGCAACCTTGCAGGATTCTCCCAGGTTCCCGGCCCAACGAAAGCCCCCAGACCCAAATTGAGAGGGGCTGCTTGGGGGCCCCCTGGGGGCCCTTCAGGCCAGCTAGGTCTTTGGGTCCTGGCTCCTTCGCTTTGGGAGCTGTTGCTGCAGTTGGGCATGTTGGCCGGAGAGTGCTTCTCGGGCCGCGAACTGCAACCTTGCAGGAATCTCCCAGGTTCCCGGCCCAACGAAAGCCCCCAGACCCAAATGGAGAGGGGCTGCTTGGGGGCCCCCTGGGGGCCCTTCAGGCCAGCTAGGTCTTTGGGTCCTGGCTCCTTCGGTTTGGGAGCTGTTGCTGCAGTTGGGCATGTTGGCCGGAGAGTGCTTCTCGGGCCGCGAACTGCAACCTTGCAGGAATCTCCCAGGTTCCCGGCCCAACAAAAGCCCCCAGACCCAAATTGAGAGGGGCTGCTTGGGGGCCTCCTGGGGGCCCTTCAGGCCAGCTAGGTCTTTGGGTCCTGGCTCCTTCGCTTTGGGAGCTGTTGCTGCAGTTGGGCATGTTGGCCGGAGAGTGCTTCTCGGGCCGCGAACTGCAACCTTGCAGGATTCTCCCAGGTTCCATGCCCAACGAAAGCCCCCAGACCCAAATGGAGAGGGGCTGCTTGGGGGCCCCCTGGGGGCCCTTCAGGCCAGCTAGGTCTTTGGGTCCTGGCTCCTTCGGTTTGGGAGCTGTTGCTGCAGTTGGGCATGTTGGCCGGAGAGTGCTTCTCGGGCCGCGAACTGCAACCTTGCAGGAATCTCCCAGGTTCCCGGCCCAACGAAAGCCCCCAGACCCAAATTGAGAGGGGCTGCTTGGGGGCCCCCTGGGGGCCCTTCAGGCCAGCTAGGTCTTTGGGTCCTGGCTCCTTCGGTTTGGGAGCTGTTGCTGCAGTTGAGCATGTTGGCCGGAGAGTGCTTCTCGGGCCGCGAACTGTAACCTTGCAGGTACCTCTCAGGTATCCATGCCCAACGAAAGCCCCCAGACCCAAATGGAGAGGGGCTGCTTGGGGGCCCCCTGGGGGCCCTTCAGGCCAGCTAGGTCTTTGGGTCCTGGCTCCTTCGGTTTGGGAGCTGTTGCTGCAGTTGGGCATGTTGGCCGGAGAGTGCTTCTCGGGCCGCGAACTGCAACCTTGCAGGTACCTCCCAGGTTCCTGGCCCAACGAAAGCCCCCAGACCCAAATGGAGAGGGGCTGCTTGGGGGCCCCCTGGGGGCCCTTCAGGCCAGCTAGGTCTTTGGGTCCTGGCTCCTTCGGTTTGGGAGCTGTTGCTGCAGTTGGGCATGTTGGCCGGAGAGTGCTTCTCGGGCCGCGAACTGCAACCTTGAAGGAATCTCCCAGGTTCCCGGCCCAACGAAAGCCCCCAGACTCAAATTGAGAGGGGCTGCTTGGGGGCCCCCTGGGGGCCCTTCAGGCCAGCTAGATCTTTGGGTCCTGGCTCCTTCGCTTTGGGAGCTGTTGCTGCAGTTGGGCATGTTGGCCGGAGAGTGCTTCTCCGGCCGCGAACTGCAACCTTGCAGGTACCTCTCAGGTTCCCGGCCCAACGAAAACCCCCAGACCCAAATGGAGAGGGGCTGCTTGGGGGCCCCCTGGGGGCCCTTCAGGCCAGCTAGGTCTTTGGGTCCTGGCTCCTTCGGTTTGGGAGCTGTTGCTGCAGTTGGGCATGTTGGCCGGAGAGTGCTTCTCGGGCCGCGAACTGTAACCTTGCAGGTACCTCTCAGGTATCCATGCCCAACGAAAGCCCCCAGACCCAAATTGAGAGGGGCTGCTTGGTGGCCTCCTGGGGGCCCTTCAGGCCAGCTAGGTCTTTGGGTCCTGGCTCCTTCGCTTTGGGAGCTGTTGCTGCAGTTGGGCATGCTGGCCGGAGAGTGCTTCTCGGGCCGCGAACTGCAACCTTGCAGGATTCTCCCAGGATCCCGGCCCAACGAAAGCCCCCAGACCCAAATGGAGAGGGGCTGCTTGGGGGACCCCTTGGGGCCCTTCAGGCCAGCTAGGTCTTTGGGTCCTGGCTCCTTCGGTTTGGGAGCTGTTGCTGCAGTTGAGCATGTTGGCCGGAGAGTGCTTCTCGGGCCGCGAACTGCAACCTTGCAGGATTCTCCTAGGTTCCCGGCCCAACGAAAGCCCCCAGACCCAAATGGAGAGGGGCTGCTTGGGGGCCCCCTGGGGGCCCTTCAGGCCAGCTAGGTCTTTGGGTCCTGGCTCCTTCGCTTTGGGAGCTGTTGCTGCAGTTGGGCATGTTGGCCGGAGAGTGCTTCTCGGGCCGCGAACTGCAACCTTGCAGGATTCTCCCAGGTTCCCGGCCCAACGAAAGCCCCCAGACCCAAATGGAGAGGGGCTGCTTGGGACCCCCCTGGGGGCCCTTCAGGCCAGCTAGGTCTTTGGGTCCTGGCTCCTTCGCTTTGGGAGCTGTTGCTGCAGTTGTGCATGTTGGCCGGAGAGTGCTTCTCGGGCCGCGAACTGCAACCTTGCAGGAATCTCCCAGGTTCCATGCCCAACGAAAGCCCCCAGACCCAAATTGAGAGGGGCTGCTTGGGGGCCCCCTGGGGGCCCTTCAGGCCAGCTAGGTCTTTGGGTCCTGGCTCCTTCGCTTTGGGAGCTGTTGCTGCAGTTGGGCATGCTGGCCGGAGAGTGCTTCTCCGGCTGCGAACTGCAACATTACGGGATTCTCCCAGGTTCCCGGCCCAACGAAAGCCCCCAGACCCAAATTGAGAGGGGCTGCTTGGGGCCCCCCTGGGGGCCCTTCAGGCCAGCTAGGTCTTTGGGTCCTGGCTCCTTCGGTTTGGGAGCTGTTGCTGCAGTTGGGCATGTTGGCCGGAGAGTGCTTCTCCGGCCGCGAACTGTAACCTTGCAGGTACCTCTCAGGTATCCATGCCCAACGAAAGCCCCCAGACCCAAATTGAGAGGGGCTGCTTGGGGCCTCCTGGGGGCCCTTCAGGCCAGCTAGGTCTTTGGGTCCTGGCTCCTTCGCTTTGGGAGCTGTTGCTGCAGTTGGGCATGTTGGCCGGAGAGTGCTTCTCGGGCCGCGAACTGCAACCTTGCAGGTACCTCCCAGGTTCCCGGCCCAACGAAAGCCCCCAGACCCAAATGGAGAGGGGCTGCTTGGGGGACCCCTTGGGGCCCTTCAGGCCAGCTAGGTCTTTGGGTCCTGGCTCCTTCGGTTTGGGAGCTGTTGTTGCAGTTGGGCATGTTGGCCGGAGAGTGCTTCTCGGGCCGCGAACTGCAACCTTGCAGGATTCTCCTAGGTTCCCGGCCAAACGAAAGCCCCCAGACCCAAATGGAGAGGGGCTGCTTGGGGGCCCCCTGGGGGCCCTTCAGGCCAGCTAGGTCTTTGGGTCCTGGCTCCTTCGGTTTGGGAGCTGTTGCTGCAGTTGGGCATGTTGGCCGGAGAGTGCTTCTCGGGCCGCGAACTGCAACCTTGTGGTATCTCCCAGGTTCTCAGCCTAAAGAAAGCCCCCAGACCCAAATTGAGAGGGGCTGCTTGGGGGCCCCCTGGGGCCCCTTCAGGCCAGCTAGGTCTTTGGGTCCTGGCTCCTTCGGTTTGGGAGCTGTTGCTGCAGTTGGGCATGTTGGCCGGAGAGTGCTTCTCCGGCCGCGAACTGCAACCTTGCAGGAATCTCCCAGGTTCCCAGCCCAACGAAAGCCCCCAGACCCAAATGGAGAGGGGCTGCTTGGGGGCCCCCTGGGGGCCCTTCAGGCCACCTAGCTCTTTGGGTCCTGGCTCCTTCGGTTTGGGAGCTGTTGCTGCAGTTGTGCATGTTGGCCGGAGAGTGCTTCTCGGGCCGCGAACTGCAACCTTGCAGGATTTTCCCAGGTTCCCGGCCCAACGAAAACCCCCAGACCCAAATGGAGAGGGGCTGCAGTGGGCCCCCTGGTGCCCCTTCAGGCCAGCTAGGTCTTTGGGTCCTGGCTCCTTCGCTTTGGGAGCTGTTGCTGCAGTTGGGCATGTTGGGCGGAGAGTGCTTCTCGGGCCGCGAACTGTAACTTGCAGGTACCTCTCAGGTATACATGCCCAACGAAAGCCCCCAGACCCAAATGGAGAGGGGCTGGTTGGGTGCCTTCTGGGGGCCCTTCAGGCCAGCTAGGTCTTTGGGTCCTGGCTCCTTCGCTTTGGGAGCTGTTGCTGGATATTTGGCATGTTGGCCGGAGAGTGCTTCTCGGGCCGCGAACTGCAACCTTGCTGGTATCTCCCAGGTTCTCAGCCTAAAGAAAGCCCCCAGACCCAAATGGAGAGGGGCTGCTTGGGGGCCCCCTGGGGGCCCTTCAGGCCAGCTAGGTCTTTGGGTCCTGGCTCCTTCGCTTTGGGAGCTGTTGCTGCAGTTGAGCATGTTGACCAGAGAGTGCTTCTCGGGCCGCGAACAGTAAACTTGCAGGTACATCTCAGGTATCCATGCCCAACGAAAGCCCCCAGACCCAAATGGAGAGGGGCTGCTTGGGGGCCCCCTGGGGGCCCTTCAGGCCACCTAGCTCTTTGGGTCCTGGCTCCTTCGCTTTGGGAGCTGTTGCTGCAGTTGGGCATGTTGGCCGGAGAGTGCTTCTCGGGCCGCGAACTGCAACCTTGAAGGAATCTCCCAGGTTCCCGGCCCAACGAAAGCCCCCAGACCCAAATGGAGAGGGGCTGCTTGGGGGCCCCCTGGGGGCCCTTCAGGCCAGCTAGGTCTTTGGGTCCTGGCTCCTTCGCTTTGGGAGCTGTTGCTGCAGTTGAGCATGTTGACCAGAGAGTGCTTCTCGGGCCGCGAACTGTAATCTTGCAGGTACATCTCAGGTATCCATGCCCAACGAAAGCCCCCAGACCCAAATGGAGATGGGCTGCTTGGGGGCCCCCTGGGGGCACTTCAGGCCAGCTAGGTCTTTGGGTCCTGGCTCCTTCGCTTTGGGAGCTGTTGCTGCAGTTGGGCATGTTGGCCGGAGAGTGCTTCTCGGGCCGCGAACTGCAACCTTGCAGGAATCTCCCAGGTTCCCGGCCCAACGAAAGCCCCCAGACCCAAATGGAGAGGGGCTGCTTGGGGGCCCCCTGGGGGCCCTTCAGGCCAGCTAGGTCTTTGGGTCCTGGCTCCTTCGCTTTGGGAGCTGTTGCTGGATATTTGGCATGTTGGCCGGAGAGTGCTTCTCGTGCCGTGAACTGCAACCTTGCTGGTATCTCCCAGGTTCTCAGCCTAAAGAAAGCCCCCAGACCCAAATGGAGAGGGGCTGCTTGGGGGCCCCCTGGGGGCCCTTCAGGCCACCTAGGTCTTTGGGTCCTGGCTCCTTCGCTTTGGGAGCTGTTGCTGCAGTTGGGCATGTTGGCCGGAGAGTGCTTCTCGGGCCGCGAACTGCAACCTTGCAGGTACCTCTCAGGTATACATGCCCAACGAAAGCCCCCAGACCCAAATTGAGAGGGGCTGCTTGGGGGCCCCCTGGGGGCCCTTCAGGCCAGCTAGGTCTTTGGGTCCTGGCTCCTTCGCTTTGGGAGCTGTTGCTGCAGTTGGGCATGTTGGGCGGAGAGTGCTTCTCGGGCCTCGAACTGCAACCTTGCAGGTACCTCCCAGGTTCCCGGCCCAACAAAAGCCCCCAGACCCAAATGGAGAGGGGCTGCTTGGGGGCCCCCTGGGGGCCCTTCAGGCCAGCTAGGTCTTTGGGTCCTGGCTCCTTCGCTTTGGGAGCTGTTGCTGCAGTTGGGCATGTTGCCCGGAGAGTGCTTCTCGGGCCGCGAACTGCAACCTTGCAGGTACCTCCCAGGATCCCGGCCCAACTAAAGCCCCCAGACCCAAATGGAGAGGGGCTGCTTGGGGCCCCCATGGGGGCCCTTCAGGCCAGCTAGGTCTTTGGGTCCTGGCTCCTTCGGTTTGGGAGCTGTTGCTGCAGTTGGGCATGTTGGCCGGAGAGTGCTTCTCGGGCCGCGAACTGCAACCTTGCAGGAATCTCCCAGGTTCCATGCCCAACGAAAGCCCCCAGACCCAAATGGAGAGGGGCTGCTTGGGGGCCCCCTGGGGGCCCTTCAGGCCAGCTAGGTCTTTGGGTCCTGGCTCCTTCGGTTTGGGAGCTGTTGCTGCAGTTGGGCATGTTGGCCGGAGAGTGCTTCTCGGGCCGCGAACTGCAACCTTGCAGGATTCTCCCAGGTTCCCGGCCCAACGAAAGCCCCCAGACCCAAATGGAGAGGGGCTGCTTGGGGGCCCCCTGGGGGCCCTTCAGGCCAGCTAGGTCTTTGGGTCCTGGCTCCTTCGGTTTGGGAGCTGTTGCTGCAGTTGGGCATGTTGGCCGGAGAGTGCTTCTCGGGCCGCGAACTGCAACCTTGCAGGTACCTCCCAGGTTCCCGGCCCAACGAAAACCCCCAGACCCAAATGGAGAGGGGCTGCTTGGGAGCCCCCTGGGGGCCCTTCAGGCCAGCTAGGTCTTTGGGTCCTGGCTCCTTCGGTTTGGGAGCTGTTGCTGCAGTTGGGCATGTTGGCCGGAGAGTGCTTCTCCGGCCGCGAACTGCAACCTTGCAGGAATCTCCCAGGTTCCCGGCCCAACGAAAGCCCCCAGACCCAAATTGAGAGGGGCTGCTTGGGGGCCCCCTGGGGGCCCTTCAGGCCAGCTAGGTCTTTGGGTCCTGGCTCCTTCGCTTTGGGAGCTGTTGCTGCAGTTGTGCATGTTGGCCGGAGAGTGCTTCTCGGGCCGCGAACTGCAACCTTGCATGAATCTCCCAGGTACCCCGCCCAACGAAAGCCCCCAGACCCAAATGGAGAGGGGCTGCTTGGGGACCCCCTGGGGGCCCTTCAGGCCAGCTAGGTCTTTGGGTCCTGGCTCCTTCGCTTTGGGAGCTGTTGCTGCAGTTGGGCATGTTGGCCGGAGAGTGCTTCTCGGGCCGCGAACTGTAACCTTGCAGGTACCTCTCAGGTATACATGCCCAACGAAAGCCCCCAGACCCAAATTGAGAGGGGCTACTTGGGGGCTCCCTGGGGGCCCTTCAGGCCAGCTAGGTCTTTGGGTCCTGGCTCCTTCGCTTTGGGAGCTGTTGCTGCAGTTGGGCATGTTGGCCGGAGAGTGCTTCTCGGGCCGCGAACTGCAACCTTGCATGAATCTCCCAGGTTCCCCGCCCAACGAAAGCCCCCAGACCCAAATGGAGAGGGGCTGCTTGGGGGCCCCCTGGGGGCCCTTCAGGCCAGCTAGGTCTTTGGGTCCTGGCTCCTTCGCTTTGGGAGCTGTTGCTGCAGTTGGGCATGTTGGCCGGAGAGTGCTTCTCGGGCCGCGAACTGTAACCTTGCAGGTACCTCTCAGGTATACATGCCCAACGAAAGCCCCCAGACCCAAATTGAGAGGGGCTACTTGGGGGCCCCCTGGGGGCCCTTCAGGCCAGCTAGGTCTTTGGGTCCTGGCTCCTTCGCTTTGGGAGCTGTTGCTGCAGTTGGGCATGTTGGCCGGAGAGTGCTTCTCGGGCCGCGAACTGCAACCTTGCAGGATTCTCCCAGGTTACCGGCCCAACTAAAGCCCCCAGACCCAAATGGAGAGGAGCTCCTTGGGGGCCCCCTGGGGGCCCTTCAGGCCAGCTAGGTCTTTGGGTCCTGGCTCCTTCGGTTTGGGAGCTGTTGCTGCAGTTGGGCATGTTGGCCGGAGAGTGCTTCTCGGGCTGCGAACTGTAACCTTGCAGGAATCTCCCAGGTTCCATGCCCAACGAAAGCCCCCAGACCCAAATTGAGAGGGGCTGCTTGGGGGCCCCCTGGGGGCCCTTCAGGCCAGCTAGGTCTTTGGGTCCTGGCTCCTTCGCTTTGGGAGCTGTTGCTGCAGTTGGGCATGTTGGCCGGAGAGTGCTTCTCGGGCCGCGAACTGCAACCTTGCAGGATTCTCCCAGGTTCCCGGCCCAACGAAAGCCCCCAGACCCAAATTGAGAGGGGCTGCTTGGGGGCCCCCTGGGGGCCCTTCACACAGCTAGGTCTTTGGGTCCTGGCTCCTTCGGTTTGGGAGCTGTTGCTGCAGTTGTGCATGTTGGCCGGAGAGTGCTTCTCGGGCCGCGAACTGCAACCTTGCAGGATTCTCCCAGGTTCCCGGCCCAACGAAAGCCTCCAGACCCAAATGGAGAGGGGCTGCTTGGGGCCCCCCTGGGGGCCCTTCAGGCCAGCTAGGTCTTTGTGTCCTGGCTCCTTCGCTTTGGGAGCTGTTGCTGCAGTTGGGCATGTTGGCCGGAGAGTGCTTCTCGGGCCGCGAACTGTAACTTGCAGGTACATCTCAGGTATCCATGCCCAACGAAAGCCCCCAGACCCAAATGGAGAGGGGCTGCTTGGTGGCCTTCTGGGGGCCCTTCAGGCCAGCTAGGTCTTTGGGTCCTGGCTCCTTCGCTTTGGGAGCTGTTGCTGCAGTTGGGCATGTTGGCCGGAGAGTGCTTCTCGGGCCGCGAACTGCAACCTTGCTGGTATCTCCCAGGTTCTCAGCCTAAAGAAAGCCCCCAGACCCAAATTGAGAGGGGCTGCTTGGGGGCCCCCTGGGGGCCCTTCAGGCCAGCTAGGTCTTTGGGTCCTGGCTCCTTCGCTTTGGGAGCTGTTGCTGCAGTTGGGCATGTTGGCCGGAGAGTGCTTCTCCGGCCGCGAACTGCAACCTTGCAGGAATCTCCCAGGTTCCCAGCCCAACGAAAGCCCCCAGACCCAAATGGAGAGGGGCTGCTTGGGGGCCCCCTTGGGGCCCTTCAGGCCAGCTAGGTCTTTGGGTCCTGGCTCCTTCGCTTTGGGAGCTGTTGCTGCAGTTGGGCATGTTGGCCGGAGAGTGCTTCTCGGGCCGCGAACTGCAACCTTGCATGAATCTCCCAGGTTCCCCGCCCAACGAAAGCCCCCAGACCCAAATTGAGAGGGGCTGCTTGGGGCCCCCCTGGGGGCCCTTCAGGCCAGCTAGGTCTTTGTGTCCTGGCTCCTTCGGTTTGGGAGCTGTTGCTGCAGTTGGGCATGTTGGCCGGAGAGTGCTTCTCGGGCCGCGAACTGCAACCTTGCAGGATTCTCCCAGGTTCCCGGCCCAACGAAAGCCCCCAGACCCAAATTGAGAGGGGCTGCTTGGGGGCCCCCTGGGGGCCCTTCAGGCCAGCTAGGTCTTTGTGTCCTGGCTCATTCGGTTTGGGAGCTGTTGCTGCAGTTGGGCATGTTGGCCGGAGAGTGCTTCTCGGGCCGCGAACTGCAACCTTGCAGGAATCTCCCAGGTTCCCAGCCCAACGAAAGACCCCAGACCCAAATGGAGAGGGGCTGCTTGGGGGCCCCCTGGGGGCCCTTCAGGCCAGCTAGGTCTTTGGGTCCTGGCTCCTTCGCTTTGGGAGCTGTTGCTGCAGTTGGGCATGTTGGCCGGAGAGTGCTTCTCGGGCCGCGAACTGTAACCTTGCAGGTACCTCCCAGGTATACATGCCCAACGAAAGCCCCCAGACCCAAATGGAGAGGGGCTGCTTGGTGGCCCCCTGGGGGCCCTTCAGGCCAGCTAGGTCTTTGTGTCCTGGCTCCTTCGCTTTGGGAGCTGTTGCTGCAGTTGGGCATGTTGGCCGGAGAGTGCTTCTCGGGCCGCGAACTGCAACCTTGCAGGTACCTCTCAGGTTCCCGGCCCAACGAAAGCCCCCAGACCCAAATTGAGAGGGGCTGCTTGGGGGCCCCCTGGGGGCCCTTCAGGCCAGCTAGGTCTTTGGGTCCTGGCTCCTTCGGTTTGGGAGCTGTTGCTGCAGTTGGGCATGTTGGCCGGAGAGTGCTTCTCGGGCCGCGAACTGCAACCTTGCAGGATTCTCCCAGGTTCCCGGCCCAACGAAAGCCCCCAGACTCAAATTGAGAGGGGCTGCTTGGGGCCCCCCTGGGGGCCCTTCAGGCCAGCTAGGTCTTTGGGTCCTGGCTCCTTCGGTTTGGGAGCTGTTGCTGCAGTTGGGCATGTTGGCCGGAGAGTGCTTCTCGGGCCGCGAACTGCAACCTTGCAGGAATCTCCCAGGTTCCATGCCCAACGAAAGCCCCCAGACCCAAATTGAGAGGGGCTGCTTGGGGCCCCCCTGGGGGCCCTTCAGGCCAGCTAGGTCTTTGGGTCCTGGCTCCTTCGCTTTGGGAGCTGTTGCTGCAGTTGTGCATGCTGGCCGGAGAGTGCTTCTCGGGCCGCGAACTGCAACCTTGCAGGATTCTCCCAGGTTCCCGGCCCAACGAAAGCCCCCAGACCCAAATTGAGAGGGGCTGCTTGGGGGCCCCCTGGGGGCCCTTCAGGCCAGCTAGGTCTTTGGGTCCTGGCTCCTTCGCTTTGGGAGCTGTTGCTGCAGTTGGGCATGTTGGCCGGAGAGTGCTTCTCGGGCCGCGAACTGCAACCTTGCAGGAATCTCCCAGGTTCCCGGCCCAACGAAAGCCCCCAGACCCAAATGGAGAGGGGCTGCTTGGGGGCCCCCTGGGGGCCCTTCAGGCCAGCTAGGTCTTTGGGTCCTGGCTCCTTCGGTTTGGGAGCTGTTGCTGCAGTTGGGCATGTTGGCCGGAGAGTGCTTCTCGGGCCGCGAACTGCAACCTTGCAGGAATCTCCCAGGTTCCCGGCCCAACAAAAGCCCCCAGACCCAAATTGAGAGGGGCTGCTTGGGGGCCTCCTGGGGGCCCTTCAGGCCAGCTAGGTCTTTGGGTCCTGGCTCCTTCGCTTTGGGAGCTGTTGCTGCAGTTGGGCATGTTGGCCGGAGAGTGCTTCTCGGGCCGCGAACTGCAACCTTGCAGGATTCTCCCAGGTTCCATGCCCAACGAAAGCCCCCAGACCCAAATGGAGAGGGGCTGCTTGGGGGCCCCCTGGGGGCCCTTCAGGCCAGCTAGGTCTTTGGGTCCTGGCTCCTTCGGTTTGGGAGCTGTTGCTGCAGTTGAGCATGTTGGCCGGAGAGTGCTTCTCGGGCCGCGAACTGTAACCTTGCAGGTACCTCTCAGGTATCCATGCCCAACGAAAGCCCCCAGACCCAAATGGAGAGGGGCTGCTTGGGGGCCCCCTGGGGGCCCTTCAGGCCAGCTAGGTCTTTGGGTCCTGGCTCCTTCGGTTTGGGAGCTGTTGCTGCAGTTGGGCATGTTGGCCGGAGAGTGCTTCTCGGGCCGCGAACTGCAACCTTGCAGGTACCTCCCAGGTTCCTGGCCCAACGAAAGCCCCCAGACCCAAATGGAGAGGGGCTGCTTGGGGGCCCCCTGGGGGCCCTTCAGGCCAGCTAGGTCTTTGGGTCCTGGCTCCTTCGGTTTGGGAGCTGTTGCTGCAGTTGGGCATGTTGGCCGGAGAGTGCTTCTCGGGCCGCGAACTGCAACCTTGAAGGAATCTCCCAGGTTCCCGGCCCAACGAAAGCCCCCAGACTCAAATTGAGAGGGGCTGCTTGGGGGCCCCCTGGGGGCCCTTCAGGCCAGCTAGGTCTTTGGGTCCTGGCTCCTTCGCTTTGGGAGCTGTTGCTGCAGTTGGGCATGTTGGCCGGAGAGTGCTTCTCCGGCCGCGAACTGCAACCTTGCAGGTACCTCTCAGGTTCCCGGCCCAACGAAAACCCCCAGACCCAAATGGAGAGGGGCTGCTTGGGGGCCCCCTGGGGGCCCTTCAGGCCAGCTAGGTCTTTGGGTCCTGGCTCCTTCGCTTTGGGAGCTGTTGCTGCAGTTGGGCATGTTGGCCGGAGAGTGCTTCTCGGGCCGCGAACTGTAACCTTGCAGGTACCTCTCAGGTATCCATGCCCAACGAAAGCCCCCAGACCCAAATTGAGAGGGGCTGCTTGGTGGCCTCCTGGGGGCCCTTCAGGCCAGCTAGGTCTTTGGGTCCTGGCTCCTTCGCTTTGGGAGCTGTTGCTGCAGTTGGGCATGCTGGCCGGAGAGTGCTTCTCGGGCCGCGAACTGCAACCTTGCAGGATTCTCCCAGGTTCCCGGCCCAACGAAAGCCCCCAGACCCAAATGGAGAGGGGCTGCTTGGGGGACCCCTTGGGGCCCTTCAGGCCAGCTAGGTCTTTGGGTCCTGGCTCCTTAGGTTTGGGAGCTGTTGCTGCAGTTGAGCATGTTGGCCGGAGAGTGCTTCTCGGGCCGCGAACTGCAACCTTGCAGGATTCTCCTAGGTTCCCGGCCCAACGAAAGCCCCCAGACCCAAATTGAGAGGGGCTGCTTGGGGGCCCCCTGGGGGCCCTTCAGGCCAGCTAGGTCTTTGGGTCCTGGCTCCTTCGCTTTGGGAGCTGTTGCTGCAGTTGGGCATGTTGGCCGGAGAGTGCTTCTCGGGCCGCGAACTGCAACCTTGCAGGATTCTCCCAGGTTCCCGGCCCAACGAAAGCCCCCAGACCCAAATGGAGAGGGGCTGCTTGGGGCCCCCCTGGGGGCCCTTCAGGCCAGCTAGGTCTTTGGGTCCTGGCTCCTTCGCTTTGGGAGCTGTTGCTGCAGTTGGGCATGTTGGCCGGAGAGTGCTTCTCCGGCCGCGAACTGTAACCTTGCAGGTACCTCTCAGGTATCCATGCCCAACGAAAGCCCCCAGACCCAAATTGAGAGGGGCTGCTTGGGGCCTCCTGGGGGCCCTTCAGGCCAGCTAGGTCTTTGTGTCCTGGCTCCTTCGCTTTGGGAGCTGTTGCTGCAGTTGGGCATGTTGGCCGGAGAGTGCTTCTCGGGCCGCGAACTGCAACCTTGCAGGTACCTCCCAGGTTCCCGGCCCAACGAAAGCCCCCAGACCCAAATGGAGAGGGGCTGCTTGGGGGACCCCTTGGGGCCCTTCAGGCCAGCTAGGTCTTTGGGTCCTGGCTCCTTCGCTTTGGGAGCTGTTGCTGGATATTTGGCATGTTGGCCGGAGAGTGCTTCTCGGGCCGCGAACTGCAACCTTGCTGGTATCTCCCAGGTTCTCAGCCTAAAGAAAGCCCCCAGACCCAAATGGAGAGGGGCTGCTTGGGGGCCCCCTGGGGGCCCTTCAGGCCAGCTAGGTCTTTGGGTCCTGGCTCCTTCGCTTTGGGAGCTGTTGCTGCAGTTGAGCATGTTGACCAGAGAGTGCTTCTCGGGCCGCGAACAGTAGACTTGCAGGTACATCTCAGGTATCCATGCCCAACGAAAGCCCCCAGACCCAAATGGAGAGGGGCTGCTTGGGGGCCCCCTGGGGGCCCTTCAGGCCACCTAGCTCTTTGGGTCCTGGCTCCTTCGCTTTGGGAGCTGTTGCTGCAGTTGGGCATGTTGGCCGGAGAGTGCTTCTCGGGCCGCGAACTGCAACCTTGAAGGAATCTCCCAGGTTCCCGGCCCAACGAAAGCCCCCAGACCCAAATGGAGAGGGGCTGCTTGGGGGCCCCCTGGGGGCCCTTCAGGCCAGCTAGGTCTTTGGGTCCTGGCTCCTTCGCTTTGGGAGCTGTTGCTGCAGTTGAGCATGTTGACCAGAGAGTGCTTCTCGGGCCGCGAACTGTAATCTTGCAGGTACATCTCAGGTATCCATGCCCAACGAAAGCCCCCAGACCCAAATGGAGAGGGGCTGCTTGGGGGACCCCTGGGGGCCCGTCAGGCCAGCTAGGTCTTTGGGTCCTGGCTCCTTCGCTTTGGGAGCTGTTGCTGCAGTTGGGCATGTTGCCCGGAGAGTGCTTCTCGGGCCGCGAACTGCAACCTTGCAGGTACCTCTCAGGTATCCATGCCCAACGAAAGCCCCCAGACCCAAATGGAGATGGGCTGCTTGGGGGCCCCCTGGGGGCACTTCAGGCCAGCTAGGTCTTTGGGTCCTGGCTCCTTCGCTTTGGGAGCTGTTGCTGCAGTTGGGCATGTTGGCCGGAGAGTGCTTCTCGGGCCGCGAACTGCAACCTTGCAGGAATCTCCCAGGTTCCCAGCCCAACGAAAGCCCCCAGACCCAAATGGAGAGGGGCTGTTTGGGGGCCCCCTGGGGGCCCTTCAGGCCAGCTAGGTCTTTGGGTCCTGGCTCCTTCGCTTTGGGAGCTGTTGCTGGATATTTGGCATGTTGGCCGGAGAGTGCTTCTCGGGCCGTGAACTGCAACCTTGCTGGTATCTCCCAGGTTCTCAGCCTAAAGAAAGCCCCCAGACCCAAATGGAGAGGGGCTGCTTGGGGGCCCCCTGGGGGCCCTTCAGGCCACCTAGGTCTTTGGGTCCTGGCTCCTTCGCTTTGGGAGCTGTTGCTGCAGTTGGGCATGTTGGCCGGAGAGTGCTTCTCGGGCCGCGAACTGCAACCTTGCAGGTACCTCTCAGGTATACATGCCCAACGAAAGCCCCCAGACCCAAATTGAGAGGGGCTTCTTGGGGGCCCCCTGGGGGCCCTTCAGGCCAGCTAGGTCTTTGGGTCCTGGCTCCTTCGCTTTGGGAGCTGTTGCTGCAGTTGGGCATGTTGGCCGGAGAGTGCTTCTCGGGCCTCGAACTGCAACCTTGCAGGTACCTCCCAGGTTCCCGGCCCAACAAAAGCCCCCAGACCCAAATGGAGAGGGGCTGCTTGGGGGCCCCCTGGGGGCCCTTCAGGCCAGCTAGGTCTTTGGGTCCTGGCTCCTTCGCTTTGGGAGCTGTTGCTGCAGTTGGGCATGTTGCCCGGAGAGTGCTTCTCGGGCCGCGAACTGCAACCTTGCAGGTACCTCCCAGGATCCCGGCCCAACTAAAGCCCCCAGACCCAAATGGAGAGGGGCTGCTTGGGGCCCCCATGGGGGCCCTTCAGGCCAGCTAGGTCTTTGGGTCCTGGCTCCTTCGGTTTGGGAGCTGTTGCTGCAGTTGGGCATGTTGGCCGGAGAGTGCTTCTCGGGCCGCGAACTGCAACCTTGCAGGAATCTCCCAGGTTCCATGCCCAACGAAAGCCCCCAGACCCAAATTGAGAGGGGCTGCTTGGGGGCCCCCTGGGGGCCCTTCAGGCCAGCTAGGTCTTTGGGTCCTGGCTCCTTCGGTTTGGGAGCTGTTGCTGCAGTTGGGCATGTTGGCCGGAGAGTGCTTCTCGGGCCGCGAACTGCAACCTTGCAGGTACCTCCCAGGTTCCTGGCCCAACGAAAGCCCCCAGACCCAAATGGAGAGGGGCTGCTTGGGGGCCCCCTGGGGGCCCTTCAGGCCACCTAGCTCTTTGGGTCCTGGCTCCTTCGGTTTGGGAGCTGTTGCTGCAGTTGGGCATTTTGGCCGGAGAGTGCTTCTCGGGCCGCGAACTGCAACCTTGAAGGAATCTCCCAGGTTCCCGGCCCAACGAAATCCCCCAGACTCAAATTGAGAGGGGCTGCTTGGGGGCCCCCTGGGGGCCCTTCAGGCCAGCTAGGTCTTTGGGTCCTGGCTCCTTCGCTTTGGGAGCTGTTGCTGCAGTTGGGCATGTTGGCCGGAGAGTGCTTCTCCGGCCGCGAACTGCAACCTTGCAGGTACCTCTCAGGTTCCCGGCCCAACGAAAACCCCCAGACCCAAATGGAGAGGGGCTGCTTGGGGGCCCCCTGGGGGCCCTTCAGGCCAGCTAGGTCTTTGGGTCCTGGCTCCTTCGGTTTGGGAGCTGTTGCTGCAGTTGGGCATGTTGGCCGGAGAGTGCTTCTCGGGCCGCGAACTGTAACCTTGCAGGTACCTCTCAGGTATACATGCCCAACGAAAGCCCCCAGACCCAAATTGAGAGGGGCTGCTTGGGGGCCCCCTGGGGGCCCTTCAGGCCAGCTAGGTCTTTGGGTCCTGGCTCCTTCGGTTTGGGAGCTGTTGCTGCAGTTGGGCATGTTGGCCGGAGAGTGCTTCTCGGGCCGCGAACTGCAACCTTGCAGGATTCTCCCAGGTTCCCGGCCCAATGAAAGCCCCCAGACCCAAATGGAGAGGGGCTGCTTGGGGGCCCCCTGGGGGCCCTTCAGGCCAGCTAGGTCTTTGGGTCCTGGCTCCTTCGCTTTGGGAGCTGTTGCTGCAGTTGGGCATGTTGGCCGGAGAGTGCTTCTCGGGCCGCGAACTGCAACCTTGCAGGATTCTCCCAGGTTCCCGGCCCAACGAAAGCCCCCAGACCCAAATGGAGAGGGGCTGCTTGGGGCCCCCCTGGGGGCCCTTCAGGCCAGCTAGGTCTTTGGGTCCTGGCTCCTTCGCTTTGGGAGCTGTTGCTGCAGTTGGGCATGTTGGCCGGAGAGTGCTTCTCGGGCCGCGAACTGCAACCTTGCAGGATTCTCCCAGGTTCCCGGCCCAACGAAAGCCCCCAGACCCAAATGGAGAGGTGCTGCTTGGGGGCCCCCTGGGGGCCCTTCAGGCCAGCTAGGTCTTTGGGTCCTGGCTCCTTCGCTTTGGGAGCTGTTGCTGCAGTTGGGCATGTTGGCCGGAGAGTGCTTCTCGGGCCGCGAACTGCAACCTTGCAGGATTCTCCCAGGTTCCCGGCCCAACAAAAACCCCCAGACCCAAATTGAGAGGGGCTACTTGGGGGCCCCCTGGGGGCCCTTCAGGCCAGCTAGGTCTTTGGGTCCTGGCTCCTTCGGTTTGGGAGCTGTTGCTGCAGTTGGGCATGTTGGCCGGAGAGTGCTTCTCGGGCCGCGAACTGCAACCTTGCTGGTACCTCCCAGGTTCCCGGCCCAACGAAAACCCCCAGACCCAAATGGAGAGGGGCTGCTTGGGGGCCCCCTGGGGGCCCTTCAGGCCAGCTAGGTCTTTGGGTCCTGGCTCCTTCGGTTTGGGAGCTGTTGCTGCAGTTGGGCATGTTGGCCGGAGAGTGCTTCTCCGGCCGCGAACTGCAACCTTGCAGGAATCTCCCAGGTTCCCGGCCCAACGAAAGCCCCCAGACCCAAATCGAGAGGTGCTGCTTGGGGGCCCCCTGGGGGCCCTTCAGGCCAGCTAGGTCTTTGGGTCCTGGCTCCTTCGCTTTGGGAGCTGTTGCTGCAGTTGGGCATGTTGGCCGGAGAGTGCTTCTCGGGCCGCGAACTGCAACCTTGCAGGAATCTCCCAGGTTCCCGGCCCAACGAAAGCCCCCAGACTCAAATTGAGAGGGGCTGCTTGGGGGCCCCCTGGGGGCCCTTCAGGCCAGCTAGGTCTTTGGGTCCTGGCTCCTTCGCTTTGGGAGCTGTTGCTGCAGTTGGGCATGTTGGCCGGAGAGTGCTTCTCGGGCCGCGAACTGCAACCTTGCAGGTACCTCCCAGGTTCCCGGCCCAACGAAAACCCCCAGACCCAAATGGAGAGGGGCTGCTTGGGGGCCCCCTGGGGGCCCTTCAGGCCAGCTAGGTCTTTGGGTCCTGGCTCCTTCGGTTTGGGAGCTGTTGCTGCAGTTGGGCATGTTGGCCGGAGAGTGCTTCTCCGGCCGCGAACTGCAACCTTGCAGGAATCTCCCAGGTTCCCGGCCCAACGAAAGCCCCCAGACCCAAATCGAGAGGTGCTGCTTGGGGGCCCCCTGGGGGCCCTTCAGGCCAGCTAGGTCTTTGGGTCCTGGCTCCTTCGCTTTGGGAGCTGTTGCTGCAGTTGGGCATGTTGGCCGGAGAGTGCTTCTCGGGCCGCGAACTGCAACCTTGCATGAATCTCCCAGGTTCCCGGCCCAACGAAAGCCCCCAGACTCAAATTGAGAGGGGCTGCTTGGGGGCCCCCTGGGGGCCCTTCAGGCCAGCTAGGTCTTTGGGTCCTGGCTCCTTCGCTTTGGGAGCTGTTGCTGCAGTTGGGCATGTTGGCCGGAGAGTGCTTCTCCGGCCGCGAACTGCAACCTTGCAGGTACCTCTCAGGTTCCCGGCCCAACGAAAACCCCCAGACCCAAATGGAGAGGGGCTGCTTGGGGGCCCCCTGGGGGCCCTTCAGGCCAGCTAGGTCTTTGGGTCCTGGCTCCTTCGGTTTGGGAGCTGTTGCTGCAGTTGGGCATGTTGGCCGGAGAGTGCTTCTCGGGCCGCGAACTGTAACCTTGCAGGTACCTCTCAGGTATCCATGCCCAACGAAAGCCCCCAGACCCAAATTGAGAGGGGCTGCTTGGTGGCTTCCTGGGCGCCCTTCAGGCCAGCTAGGTCTTTGGGTCCTGGCTCCTTCGCTTTGGGAGCTGTTGCTGCAGTTGGGCATGTTGGCCGGAGAGTGCTTCTCGGGCCGCGAACTGCAACCTTGCAGGAATCTCCCAGGTTCCCGGCCCAACGAAAGCCCCCAGACCCAAATGGAGAGGGGCTGCTTGGGGGCCCCCTGGGGGCCCTTCAGGCCAGCTAGGTCTTTGGGTCCTGGCTCCTTCGGTTTGGGAGCTGTTGCTGCAGTTGAGCATGTTGGCCGGAGAGTGCTTCTCGGGCCGCGAACTGTAATCTTGCAGGCACATCTCAGGTATCCATGCCCAACGAAAGCCCCCAGACCCAAATGGAGAGGGGCTACTTGGGGGCCCCCTGGGGGCCCTTCAGGCCAGCTAGGTCTTTGTGTCCTGGCTCCTTCGCTTTGGGAGCTGTTGCTGCAGTTGGGCATGTTGGCCGGAGAGTGCTTCTCGGGCCGCGAACTGCAACCTTGCAGGATTCTCCCAGGTTCCCCGCCCAACGAAAGCCCCCAGACCCAAATGGAGAGGGGCTGCTTGGGGGACCCCTTGGGGCCCTTCAGGCCAGCTAGGTCTTTGGGTCCTGGCTCCTTCGCTTTGGGAGCTGTTGCTGCAGTTGGGCATGTTGGCCGGAGAGTGCTTCTCGGGCCGCGAACTGCAACCTTGCAGGATTCTCCTAGGTTCCCGGCCCAACGAAAGCCCCCAGACCCAAATGGAGAGGGGCTGCTTGGGGGCCCCCTGGGGGCCCTTCAGGCCAGCTAGGTCTTTGGGTCCTGGCTCCTTCGCTTTGGGAGCTGTTGCTGCAGTTGGGCATGTTGGCCGGAGAGTGCTTCTCGGGCCGCGAACTGTAACCTTGCAGGATTCTCCCAGGTTCCCGGCCCAACGAAAGCCCCCAGACCCAAATGGAGAGGGGCTACTTGGGGGCCTTCTGGGGGCCCTTCAGGCCAGCTAGGTCTTTGGGTCCTGGCTCCTTCGCTTTGGGAGCTGTTGCTGCAGTTGGGCATGTTGGCCGGAGAGTGCTTCTCGGGCCGCGAACTGTAACCTTGCAGGATTCTCCCAGGTTCCCAGCCCAACGAAAGCCCCCAGACCCAAATGGAGAGGGGCTGCTTGGGGCCCCCCTGGGGGCCCTTCAGGCCAGCTAGGTCTTTGGGTCCTGGCTCCTTCGGTTTGGGAGCTGTTGCTGCAGTTGGGCATGTTGGCCGGAGAGTGCTTCTCGGACCGCGAACTGCAACCTTGCAGGTACCTCCCAGGTTCCCGGCCCAACGAAAACCCCCAGACCCAAATGGAGAGGGGCTGCTTGGGGGCCCTCTGATGCCCCTTCAGGCCAGCTAGGTCTTTGGGTCCTGGCTCCTTCGGTTTGGGAGCTGTTGCTGCAGTTGGGCATGTTGGGCGGAGAGTGCTTCTCGGGCCGCGAACTGTAACTTGCAGGTACCTCTCAGGTATACATGCCCAACGAAAGCCCCCAGACCCAAATGGAGAGGGGCTGCTTGGGGGCCTTCTGGGGGCCCTTCAGGCCAGCTAGGTCTTTGGGTCCTGGCTCCTTCGCTTTGGGAGCTGTTGCTGGATATTTGGCATGTTGGCCGGAGAGTGCTTCTCGGGCCGCGAACTGCAACCTTGCTGGTATCTCCCAGGTTCCCGGCCCAACGAAAGCCCCCAGACCCAAATGGAGAGGGGCTGCTTGGGGGCCCCCTGGGGGCCCTTCAGGCCAGCTAGGTCTTTGGGTCCTGGCTCCTTCGCTTTGGGAGCTGTTGCTGCAGTTGGGCATGTTGGCCGGAGAGTGCTTCTCCGGCCGCGAACTGCAACCTTGCAGGAATCTCCCAGGTTCCCAGCCCAACGAAAGCCCCCAGACCCAAATGGAGAGGGGCTGCTTGGGGACCCCCTGGGGGCCCTTCAGGCCAGCTAGGTCTTTGGGTCCTGGCTCCTTCGGTTTGGGAGCTGTTGCTGCAGTTGGGCATGTTGGCCGGAGAGTGCTTCTCGGGCCGCGAACTGCAACCTTGCAGGATTCTCCCAGGTTCCCGGCCCAACGAAAGCCCCCAGACCCAAATGGAGAGGGGCTGCTTGGGGGCCCCCTGGGGGCCCTTCAGGCCAGCTAGGTCTTTGGGTCCTGGCTCCTTCGGTTTGGGAGCTGTTGCTGCAGTTGAGCATGTTGACCAGAGAGTGCTTCTCGGGCCGCGAACTGTAATCTTGCAGGTACATCTCAGGTATCCATGCCCAACGAAAGCCCCCAGACCCAAATGGAGAGGGGCTGCTTGGGGGACCCCTGGGGGCCCTTCAGGCCAGCTAGGTCTTTGGGTCCTGGCTCCTTCGCTTTGGGAGCTGTTGCTGCAGTTGGGCATGTTGGCCGGAGAGTGCTTCTCGGGCCGCGAACTGCAACCTTGCAGGTACCTCTCAGGTATCCATGCCCAACGAAAGCCCCCAGACCCAAATGGAGATGGGCTGCTTGGGGGCCCCCTGGGGGCCCTTCAGGCCAGCTAGGTCTTTGGGTCCTGGCTCCTTCGCTTTGGGAGCTGTTGCTGCAGTTGGGCATGTTGGCCGGAGAGTGCTTCTCGGGCCGCGAACTGCAACCTTGCAGGAATCTCCCAGGTTCCCGGCCCAACGAAAGCCCCCAGACCCAAATTGAGAGGGGCTGCTTGGGGGCCCCCTGGGGGCCCTTCAGGCCAGCTAGGTCTTTGGGTCCTGGCTCCTTCGGTTTGGGAGCTGTTGCTGCAGTTGGGCATGTTGGCCGGAGAGTGCTTCTCGGGCCGCGAACTGCAACCTTGCAGGTACCTCCCAGGTTCCCGGCCCAACGAAAACCCCCAGACCCAAATGGAGAGGGGCTGCTTGGGAGCCCCCTGGGGGCCCTTCAGGCCAGCTAGGTCTTTGGGTCCTGGCTCCTTCGCTTTGGGAGCTGTTGCTGCAGTTGGGCATGTTGGCCGGAGAGTGCTTCTCGGGCCGCGAACTGCAACCTTGCAGGAATCTCCCAGGTTCCCGGCCCAACGAAAGCCCCCAGACCCAAATTGAGAGGGGCTGCTTGGGGGCCCCCTGGGGGCCCTTCAGGCCAGCTAGGTCTTTGGGTCCTGGCTCCTTCGGTTTGGGAGCTGTTGCTGCAGTTGGGCATGTTGGCCGGAGAGTGCTTCTCGGGCCGCGAACTGCAACCTTGCAGGTACCTCCCAGGTTCCCGGCCCAACGAAAACCCCCAGACCCAAATGGAGAGGGGCTGCTTGGGAGCCCCCTGGGGGCCCTTCAGGCCAGCTAGGTCTTTGGGTCCTGGCTCCTTCGCTTTGGGAGCTGTTGCTGCAGTTGGGCATGTTGGCCGGAGAGTGCTTCTCGGGCCGCGAACTGTAACCTTGCAGGATTCTCCCAGGTTCCCGGCCCAACGAAAGCCCCCAGACCCAAATGGAGAGGGGCTGCTTGGGGGCCCCCTGGGGGCCCTTCAGGCCAGCTAGGTCTTTGGGTCCTGGCTCCTTCGGTTTGGGAGCTGTTGCTGCAGTTGGGCATGTTGGCCGGAGAGTGCTTCTCGGGCCGCGAACTGCAACCTTGCATGAATCTCCCAGGTACCCCGCCCAACGAAAGCCCCCAGACCCAAATGGAGAGGGGCTGCTTGGGGACCCCCTGGGGGCCCTTCAGGCCAGCTAGGTCTTTGGGTCCTGGCTCCTTCGCTTTGGGAGCTGTTGCTGCAGTTGGGCATGTTGGCCGGAGAGTGCTTCTCGGGCCGCGAACTGTAACCTTGCAGGTACCTCTCAGGTATACATGCCCAACGAAAGCCCCCAGACCCAAATGGAGAGGGGCTGCTTGGGGGCCCCCTGGGGGCCCTTCAGGCCAGCTAGGTCTTTGGGTCCTGGCTCCTTCGCTTTGGGAGCTGTTGCTGGATATTTGGCATGTTGGCCGGAGAGTGCTTCTCGGGCCGCGAACTGCAACCTTGCATGAATCTCCCAGGTTCCCCGCCCAACGAAAGCCCCCAGACCCAAATGGAGAGGGGCTGCTTGGGGGACCCCTGGGGGCCCTTCAGGCCAGCTAGGTCTTTGGGTCCTGGCTCCTTCGCTTTGGGAGCTGTTGCTGCAGTTGGGCATGTTGGCCGGAGAGTGCTTCTCGGGCCGCGAACTGTAACCTTGCAGGAATCTCCCAGGTTCCATGCCCAACGAAAGCCCCCAGACCCAAATGGAGAGGGGCTGCTTGGGGGCCCCCTGGGGGCCCTTCAGGCCAGCTAGGTCTTTGGGTCCTGGCTCCTTCGCTTTGGGAGCTGTTGCTGCAGTTGGGCATGTTGGCCGGAGAGTGCTTCTCGGGCCGCGAACTGCAACATTGCATGAATCTCCCAGGTTCCCCGCCCAACGAAAGCCCCCAGACCCAAATGGAGAGGGGCTGCTTTGGGGCCCCCTGGGGGCCCTTCAGGCCAGCTAGGTCTTTGGGTCCTGGCTCCTTCGGTTTGGGAGCTGTTGCTGCAGTTGGGCATGTTGGCCGGAGAGTGCTTCTCGGGCCGCGAACTGCAACCTTGCAGGAATCTCCCAGGTTCCATGCCCAACGAAAGCCCCCAGACCCAAATGGAGAGGGGCTGCTTGGGGGCCCCCTGGGGGCCCTTCAGGCCAGCTAGGTCTTTGGGTCCTGGCTCCTTCGGTTTGGGAGCTGTTGCTGCAGTTGGACATGTTGGGCGGAGAGTGCTTCTCGGGCCGCGAACTGCAACCTTGCAGGAATCTCCCAGGTTCCCGGCCCAACAAAAGCCCCCAGACCCAAATGGAGAGGGGCTGCTTGGGGGCCCCCTGGGGGCCCTTCAGGCCAGCTAGGTCTTTGGGTCCTGGCTCCTTCGGTTTGGGAGCTGTTGCTGCAGTTGGGCATGTTGGCCGGAGAGTGCTTCTCGGGCCGCGAACTGTAATCTTGCAGGCACATCTCAGGTATCCATGCCCAACGAAAGCCCCCAGACCCAAATGGAGAGGGGCTGCTTGGGGGCCCCCTGGGGGCCCTTCAGGCCAGCTAGGTCTTTGTGTCCTGGCTCCTTCGCTTTGGGAGCTGTTGCTGCAGTTGGGCATGTTGGCCGGAGAGTGCTTCTCGGGCCTCGAACTGCAACCTTGCAGGAATCTCCCAGGTTCCAGGCCCAACAAAAGCCCCCAGACCCAAATGGAGAGGGGCTGCTTGGGGACCCCCTGGGGGCACTTCAGGCCAGCTAGGTCTTTGGGTCCTGGCTCCTTCGCTTTGGGAGCTGTTGCTGCAGTTGGGCATGTTGGCCGGAGAGTGCTTCTCGGGCCGCGAACTGTAACCTTGCAGGTAACTCTCAGGTATACATGCCCAACGAAAGCCCCCAGACCCAAATTGAGAGGGGCTACTTGGGGGCCCCCTGGGGGCCCTTCAGGCCAGCTAGGTCTTTGTGTCCTGGCTCATTCGGTTTGGGAGCTGTTGCTGCAGTTGGGCATGTTGGCCGGAGAGTGCTTCTCGGGCCGCGAACTGCAACCTTGCAGGAATCTCCCAGGTTCCCGGCCCAACAAAAGCCCCCAGACCCAAATGGAGAGGGGCTGCTTGGGGGCCCCCTGGGGGCCCTTCAGGCCAGCTAGGTCTTTGGGTCCTGGCTCCTTCGCTTTGGGAGCTGTTGCTGCAGTTGGGCATGTTGGCCGGAGAGTGCTTCTCCGGCCGCGAACTGCAACCTTGCAGGTACCTCTCAGGTTCCCGGCCCAACGAAAACCCCCAGACCCAAATTGAGAGGGGCTGCTTGATGGCCTCCTGGGGGCCCTTCAGGCCAGCTAGGTCTTTGGGTCCTGGCTCCTTCGCTTTGGGAGCTGTTGCTGCAGTTGGGCATGTTGTCCGGAGAGTGCTTCTCGGGCCGCGAACTGCAACCTTGCAGGAATCTCCCAGGTTCCCGGCCCAACGAAAGCCCCCAGACCCAAATGGAGAGGGGCTGCTTGGGGGCCTTCTGGGGGCCCTTCAGGCCAGCTAGGTCTTTGGGTCCTGGCTCCTTCGGTTTGGGAGCTGTTGCTGCAGTTGAGCATGTTGGCCGGAGAGTGCTTCTCGGGCCGCGAACTGTAATCTTGCAGGCACATCTCAGGTATCCATGCCCAACGAAAGCCCCCAGACCCAAATGGAGAGGGGCTACTTGGGGGCCCCCTGGGGGCCCTTCAGGCCAGCTAGGTCTTTGGGTCCTGGCTCCTTCGCTTTGGGAGCTGTTGCTGCAGTTGGGCATGTTGGCCGGAGAGTGCTTCTCGGGCCGCGAACTGCAACCTTGCAGGATTCTCCCAGGTTCCCCGCCCAACGAAAGCCCCCAGACCCAAATGGAGAGGGGCTGCTTGGGGGACCCCTTGGGGCCCTTCAGGCCAGCTAGGTCTTTGGGTCCTGGCTCCTTCGGTTTGGGAGCTGTTGCTGCAGTTGGGCATGTTGGCCGGAGAGTGCTTCTCGGGCCGCGAACTGCAACCTTGCAGGATTCTCCTAGGTTCCCGGCCCAACGAAAGCCCCCAGACCCAAATGGAGAGGGGCTGCTTGGGGGCCCCCTGGGGGCCCTTCAGGCCAGCTAGGTCTTTGGGTCCTGGCTCCTTCGCTTTGGGAGCTGTTGCTGCAGTTGGGCATGTTGGCCGGAGAGTGCTTCTCGGGCCGCGAACTGCAACCTTGCAGGATTCTCCCAGGTTCCCGGCCCAACGAAAGCCCCCAGACCCAAATGGAGAGGGGCTACTTGGGGGCCTTCTGGGGGCCCTTCAGGCCAGCTAGGTCTTTGGGTCCTGGCTCCTTCGGTTTGGGAGCTGTTGCTGCAGTTGTGCATGTTGGCCGGAGAGTGCTTCTCGGGCCGCGAACTGTAACCTTGCAGGATTCTCCCAGGTTCCCAGCCCAACGAAAGCCCCCAGACCCAAATGGAGAGGGGCTGCTTGGGGCCCCCCTGGGGGCCCTTCAGGCCAGCTAGGTCTTTGGGTCCTGGCTCCTTCGGTTTGGGAGCTGTTGCTGCAGTTGGGCATGTTGGCCGGAGAGTGCTTCTCGGGCCGCGAACTGCAACCTTGCAGGTACCTCCCAGGTTCCCGGCCCAACGAAAACCCCCAGACCCAAATGGAGAGGGGCTGCTTGGGGGCCCTCTGATGCCCCTTCAGGCCAGCTAGGTCTTTGGGTCCTGGCTCCTTCGGTTTGGGAGCTGTTGCTGCAGTTGGGCATGTTGGGCGGAGAGTGCTTCTCGGGCCTTGAACTGTAACTTGCAGGTACCTCTCAGGTATACATGCCCAACGAAAGCCCCCAGACCCAAATGGAGAGGGGCTGCTTGGGGGCCTTCTGGGGGCCCTTCAGGCCAGCTAGGTCTTTGGGTCCTGGCTCCTTCGCTTTGGGAGCTGTTGCTGGATATTTGGCATGTTGGCCGGAGAGTGCTTCTCGGGCCGCGAACTGCAACCTTGCTGGTATCTCCCAGGTTCACAGCCTAAAGAAAGCCCCCAGACCCAAATGGAGAGGGGCTGCTTGGGGGCCCCCTGGGGGCCCTTCAGGCCAGCTAGGTCTTTGGGTCCTGGCTCCTTCGCTTTGGGAGCTGTTGCTGCAGTTGGGCATGTTGGCCGGAGAGTGCTTCTCCGGCCGCGAACTGCAACCTTGCAGGAATCTCCCAGGTTCCCAGCCCAACGAAAGCCCCCAGACCCAAATGGAGAGGGGCTGCTTGGGGACCCCCTGGGGGCCCTTCAGGCCAGCTAGGTCTTTGGGTCCTGGCTCCTTCGGTTTGGGAGCTGTTGCTGCAGTTGGGCATGTTGGCCGGAGAGTGCTTCTCGGGCCGCGAACTGCAACCTTGCAGGATTCTCCCAGGTTCCCGGCCCAACGAAAGCCCCCAGACCCAAATGGAGAGGGGCTGCTTGGGGGCCCCCTGGGGGCCCTTCAGGCCAGCTAGGTCTTTGGGTCCTGGCTCCTTCGGTTTGGGAGCTGTTGCTGCAGTTGGGCATGTTGACCAGAGAGTGCTTCTCGGGCCGCGAACTGTAATCTTGCAGGTACATCTCAGGTATCCATGCCCAACGAAAGCCCCCAGACCCAAATGGAGAGGGGCTGCTTGGGGGACCCCTGGGGGCCCTTCAGGCCAGCTAGGTCTTTGGGTCCTGGCTCCTTCGCTTTGGGAGCTGTTGCTGCAGTTGGGCATGTTGGCCGGAGAGTGCTTCTCGGGCCGCGAACTGCAACCTTGCAGGTACCTCTCAGGTATCCATGCCCAACGAAAGCCCCCAGACCCAAATGGAGATGGGCTGCTTGGGGGCCCCCTGGGGGCCCTTCAGGCCAGCTAGGTCTTTGGGTCCTGGCTCCTTCGCTTTGGGAGCTGTTGCTGCAGTTGGGCATGTTGGCCGGAGAGTGCTTCTCGGGCCGCGAACTGCAACCTTGCAGGAATCTCCCAGGTTCCCGGCCCAACGAAAGCCCCCAGACCCAAATTGAGAGGGGCTGCTTGGGGGCCCCCTGGGGGCCCTTCAGGCCAGCTAGGTCTTTGGGTCCTGGCTCCTTCGGTTTGGGAGCTGTTGCTGCAGTTGGGCATGTTGGCCGGAGAGTGCTTCTCGGGCCGCGAACTGCAACCTTGCAGGTACCTCCCAGGTTCCCGGCCCAACGAAAACCCCCAGACCCAAATGGAGAGGGGCTGCTTGGGAGCCCCCTGGGGGCCCTTCAGGCCAGCTAGGTCTTTGGGTCCTGGCTCCTTCGCTTTGGGAGCTGTTGCTGCAGTTGGGCATGTTGGCCGGAGAGTGCTTCTCGGGCCGCGAACTGCAACCTTGCAGGAATCTCCCAGGTTCCCGGCCCAACGAAAGCCCCCAGACCCAAATGGAGAGGGGCTGCTTGGGGGCCCCCTGGGGGCCCTTCAGGCCAGCTAGGTCTTTGGGTCCTGGCTCCTTCGGTTTGGGAGCTGTTGCTGCAGTTGGGCATGTTGGCCGGAGAGTGCTTCTCGGGCCGCGAACTGCAACCTTGCAGGTACCTCCCAGGTTCCCGGCCCAACGAAAACCCCCAGACCCAAATGGAGAGGGGCTGCTTGGGAGCCCCCTGGGGGCCCTTCAGGCCAGCTAGGTCTTTGGGTCCTGGCTCCTTCGCTTTGGGAGCTGTTGCTGCAGTTGGGCATGTTGGCCGGAGAGTGCTTCTCGGGCCGCGAACTGCAACCTTGCAGGAATCTTCCAGGTTCCCGGCCCAAAGAAAGCCCCCAGACCCAAATTGAGAGGGGCTGCTTGGGGGCCCCCTGGGGGCCCTTCAGGCCAGCTAGGTCTTTGGGTCCTGGCTCCTTCGCTTTGGGAGCTGTTGCTGCAGTTGGGCATGTTGGCCGGAGAGTGCTTCTCGGGCCGCGAACTGCAACCTTGCAGGTACCTCCCAGGTTCCCGGCCCAACGAAAACCCCCAGACCCAAATGGAGAGGGGCTGCTTGGGAGCCCCCTGGGGGCCCTTCAGGCCAGCTAGGTCTTTGGGTCCTGGCTCCTTCGCTTTGGGAGCTGTTGCTGCAGTTGGGCATGTTGGCCGGAGAGTGCTTCTCGGGCCGCGAACTGCAACCTTGCAGGATTCTCCCAGGTTCCCGGCCCAACGAAAGCCCCCAGACCCAAATGGAGAGGGGCTGCTTGGGGGCCCCCTGGGGGCCCTTCAGGCCAGCTAGGTCTTTGGGTCCTGGCTCCTTCGGTTTGGGAGCTGTTGCTGCAGTTGGGCATGTTGGCCGGAGAGTGCTTCTCGGGCCGCGAACTGCAACCTTGCATGAATCTCCCAGGTACCCCGCCCAACGAAAGCCCCCAGACCCAAATGGAGAGGGGCTGCTTGGGGACCCCCTGGGGGCCCTTCAGGCCAGCTAGGTCTTTGGGTCCTGGCTCCTTCGCTTTGGGAGCTGTTGCTGCAGTTGGGCATGTTGGCCGGAGAGTGCTTCTCGGGCCGCGAACTGTAACCTTGCAGGTACCTTTCAGGTATACATGCCCAACGAAAGCCCCCAGACCCAAATGGAGAGGGGCTGCTTGGGGGCCCCCTGGGGGCCCTTCAGGCCAGCTAGGTCTTTGGGTCCTGGCTCCTTCGCTTTGGGAGCTGTTGCTGGATATTTGGCATGTTGGCCGGAGAGTGCTTCTCGGGCCGCGAACTGCAACCTTGCATGAATCTCCCAGGTTCCCCGCCCAACGAAAGCCCCCAGACCCAAATGGAGAGGGGCTGCTTGGGGGACCCCTGGGGGCCCTTCAGGCCAGCTAGGTCTTTGGGTCCTGGCTCCTTCGCTTTGGGAGCTGTTGCTGCAGTTGGGCATGTTGGCCGGAGAGTGCTTCTCGGGCCGCGAACTGCAACCTTGCAGGAATCTCCCAGGTTCCATGCCCAACGAAAGCCCCCAGACCCAAATGGAGAGGGGCTGCTTGGGGGCCCCCTGGGGGCCCTTCAGGCCAGCTAGGTCTTTGGGTCCTGGCTCCTTCGCTTTGGGAGCTGTTGCTGCAGTTGGGCATGTTGGCCGGAGAGTGCTTCTCGGGCCGCGAACTGCAACCTTGCATGAATATCCCAGGTTCCCCGCCCAACGAAAGCCCCCAGACCCAAATGGAGAGGGGCTGCTTTGGGGCCCCCTGGGGGCCCTTCAGGCCAGCTAGGTCTTTGGGTCCTGGCTCCTTCGGTTTGGGAGCTGTTGCTGCAGTTGGGCATGTTGGCCGGAGAGTGCTTCTCGGGCCGCGAACTGCAACCTTGCAGGAATCTCCCAGGTTCCATGCCCAACGAAAGCCCCCAGACCCAAATGGAGAGGGGCTGCTTGGGGGCCCCCTGGGGGCCCTTCAGGCCAGCTAGGTCTTTGGGTCCTGGCTCCTTCGGTTTGGGAGCTGTTGCTGCAGTTGGACATGTTGGGCGGAGAGTGCTTCTCGGGCCGCGAACTGTAACCTTGCAGGAATCTCCCAGGTTCCCGGCCCAACAAAAGCCCCCAGACCCAAATGGAGAGGGGCTGCTTGGGGGCCCCCTGGGGGCCCTTCAGGCCAGCTAGGTCTTTGGGTCCTGGCTCCTTCGGTTTGGGAGCTGTTGCTGCAGTTGGGCATGTTGGCCGGAGAGTGCTTCTCGGGCCGCGAACTGTAATCTTGCAGGCACATCTCAGGTATCCATGCCCAACGAAAGCCCCCAGACCCAAATGGAGAGGGGCTGCTTGGGGGCCCCCTGGGGGCCCTTCAGGCCAGCTAGGTCTTTGTGTCCTGGCTCCTTCGCTTTGGGAGCTGTTGCTGCAGTTGGGCATGTTGGCCGGAGAGTGCTTCTCGGGCCTCGAACTGCAACCTTGCAGGAATCTCCCAGGTTCCAGGCCCAACAAAAGCCCCCAGACCCAAATGGAGAGGGGCTGCTTGGGGACCCCCTGGGGGCACTTCAGGCCAGCTAGGTCTTTGGGTCCTGGCTCCTTCGCTTTGGGAGCTGTTGCTGCAGTTGGGCATGTTGGGCGGAGAGTGCTTCTCGGGCCGCGAACTGTAACTTGCAGGTACCTCTCAGGTATACATGCCCAACGAAAGCCCCCAGACCCAAATGGAGAGGGGCTGCTTGGGGGCCTTCTGGGGGCCCTTCAGGCCAGCTAGGTCTTTGGGTCCTGGCTCCTTCGCTTTGGGAGCTGTTGCTGGATATTTGGCATGTTGGCCGGAGAGTGCTTCTCGGGCCGCGAACTGCAACCTTGCTGGTATCTCCCAGGTTCACAGCCTAAAGAAAGCCCCCAGACCCAAATGGAGAGGGGCTGCTTGGGGGCCCCCTGGGGGCCCTTCAGGCCAGCTAGGTCTTTGGGTCCTGGCTCCTTCGCTTTGGGAGCTGTTGCTGCAGTTGGGCATGTTGGCCGGAGAGTGCTTCTCCGGCCGCGAACTGCAACCTTGCAGGAATCTCCCAGGTTCCCAGCCCAACGAAAGCCCCCAGACCCACATGGAGAGGGGCTGCTTGGGGACCCCCTGGGGGCCCTTCAGGCCAGCTAGGTCTTTGGGTCCTGGCTCCTTCGGTTTGGGAGCTGTTGCTGCAGTTGGGCATGTTGGCCGGAGAGTGCTTCTCGGGCCGCGAACTGCAACCTTGCAGGATTCTCCCAGGTTCCCGGCCCAACGAAAGCCCCCAGACCCAAATGGAGAGGGGCTGCTTGGGGGCCCCCTGGGGGCCCTTCAGGCCAGCTAGGTCTTTGGGTCCTGGCTCCTTCGGTTTGGGAGCTGTTGCTGCAGTTGAGCATGTTGACCAGAGAGTGCTTCTCGGGCCGCGAACTGTAATCTTGCAGGTACATCTCAGGTATCCATGCCCAACGAAAGCCCCCAGACCCAAATGGAGAGGGGCTGCTTGGGGGACCCCTGGGGGCCCTTCAGGCCAGCTAGGTCTTTGGGTCCTGGCTCCTTCGCTTTGGGAGCTGTTGCTGCAGTTGGGCATGTTGGCCGGAGAGTGCTTCTCGGGCCGCGAACTGCAACCTTGCAGGTACCTCTCAGGTATCCATGCCCAACGAAAGCCCCCAGACCCAAATGGAGATGGGCTGCTTGGGGGCCCCCTGGGGGCCCTTCAGGCCAGCTAGGTCTTTGGGTCCTGGCTCCTTCGCTTTGGGAGCTGTTGCTGCAGTTGGGCATGTTGGCCGGAGAGTGCTTCTCGGGCCGCGAACTGCAACCTTGCAGGAATCTCCCAGGTTCCCGGCCCAACGAAAGCCCCCAGACCCAAATTGAGAGGGGCTGCTTGGGGGCCCCCTGGGGGCCCTTCAGGCCAGCTAGGTCTTTGGGTCCTGGCTCCTTCGGTTTGGGAGCTGTTGCTGCAGTTGGGCATGTTGGCCGGAGAGTGCTTCTCGGGCCGCGAACTGCAACCTTGCAGGTACCTCCCAGGTTCCCGGCCCAACGAAAACCCCCAGACCCAAATGGAGAGGGGCTGCTTGGGAGCCCCCTGGGGGCCCTTCAGGCCAGCTAGGTCTTTGGGTCCTGGCTCCTTCGCTTTGGGAGCTGTTGCTGCAGTTGGGCATGTTGGCCGGAGAGTGCTTCTCGGGCCGCGAACTGCAACCTTGCAGGAATCTCCCAGGTTCCCGGCCCAACGAAAGCCCCCAGACCCAAATGGAGAGGGGCTGCTTGGGGGCCCCCTGGGGGCCCTTCAGGCCAGCTAGGTCTTTGGGTCCTGGCTCCTTCGGTTTGGGAGCTGTTGCTGCAGTTGGGCATGTTGGCCGGAGAGTGCTTCTCGGGCCGCGAACTGCAACCTTGCAGGTACCTCCCAGGTTCCCGGCCCAACGAAAACCCCCAGACCCAAATGGAGAGGGGCTGCTTGGGAGCCCCCTGGGGGCCCTTCAGGCCAGCTAGGTCTTTGGGTCCTGGCTCCTTCGCTTTGGGAGCTGTTGCTGCAGTTGGGCATGTTGGCCGGAGAGTGCTTCTCGGGCCGCGAACTGCAACCTTGCAGGAATCTCCCAGGTTCCCGGCCCAAAGAAAGCCCCCAGACCCAAATTGAGAGGGGCTGCTTGGGGGCCCCCTGGGGGCCCTTCAGGCCAGCTAGGTCTTTGGGTCCTGGCTCCTTCGCTTTGGGAGCTGTTGCTGCAGTTGGGCATGTTGGCCGGAGAGTGCTTCTCGGGCCGCGAACTGCAACCTTGCAGGTACCTCCCAGGTTCCCGGCCCAACGAAAACCCCCAGACCCAAATGGAGAGGGGCTGCTTGGGAGCCCCCTGGGGGCCCTTCAGGCCAGCTAGGTCTTTGGGTCCTGGCTCCTTCGCTTTGGGAGCTGTTGCTGCAGTTGGGCATGTTGGCCGGAGAGTGCTTCTCGGGCCGCGAACTGCAACCTTGCAGGATTCTCCCAGGTTCCCGGCCCAACGAAAGCCCCCAGACCCAAATGGAGAGGGGCTGCTTGGGGGCCCCCTGGGGGCCCTTCAGGCCAGCTAGGTCTTTGGGTCCTGGCTCCTTCGGTTTGGGAGCTGTTGCTGCAGTTGGGCATGTTGGCCGGAGAGTGCTTCTCGGGCCGCGAACTGCAACCTTGCATGAATCTCCCAGGTACCCCGCCCAACGAAAGCCCCCAGACCCAAATGGAGAGGGGCTGCTTGGGGACCCCCTGGGGGCCCTTCAGGCCAGCTAGGTCTTTGGGTCCTGGCTCCTTCGCTTTGGGAGCTGTTGCTGCAGTTGGGCATGTTGGCCGGAGAGTGCTTCTCGGGCCGCGAACTGTAACCTTGCAGGTACCTTTCAGGTATACATGCCCAACGAAAGCCCCCAGACCCAAATGGAGAGGGGCTGCTTGGGGGCCCCCTGGGGGCCCTTCAGGCCAGCTAGGTCTTTGGGTCCTGGCTCCTTCGCTTTGGGAGCTGTTGCTGGATATTTGGCATGTTGGCCGGAGAGTGCTTCTCGGGCCGCGAACTGCAACCTTGCATGAATCTCCCAGGTTCCCCGCCCAACGAAAGCCCCCAGACCCAAATGGAGAGGGGCTGCTTGGGGGACCCCTGGGGGCCCTTCAGGCCAGCTAGGTCTTTGGGTCCTGGCTCCTTCGCTTTGGGAGCTGTTGCTGCAGTTGGGCATGTTGGCCGGAGAGTGCTTCTCGGGCCGCGAACTGCAACCTTGCAGGAATCTCCCAGGTTCCATGCCCAACGAAAGCCCCCAGACCCAAATGGAGAGGGGCTGCTTGGGGGCCCCCTGGGGGCCCTTCAGGCCAGCTAGGTCTTTGGGTCCTGGCTCCTTCGCTTTGGGAGCTGTTGCTGCAGTTGGGCATGTTGGCCGGAGAGTGCTTCTCGGGCCGCGAACTGCAACCTTGCATGAATATCCCAGGTTCCCCGCCCAACGAAAGCCCCCAGACCCAAATGGAGAGGGGCTGCTTTGGGGCCCCCTGGGGGCCCTTCAGGCCAGCTAGGTCTTTGGGTCCTGGCTCCTTCGGTTTGGGAGCTGTTGCTGCAGTTGGGCATGTTGGCCGGAGAGTGCTTCTCGGGCCGCGAACTGCAACCTTGCAGGAATCTCCCAGGTTCCATGCCCAACGAAAGCCCCCAGACCCAAATGGAGAGGGGCTGCTTGGGGGCCCCCTGGGGGCCCTTCAGGCCAGCTAGGTCTTTGGGTCCTGGCTCCTTCGGTTTGGGAGCTGTTGCTGCAGTTGGACATGTTGGGCGGAGAGTGCTTCTCGGGCCGCGAACTGTAACCTTGCAGGAATCTCCCAGGTTCCCGGCCCAACAAAAGCCCCCAGACCCAAATGGAGAGGGGCTGCTTGGGGGCCCCCTGGGGGCCCTTCAGGCCAGCTAGGTCTTTGGGTCCTGGCTCCTTCGGTTTGGGAGCTGTTGCTGCAGTTGGGCATGTTGGCCGGAGAGTGCTTCTCGGGCCGCGAACTGTAATCTTGCAGGCACATCTCAGGTATCCATGCCCAACGAAAGCCCCCAGACCCAAATGGAGAGGGGCTGCTTGGGGGCCCCCTGGGGGCCCTTCAGGCCAGCTAGGTCTTTGTGTCCTGGCTCCTTCGCTTTGGGAGCTGTTGCTGCAGTTGGGCATGTTGGCCGGAGAGTGCTTCTCGGGCCTCGAACTGCAACCTTGCAGGAATCTCCCAGGTTCCAGGCCCAACAAAAGCCCCCAGACCCAAATGGAGAGGGGCTGCTTGGGGACCCCCTGGGGGCACTTCAGGCCAGCTAGGTCTTTGGGTCCTGGCTCCTTCGCTTTGGGAGCTGTTGCTGCAGTTGGGCATGTTGGCCGGAGAGTGCTTCTCGGGCCGCGAACTGTAACCTTGCAGGTAACTCTCAGGTATACATGCCCAACGAAAGCCCCCAGACCCAAATTGAGAGGGGCTACTTGGGGGCCCCCTGGGGGCCCTTCAGGCCAGCTAGGTCTTTGTGTCCTGGCTCATTCGGTTTGGGAGCTGTTGCTGCAGTTGGGCATGTTGGCCGGAGAGTGCTTCTCGGGCCGCGAACTGCAACCTTGCAGGAATCTCCCAGGTTCCCGGCCCAACAAAAGCCCCCAGACCCAAATGGAGAGGGGCTGCTTGGGGGCCCCCTGGGGGCCCTTCAGGCCAGCTAGGTCTTTGGGTCCTGGCTCCTTCGCGTTGGGAGCTGTTGCTGCAGTTGGGCATGTTGGCCGGAGAGTGCTTCTCCGGCCGCGAACTGCAACCTTGCAGGTACCTCTCAGGTTCCCGGCCCAACGAAAACCCCCAGACCCAAATGGAGAGGGGCTGCTTGGGGGCCCCCTGGGGGCCCTTCAGGCCAGCTAGGTCTTTGGGTCCTGGCTCCTTCGGTTTGGGAGCTGTTGCTGCAGTTGGGCATGTTGGCCGGAGAGTGCTTCTCGGGCCGCGAACTGTAACCTTGCAGGTACCTCTCAGGTATCCATGCCCAACGAAAGCCCCCAGACCCAAATTGAGAGGGGCTGCTTGATGGCCTCCTGGGGGCCCTTCAGGCCAGCTAGGTCTTTGGGTCCTGGCTCCTTCGCTTTGGGAGCTGTTGCTGCAGTTGGGCATGTTGGCCGGAGAGTGCTTCTCGGGCCGCGAACTGCAACCTTGCAGGATTCTCCCAGGTTCCCGGCCCAACGAAAGCCCCCAGACCCAAATGGAGAGGGGCTGCTTGGGGGCCCCCTTGGGGCCCTTCAGGCCAGCTAGGTCTTTGGGTCCTGGCTCCTTCGGTTTGGGAGCTGTTGCTGCAGTTGGGCATGTTGGCCGGAGAGTGCTTCTCGGGCCGCGAACTGCAACCTTGCAGGATTCTCCTAGGTTCCCGGCCCAACGAAAGCCCCCAGACCCAAATGGAGAGGGGCTGCTTGGGGGCCCCCTGGGGGCCCTTCAGGCCAGCTAGGTCTTTGGGTCCTGGCTCCTTCGGTTTGGGAGCTGTTGCTGCAGTTGGGCATGTTGGCCGGAGAGTGCTTCTCGGGCCGCGAACTGTAACCTTGCAGGATTCTCCCAGGTTCCCGGCCCAACGAAAGCCCCCAGACCCAAATGGAGAGGGGCTACTTGGGGGCCTTCTGGGGGCCCTTCAGGCCAGCTAGGTCTTTGGGTCCTGGCTCCTTCGCTTTGGGAGCTGTTGCTGCAGTTGGGCATGTTGGCCAGAGAGTGCTTCTCGGGCCGCGAACTGCAACCTTGCTGGTATCTCCCAGGTTCTCAGCCTAAAGAAAGCCCCCAGACCCAAATTGAGAGGGGCTGCTTGGGGGCCCCCTGGGGGCCCTTCAGGCCAGCTAGGTCTTTGGGTCCTGGCTCCTTCGCTTTGGGAGCTGTTGCTGCAGTTGGGCATGTTGGCCGGAGAGTGCTTCTCGGGCCGCGAACTGCAACCTTGCAGGTACATCTCAGGTATCCATGCCCATCGAAAGCCCCCAGACCCAAATGGAGAGGGGCTGCTTGGGGGCCCCCTGGGGGCCCTTCAGGCCAGCTAGGTCTTTGGGTCCTGGCTCCTTCGCTTTGGGAGCTGTTGCTGCAGTTGGGCATGTTGGCCGGAGAGTGCTTCTCGGGCCGCGAACTGCAACCTTGCAGGTACCTCTCAGGTATCCATGCCCAACGAAAGCCCCCAGACCCAAATGGAGATGGGCTGCTTGGGGGCCCCCTGGGGGCCCTTCAGGCCAGCTAGGTCTTTGGGTCCTGGCTCCTTCGCTTTGGGAGCTGTTGCTGCAGTTGGGCATGTTGGCCGGAGAGTGCTTCTCGGGCCGCGAACTGCAACCTTGCAGGAATCTCCCAGGTTCCCGGCCCAACGAAAGCCCCCAGACCCAAATTGAGAGGGGCTGCTTGGGGGCCCCCTGGGGGCCCTTCAGGCCACCTAGCTCTTTGGGTCCTGGCTCCTTCGGTTTGGGAGCTGTTGCTGCAGTTGGGCATGTTGGCCGGAGAGTGCTTCTCGGGCCGCGAACTGCAACCTTGCAGGTACCTCCCAGGTTCCCGGCCCAACGAAAGCCCCCAGACCCAAATGGAGAGGGGCTGCTTGGGAGCCCCCTGGGGGCCCTTCAGGCCAGCTAGGTCTTTGGGTCCTGGCTCCTTCGCTTTGGGAGCTGTTGCTGCAGTTGGGCATGTTGGCCGGAGAGTGCTTCTCCGGCCGCGAACTGCAACCTTGCAGGAATCTCCCAGGTTCCCGGCCCAACGAAAGCCCCCAGACCCAAATGGAGAGGGGCTGCTTGGGGGCCCCCTGGGGGCCCTTCAGGCCAGCTAGGTCTTTGGGTCCTGGCTCCTTCGGTTTGGGAGCTGTTGCTGCAGTTGGGCATGTTGGCCGGAGAGTGCTTCTCGGGCCGCGAACTGCAACCTTGCATGAATCTCCCAGGTACCCCGCCCAACGAAAGCCCCCAGACCCAAATGGAGAGGGGCTGCTTGGGGACCCCCTGGGGGCCCTTCAGGCCAGCTAGGTCTTTGGGTCCTGGCTCCTTCGGTTTGGGAGCTGTTGCTGCAGTTGGGCATGTTGGCCGGAGAGTGCTTCTCGGGCCGCGAACTGCAACCTTGCAGGTACCTCCCAGGTGCCCGGCCCAACGAAAACCCCCAGACCCAAATGGAGAGGGGCTGCTTGGGGGCCCCCTGGGGGCCCTTCAGGCCAGCTAGGTCTTTGGGTCCTGGCTCCTTCGGTTTGGGAGCTGTTGCTGCAGTTGGGCATGTTGGCCGGAGAGTGCTTCTCCGGCCGCGAACTGCAACCTTGCAGGTACCTCTCAGGTATCCATGCCCAACGAAAGCCCCCAGACCCAAATGGAGAGGGGCTGCTTGGGGGCCCCCTGGGGGCCCTTCAGGCCAGCTAGGTCTTTGGGTCCTGGCTCCTTCGCTTTGGGAGCTGTTGCTGCAGTTGGACATGTTGGCCGGAGAGTGCTTCTCGGGCCGCGAACTGCAACCTTGCAGGAATCTCCCAGGTTCCCGGCCCAACGAAAGCCCCCAGACCCAAATGGAGAGGGGCTGCTTGGGGGCCCCCTGGGGGCCCTTCAGGCCACCTAGGTCTTTGGGTCCTGGCTCCTTCGGTTTGGGAGCTGTTGCTGCAGTTGAGCATGTTTGCCGGAGAGTGCTTCTCGGGCCGCGAACTGTAATCTTGCAGGCACATCTCAGGTATCCATGCCCAACGAAAGCCCCCAGACCCAAATTGAGAGGGGCTGCTTGGGGGCCCCCTGGGGGCCCTTCAGGCCAGCTAGGTCTTTGGGTCCTGGCTCCTTCGGTTTGGGAGCTGTTGCTGCAGTTGGGCATGTTGGCCGGAGAGTGCTTCTCGGGCCGCGAACTGCAACCTTGCAGGAATCTCCCATGTTCCATGCCCAACGAAAGCCCCCAGAC
Source organism: Gallinula chloropus (assembly GCF_964237585.1). NCBI lineage: Eukaryota > Metazoa > Chordata > Aves > Gruiformes > Rallidae > Gallinula > Gallinula chloropus. The sequence continues at coordinate 253,383 of NW_028168386.1, forward strand.
CCAAATTGAGAGGGGCTGCTTGGGGGCCCCCTGGGGGCCCTTCAGGCCAGCTAGGTCTTTGGGTCCTGGCTCCTTCGGTTTGGGAGCTGTTGCTGCAGTTGGGCATGTTGGCCGGAGAGTGCTTCTCGGGCCGCGAACTGCAACCTTGCAGGAATCTCCCAGGTTCCCGGCCCAACAAAAGCCCCCAGACCCAAATGGAGAGGGGCTGCTTGGGGTCCCCCTTGGGGCCCTTCAGGCCAGCTAGGTCTTTGGGTCCTGGCTCCTTCGGTTTGGGAGCTGTTGCTGCAGTTGGGCATGTTGGCCGGAGAGTGCTTCTCGGGCCGCGAACTGCAACCTTGCAGGAATCTCCCAGGTTCCCCGCCCAACGAAAGCCCCCAGACCCAAATGGAGAGGGGCTGCTTGGGGGCCCCCTGGGGGCCCTTCAGGCCAGCTAGGTCTTTGGGTCCTGGCTCCTTCGGTTTGGGAGCTGTTGCTGGATATTGGGCATGTTGGCCGGAGAGTGCTTCTCGGGCCGCGAACTGCAACCTTGCTGGTATCTCCCAGGTTCACAGCCTAAAGAAAGCCCCCAGACTCAAATGGAGAGGGGCTGCTTTGGGGCCCCCTGGGGGCCCTTCAGGCCAGCTAGGTCTTTGGGTCCTGGCTCCTTCGGTTTGGGAGCTGTTGCTGGACGTTGGGCATGTTGGCCGGAGAGTGCTTCTCGGGCCGCGAACTGTAACCTTGCAGGTACCTCTCAGGTATACATGCCCAACGAAAGCCCCCAGACCCAAATTGAGAGGGGCTACTTGGGGGCCCCCTGGGGGCCCTTCAGGCCAGCTAGGTCTTTGTGTCCTGGCTCATTCGGTTTGGGAGCTGTTGCTGCAGTTGGGCATGTTGGCCGGAGAGTGCTTCTCGGGCCGCGAACTGCAACCTTGCAGGAATCTCCCAGGTTTCCGGCCCAACAGAAGCCCCCAGACCCAAATTGAGAGGGGCTGCTTGGGGCCCCCCTGGGGGCCCTTCAGGCCAGCTAGGTCTTTGGGTCCTGGCTCCTTCGGTTTGGGAGCTGTTGCTGCAGTTGGGCATGTTGGCCGGAGAGTGCTTCTCGGGCCGCGAACTGCAACCTTGCAGGATTCTCCCAGGTTCCCGGCCCAACGAAAGCCCCCAGACCCAAATTGAGAGGGGCTGCTTGGGGGCCCCCTGGGGGCCCTTCAGGCCAGCTAGGTCTTTGGGTCCTGGCTCCTTCGCTTTGGGAGCTGTTGCTGGATATTGGGCATGTTGGCCGGAGAGTGCTTCTCGGGCTGCGAACTGCAACCTTGCTGGTATCTCCCAGGTTCACAGCCTAAAGAAAGCCCCCAGACCCAAATGGAGAGGGGCTGCTTTGGGGCCCCCTTGGGGCCCTTCAGGCCAGCTAGGTCTTTGGGTCCTGGCTCCTTCGGTTTGGGAGCTGTTGCTGGACGTTGGGCATGTTGGCCGGAGAGTGCTTCTCCGGCCGCGAACTGCAACCTTGCAGGAATCTCCCAGGTTCCCGGCCCAACGAAAGCCCCCAGACCCAAATTGAGAGGGGCTGCTTGGGGGCCCCCTGGGGGCCCTTCAGGCCAGCTAGGTCTTTGGGTCCTGGCTCCTTCGCTTTGGGAGCTGTTGCTGCAGTTGGGCATGTTGGCCGGAGAGTGCTTCTCGGGCCGCGAACTGCAACCTTGCAGGAATCTCCCAGGTTCCCGGCCCAACGAAAGCCCCCAGACCCAAATTGAGAGGGGCTGCTTGGGGGCCCCCTGGGGGCCCTTCAGGCCAGCTAGGTCTTTGGGTCCTGGCTCCTTCGCTTTGGGAGCTGTTGCTGCAGTTGGGCATGTTGGCCGGAGAGTGCTTCTCGGGCTGCGAACTGCAACCTTGCAGGAATCTCCCAGGTTCCCGGCCCAACGAAAGCCCCCAGACCCAAATTGAGAGGGGCTGCTTGGGGGCCCCCTGGGGGCCCTTCAGGCCAGCTAGGTCTTTGGGTCCTGGCTCCTTCGGTTTGGGAGCTGTTGCTGCAGTTGGGCATGTTGGCCGGAGAGTGCTTCTCGGGCCGCGAACTGCAACCTTGCAGGAATCTCCCAGGTTCCCGGCCCAACGAAAGCCCCCAGACCCAAATGGAGAGGGGCTGCTTGGGGGCCCCCTGGGGGCCCTTCAGGCCAGCTAGGTCTTTGGGTCCTGGCTCCTTCGCTTTGGGAGCTGTTGCTGCAGTTGAGCATGTTGGCCGGAGAGTGCTTCTCGGGCCGCGAACTGTAACCTTGCAGGTACCTCTCAGGTATACATGCCCAACGAAAGCCCCCAGACCCAAATGGAGAGGGGCTGCTTTGGGGCCCCCTGGGGGCCCTTCAGGCCAGCTAGGTCTTTGGGTCCTGGCTCCTTCGGTTTGGGAGCTGTTGCTGGACGTTGGGCATGTTGGCCGGAGAGTGCTTCTGCGGCCGCGAACTGCAACCTTGCAGGAATCTCCCAGGTTCCCGGCCCAACGAAAGCCCCCAGACCCAAATTGAGAGGGGCTGCTTGGGGGGCCCTGGGGGCCCTTCAGGCCAGCTAGGTCTTTGGGTCCTGGCTCCTTCGCTTTGGGAGCTGTTGCTGCAGTTGGGCATGTTGGCCGGAGAGTGCTTCTCGGGCCGCGAACTGCAACCTTGCAGGAATCTCCCAGGTTCCCGGCCCAACGAAAGCCCCCAGACCCAAATTGAGAGGGGCTGCTTGGGGGCCCCCTGGGGGCCCTTCAGGCCAGCTAGGTCTTTGGGTCCTGGCTCCTTCGCTTTGGGAGCTGTTGCTGCAGTTGGGCATGTTGGCCGGAGAGTGCTTCTCGGGCCGCGAACTGCAACCTTGCAGGAATCTCCCAGGTTCCCGGCCCAACGAAAGCCCCCAGACCCAAATGGAGAGGGGCTGCTTGGGGGCCCCCTGGGGGCCCTTCAGGCCAGCTAGGTCTTTGGGTCCTGGCTCCTTCGCTTTGGGAGCTGTTGCTGCAGTTGGGCATGTTGGCCGGAGAGTGCTTCTCGGGCTGCGAACTGCAACCTTGCAGGAATCTCCCAGGTTCCCGGCCCAACGAAAGCCCCCAGACCCAAATTGAGAGGGGCTGCTTGGGGGCCCCCTGGGGGCCCTTCAGGCCAGCTAGGTCTTTGGGTCCTGGCTCCTTCGGTTTGGGAGCTGTTGCTGCAGTTGGGCATGTTGGCCGGAGAGTGCTTCTCGGGCCGCGAACTGTAACCTTGCAGGAATCTCCCAGGTTCCCGGCCCAACGAAAGCCCCCAGACCCAAATGGAGAGGGGCTGCTTGGGGGCCCCCTGGGGGCCCTTCAGGCCAGCTAGGTCTTTGGGTCCTGGCTCCTTCGCTTTGGGAGCTGTTGCTGCAGTTGGGCATGTTGGCCGGAGAGTGCTTCTCGGGCCGCGAACTGCAACCTTGCAGGAATCTCCCAGGTTCCCGGCCCAACGAAAGCCCCCAGACCCAAATTGAGAGGGGCTGCTTGGGGGCCCCCTGGGGGCCCTTCAGGCCAGCTAGGTCTTTGGGTCCTGGCTCCTTCGCTTTGGGAGCTGTTGCTGCAGTTGGGCATGTTGGCCGGAGAGTGCTTCTCAGGCTGCGAACTGCAACCTTGCAGGAATCTCCCAGGTTCCCGGCCCAACGAAAGCCCCCAGACCCAAATTGAGAGGGGCTGCTTGGGGGCCCCCTGGGGGCCCTTCAGGCCAGCTAGGTCTTTGGGTCCTGGCTCCTTCGGTTTGGGAGCTGTTGCTGCAGTTGGGCATGTTGGCCGGAGAGTGCTTCTCGGGCCGCGAACTGCAACCTTGCAGGAATCTCCCAGGTTCCCGGCCCAACGAAAGCCCCCAGACCCAAATGGAGAGGGGCTGCTTGGGGGCCCCCTGGGGGCCCTTCAGGCCAGCTAGGTCTTTGGGTCCTGGCTCCTTCGGTTTGGGAGCTGTTGCTGCAGTTGGGCATGTTGGCCGGAGAGTGCTTCTCGGGCCGCGAACTGCAACCTTGCAGGTACCTCTCAGGTATCCATGCCCAACGAAAGCCCCCAGACCCAAATGGAGAGGGGCTGCTTGGTGGCCTTCTGGGGGCCCTTCAGGCCAGCTAGGTCTTTGGGTCCTGGCTCCTTCGGTTTGGGAGCTGTTGCTGCAGTTGGGCATGTTGGTCGGAGAGTGCTTCTCGGGCCGCGAACTGCAACCTTGCAGGTACCTCCCAGGTTCCCGGCCCAACGAAAACCCCCAGACCCAAATGGAGAGGGGCTGCTTGGTGGCCTTCTGGGGGCCCTTCAGGCCAGCTAGGTCTTTGGGTCCTGGCTCCTTCGCTTTGGGAACTGTTGCTGCAGTTGGGTATGTTGGCCGGAGAGTGCTTCTCGGGCCGCGAACTGTAACCTTGAAGGTACCTCTCAGGTATACATGCCCAACGAAAGCCCCCAGACCCAAATTGAGAGGGGCTACTTGGGGGCCTCCTGGGGGCCCTTCAGGCCAGCTAGGTCTTTGTGTCCTGGCTCATTCGGTTTGGGAGCTGTTGCTGCAGTTGGGCATGTTGGCCGGAGAGTGCTTCTCGGGCCGCGAACTGCAACCTTGCAGGAATCTCCCAGGTTCCCGGCCCAACAGAAGCCCCCAGACCCAAATTGAGAGGGGCTGCTTGGGGCACCCCTGGGGGCCCTTCAGGCCAGCTAGGTCTTTGGGTCCTGGCTCCTTCGGTTTGGGAGCTGTTGCTGCAGTTGGGCATGTTGGCCGGAGAGTGCTTCTCGGGCCGCGAACTGCAACCTTGCAGGATTCTCCCAGGTTCCCGGCCCAACGAAAGCCCCCAGACCCAAATTGAGAGGGGCTGCTTGGGGGCCCCCTGGGGGCCCTTCAGGCCAGCTAGGTCTTTGGGTCCTGGCTCCTTCGGTTTGGGAGCTTTTGCTGCAGTTGAGCATGTTGGCCGGAGAGTGCTTCTCGGGCCGCGAACTGCAACCTTGCAGGAATCTCCCAGGTTCCCGGCCCAACGAAAGCCCCCAGACCCAAATTGAGAGGGGCTGCTTGGGGCCCCCCTGGGGGCCCTTCAGGCCAGCTAGGTCTTTGGGTCCTGGCTCCTTCGGTTTGGGAGCTGTTGCTGCAGTTGGGCATGTTGGCCGGAGAGTGCTTCTCGGGCCGCGAACTGCAACCTTGCAGGATTCTCCCAGGTTCCCGGCCCAACGAAAGGCCCCAGACCCAAATGGAGAGGGGCTACTTGGGGGCCTTCTGGGGGCCCTTCAGGCCAGCTAGGTCTTTGGGTCCTGGCTCCTTCGCTTTGGGAGCTGTTGCTGCAGTTGGGCATGTTGGCCGGAGAGTGCTTCTCGGGCCGCGAACTGCAACCTTGCTGGTATCTCCCAGGTTCTCAGCCTAAAGAAAGCCCCCAGACCCAAATGGAGAGGGGCTGCTTGGGGGCCCCCTGGGGGCCCTTCAGGCCAGCTAGGTCTTTGGGTCCTGGCTCCTTCGCTTTGGGAGCTGTTGCTGCAGTTGGGCATGTTGGCCGGAGAGTGCTTCTCGGGCCGCGAACTGCAACCTTGCAGGAATCTCCCAGGTTCCCAGCCCAACGAAAGCCCCCAGACCCAAATGGAGAGGGGCTGCTTGGGGCCCCCCTGGGGGCCCTTCAGGCCAGCTAGGTCTTTGGGTCCTGGCTCCTTCGGTTTGGGAGCTGTTGCTGCAGTTGGGCATGTTGGCCGGAGAGTGCTTCTCGGGCCGCGAACTGCAACCTTGCAGGTACCTCCCAGGTTCCCGGCCCAACGAAAACCCCCAGACCCAAATGGAGAGGGGCTGCTTGGGGGCCCCCTGGGGGCCCTTCAGGCCAGCTAGGTCTTTGGGTCCTGGCTCCTTCGCTTTGGGAGCTGTTGCTGCAGTTGGGCATGTTGGCCGGAGAGTGCTTCTCGGGCCGCGAACTGTAACCTTGCAGGTACCTCTCAGGTATACATGCCCAACGAAAGCCCCCAGACCCAAATTGAGAGGGGCTGCTTGGGGACCTTCTGGGGGCCCTTCAGGCCAGCTAGGTCTTTGGGTCCTGGCTCCTTCGCTTTGGGAGCTGTTGCTGCAGTTGGGCATGTTGGCCGGAGAGTGCTTCTCCGGCCGCGAACTGCAACCTTGCAGGAATCTCCCAGGTTCCCAGCCCAACGAAAGCCCCCAGACCCAAATTGAGAGGGGCTGCTTGGGGGCCCCCTGGGGGCCCTTCAGGCCAGCTAGGTCTTTGGGTCCTGGCTCCTTCGCTTTGGGAACTGTTGCTGCAGTTGGGTATGTTGGCCGGAGAGTGCTTCTCGGGCCGCGAACTGTAACCTTGAAGGTACCTCTCAGGTATACATGCCCAACGAAAGCCCCCAGACCCAAATTGAGAGGGGCTACTTGGGGGCCTCCTGGGGGCCCTTCAGGCCAGCTAGGTCTTTGTGTCCTGGCTCATTCGGTTTGGGAGCTGTTGCTGCAGTTGGGCATGTTGGCCGGAGAGTGCTTCTCGGGCCGCGAACTGCAACCTTGCAGGAATCTCCCAGGTTCCCGGCCCAACAGAAGCCCCCAGACCCAAATTGAGAGGGGCTGCTTGGGGCACCCCTGGTGCCCCTTCAGGCCAGCTAGGTCTTTGGGTCCTGGCTCCTTCGGTTTGGGAGCTGTTGCTGCAGTTGGGCATGTTGGCCGGAGAGTGCTTCTCGGGCCGCGAACTGTAACTTGCAGGTACCTCTCAGGTATACATGCCCAACGAAAGCCCCCAGACCCAAATGGAGAGGGGCTGCTTGGGGGCCTTCTGGGGGCCCTTCAGGCCAGCTAGGTCTTTGGGTCCTGGCTCCTTCGCTTTGGGAGCTGTTGCTGGATATTTGGCATGTTGGCCGGAGAGTGCTTCTCCGGCAGCGAACTGCAACCTTGCTGGTATCTCCCAGGTTCTCAGCCTAAAGAAAGCCCCCAGACCCAAATGGAGAGGGGCTGCTTGGGGGCCCCCTGTGGGCCCTTCAGGCCAGCTAGGTCTTTGGGTCCTGGCTCCTTCGCTTTGGGAGCTGTTGCTGCAGTTGGGCATGTTGGCCGGAGAGTGCTTCTCCGGCCGCGAACTGCAACCTTGCAGGAATCTCCCAGGTTCCCAGCCCAACGAAAGCCCCCAGACCCAAATTGAGAGGGGCTGCTTGGGGGCCCCCTGGGGGCAGTTCAGGCCAGCTAGGTCTTTGGGTCCTGGCTCCTTCGCTTTGGGAGCTGTTGCTGGATATTGGGCATGTTGGCCGGAGAGTGCTTCTCCGGCCGCGAACTGCAACCTTGCAGGAATCTCCCAGGTTCCCGGCCCAACGAAAGCCCCCAGACCCAAATGGAGAGGGGCTGCTTGGGGGCCCCCTGGGGGCCCTTCAGGCCAGCTAGGTCTTTGGGTCCTGGCTCCTTCGGTTTGGGAGCTGTTGCTGCAGTTGGGCATGTTGGCCGGAGAGTGCTTCTCGGGCCGCGAACTGCAACCTTGCAGGAATCTCCCAGGTTCCCGGCCCAACGAAAGCCCCCAGACCCAAATTGAGAGGGGCTGCTTGGGGGCCCCCTGGGGGCCCTTCAGGCCACCTAGCTCTTTGGGTCCTGGCTCCTTCGGTTTGGGAGCTGTTGCTGCAGTTGGGCATGTTGGCCGGAGAGTGCTTCTCGGGCCGCGAACTGCAACCTTGCAGGTACCTCCCAGGTTCCCGGCCCAACGAAAGCCCCCAGACCCAAATGGAGAGGGGCTGCTTGGGAGCCCCCTGGGGGCCCTTCAGGCCAGCTAGGTCTTTGGGTCCTGGCTCCTTCGGTTTGGGAGCTGTTGCTGCAGTTGGGCATGTTGGCCGGAGAGTGCTTCTCCGGCCGCGAACTGCAACCTTGCAGGAATCTCCCAGGTTCCCGGCCCAACGAAAGCCCCCAGACCCAAATGGAGAGGGGCTGCTTGGGGGCCCCCTGGGGGCCCTTCAGGCCAGCTAGGTCTTTGGGTCCTGGCTCCTTCGCTTTGGGAGCTGTTGCTGCAGTTGGGCATGTTGGCCGGAGAGTGCTTCTCGGGCTGCGAACTGCAACCTTGCAGGTACATCCCAGGTTCCCGGCCCAACGAAAACCCCCAGACCGAAATGGAGAGGGGCTGCTTGGGGGCCCCCTGGGGGCCCTTCAGGCCAGCTAGGTCTTTGGGTCCTGGCTCCTTCGCTTTGGGAGCTGTTGCTGCAGTTGGGCATGTTGGCCGGAGAGTGCTTCTCGGGCCGCGAACTGTAACTTGCAGGTACCTCTCAGGTATACATGCCCAACGAAAGCCCCCAGACCCAAATGGAGAGGGGCTGCTTGGTCGCCTTCTGGGGGCCCTTCAGGCCAGCTAGGTCTTTGGGTCCTGGCTCCTTCGCTTTGGGAGCTGTTGCTGGATATTGGGCATGTTGGCCGGAGAGTGCTTCTCGGGCCGTGAACTGCAACCTTGCTGGTATCTCCCAGGTTCTCAGCCTAAAGAAAGCCCCCAGACCCAAATGGAGAGGGGCTGCTTGGGGGCCCCCTGGGGGCCCTTCAGGCCACCTAGCTCTTTGGGTCCTGGCTCCTTCGCTTAGGGAGCTGTTGCTGCAGTTGGGCATGTTGGCCGGAGAGTGCTTCTCGGGCCGCGAACTGTAACCTTGCAGGTACCTCTCAGGTATACATGCCCAACGAAAGCCCCCAGACCCAAATTGAGAGGGGCTACTTGGGGGCCCCCTGGGGGCCCTTCAGGCCAGCTAGGTCTTTGGGTCCTGGCTCATTCGGTTTGGGAGCTGTTGCTGCAGTTGGGCATGTTGGCCGGAGAGTGCTTCTCGGGCCTCGAACTGCAACCTTGCAGGAATCTCCCAGGTTCCCGGCCCAACAAAAGCCCCCAGACCCAAATGGAGAGGGGCTGCTTGGGGGCCCCCTGGGGGCCCTTCAGGCCAGCTAGGTCTTTGGGTCCTGGCTCCTTCGGTTTGGGAGCTGTTGCTGCAGTTGGGCATGTTGGCCGGAGAGTGCTTCTCGGGCCGCAAACTGCAACCTTGCAGGTACCTCCCAGGATCCCGGCCCAACTAAAGCCCCCAGACCCAAATGGAGAGGGGCTGTTTGGGGGCACCCTGGGGGCCCTTCAGGCCAGCTAGGTCTTTGGGTCCTGGCTCCTTCGGTTTGGGAGCTGTTGCTGCAGTTGGGCATGTTGGCCGGAGAGTGCTTCTCGGGCCGCGAACTGCAACCTTGCAGGAATCTCCCAGGTTCCATGCCCAACGAAAGCCCCCAGACCCAAATAGAGAGGGGCTGCTTGGGGGCCCCCTGGGGGCCCTTCAGGCCAGCTAGGTCTTTGGGTCCTGGCTCCTTCGCTTTGGGAGCTGTTGCTGCAGTTGGGCATGTTGGCCGCAGAGTGCTTCTCGGGCCGCGAACTGCAACCTTGCAGGATTCTCCCAGGTTCCCGGCCCAACGAAAGCCCCCAGACCCAAATGGAGAGGGGCTGCTTGGGGCCCCCCTGGGGGCCCTTCAGGCCAGCTAGGTCTTTGGGTCCTGGCTCCTTCGGTTTGGGAGCTGTTGCTGCAGTTGGGCATGTTGGCCGGAGAGTGCTTCTCGGGCCGCGAACTGCAACCTTGCAGGATTCTCCCAGGTTCCCGGCCCAACGAAAGCCCCCAGACCCAAATGGAGAGGGGCTGCTTGGGGCCCCCCTGGGGGCCCTTCAGGCCAGCTAGGTCTTTGGGTCCTGGCTCCTTCGGTTTGGGAGCTGTTGCTGCAGTTGGGCATGTTGGCCGGAGAGTGCTTCTCGGGCCGCGAACTGCAACCTTGCAGGATTCTCCCAGGTTCCCGGCCCAACAAAAACCCCCAGACCCAAATTGAGAGGGGCTGTTTGGGGGCACCCTGGGGGCCCTTCAGGCCAGCTAGGTCTTTGGGTCCTGGCTCCTTCGCTTTGGGAGCTGTTGCTGCAGTTGGGCATGTTGGCCGGAGAGTGCTTCTCGGGCCGCGAACTGCAACCTTGCAGGTACCTCCCAGGTGCCCGGCCCAACGAAAACCCCCAGACCCAAATGGAGAGGGGCTGCTTGGGGGCCCCCTGGGGGCCCTTCAGGCCAGCTAGGTCTTTGGGTCCTGGCTCCTTCGGTTTGGGAGCTGTTGCTGCAGTTGGGCATGTTGGCCGGAGATTGCTTCTCCGGCCGCGAACTGCAACCTTGCAGGAATCTCCCAGGTTCCCGGCCCAACGAAAGCCCCCAGACCCAAATGGAGAGGGGCTGCTTGGGGGCCCCCTGGGGGCCCTTCAGGCCAGCTAGGTCTTTGGGTCCTGGCTCCTTCGGTTTGGGAGCTGTTGCTGCAGTTGGGCATGTTGGCCGGAGAGTGCTTCTCGGGCCGCGAACTGCAACCTTGCATGAATCTCCCAGGTTCCCCGCCCAACGAAAGCCCCCAGACCCAAATGGAGAGGGGCTGCTTGGGGGCCCCCTGGGGGCCCTTCAGGCCAGCTAGGTCTTTGGGTCCTGGCTCCTTCGCTTTGGGAGCTGTTGCTGCAGTTGGGCATGTTGGCCGGAGAGTGCTTCTCGGGCCGCGAACTGTAACCTTGCAGGAATCTCCCAGGTTCCATGCCCAACGAAAGCCCCCAGACCCAAATGGAGAGGGGCTGCTTGGGGGCCCCCTGGGGGCCCTTCAGGCCAGCTAGGTCTTTGGGTCCTGGCTCCTTCGCTTTGGGAGCTGTTGCTGCAGTTGGGCATGTTGGCCGGAGAGTGCTTCTCGGGCCGCGAACTGCAACCTTGCATGAATCTCCCAGGTTCCCCGCCCAAAGAAAGCCCCCAGACCCAAATGGAGAGGGGCTGCTTGGGGGCCCCCTGGGGGCCCTTCAGGCCAGCTAGGTCTTTGGGTCCTGGCTCCTTCGCTTTGGGAGCTGTTGCTGCAGTTGGACATGTTGGGCGGAGAGTGCTTCTCGGGCCGCGAACTGCAACCTTGCAGGAATCTCCCAGGTTCCCGGCCCAACGAAAGCCCCCAGACCCAAATGGAGAGGGGCTGCTTAGGGGCCCCCTGGGGGCCCTTCAGGCCACCTAGGTCTTTGGGTCCTGGCTCCTTCGGTTTGGGAGCTGTTGCTGCAGTTGAGCATGTTTGCCGGAGAGTGCTTCTCGGGCCGCGAACTGTAATCTTGCAGGCACATCTCAGGTATCCATGCCCAACGAAAGCCCCCAGACCCAAATTGAGAGGGGCTGCTTGGGGCCCCCCTGGGGGCCCTTCAGGCCAGCTAGGTCTTTGGGTCCTGGCTCCTTCGGTTTGGGAGCTGTTGCTGCAGTTGGGCATGTTGGCCGGAGAGTGCTTCTCGGGCCGCGAACTGCAACCTTGCAGGAATCTCCCATGTTCCATGCCCAACGAAAGCCCCCAGACCCAAATTGAGAGGGGCTGCTTGGGGGCCCCCTGGGGGCCCTTCAGGCCAGCTAGGTCTTTGGGTCCTGGCTCCTTCGCTTTGGGAGCTGTTGCTGCAGTTGGGCATGTTGGCCGGAGAGTGCTTCTCCGGCCGCGAACTGCAACCTTGCAGGAATCTCCCAGGTTCCCCGCCCAACGAAAGCCCCCAGACCCAAATGGAGAGGGGCTGCTTGGGGGCCCCCTGGGGGCCCTTCAGGCCAGCTAGGTCTTTGGGTCCTGGCTCCTTCGCTTTGGGAGCTGTTGCTGCAGTTGGGCATGTTGGCCGGAGAGTGCTTCTCGGGCCGCGAACTGCAACCTTGCAGGATTCTCCCAGGTTCCCGGCCCAACGAAAGCCCCCAGACCCAAATGGAGAGGTGCTGCTTGGGGGCCCCCCTGGGGGCCCTTCAGGCCAGCTAGGTCTTTGGGTCCTGGCTCCTTCGCTTTGGGAGCTGTTGCTGCAGTTGGGCATGTTGGCCGGAGAGTGCTTCTCGGGCTGCGAACTGCAACCTTGCAGGAATCTCCCAGGTTCCCGGCCCAACGAAAGCCCCCAGACCCAAATTGAGAGGGGCTGCTTGGGGGCCCCCTGGGGGCCCTTCAGGCCAGCTAGGTCTTTGGGTCCTGGCTCCTTCGCTTTGGGAGCTGTTGCTGCAGTTGGGCATGTTGGCCGGAGAGTGCTTCTCAGGCCGCGAACTGCAACCTTGCAGGAATCTCCCAGGTTCCCGGCCCAACGAAAGCCCCCAGACCCAAATGGAGAGGGGCTGCTTGGGGGCCCCCTGGGGGCCCTTCAGGCCAGCTAGGTCTTTGGGTCCTGGCTCCTTCGCTTTGGGAGCTGTTGCTGCAGTTGGGCATGTTGACCAGAGAGTGCTTCTCGGGCCGCGAACTGCAACCTTGCATGAATCTCCCAGGTACCCCGCCCAACGAAAGCCCCCAGACCCAAATGGAGAGGGGCTGCTTGGGGACCCCCTGGGGGCCCTTCAGGCCAGCTAGGTCTTTGGGTCCTGGCTCCTTCGCTTTGGGAGCTGTTGCTGCAGTTGGGCATGTTGGCCGGAGAGTGCTTCTCGGGCCGCGAACTGTAACCTTGCAGGTACCTCTCAGGTATACATGCCCAACGAAAGCCCCCAGACCCAAATGGAGAGGGGCTGCTTGGGGCCCCCATGGGGGCCCTTCAGGCCAGCTAGGTCTTTGGGTCCTGGCTCCTTCGGTTTGGGAGCTGTTGCTGCAGTTGGGCATGTTGGCCGGAGAGTGCTTCTCGGGCCGCGAACTGCAACCTTGCAGGAATCTCCCAGGTTCCATGCCCAACGAAAGCCCCCAGACCCAAATTGAGAGGGGCTGCTTGGGGGCCCCCTGGGGGCCCTTCAGGCCAGCTAGGTCTTTGGGTCCTGGCTCCTTCGGTTTGGGAGCTGTTGCTGCAGTTGGGCATGTTGGCCGGAGAGTGCTTCTCGGGCCGCGAACTGCAACCTTGCAGGATTCTCCCAGGTTCCCGGCCCAACGAAAGCCCCCAGACCCAAATTGAGAGGGGCTGCTTGGGGGCCCCCTGGGGGCCCTTCAGGCCAGCTAGGTCTTTGGGTCCTGGCTCCTTCGGTTTGGGAGCTGTTGCTGCAGTTGGGCATGTTGGCCGGAGAGTGCTTCTCGGGCCGCGAACTGCAACCTTGCAGGATTCTCCCAGGTTCCCGGCCCAACGAAAGCCCCCAGACCCAAATGGAGAGGGGCTGCTTGGGGCCCCCCTGGGGGCCCTTCAGGCCAGCTAGGTCTTTGGGTCCTGGCTCCTTCGGTTTGGGAGCTGTTGCTGCAGTTGGGCATGTTGGCCGGAGAGTGCTTCTCGGGCCGCGAACTGCAACCTTGCAGGATTCTCCCAGGTTCCCGGCCCAACGAAAGCCCCCAGACCCAAATTGAGAGGTGCTGCTTCGGGGCCCCCTGGGGGCCCTTCAGGCCAGCTAGGTCTTTGGGTCCTGGCTCCTTCGGTTTGGGAGCTGTTGCTGCAGTTGGGCATGTTGGCCGGAGAGTGCTTCTCGGGCCGCGAACTGCAACCTTGCAGGATTCTCCCAGGTTCCCGGCCCAACAAAAACCCCCAGACCCAAATTGAGAGGGGCTGTTTGGGGGCACCCTGGGGGCCCTTCAGGCCAGCTAGGTCTTTGGGTCCTGGCTCCTTCGGTTTGGGAGCTGTTGCTGCAGTTGGGCATGTTGGCCGGAGAGTGCTTCTCGGGCCGCGAACTGCAACCTTGCAGGTACCTCCCAGGTGCCCGGCCCAACGAAAACCCCCAGACCCAAATGGAGAGGGGCTGCTTGGGGGCCCCCTGGGGGCCCTTCAGGCCAGCTAGGTCTTTGGGTCCTGGCTCCTTCGGTTTGGGAGCTGTTGCTGCAGTTGGGCATGTTGGCCGGAGAGTGCTTCTCCGGCCGCGAACTGCAACCTTGCAGGAATCTCCCAGGTTCCCGGCCCAACGAAAGCCCTCAGACCCAAATGGAGAGGGGCTGCTTGGGAGGCCCCTGGGGGCCCTTCAGGCCAGCTAGGTCTTTGGGTCCTGGCTCCTTCGCTTTGGGAGCTGTTGCTGCAGTTGGGCATGTTGGCCGGAGAGTGCTTCTCGGGCTGCGAACTGCAACCTTGCAGGAATCTCCCAGGTTCCCGGCCCAACGAAAGCCCCCAGACCCAAATTGAGAGGGGCTGCTTGGGGGCCCCCTGGGGGCCCTTCAGGCCAGCTAGGTCTTTGGGTCCTGGCTCCTTCGCTTTGGGAGCTGTTGCTGCAGTTGGGCATGTTGGCCGGAGAGTGCTTCTCGGGCCGCGAACTGCAACCTTGCAGGAATCTCCCAGGTTCCCGGCCCAACGAAAGCCCCCAGACCCAAATGGAGAGGGGCTGCTTGGGGGCCCCCTGGGGGCCCTTCAGGCCAGCTAGGTCTTTGGGTCCTGGCTCCTTCGGTTTGGGAGCTGTTGCTGCAGTTGAGCATGTTGACTAGAGAGTGCTTCTCGGGCCGCGAACTGCAACCTTGCATGAATCTCCCAGGTACCCCGCCCAACGAAAGCCCCCAGACCCAAATGGAGAGGGGCTGCTTGGGGGCCCCCTGGGGGCCCTTCAGGCCAGCTAGGTCTTTGGGTCCTGGCTCCTTCGGTTTGGGAGCTGTTGCTGCAGTTGGGCATGTTGGCCGGAGAGTGCTTCTCGGGCCGCGAACTGTAACCTTGCAGGTACCTCTCAGGTATACATACCCAACGAAAGCCCCCAGACCCAAATTGAGAGGGGCTACTTGGGGGCCCCCTGGGGGCCCTTCAGGCCAGCTAGGTCTTTGTGTCCTGGCTCATTCGGTTTGGGAGCTGTTGCTGCAGTTGGGCATGTTGGCCGGAGAGTGCTTCTCGGGCCGCGAACTGCAACCTTGCAGGAATCTCCCAGGTTCCATGCCCAACGAAAGCCCCCAGACCCAAATTGAGAGGGGCTGCTTGGGGGCCCCCTGGGGGCCCTTCAGGCCAGCTAGGTCTTTGGGTCCTGGCTCCTTCGGTTTGGGAGCTGTTGCTGCAGTTGGGCATGTTGGCCGGAGAGTGCTTCTCGGGCCGCGAACTGCGACCTTGCAGGATTCTCCCAGGTTCCCGGCACAACGAAAGCCCCCAGACCCAAATTGAGAGGGGCTGCTTGGGGGCCCCCTGGGGGCCCTTCAGGCCACCTAGGTCTTTGGGTCCTGGCTCCTTCGGTTTGGGAGCTGTTGCTGCAGTTGAGCATGTTGGCCGGAGAGTGCTTCTCGGGCCGCGAACTGCAACCTTGCAGGAATCTCCCAGGTTCCCGGCCCAACGAAAGCCCCCAGACCCAAATTGAGAGGGGCTGCTTGGGGCCCCCCTGGGGGCCCTTCAGGCCAGCTAGGTCTTTGGGTCCTGGCTCCTTCGGTTTGGGAGCTGTTGCTGCAGTTGGGCATGTTGGCCGGAGAGTGCTTCTCGGGCCGCGAACTGCAACCTTGCAGGATTCTCCCAGGTTCCCGGCCCAACGAAAGCCCCCAGACCCAAATTGAGAGGTGCTGCTTGGGGGCCCCCTGGGGGCCCTTCAGGCCAGCTAGGTCTTTGGGTCCTGGCTCCTTCGGTTTGGGAGCTGTTGCTGCAGTTGGGCATGTTGGCCGGAGAGTGCTTCTCGGGCCGCGAACTGCAACCTTGCAGGAATCTCCCAGGTTCCCGGCCCAACGAAAGCCCCCAGACCCAAATTGAGAGGGGCTGCTTGGGGCCCCCCTGGGGGCCCTTCAGGCCAGCTAGGTCTTTGGGTCCTGGCTCCTTCGCTTTGGGAGCTGTTGCTGCAGTTGGGCATGTTGGCCGGAGAGTGCTTCTCGGGCCGCGAACTGCAACCTTGCAGGAATCTCCCAGGTTCCCGGCCCAACGAAAGCCCCCAGACCCAAATTGAGAGGGGCTGCTTGGGGGCCCCCTGGGGGCCCTTCAGGCCAGCTAGGTCTTTGGGTCCTGGCTCCTTCGGTTTGGGAGCTGTTGCTGCAGTTGGGCATGTTGGCCGGAGAGTGCTTCTCGGGCCGCGAACTGCAACCTTGCAGGAATCTCCCAGGTTCCCGGCCCAACGAAAGCCCCCAGACCCAAATTGAGAGGGGCTGCTTGGGTTCCCCCTGGGGGCCCTTCAGGCCAGCTAGGTCTTTGGGTCCTGGCTCCTTCGCTTTGGGAGCTGTTGCTGCAGTTGGGCATGTTGGCCGGAGAGTGCTTCTCGGGCCGCGAACTGCAACCTTGCAGGTACCTCCCAGGTTCCCGGCCCAACGAAAACCCCCAGACCCAAATGGAGAGGGGCTGCTTGGGGCCCCCCTGGGGGCCCTTCAGGCCAGCTAGGTCTTTGGGTCCTGGCTCCTTCGCTTTGGGAGCTGTTGCTGCAGTTGGGCATGTTGGCCGGAGAGTGCTTCTCGGGCCGCGAACTGTAACTTGCAGGTACCTCTCAGGTATACATGCCCAACGAAAGCCCCCAGACCCAAATGGAGAGGGGCTGCTTGGTGGCCTTCTGGGGGCCCTTCAGGCCAGCTAGGTCTTTGGGTCCTGGCTCCTTCGCTTTGGGAGCTGTTGCTGGATATTGGGCATGTTGGCCGGAGAGTGCTTCTCGGGCCGTGAACTGCAACCTTGCTGGTATCTCCCAAATTCTCAGCCTAAAGAAAGCCCCCAGACCCAAAAGGAGAGGGGCTGCTTGGGGGCCCCCTGGGGGCCCTTCAGGCCACCTAGCTCTTTGGGTCCTGGCTCCTTCGCTTAGGGAGCTGTTGCTGCAGTTGGGCATGTTGGCCGTAGAGTGCTTCTCGGGCCGCGAACTGTAACCTTGCAGGTACCTCTCAGGTATACATGCCCAACGAAAGCCCCCAGACCCAAATTGAGAGGGGCTGCTTGGGGGCCCCCTGGGGGCCCTTCAGGCCAGCTAGGTCTTTGGGTCCTGGCTCATTCGGTTTGGGAGCTGTTGCTGCAGTTGGGCATGTTGGCCGGAGAGTGCTTCTCGGGCCTCGAACTGCAACCTTGCAGGAATCTCCCAGGTTCCCGGCCCAACAAAAGCCCCCAGACCCAAATGGAGAGGGGCTGCTTGAGGGCCCCCTGGGGGCCCTTCAGGCCAGCTAGGTCTTTGGGTCCTGGCTCCTTCGCTTTGGGAGCTGTTGCTGCAGTTGGGCATGTTGGCCGGAGAGTGCTTCTCGGGCCGCGAACTGCAACCTTGCAGGTACCTCCCAGGATCCCGGCCCAACTAAAGCCCCCAGACCCAAATGGAGAGGGGCTGCTTGGGGCCCCCATGGGGGCCCTTCAGGCCAGCTAGGTCTTTGGGTCCTGGCTCCTTCGGTTTGGGAGCTGTTGCTGCAGTTGGGCATGTTGGCCGGAGAGTGCTTCTCGGGCCGCGAACTGCAACCTTGCAGGAATCTCCCAGGTTCCATGCCCAACGAAAGCCCCCAGACCCAAATTGAGAGGGGCTGCTTGGGGGCCCCCTGGGGGCCCTTCAGGCCAGCTAGGTCTTTGGGTCCTGGCTCCTTCGGTTTGGGAGCTGTTGCTGCAGTTGGGCATGTTGGCCGGAGAGTGCTTCTCGGGCCGCGAACTGCAACCTTGCAGGATTCTCCCAGGTTCCCGGCCCAACGAAAGCCCCCAGACCCAAATGGAGAGGGGCTGCTTGGGGGCCCCCTGGGGGCCCTTCAGGCCAGCTAGGTCTTTGGGTCCTGGCTCCTTCGCTTAGGGAGCTGTTGCTGCAGTTGGGCATGTTGGCCGGAGAGTGCTTCTCGGGCCGCGAACTGTAACCTTGCAGGTACCTCTCAGGTATACATGCCCAACGAAAGCCCCCAGACCCAAATTGAGAGGGGCTGCTTGGGGGCCCCCTGGGGGCCCTTCAGGCCAGCTAGGTCTTTGGGTCCTGGCTCATTCGGTTTGGGAGCTGTTGCTGCAGTTGGGCATGTTGGCCGGAGAGTGCTTCTCGGGCCTCGAACTGCAACCTTGCAGGAATCTCCCAGGTTCCCGGCCCAACAAAAGCCCCCAGACCCAAATGGAGAGGGGCTGCTTGAGGGCCCCCTGGGGGCCCTTCAGGCCAGCTAGGTCTTTGGGTCCTGGCTCCTTCGCTTTGGGAGCTGTTGCTGCAGTTGGGCATGTTGGCCGGAGAGTGCTTCTCGGGCCGCGAACTGCAACCTTGCAGGTACCTCCCAGGATCCCGGCCCAACTAAAGCCCCCAGACCCAAATGGAGAGGGGCTGCTTGGGGCCCCCATGGGGGCCCTTCAGGCCAGCTAGGTCTTTGGGTCCTGGCTCCTTCGGTTTGGGAGCTGTTGCTGCAGTTGGGCATGTTGGCCGGAGAGTGCTTCTCGGGCCGCGAACTGCAACCTTGCAGGAATCTCCCAGGTTCCATGCCCAACGAAAGCCCCCAGACCCAAATTGAGAGGGGCTGCTTGGGGGCCCCCTGGGGGCCCTTCAGGCCAGCTAGGTCTTTGGGTCCTGGCTCCTTCGGTTTGGGAGCTGTTGCTGCAGTTGGGCATGTTGGCCGGAGAGTGCTTCTCGGGCCGCGAACTGCAACCTTGCAGGATTCTCCCAGGTTCCCGGCCCAACGAAAGCCCCCAGACCCAAATGGAGAGGGGCTGCTTGGGGGCCCCCTGGGGGCCCTTCAGGCCAGCTAGGTCTTTGGGTCCTGGCTCCTTCGCTTTGGGAGCTGTTGCTGCAGTTGGGCATGTTGGCCGGAGAGTGCTTCTCGGGCCGCGAACTGCAACCTTGCAGGATTCTCCCAGGTTCCCGGCCCAACGAAAGCCCCCAGACCCAAATGGAGAGGGGCTGCTTGGGGCCCCCCTGGGGGCCCTTCAGGCCAGCTAGGTCTTTGGGTCCTGGCTCCTTCGGTTTGGGAGCTGTTGCTGCAGTTGGGCATGTTGGCCGGAGAGTGCTTCTCGGGCCGCGAACTGCAACCTTGCAGGAATCTCCCAGGTTCCCGGCCCAACGAAAGCCCCCAGACCCAAATGGAGAGGGGCTGCTTGGGGGCCCCCTGGGGGCCCTTCAGGCCACCTAGGTCTTTGGGTCCTGGCTCCTTCGGTTTGGGAGCTGTTGCTGCAGTTGAGCATGTTTGCCGGAGAGTGCTTCTCGGGCCGCGAACTGTAATCTTGCAGGCACATCTCAGGTATCCATGCCCA
This sequence comes from Gallinula chloropus, assembly GCF_964237585.1. Taxonomy (NCBI): domain Eukaryota; kingdom Metazoa; phylum Chordata; class Aves; order Gruiformes; family Rallidae; genus Gallinula; species Gallinula chloropus. The sequence continues at coordinate 272,199 of NW_028168386.1, forward strand.
ACGAAAGACCCCAGACCCAAATTGAGAGGGGCTGCTTGGGGGCCCCCTGGGGGCCCTTCAGGCCAGCTAGGTCTTTGGGTCCTGGCTCCTTCGGTTTGGGAGCTGTTGCTGCAGTTGGGCATGTTGGCCGGAGAGTGCTTCTCGGGCCGCGAACTGCAACCTTGCAGGAATCTCCCATTTTCCATGCCCAACGAAAGCCCCCAGACCCAAATTGAGAGGGGCTGCTTGGGGGCCCCCTGGGGGCCCTTCAGGCCAGCTAGGTCTTTGGGTCCTGGCTCCTTCGCTTTGGGAGCTGTTGCTGCAGTTGGGCATGTTGGCCGGAGAGTGCTTCTCGGGCCGCGAACTGCAACCTTGCAGGAATCTCCCAGGTTCCCGGCCCAACAAAAGCCCCCAGACCCAAATGGAGAGGGGCTGCTTGGGGACCCCCTGGGGGCACTTCAGGCCAGCTAGGTCTTTGGGTCCTGGCTCCTTCGCTTTGGGAGCTGTTGCTGCAGTTGGGCATGTTGGCCGGAGAGTGCTTCTCGGGCCGCGAACTGCAACCTTGCAGGAATCTCCCAGGTTCCCCGCCCAACGAAAGCCCCCAGACCCAAATGGAGAGGGGCTGCTTGGGGGCCCCCTGGGGGCCCTTCAGGCCAGCTAGGTCTTTGGGTCCTGGCTCCTTCGCTTTGGGAGCTGTTGCTGCAGTTGGGCATGTTGGCCGGAGAGTGCTTCTCGGGCCGCGAACTGCAACCTTGCAGGATTCTCCCAGGTTCCCGGCCCAACGAAAGCCCCCAGACCCAAATGGAGAGGTGCTGCTTGGGGGCCCCCCTGGGGGCCCTTCAGGCCAGCTAGGTCTTTGGGTCCTGGCTCCTTCGCTTTGGGAGCTGTTGCTGCAGTTGGGCATGTTGGCCGGAGAGTGCTTCTCGGGCTGCGAACTGCAACCTTGCAGGAATCTCCCAGGTTCCCGGCCCAACGAAAGCCCCCAGACCCAAATTGAGAGGGGCTGCTTGGGGGCCCCCTGGGGGCCCTTCAGGCCAGCTAGGTCTTTGGGTCCTGGCTCCTTCGCTTTGGGAGCTGTTGCTGCAGTTGGGCATGTTGGCCGGAGAGTGCTTCTCGGGCCGCGAACTGCAACCTTGCAGGAATCTCCCAGGTTCCCGGCCCAACGAAAGCCCCCAGACCCAAATGGAGAGGGGCTGCTTGGGGGCCCCCTGGGGGCCCTTCAGGCCAGCTAGGTCTTTGTGTCCTGGCTCCTTCGGTTTGGGAGCTGTTGCTGCAGTTGAGCATGTTGACCAGAGAGTGCTTCTCGGGCCGTGAACTGCAACCTTGCAGGTACCTCTCAGGTATCTATGCCCAACGAAAGCCCCCAGACCCAAATGGAGAGGGGCTGCTTGGGGGCCCCCTGGGGGCCCTTCAGGCCAGCTAGGTCTTTGGGTCCTGGCTCCTTCGCTTTGGGAGCTGTTGCTGCAGTTGGGCATGTTGGCCGGAGAGTGCTTCTCGGGCCGCGAACTGCAACCTTGCAGGAATCTCCCAGGTTCCCGGCCCAACAAAAGCCCCCAGACCCAAATGGAGAGGGGCTGCTTGGGAGACCCCTGGGGGCCCTTCAGGCCAGCTAGGTCTTTGGGTCCTGGCTCCTTCGCTTTGGGAGCTGTTGCTGCAGTTGGGCATGTTGGCCGGAGAGTGCTTCTCCGGCCGCGAACTGCAACCTTGCAGGAATCTCCCAGGTTCCATGCCCAACGAAAGCCCCCAGACCCAAATTGAGAGGGGCTGCTTGGGGGCCCCCTGGGGGCCCTTCAGGCCAGCTAGGTCTTTGGGTCCTGGCTCCTTCGGTTTGGGAGTTGTTGCTGCAGTTGGGCATGTTGGCCGGAGAGTGCTTCTCGGGCCGCGAACTGCATCCTTGCAGGATTCTCCCAGGTTCCCGGCCCAACGAAAGCCCCCAGACCCAAATTGAGAGGGGCTGCTTGGGGGCCCCCTGGGGGCCCTTCAGGCCAGCTAGGTCTTTGGGTCCTGGCTCCTTCGGTTTGGGAGCTGTTGCTGCAGTTGGGCATGTTGGCCGGAGAGTGCTTCTCGGGCCGCGAACTGCAACCTTGCAGGATTCTCCCAGGTTCCCGGCCCAACGAAAGCCCCCAGACCCAAATGGAGAGGGGCTGCTTGGGGCCCCCCTGGGGGCCCTTCAGGCCAGCTAGGTCTTTGGGTCCTGGCTCCTTCGGTTTGGGAGCTGTTGCTGCAGTTGGGCATGTTGGCCGGAGAGTGCTTCTCGGGCCGCGAACTGTAACTTGCAGGTACCTCTCAGGTATACATGCCCAACGAAAGCACCCAGACCCAAATGGAGAGGGGCTGCTTGGTGGCCTTCTGGGGGCACTTCAGGCCAGCTAGGTCTTTGGGTCCTGGCTCCTTCGCTTTGGGAGCTGTTGCTGGATATTGGGCATGTTGGCCGGAGAGTGCTTCTCGGGCTGCGAACTGCAACCTTGCTGGTATCTCCCAGGTTCACAGCCTAAAGAAAGCCCCCAGACCCAAATGGAGAGGGGCTGCTTTGGGGCCCCCTGGGGGCCCTTCAGGCCAGCTAGGTCTTTGGGTCCTGGCTCCTTCGCTTTGGGAGCTGTTGCTGCAGTTGGGCATGTTGGCCGGAGAGTGCTTCTCGGGCCGCGAACTGTAACCTTGCAGGAATCTCCCAGGTTCCATGCCCAACGAAAGCCCCCAGACCCAAATGGAGAGGGGCTGCTTGGGGGCCCCCTGGGGGCCCTTCAGGCCAGCTAGGTCTTTGGGTCCTGGCTCCTTCGCTTTGGGAGCTGTTGCTGCAGTTGGACATGTTGGGCGGAGAGTGCTTCTCGGGCCGCGAACTGCAACCTTGCAGGAATCTCCCACGTTCCCGGCCCAACGAAAGCCCCCAGACCCAAATGGAGAGGGGCTGCTTGGGGGCCCCCTGGGGGCCCTTCAGGCCACCTAGGTCTTTGGGTCCTGGCTCCTTCGGTTTGGGAGCTGTTGCTGCAGTTGAGCATGTTTGCCGGAGAGTGCTTCTCGGGCCGCGAACTGTAATCTTGCAGGCACATCTCAGGTATCCATGCCCAACGAAGGACCCCAGACCCAAATTGAGAGGGGCTGCTTGGGGGCTCCCTGGGGGCCCTTCAGGCCAGCTAGGTCTTTGGGTCCTGGCTCCTTCGGTTTGGGAGCTGTTGCTGCAGTTGGGCATGTTGGCCGGAGAGTGCTTCTCGGGCCGCGAACTGCAACCTTGCAGGAATCTCCCATTTTCCATGCCCAACGAAAGCCCCCAGACCCAAATTGAGAGGGGCTGCTTGGGGGCCCCCTGGGGGCCCTTCAGGCCAGCTAGGTCTTTGGGTCCTGGCTCCTTCGCTTTGGGAGCTGTTGCTGCAGTTGGGCATGTTGGCCGGAGAGTGCTTCTCGGGCCGCGAACTGTAACCTTGCAGGAATCTCCCAGGTTCCATGCCCAACGAAAGCCCCCAGACCCAAATGGAGAGGGGCTGCTTGGGGGCCCCCTGGGGGCCCTTCAGGCCAGCTAGGTCTTTGGGTCCTGGCTCCTTCGCTTTGGGAGCTGTTGCTGCAGTTGGACATGTTGGGCGGAGAGTGCTTCTCGGGCCGCGAACTGCAACCTTGCAGGAATCTCCCACGTTCCCGGCCCAACGAAAGCCCCCAGACCCAAATGGAGAGGGGCTGCTTGGGGGCCCCCTGGGGGCCCTTCAGGCCACCTAGGTCTTTGGGTCCTGGCTCCTTCGGTTTTGGAGCTGTTGCTGCAGTTGAGCATGTTTGCCGGAGAGTGCTTCTCGGGCCGCGAACTGTAATCTTGCAGGCACATCTCAGGTATCCATGCCCAACGAAAGACCCCAGACCCAAATTGAGAGGGGCTGCTTGGGGGCCCCCTGGGGGCCCTTCAGGCCAGCTAGGTCTTTGGGTCCTGGCTCCTTCGGTTTGGGAGCTGTTGCTGCAGTTGGGCATGTTGGCCGGAGAGTGCTTCTCGGGCCGCGAACTGCAACCTTGCAGGAATCTCCCATTTTCCATGCCCAACGAAAGCCCCCAGACCCAAATTGAGAGGGGCTGCTTGGGGGCCCCCTGGGGGCCCTTCAGGCCAGCTAGGTCTTTGGGTCCTGGCTCCTTCGCTTTGGGAGCTGTTGCTGCAGTTGGGCATGTTGGCCGGAGAGTGCTTCTCGGGCCGCGAACTGCAACCTTGCAGGAATCTCCCAGGTTCCCGGCCCAACAAAAGCCCCCAGACCCAAATGGAGAGGGGCTGCTTGGGGACCCCCTGGGGGCACTTCAGGCCAGCTAGGTCTTTGGGTCCTGGCTCCTTCGCTTTGGGAGCTGTTGCTGCAGTTGGGCATGTTGGCCGGAGAGTGCTTCTCGGGCCGCGAACTGCAACCTTGCAGGAATCTCCCAGGTTCCCGGCCCAACGAAAGCCCCCAGACCCAAATGGAGAGGGGCTGCTTGGGGGCCCCCTGGGGGCCCTTCAGGCCAGCTAGGTCTTTGGGTCCTGGCTCCTTCGGTTTGGGAGCTGTTGCTGCAGTTGGGCATGTTGGCCGGAGAGTGCTTCTCGGGCCGCGAACTGCAACCTTGCAGGATTCTCCCAGGTTCCCGGCCCAACGAAAGCCCCCAGACCCAAATGGAGAGGTGCTGCTTGGGGGCCCCCCTGGGGGCCCTTCAGGCCAGCTAGGTCTTTGGGTCCTGGCTCCTTCGCTTTGGGAGCTGTTGCTGCAGTTGGGCATGTTGGCCGGAGAGTGCTTCTCGGGCCTCGAACTGCAACCTTGCAGGAATCTCCCAGGTTCCCGGCCCAACAAAAGCCCCCAGACCCAAATTGAGAGGGGCTGCTTGGGGGCCCCCTGGGGGCCCTTCAGGCCAGCTAGGTCTTTGGGTCCTGGCTCCTTCGGTTTGGGAGCTGTTGCTGCAGTTGGGCATGTTGGCCGGAGAGTGCTTCTCGGGCCGCGAACTGCAACCTTGCAGGAATCTCCCAGGTTCCCGGCCCAACGAAAGCCCCCAGACCCAAATGGAGAGGGGCTGCTTGGGGGCCCCCTGGGGGCCCTTCAGGCCAGCTAGGTCTTTGGGTCCTGGCTCCTTCGCTTTGGGAGCTGTTGCTGCAGTTGAGCATGTTGACCAGAGAGTGCTTCTCGGGCCGCGAACTGTAATCTTGCAGGTACATCTCAGGTATCCATGCCCAACGAAAGCCCCCAGACCCAAATGGAGAGGGGCTGCTTGGTGGCCCCCTGGGGGCCCTTCAGGCCAGCTAGGTCTTTGGGTCCTGGCTCCTTCGCTTTGGGAGCTGTTGCTGCAGTTGGGCATGTTGGCCGGAGAGTGCTTCTCGGGCCGTGAACTGCAACCTTGCAGGTACCTCTCAGGTATCCATGCCCAACGAAAGCCCCCAGACCCAAATGGAGATGGGCTGCTTGGGGGCCCCCTGGGGGCCCTTCAGGCCAGCTAGGTCTTTGGGTCCTGGCTCCTTCGCTTTGGGAGCTGTTGCTGCAGTTGGGCATGTTGGCCGGAGAGTGCTTCTCGGGCCGCGAACTGCAACCTTGCAGGAATCTCCCAGGTTCCCGGCCCAACAAAAGCCCCCAGACCCAAATGGAGAGGGGCTGCTTGGGAGACCCCTGGGGGCCCTTCAGGCCAGCTAGGTCTTTGGGTCCTGGCTCCTTCGCTTTGGGAGCTGTTGCTGCAGTTGGGCATGTTGGCCGGAGAGTGCTTCTCCGGCCGCGAACTGCAACCTTGCAGGAATCTCCCAGGTTCCATGCCCAACGAAAGCCCCCAGACCCAAATTGAGAGGGGCTGCTTGGGGGCCCCCTGGGGGCCCTTCAGGCCAGCTAGGTCTTTGGGTCCTGGCTCCTTCGGTTTGGGAGTTGTTGCTGCAGTTGGGCATGTTGGCCGGAGAGTGCTTCTCGGGCCGCGAACTGCATCCTTGCAGGATTCTCCCAGGTTCCCGGCCCAACGAAAGCCCCCAGACCCAAATTGAGAGGGGCTGCTTGGGGGCCCCCTGGGGGCCCTTCAGGCCAGCTAGGTCTTTGGGTCCTGGCTCCTTCGCTTTGGGAGCTGTTGCTGCAGTTGGGCATGTTGGCCGGAGAGTGCTTCTCGGGCCGCGAACTGCAACCTTGCAGGATTCTCCCAGGTTCCCGGCCCAACGAAAGCCCCCAGACCCAAATTGAGAGGGGCTGCTTGGGGCCCCCCTGGGGGCCCTTCAGGCCAGCTAGGTCTTTGGGTCCTGGCTCCTTCGGTTTGGGAGCTGTTGCTGCAGTTGGGCATGTTGGCCGGAGAGTGCTTCTCGGTCCGCGAACTGTAACTTGCAGGTACCTCTCAGGTATACATGCCCAACGAAAGCACCCAGACCCAAATGGAGAGGGGCTGCTTGGTGGCCTTCTGGGGGCCCTTCAGGCCAGCTAGGTCTTTGGGTCCTGGCTCCTTCGCTTTGGGAGCTGTTGCTGCAGTTGGGCATGTTGGACGGAGAGTGCTTCTCGGGCTGCGAACTGCAACCTTGCTGGTATCTCCCAGGTTCACAGCCTAAAGAAAGCCCCCAGACCCAAATGGAGAGGGGCTGCTTTGGGGCCCCCTGGGGGCCCTTCAGGCCAGCTAGGTCTTTGGGTCCTGGCTCCTTCGCTTTGGGAGCTGTTGCTGCAGTTGGGCATGTTGGCCGGAGAGTGCTTCTCGGGCCGCGAACTGCAACCTTGCAGGAATCTCCCAGGTTCCCGGCCCAACGAAAGCCCCCAGACCCAAATTGAGAGGGGCTGCTTGGGGGACCCCTGGGGGCCCTTCAGGCCAGCTAGGTCTTTGGGTCCTGGCTCCTTCGGTTTGGGAGCTGTTGCTGCAGTTGGGCATGTTGGCCGGAGAGTGCTTCTCGGGCTGCGAACTGCAACCTTGCAGGAATCTCCCAGGTTCCCGGCCCAACGAAAGCCCCCAGACCCAAATTGAGAGGGGCTGCTTGGGGGCCCCCTGGGGGCCCTTCAGGCCAGCTAGGTCTTTGGGTCCTGGCTCCTTCGGTTTGGGAGCTGTTGCTGCAGTTGGGCATGTTGGCCGGAGAGTGCTTCTCGGGCCGCGAACTGCAACCTTGCAGGAATCTCCCAGGTTTCCGGCCCAACGAAAGCCCCCAGACCCAAATGGAGAGGGGCTGCTTGGGGGCCCCCTGGGGGCCCTTCAGGCCAGCTAGGTCTTTGGGTCCTGGCTCCTTCGGTTTGGGAGCTGTTGCTGCAGTTGGGCATGTTGGCCGGAGAGTGCTTCTCGGGCCGCGAACTGTAACCTTGCAGGTACCTCTCAGGTATACATGCCCAACGAAAGCCCCCAGACCCAAATGGAGAGGGGCTGCTTGGGAGACCCCTGGGGGCCCTTCAGGCCAGCTAGGTCTTTGGGTCCTGGCTCCTTCGCTTTGGGAGCTGTTGCTGCAGTTGGGCATGTTGGCCGGAGAGTGCTTCTCGGGCCGCGAACTGCAACCTTGCAGGTACCTCTCAGGTATCCATGCCCAACGAAAGCCCCCAGACCAAATGGAGATGGGCTGCTTGGGGGCCCCATGGGGGCCCTTCAGGCCAGCTAGGTCTTTGGGTCCTGGCTCCTTCGCTTTGGGAGCTGTTGCTGCAGTTGGGCATGTTGGCCGGAGAGTGCTTCTCGGGCCGCGAACTGCAACCTTGCAGGAATCTCCCAGGTTCCCGGCCCAACGAAAGCCCCCAGACCCAAATTGAGAGGGGCTGCTTGGGGGCCCCCTGGGGGCCCTTCAGGCCAGCTAGGTCTTTGGGTCCTGGCTCCTTCGCTTTGGGAGCTGTTGCTGCAGTTGGGCATGTTGGCCGGAGAGTGCTTCTCGGGCCGCGAACTGCAACCTTGCAGGTACCTCCCAGGTTCCCGGCCCAACGAAAACCCCCAGACCCAAATGGAGAGGGGCTGCTTGGGGGCCCCCTGGGGGCCCTTCAGGCCAGCTAGGTCTTTGGGTCCTGGCTCCTTCGCTTTGGGAGCTGTTGCTGCAGTTGTGCATGTTGGCCGGAGAGTGCTTCTCGGGCCGCGAACTGCAACCTTGCAGGAATCTCCCATGTACCCCGCCCAACGAAAGCCCCCAGACCCAAATGGAGAGGGGCTGCTTGGGGACCCCCTGGGGGCCCTTCAGGCCAGCTAGGTCTTTGGGTCCTGGCTCCTTCGCTTTGGGAGCTGTTGCTGCAGTTGGGCATGTTGGCCGGAGAGTGCTTCTCGGGCCGCGAACTGTAACCTTGCAGGTACCTCTCAGGTATACATGCCCAACGAAAGCCCCCAGACCCAAATTGAGAGGGGCTACTTGGGGGCCCCCTGGGGGCCCTTCAGGCTAGCTAGGTCTTTGTGTCCTGGCTCATTCGGTTTGGGAGCTGTTGCTGCAGTTGGGCATGTTGGCCGGAGAGTGCTTCTCGGGCCGCGAACTGCAACCTTGCAGGAATCTCCCAGGTTTCCGGCCCAACAGAAGCCCCCAGACCCAAATTGAGAGGGGCTGCTTGGGGCACCCCTGGGGGCCCTTCAGGCCAGCTAGGTCTTTGGGTCCTGGCTCCTTCGGTTTGGGAGCTGTTGCTGCAGTTGGGCATGTTGGCCGGAGAGTGCTTCTCGGGCTGCGAACTGCAACCTTGCTGGTATCTCCCAGGTTCACAGCCTAAAGAAAGCCCCCAGACCCCAATGGAGAGGGGCTGCTTTGGGGCCCCCTGGGGGCCCTTCAGGCCAGCTAGGTCTTTGGGTCCTGGCTCCTTCGGTTTGGGAGCTGTTGCTGGACGTTGGGCATGTTGGCCGGAGAGTGCTTCTCTGGCCGCGAACTGCAACCTTGCAGGAATCTCCCAGGTTCCCGGCCCAACGAAAGCCCCCAGACCCAAATTGAGAGGGGCTGCTTGGGGGGCCCTGGGGGCCCTTCAGGCCAGCTAGGTCTTTGGGTCCTGGCTCCTTCGCTTTGGGAGCTGTTGCTGCAGTTGGGCATGTTGGCCGGAGAGTGCTTCTCGGGCCGCGAACTGCAACCTTGCAGGAATCTCCCAGGTTCCCGGCCCAACGAAAGCCCCCAGACCCAAATTGAGAGGGGCTGCTTGGGGGCCCCCTGGGGGCCCTTCAGGCCAGCTAGGTCTTTGGGTCCTGGCTCCTTCGCTTTGGGAGCTGTTGCTGCAGTTGGGCATGTTGGCCGGAGAGTGCTTCTCGGGCCGCGAACTGCAACCTTGCAGGAATCTCCCAGGTACCCCGCCCAACGAAAGCCCCCAGACCCAAATGGAGAGGGGCTGCTTGGGGGCCCCCTGGGGGCCCTTCAGGCCAGCTAGGTCTTTGTGTCCTGGCTCCTTCGCTTTGGGAGCTGTTGCTGCAGTTGGGCATGTTGGCCGGAGAGTGCTTCTCGGGCCGCGAACTGCAACCTTGCAGGAATCTCCCAGGTTCCCGGCCCAACGAAAGCCCCCAGACCCAAATTGAGAGGGGCTGCTTGGGGGCCCCCTGGGGGCCCTTCAGGCCAGCTAGGTCTTTGGGTCCTGGCTCCTTCGGTTTGGGAGCTGTTGCTGCAGTTGGGCATGTTGGCCGGAGAGTGCTTCTCGGGCCGCGAACTGCAACCTTGCAGGAATCTCCCAGGTTCCCGGCCCAACGAAAGCCCCCAGACCCAAATGGAGAGGGGCTGCTTGGGGGCCCCCTGGGGGCCCTTCAGGCCAGCTAGGTCTTTGGGTCCTGGCTCCTTCGGTTTGGGAGCTGTTGCTGCAGTTGAGCATGTTGGCCGGAGAGTGCTTCTCGGGCCGCGAACTGTAACCTTGCACGTACCTCTCATGTATACATGCCCAACGAAAGCCCCCAGACCCAAATGGAGAGGGGCTGCTTGGGGGACCCCTGGGGGCCCTTCAGGCCAGCTAGGTCTTTGGGTCCTGGCTCCTTCGCTTTGGGAGCTGTTGCTGCAGTTGGGCATGTTGGCCGGAGAGTGCTTCTCGGGCCGCGAACTGCAACCTTGCAGGAATCTCCCAGGTTCCCGGCCCAACGAAAGCCCCCAGACCCAAATTGAGAGGGGCTGCTTGGGGGCCCCCTGGGGGCCCTTCAGGCCAGCTAGGTCTTTGGGTCCTGGCTCCTTCGCTTTGGGAGCTGTTGCTGCAGTTGGGCATGTTGGCCGGAGAGTGCTTCTCGGGCCGCGAACTGCAACCTTGCAGGAATCTCCCAGGTTCCCGGCCCAACGAAAGCCCCCAGACCCAAATTGAGAGGGGCTGCTTGGGGGCCCCCTGGGGGCCCTTCAGGCCAGCTAGGTCTTTGGGTCCTGGCTCCTTCGCTTTGGGAGCTGTTGCTGCAGTTGGGCATGTTGGCCGGAGAGTGCTTCTCGGGCCGCGAACTGCAACCTTGCAGGAATCTCCCAGGTTCCCGGCCCAACGAAAGCCCCCAGACCCAAATGGAGAGGGGCTGCTTGGGAGCCCCCTGGGGGCCCTTCAGGACACCTAGCTCTTTGGGTCCTGGCTCCTTCGGTTTGGGAGCTGTTGCTGCAGTTGAGCATGTTGGCCGGAGAGTGCTTCTCGGGCCGCGAACTGTAACCTTGCAGGTACCTCTCAGGTATACATGCCCAACGAAAGCCCCCAGACCCAAATGGAGAGGGGCTGCTTGGGGGACCCCTGGGGGCCCTTCAGGCCAGCTAGGTCTTTGGGTCCTGGCTCCTTCGCTTTGGGAGCTGTTGCTGCAGTTGGGCATGTTGGCCGGAGAGTGCTTCTCGGGCCGCGAACTGCAACCTTGCAGGTAACTCTCAGGTATCCATGCCCAACGAAAGCCCCCAGACCCAAATGGAGATGGGCTGCTTGGGGGCCCCCTGGGGGCCCTTCAGGCCAGCTAGGTCTTTGGGTCCTGGCTCCTTCGCTTTGGGAGCTGTTGCTGCAGTTGGGCATGTTGGCCGGAGAGTGCTTCTCGGGCCGCGAACTGCAACCTTGCAGGAATCTCCAAGGTTCCCGGCCCAACGAAAGCCCCCAGACCCAAATTGAGAGGGGCTGCTTGGGGGCCCCCTGGGGGCCCTTCAGGCCAGCTAGGTCTTTGGGTCCTGGCTCCTTCGGTTTGGGAGCTGTTGCTGCAGTTGGGCATGTTGGCCGGAGAGTGCTTCTCGGGCCGCGAACTGCAACCTTGCAGGTACCTCCCAGGTTCCCGGCCCAACGAAAACCCCCAGACCCAAATGGAGAGGGGCTGCTTGGGAGCCCCCTGGGGGCCCTTCAGGCCAGCTAGGTCTTTGGGTACTGGCTCCTTCGCTTTGGGAGCTGTTGCTGGACGTTGGGCATGTTGGCCGGAGAGTGCTTCTCCGGCCGCGAACTGCAACCTTGCAGGAATCTCCCAGGTTCCCGGCCCAACGAAAGCCCCCAGACCCAAATGGAGAGGGGCTGCTTGGGGGCCCCCTGGGGGCCCTTCAGGCCAGCTAGGTCTTTGGGTCCTGGCTCCTTCGCTTTGGGAGCTGTTGCTGCAGTTGTGCATGTTGGCCGGAGAGTGCTTCTCGGGCCGCGAACTGCAACCTTGCATGAATCTCCCAGGTACCCCGCCCAACGAAAGCCCCCAGACCCAAATGGAGAGGGGCTGCTTGGGGGCCCCCTGGGGGCCCTTCAGGCCAGCTAGGTCTTTGGGTCCTGGCTCCTTCGCTTTGGGAGCTGTTGCTGCAGTTGGGCATGTTGGCCGGAGAGTGCTTCTCGGGCCGCGAACTGTAACCTTGAAGGTACCTCTCAGGTATACATGCCCAACGAAAGCCCCCAGACCCAAATTGAGAGGGGCTACTTGGGGGCCTCCTGGGGGCCCTTCAGGCCAGCTAGGTCTTTGGGTCCTGGCTCCTTCGGTTTGGGAGCTGTTGCTGCAGTTGGGCATGTTGGCCGGAGAGTGCTTCTCGGGCCGCGAACTGCAACCTTGCAGGAATCTCCCAGGTTCCCGGCCCAACGAAAGCCCCCAGACCCAAATTGAGAGGGGCTGCTTGGGGGCCCCCTGGGGGCCCTTCAGGCCAGCTAGGTCTTTGGGTCCTGGCTCCTTCGCTTTGGGAGCTGTTGCTGCAGTTGGGCATGTTGGCCGGAGAGTGCTTCTCGGGCCGCGAACTGCAACCTTGCAGGAATCTCCCAGGTTCCCGGCCCAACGAAAGCCCCCAGACCCAAATGGAGAGGGGCTGCTTGGGGGCCTCCTGGGGGCCCTTCAGGCCACCTAGCTCTTTGGGTCCTGGCTCCTTCGGTTTGGGAGCTGTTGCTGCAGTTGAGCATGTTGGCCGGAGAGTGCTTCTCGGGCCGCGAACTGTAACCTTGCAGGTACCTCTCACGTATACATGCCCAACGAAAGCCCCCAGACCCAAATGGAGAGGGGCTGCTTGGGGGCCCCCTGGGGGCCCTTCAGGCCACCTAGCTCTTTGGGTCCTGGCTCCTTCGCTTTGGGAGCTGTTGCTGCAGTTGGGCATGTTGGCCGGAGAGTGCTTCTCGGGCCGCGAACTGCAACCTTGCAGGAATCTCCAAGGTTCCCGGCCCAACGAAAGCCCCCAGACCCAAATTGAGAGGGGCTGCTTGGGGGCCCCCTGGGGGCCCTTCAGGCCAGCTAGGTCTTTGGGTCCTGGCTCCTTCGCTTTGGGAGCTGTTGCTGCAGTTGGGCATGTTGGCCGGAGAGTGCTTCTCGGGCCGCGAACTGCAACCTTGCAGGTACCTCCCAGGTTCCCGGCCCAACGAAAACCCCCAGACCCAAATGGAGAGGGGCTGCTTGGGAGCCCCCTGGGGGCCCTTCAGGCCAGCTAGGTCTTTGGGTACTGGCTCCTTCGCTTTGGGAGCTGTTGCTGGACGTTGGGCATGTTGGCCGGAGAGTGCTTCTCCGGCCGCGAACTGCAACCTTGCAGGAATCTCCCAGGTTCCCGGCCCAACGAAAGCCCCCAGACCCAAATTGAGAGGGGCTGCTTGGGGGCCCCCTGGGGGCCCTTCAGGCCAGCTAGGTCTTTGGGTCCTGGCTCCTTCGCTTTGGGAGCTGTTGCTGCAGTTGTGCATGTTGGCCGGAGAGTGCTTCTCGGGCCGCGAACTGCAACCTTGCATGAATCTCCCAGGTACCCCGCCCAACGAAAGCCCCCAGACCCAAATGGAGAGGGGCTGCTTGGGGGCCCCCTGGGGGCCCTTCAGGCCAGCTAGGTCTTTGGGTCCTGGCTCCTTCGCTTTGGGAGCTGTTGCTGCAGTTGGGCATGTTGGCCGGAGAGTGCTTCTCGGGCCGCGAACTGTAACCTTGCAGGTACCTCTCAGGTATACATGCCCAACGAAAGCCCCCAGACCCAAATTGAGAGGGGCTACTTGGGGGCCTCCTGGGGGCCCTTCAGGCCAGCTAGGTCTTTGGGTCCTGGCTCCTTCGGTTTGGGAGCTGTTGCTGCAGTTGAGCATGTTGGCCGGAGAGTGCTTCTCGGGCCGCGAACTGCAACCTTGCAGGAATCTCCCAGGTTCCCGGCCCAACGAAAGCCCCCAGACCCAAATTGAGAGGGGCTGCTTGGGGGCCCCCTGGGGGCCCTTCAGGCCAGCTAGGTCTTTGGGTCCTGGCTCCTTCGCTTTGGGAGCTGTTGCTGCAGTTGAGCATGTTGGCCGGAGAGTGCTTCTCGGGCCGCGAACTGCAACCTTGCAGGAATCTCCCAGGTTCCCGGCCCAACGAAAGCCCCCAGACCCAAATTGAGAGGGGCTGCTTGGGGCCCCCCTGGGGGCCCTTCAGGCCAGCTAGGTCTTTGGGTCCTGGCTCCTTCGGTTTGGGAGCTGTTGCTGCAGTTGGGCATGTTGGCCGGAGAGTGCTTCTCAGGCCGCGAACTGCAACCTTGCAGGATTCTCCCAGGTTCCCGGCCCAACGAAAGCCCCCAGACCCAAATTGAGAGGTGCTGCTTGGGGGCCCCCTGGGGGCCCTTCAGGCCAGCTAGGTCTTTGGGTCCTGGCTCCTTCGGTTTGGGAGCTGTTGCTGCAGTTGGGCATGTTGGCCGGAGAGTGCTTCTCGGGCCGCAAACTGCAACCTTGCAGGTACCTCCCAGGTTCCCGGCCCAACGAAAACCCCCAGACCCAAATGGAGAGGGGCTGCTTGGGGGCCCCCTGGGGGCCCTTCAGGCCAGCTAGGTCTTTGGGTCCTGGCTCCTTCGCTTTGGGAGCTGTTGCTGCAGTTGGGCATGTTGGCCGGAGAGTGCTTCTCGGGCCGCGAACTGTAACTTGCAGGTACCTCTCAGGTATACATGCCCAACGAAAGCCCCCAGACCCAAATTGAGAGGGGCTGCTTGGGTGCCCCCTGGGGGCCCTTCAGGCCAGCTAGGTCTTTGGGTCCTGGCTCCTTCGCTTTGGGAGCTGTTGCTGCAGTTGGGCATGTTGGCCGGAGAGTGCTTCTCGGGCTGCGAACTGCAACCTTGCAGGAATCTCCCAGGTTCCCGGCCCAACGAAAGCCCCCAGACCCAAATGGAGAGGGGCTGCTTGGGGGCCCCCTGGGGGCCCTTCAGGCCAGCTAGGTCTTTGGGTCCTGGCTCCTTCGCTTTGGGAGCTGTTGCTGCAGTTGGGCATGTTGGCCGGAGAGTGCTTCTCGGGCCGCGAACTGCAACCTTGCAGGAATCTCCCAGGTTCCCGGCCCAACGAAAGCCCCCAGACCCAAATGGAGAGGGGCTGCTTGGGGGCCCCCTGGGGGCCCTTCAGGCCAGCTAGGTCTTTGGGTCCTGGCTCCTTCGGTTTGGGAGCTGTTGCTGCAGTTGAGCATGTTGGCCGGAGAGTGCTTCTCGGGCCGCGAACTGCAACCTTGCAGGTACCTCTCAGGTATACATGCCCAACGAAAGCCCCCAGACCCAAATGGAGAGGGGCTGCTTGGGGGACCCCTGGGGGCCCTTCAGGCCAGCTAGGTCTTTGGGTCCTGGCTCCTTCGCTTTGGGAGCTGTTGCTGCAGTTGGGCATGTTGGCCGGAGAGTGCTTCTCGGGCCGCGAACTGCAACCTTGCAGGTACCTCTCAGGTATCCATGCCCAACGAAAGCCCCCAGACCCAAATGGAGAGGGGCTGCTTGGGGGCCCCCTGGGGGCCCTTCAGGCCAGCTAGGTCTTTGGGTCCTGGCTCCTTCGCTTTGGGAGCTGTTGCTGCAGTTGGGCATGTTGGCCGGAGAGTGCTTCTCGGGCCGCGAACTGCAACCTTGCAGGAATCTCCAAGGTTCCCGGCCCAACGAAAGCCCCCAGACCCAAATGGAGAGGGGCTGCTTGGGGGCCCCCTGGGGGCCCTTCAGGCCAGCTAGGTCTTTGGGTCCTGGCTCCTTCGCTTTGGGAGCTGTTGCTGCAGTTGGGCATGTTGGCCAGAGAGTGCTTCTCGGGCCGCGAACTGCAACCTTGCAGGTACCTCCCAGGTTCCCGGCCCAACGAAAACCCCCAGACCCAAATGGAGAGGGGCTGCTTGGGAGCCCCCTGGGGGCCCTTCAGGCCAGCTAGGTCTTTGGGTACTGGCTCCTTCGCTTTGGGAGCTGTTGCTGGACGTTGGGCATGTTGGCCGGAGAGTGCTTCTCCGGCCGCGAACTGCAACCTTGCAGGAATCTCCCAGGTTCCCGGCCCAACGAAAGCCCCCAGACCCAAATTGAGAGGGGCTGCTTGGGGGCCCCCTGGGGGCCCTTCAGGCCAGCTAGGTCTTTGGGTCCTGGCTCCTTCGGTTTGGGAGCTGTTGCTGCAGTTGTGCATGTTGGCCGGAGAGTGCTTCTCGGGCCGCGAACTGCAACCTTGCATGAATCTCCCAGGTACACCGCCCAACGAAAGCCCCCAGACCCAAATGGAGAGGGGCTGCTTGGGGGCCCCCTGGGGGCCCTTCAGGCCAGCTAGGTCTTTGGGTCCTGGCTCCTTCGCTTTGGGAGCTGTTGCTGCAGTTGGGCATGTTGGCCGGAGAGTGCTTCTCGGGCCGCGAACTGTAACCTTGAAGGTACCTCTCAGGTATACATGCCCAACGAAAGCCCCCAGACCCAAATTGAGAGGGGCTACTTGGGGGCCTCCTGAGGGCCCTTCAGGCCAGCTAGGTCTTTGGGTCCTGGCTCCTTCGCTTTGGGAGCTGTTGCTGCAGTTGGGCATGTTGGCCGGAGAGTGCTTCTCGGGCTGCGAACTGCAACCTTGCAGGAATCTCCCAGGTTCCCGGCCCAACGAAAGCCCCCAGACCCAAATTGAGAGGGGCTGCTTGGGGGCCCCCTGGGGGCCCTTCAGGCCAGCTAGGTCTTTGGGTCCTGGCTCCTTCGGTTTGGGAGCTGTTGCTGCAGTTGGGCATGTTGGCCGGAGAGTGCTTCTCGGGCCGCGAACTGCAACCTTGCAGGAATCTCCCAGGTTCCCGGCCCAACGAAAGCCCCCAGACCCAAATGGAGAGGGGCTGCTTGGGGGCCCCCTGGGGGCCCTTCAGGCCAGCTAGGTCTTTGGGTCCTGGCTCCTTCGCTTTGGGAGCTGTTGCTGCAGTTGGGCATGTTGGCCGGAGAGTGCTTCTCGGGCCGCGAACTGCAACCTTGCAGGAATCTCCCAGGTTCCATGCCCAACGAAAGCCCCCAGACCCAAATTGAGAGGGGCTGCTTGGGGGCCCCCTGGGGGCCCTTCAGGCCAGCTAGGTCTTTGGGTACTGGCTCCTTCGCTTTGGGAGCTGTTGCTGGACGTTGGGCATGTTGGCCGGAGAGTGCTTCTCGGGCCGCGAACTGCAACCTTGCAGGAATCTCCCAGGTTCCCGGCCCAACGAAAGCCCCCAGACCCAAATTGAGAGGGGCTGCTTGGGGGCCCCCTGGGGGCCCTTCAGGCCAGCTAGGTCTTTGGGTCCTGGCTCCTTCGCTTTGGGAGCTGTTGCTGCAGTTGTGCATGTTGGCCGGAGAGTGCTTCTCGGGCCGCGAACTGCAACCTTGCATGAATCTCCCAGGTACCCCGCCCAACGAAAGCCCCCAGACCCAAATGGAGAGGGGCTGCTTGGGGGCCCCCTGGGGGCCCTTCAGGCCAGCTAGGTCTTTGGGTCCTGGCTCCTTCGCTTTGGGAGCTGTTGCTGCAGTTGGGCATGTTGGCCGGAGAGTGCTTCTCGGGCCGCGAACTGCAACCTTGAAGGTACCTCTCAGGTATACATGCCCAACGAAAGCCCCCAGACCCAAATTGAGAGGGGCTACTTGGGGGCCTCCTGGGGGCCCTTCAGGCCAGCTAGGTCTTTGGGTCCTGGCTCATTCGGTTTGGGAGCTGTTGCTGCAGTTGGGCATGTTGGCCGGAGAGTGCTTCTCGGGCCGCGAACTGCAACCTTGCAGGATTCTCCCAGGTTCCCGGCCCAACAGAAGCCCCCAAACCCAAATTGAGAGGGGCTGCTTGGGGCACCCCTGGGGGCCCTTCAGGCCAGCTAGGTCTTTGGGTCCTGGCTCCTTCGGTTTGGGAGCTGTTGCTGCAGTTGGGCATGTTGGCCGGAGAGTGCTTCTCGGGCCGCGAACTGCAACCTTGCAGGATTCTCCCAGGTTCCCGGCCCAACGAAAGCCCCCAGACCCAAATTGAGAGGGGCTGCTTGGGGGCCCCCTGGGGGCCCTTCAGGCCAGCTAGGTCTTTGGGTCCTGGCTCCTTCGCTTTGGGAGCTGTTGCTGCAGTTGTGCATGTTGGCCGGAGAGTGCTTCTCGGGCCGCGAACTGCAACCTTGCATGAATCTCCCAGGTACCCCGCCCAACGAAAGCCCCCAGACCCAAATGGAGATGGGCTGCTTGGGGGCCCCCTGGGGGCCCTTCAGGCCAGCTAGGTCTTTGGGTCCTGGCTCCTTCGGTTTGGGAGCTGTTGCTGCAGTTGGGCATGTTGGCCGGAGAGTGCTTCTCGGGCCGCGAACTGCAACCTTGAAGGTACCTCTCAGGTATACATGCCCAACGAAAGCCCCCAGACCCAAATTGAGAGGGGCTGCTTGGGGGCCCCCTGGGGGCCCTTCAGGCCAGCTAGGTCTTTGGGTCCTGGCTCCTTCGCTTTGGGAGCTGTTGCTGCAGTTGGGCATGTTGGCCGGAGAGTGCTTCTCGGGCCGCGAACTGCAACCTTGCAGGTACCTCCCAGGTTCCCGGCCCAACGAAAACCCCCAGACCCAAATGGAGAGGGGCTGCTTGGGGGCCCCCTGGGGGCCCTTCAGGCCAGCTAGGTCTTTGGGTCCTGGCTCCTTCGCTTTGGGAGCTGTTGCTGCAGTTGAGCATGTTGGCCGGAGAGTGCTTCTCGGGCCGCGAACTGTAACTTGCAGGTACCTCTCAGGTAATACATGCCCAACGAAAGCCCCCAGACCCAAATGGAGAGGGGCTGCTTGGTGGCCTTCTGGGGGCCCTTCAGGCCAGCTAGGTCTTTGGGTCCTGGCTCCTTCGCTTTGGGAGCTGTTGCTGCAGTTGGGCATGTTGGCCGGAGAGTGCTTCTCGGGCCGCGAACTGCAACCTTGCAGGAATCTCCCAGGTTCCTGGCCCAACGAAAGCCCCCAGACCCAAATGGAGAGGGGCTGCTTGGGGCAACCCTGGGGGCCCTTCAGGCCAGCTAGGTCTTTCGGTCCTGGCTCCTTCGGTTTGGGAGCTGTTGCTGCAGTTGGGCATGTTGGCCGGAGAGTGCTTCTCGGGCCGCGAAATGTAACTTGCAGGTACCTCTCAGGTATACATGCCCAACGAAAGCCCCCAGACCCAAATTGAGAGGGGCTGCTTGGGGGCCCCCTGGGGGCCCTTCAGGCCAGCTAGGTCTTTGGGTCCTGGCTCCTTCGCTTTGGGAGCTGTTGCTGCAGTTGGGCATGTTGGCCGGAGAGTGCTTCTCGGGCCGCGAACTGCAACCTTGCAGGAATCTCCCAGGTTCCCCGCCCAACGAAAGCCCCCAGACCCAAATGGAGAGGGGCTGCTTGGGGGCCCCCTGGGGGCCCTTCAGGCCAGCTAGGTCTTTGGGTCCTGGCTCCTTCGCTTTGGGAGCTGTTGCTGCAGTTGGGCATGTTGGGCGGAGAGTGCTTCTCGGGCCGCGAACTGTAACCTTGCAGGTACCTCTCAGGTATCCATGCCCAACGAAAGCCCCCAGACCCAAATGGAGAGGGGCTGCTTGGGGGCCCCCTGGGGGCCCTTCAGGCCAGCTAGGTCTTTGGGTCCTGGCTCCTTTGGTTTGGGAGCTGTTGCTGCAGTTGTGCATGTTGGCCGGAGAGTGCTTCTCGGGCCTCGAACTGCAACCTTGCAGGAATCTCCCAGGTTCCCGGCCCAACAAAAGCCCCCAGACCCAAATGGAGAGGAGCTCCTAGGGGCCCCATGGGGGCCCTTCAGGCCAGCTAGGTCTTTGGGTCCTGGCTCCTTCGGTTTGGGAGCTGTTGCTGCAGTTGGGCATGTTGGCCGGAGAGTGCTTCTCGGGCCGCGAACTGCAACCTTGCAGGAATCTCCCAGGTTCCATGCCCAACGAAAGCCCCCAGACCCAAATGGAGAGGGGCTGCTTGGGGGCCCCCTGGGGGCCCTTCAGGCCAGCTAGGTCTTTGGGTCCTGGCTCCTTCGCTTTGGGAGCTGTTGCTGCAGTTGGGCATGTTGGCCGGAGAGTGCTTCTCGGGCCGCGAACTGCAACCTTGCAGGATTCTCCCAGGTTCCCGGCCCAACGAAAGCCCCCAGACCCAAATGAGAGGGGCTGCTTGGGGGCCCCCTGGGGGCCCTTCAGGCCAGCTAGGTCTTTGGGTCCTGGCTCCTTCGGTTTGGGAGCTGTTGCTGCAGTTGGGCATGTTGGCCGGAGAGTGCTTCTCGGGCCGCGAACTGTAACCTTGCAGGTACCTCCCAGGTATACATGCCCAACGAAAGCCCCCAGACCCAAATTGAGAGGGGCTGCTTGGGGGCCCCCTGGGGGCCCTTCAGGCCAGCTAGGTCTTTGTGTCCTGGCTCCTTCGCTTTGGGAGCTGTTGCTGCAGTTGGGCATGTTGGCCGGAGAGTGCTTCTCGGGCCGCGAACTGCAACCTTGCAGGAATCTCCCAGGTTCCATGCCCAACGAAAGCCCCCAGACCCAAATTGAGAGGGGCTGCTTGGGGCCCCCTGGGGGCCCTTCAGGCCAGCTAGGTCTTTGGGTCCTGGCTCCTTCGCTTTGGGAGCTGTTGCTGCAGTTGGGCATGTTGGCCGGAGAGTGCTTCTCGGGCCGCGAACTGCAACCTTGCAGGAATCTCCCAGGTTCCCGGCCCAACGAAAGCCCCCAGACCCAAATGGAGAGGGGCTGCTTGGGGGCCCCCTGGGGGCCCTTCAGGCCAGCTAGGTCTTTGGGTCCTGGCTCCTTCGCTTTGGGAGCTGTTGCTGCAGTTGGGCATGTTGGCCGGAGAGTGCTTCTCGGGCCGCGAACTGCAACCTTGCAGGAATCTCCCAGGTTCCCGGCCCAACGAAAGCCCCCAGACCCAAATGGAGAGGGGCTGCTTGGGGGCCCCCTGGGGGCCCTTCAGGCCACCTAGCTCTTTGGGTCCTGGCTCCTTCGGTTTGGGAGCTGTTGCTGCAGTTGGGCATGTTGGCCGGAGAGTGCTTCTCGGGCCGCGCACTGCAACGTTGCAGGAATCTCCCAGGTTCCCGGCCCAACAGAAGCCCCCAGACCCAAATGGAGAGGGGCTGCTTGGGGGCCCCCTGGGGGCCCTTCAGGCCAGCTAGGTCTTTGGGTCCTGGCTCCTTCGCTTTGGGAGCTGTTGCTGCAGTTGGGCATGTTGGCCGGAGAGTGCTTCTCGGGCCGCGAACTGCAACCTTGCAGGATTCTCCCAGGTTCCCGGCCCAACGAAAGCCCCCAGACCCAAATTGAGAGGGGCTGCTTGGGGGCCCCCTGGGGGCCCTTCAGGCCAGCTAGGTCTTTGGGTCCTGGCTCCTTCGCTTTGGGAGCTGTTGCTGCAGTTGGGCATGTTGGCCGGAGAGTGCTTCTCGGGCCGCGAACTGCAACCTTGCAGGATTCTCCCAGGTTCCCGGCCCAACGAAAGCCCCCAGACCCAAATTGAGAGGGGCTGCTTGGGGCCCCCCTGGGGGCCCTTCAGGCCAGCTAGGTCTTTGGGTTCTGGCTCCTTCGGTTTGGGAGCTGTTGCTGCAGTTGGGCATGTTGGCCGGAGAGTGCTTCTCGGGCCGCGAACTGCAACCTTGCAGGTACCTCTCAGGTATACATGCCCAACGAAAGCCCCCAGACCCAAATGGAGAGGGGCTTCTTGGTGGCCTCCTGGGGGCCCTTCAGGCCAGCTAGGTCTTTGGGTCCTGGCTCCTTCGCTTTGGGAGCTGTTGCTGGATATTTGGCATGTTGGCCGGAGAGTGCTTCTCGGGCCGCGAACTGCAACCTTGCTGGTATCTCCCAGGTTCTCAGCCTAAAGAAAGCCCCCAGACCCAAATGGAGAGGGGCTGCTTGGGGGCCCCCTGGGGGCCCTTCAGGCCAGCTAGGTCTTTGGGTCCTGGCTCCTTCGCTTTGGGAGCTGTTGCTGCAGTTGGGCATGTTGGCCGGAGAGTGCTTCTCGGGCCGCGAACTGCAACCTTGCAGGAATCTCCCAGGTTCCATGCCCAACGAAAGCCCCCAGACCCAAATGGAGAGGGGCTGCTTGGGGGCCCCCTGGGGGCCCTTCAGGCCAGCTAGGTCTTTGGGTCCTGGCTCCTTCGGTTTGGGAGCTGTTGCTGCAGTTGGGCATGTTGGCCGGAGAGTGCTTCTCGGGCCGCGCACTGCAACGTTGCAGGAATCTCCCAGGTTCCCGGCCCAACAAAAGCCCCCAGACCCAAATGGAGAGGGGCTGCTTGGGGGCCCCCTGGGGGCCCTTCAGGCCAGCTAGGTCTTTGGGTCCTGGCTCCTTCGCTTTGGGAGCTGTTGCTGCAGTTGGGCATGTTGGCCGGAGAGTGCTTCTCGGGCCGCGAACTGCAACCTTGCAGGATTCTCCCAGGTTCCCGGCCCAACGAAAGCCCCCAGACCCAAATTGAGAGGGGCTGCTTGGGGGCCCCCTGGGGGCCCTTCAGGCCAGCTAGGTCTTTGGGTCCTGGCTCCTTCGCTTTGGGAGCTGTTGCTGCAGTTGGGCATGTTGGCCGGAGAGTGCTTCTCGGGCCGCGAACTGCAACCTTGCAGGTACCTCTCAGGTATACATGCCCAACGAAAGCCCCCAGACCCAAATGGAGAGGGGCTGCTTGGGGGCCTCCTGGGGGCCCTTCAGGCCAGCTAGGTCTTTGGGTCCTGGCTCCTTCGCTTTGGGAGCTGTTGCTGGATATTTGGCATGTTGGGCGGAGAGTGCTTCTCGGGCCGCGAACTGCAACCTTGCTGGTATCTCCCAGGTTCTCAGCCTAAAGAAAGCCCCCAGACCCAAATTGAGAGGGGCTGCTTGGGGGCCCCCTGGGGGCCCTTCAGGCCAGCTAGGTCTTTGGGTCCTGGCTCCTTCGCTTTGGGAGCTGTTGCTGCAGTTGGGCATGTTGGCCGGAGAGTGCTTCTCCGGCCGCGAACTGCAACCTTGCAGGTACCTCCCAGGTTCCCGGCCCAACGAAAGCCCCCAGACCCAAATGGAGAGGGGCTGCTTGGGGGCCCCCTGGGGGCCCTTCAGGCCAGCTAGGTCTTTGGGTCCTGGCTCCTTCGCTTTGGGAGCTGTTGCTGCAGTTGGGCATGTTGGCCGGAGAGTGCTTCTCGGGCCGCGAACTGCAACCTTGCATGAATCTCCCAGGTTCCCCGCCCAACGAAAGCCCCCAGACCCAAATGGAGAGGGGCTGCTTGGGGGCCCCCTGGGGGCCCTTCAGGCCAGCTAGGTCTTTGGGTCCTGGCTCCTTCGGTTTGAGAGCTGTTGCTGCAGTTGGGCATGTTGGGCGGAGAGTGCTTCTCGGGCCGCGAACTGTAACCTTGCAGGTACCTCTCAGGTATACATGCCCAACGAAAGCCCCCAGACCCAAATTGAGAGGGGCTGCTTGGGGGCCCCCTGGCGGCCCTTCAGGCCAGCTAGGTCTTTGGGTCCTGGCTCCTTTGGTTTGGGAGCTGTTGCTGCAGTTGGGCATGTTGGCCGGAGAGTGCTTCTCGGGCCTCGAACTGCAACCTTGCAGGAATCTCCCAGGTTCCCGGCCCAACAAAAGCCCCCAGACCCAAATGGAGAGGAGCTCCTTGGGGACCCATGGGGGCCCTTCAGGCCAGCTAGGTCTTTGGGTCCTGGCTCCTTCGGTTTGGGAGCTGTTGCTGCAGTTGGGCATGTTGGCCGGAGAGTGCTTCTCGGGCCGCGAACTGCAACCTTGCAGGAATCTCCCAGGTTCCATGCCCAACGAAAGCCCCCAGACCCAAATGGAGAGGGGCTGCTTGGGGGCCCCCTGGGGGCCCTTCAGGCCAGCTAGGTCTTTGGGTCCTGGCTCCTTCGCTTTGGGAGCTGTTGCTGCAGTTGTGCATGTTGGCCGGAGAGTGCTTCTCGGGCCGCGAACTGCAACCTTGCAGGTACCTCTCAGGTATACATGCCCAACGAAAGCCCCCAGACCCAAATGGAGAGGGGCTGCTTGGGGGCCTCCTGGGGGCCCTTCAGGCCAGCTAGGTCTTTGGGTCCTGGCTCCTTCGCTTTGGGAGCTGTTGCTGGATATTTGGCATGTTGGGCGGAGAGTGCTTCTCGGGCCGCGAACTGCAACCTTGCTGGTATCTCCCAGGTTCTCAGCCTAAAGAAAGCCCCCAGACCCAAATTGAGAGGGGCTGCTTGGGGGCCCCCTGGGGGCCCTTCAGGCCAGCTAGGTCTTTGGGTCCTGGCTCCTTCGGTTTGGGAGCTGTTGCTGCAGTTGGGCATGTTGGCCGGAGAGTGCTTCTCCGGCCGCGAACTGCAACCTTGCAGGAATCTCCCAGGTTCCCGGCCCAACGAAAGCCCCCAGACCCAAATGGAGAGGGGCTGCTTGGGGGCCCCATGGGGGCCCTTCAGGCCAGCTAGGTCTTTGGGTCCTGGCTCCTTCGCTTTGGGAGCTGTTGCTGCAGTTGGGCATGTTGGCCGGAGAGTGCTTCTCGGGCCGCGAACTGCAACCTTGCATGAATCTCCCAGGTTCCCCGCCCAACGAAAGCCCCCAGACCCAAATGGAGAGGGGCTGCTTGGGGGCCCCCTGGGGGCCCTTCAGGCCAGCTAGGTCTTTGGGTCCTGGCTCCTTCGGTTTGAGAGCTGTTGCTGCAGTTGGGCATGTTGGGCGGAGAGTGCTTCTCGGGCCGCGAACTGTAACCTTGCAGGTACCTCTCAGGTATACATGCCCAACGAAAGCCCCCAGACCCAAATTGAGAGGGGCTGCTTGGGGGCCCCCTGGCGGCCCTTCAGGCCAGCTAGGTCTTTGGGTCCTGGCTCCTTTGGTTTGGGAGCTGTTGCTGCAGTTGGGCATGTTGGCCGGAGAGTGCTTCTCGGGCCTCGAACTGCAACCTTGCAGGAATCTCCCAGGTTCCCGGCCCAACAAAAGCCCCCAGACCCAAATGGAGAGGAGCTCCTTGGGGACCCATGGGGGCCCTTCAGGCCAGCTAGGTCTTTGGGTCCTGGCTCCTTCGGTTTGGGAGCTGTTGCTGCAGTTGGGCATGTTGGCCGGAGAGTGCTTCTCGGGCCGCGAACTGCAACCTTGCAGGAATCTCCCAGGTTCCATGCCCAACGAAAGCCCCCAGACCCAAATGGAGAGGGGCTGCTTGGGGGCCCCCTGGGGGCCCTTCAGGCCAGCTAGGTCTTTGGGTCCTGGCTCCTTCGGTTTGGGAGCTGTTGCTGCAGTTGGGCATGTTGGCCGGAGAGTGCTTCTCGGGCCGCGAACTGCAACCTTGCAGGATTCTCCCAGGTTCCCGGCCCAACGAAAGCCCCCAGACCCAAATTGAGAGGGGCTGCTTGGGGGCCCCCTGGGGGCCCTTCAGGCCAGCTAGGTCTTTGGGTCCTGGCTCCTTCGCTTTGGGAGCTGTTGCTGCAGTTGGGCATGTTGGCCGGAGAGTGCTTCTCGGGCCGCGAACTGCAACCTTGCAGGATTCTCCCAGGTTCCCGGCCCAACGAAAGCCCCCAGACCCAAATTGAGAGGGGCTTCTTGGGGGCCCCCTGGGGGCCCTTCAGGCCAGCTAGGTCTTTGGGTCCTGGCTCCTTCGCTTTGGGAGCTGTTGCTGCAGTTGGGCATGTTGGCCGGAGAGTGCTTCTCGGGCCGCGAACTGTAACCTTGCAGGTACCTCCCAGGTATACATGCCCAACGAAAGCCCCCAGACCCAAATGGAGAGGGGCTGCTTGGGGGCCCCCTGGGGGCCCTTCAGGCCAGCTAGGTCTTTGGGTCCTGGCTCCTTCGCTTTGGGAGCTGTTGCTGCAGTTGGGCATGTTGGCCGGAGAGTGCTTCTCGGGCCGCGAACTGTAACTTGCAGGTACCTCTCAGGTATACATGCCCAACGAAAGCCCCCAGACCCAAATGGAGAGGGGCTGCTTGGGGGCCTCCCGGGGACCCTTCAGGCCAGCTAGGTCTTTGGGTCCTGGCTCCTTCGGTTTGGGAGCTGTTGCTGGATATTTGGCATGTTGGCCGGAGAGTGCTTCTCGGGCCGCGAACTGCAACCTTGCTGGTATCTCCCAGGTTCTCAGCCTAAAGAAAGCCCCCAGACCCAAATTGAGAGGGGCTGCTTGGGGGCCCCCTGGGGGCCCTTCAGGCCAGCTAGGTCTTTGGGTCCTGGCTCCTTCGCTTTGGGAGCTGTTGCTGCAGTTGGGCATGTTGGCCGGAGAGTGCTTCTCGGGCCGCGAACTGCAACATTGCATGAATCTCCCAGGTTCCCCGCCCAACGAAAGCCCCCAGACCCAAATGGAGAGGGGCTGCTTGGGGGCCCCCTGGGGGCCCTTCAGGCCAGCTAGGTCTTTGGGTCCTGGCTCCTTCGCTTTGGGAGCTGTTGCTGCAGTTGGGCATGTTGGGCGGAGAGTGCTTCTCGGGCCGCGAACTGTAACCTTGCAGGTACCTCTCAGGTATCCATGCCCAACGAAAGCCCCCAGACCCAAATTGAGAGGGGCTACTTGGGGGCCCCCTGGGGGCCCTTCAGGCCAGCTAGGTCTTTGGGTCCTGACTCCTTTGGTTTGGGAGCTGTTGCTGCAGTTGGGCATGTTGGCCGGAGAGTGCTTCTCGGGCCTCGAACTGCAACCTTGCAGGAATCTCCCAGGTTCCCGGCCCAACAAAAGCCCCCAGACCCAAATGGAGAGGAGCTCCTTGGGGCCCCATGGGGGCCCTTCAGGCCAGCTAGGTCTTTGGGTCCTGGCTCCTTCGGTTTGGGAGCTGTTGCTGCAGTTGGGCATGTTGGCCGGAGAGTGCTTCTCGGGCCGCGAACTGCAACCTTGCAGGTACCTCCCAGGTTCCATGCCCAACGAAAGCCCCCAGACCCAAATGGAGAGGGGCTGCTTGGGGGCCCCCTGGGGGCCCTTCAGGCCAGCTAGGTCTTTGGGTCCTGGCTCCTTCGCTTTGGGAGCTGTTGCTGCAGTTGGGCATGTTGGCCAGAGAGTGCTTCTCGGGCCGCGAACTGCAACCTTGCAGGATTCTCCCAGGTTCCCGGCCCAACGAAAGCCCCCAGACCCAAATGGAGAGGGGCTGCTTTGTGGCCTTCTGGGGGCCCTTCAGGCCAGCTAGGTCTTTGGGTCCTGGCTCCTTCGGTTTGGGAGCTGTTGCTGCAGTTGGGCATGTTGGCCGGAGAGTGCTTCTCGGGCCGCGAACTGCAACCTTGCAGGATTCTCCCAGGTTCCCGGCCCAACGAAAGCCCCCAGACCCAAATTGAGAGGGGCTTCTTGGGGGCCCCCTGGGGGCCCTTCAGGCCAGCTAGGTCTTTGGGTCCTGGCTCCTTCGCTTTGGGAGCTGTTGCTGCAGTTGGGCATGTTGGCCGGAGAGTGCTTCTCGGGCCGCGAACTGCAACCTTGCAGGAATCTCCCAGGTTCCCGGCCCAACGAAAGCCCCCAGACCCAAATGAGAGGGGCTGCTTGGGGCCTTCCTGGGGGCCCTTCAGGCCAGCTAGGTCTTTGTGTCCTGGCTCCTTCGCTTTGGGAGCTGTTGCTGCAGTTGGGCATGTTGGCCGGAGAGTGCTTCTCGGGCCGCGAACTGTAACCTTGCAGGTACCTCCCAGGTATACATGCCCAACGAAAGCCCCCAGACCCAAATTGAGAGGGGCTGCTTGGGGGCCCCCTGGGGGCCCTTCAGGCCAGCTAGGTCTTTGTGTCCTGGCTCCTTCGCTTTGGGAGCTGTTGCTGCAGTTGGGCATGTTGGCCGGAGAGTGCTTCTCGGGCCGCGAACTGCAACCTTTCAGGATTCTCCCAGGTTCCCGGCCCAACGAAAGCCCCCAGACCCAAATGGAGAGGGGCTGCTTGGGGGCCCCCTGGGGGCCCTTCAGGCCAGCTAGGTCTTTGGGTCCTGGCTCCTTCGGTTTGGGAGCTGTTGCTGCAGTTGGGCATGTTGGCCGGAGAGTGCTTCTCGGGCCGCGAACTTCAACCTTGCAGGATTCTCCCAGGTTCCCGGCCCAACGAAAGCCCCCAGACCCAAATTGAGAGGGGCTGCTTGGGGGCCCCCCTGGGGGCCCTTCAGGCCAGCTAGGTCTTTGGGTCCTGGCTCCTTCGGTTTGGGAGCTGTTGCTGCAGTTGGGCATGTTGGCCGGAGAGTGCTTCTCGGGCCGCGAACTGCAACCTTGCAGGAATCTCCCAGGTTCCATGCCCAACGAAAGCCCCCAGACCCAAATTGAGAGGGGCTGCTTGGGGCCCCCTGGGGGCCCTTCAGGCCAGCTAGGTCTTTGGGTCCTGGCTCCTTCGCTTTGGGAGCTGTTGCTGCAGTTGGGCATGTTGGCCGGAGAGTGCTTCTCGGGCCGCGAACTGCAACCTTGCAGGATTCTCCCAGGTTCCCGGCCCAACGAAAGCCCCCAGACCCAAATTGAGAGGGGCTGCTTGGGGGCCCCCTGGGGGCCCTTCAGGCCAGCTAGGTCTTTGGGTCCTGGCTCCTTCGCTTTGGGAGCTGTTGCTGCAGTTGGGCATGTTGGCCGGAGAGTGCTTCTCGGGCCGCGAACTGCAACCTTGCAGGAATCTCCCAGGTTCCCGGCCCAACGAAAGCCCCCAGACCCAAATGGAGAGGGGCTGCTTGGGGGCCCCCTGGGGGCCCTTCAGGCCACCTAGCTCTTTGGGTCCTGGCTCCTTCGCTTTGGGAGCTGTTGCTGCAGTTGGGCATGTTGGGCGGAGAGTGCTTCTCGGGCCGCGCACTGCAACCTTGCAGGAATCTCCCAGGTTCCCGGCCCAACAAAAGCCCCCAGACCCAAATGGAGAGGGGCTGCTTGGGGGCCCCCTGGGGGCCCTTCAGGCCAGCTAGGTCTTTGGGTCCTGGCTCCTTCGCTTTGGGAGCTGTTGCTGCAGTTGGGCATGTTGGCCGGAGAGTGCTTCTCGGGCCGCGAACTGCAACCTTGCAGGAATCTCCCAGGTTCCCGGCCCAACGAAAGCCCCCAGACCCAAATGGAGAGGGGCTGCTTGGGGGCCCCCTGGGGGCCCTTCAGGCCAGCTAGGTCTTTGTGTCCTGGCTCCTTCGGTTTGGGAGCTGTTGCTGCAGTTGGGCATGTTGGCCGGAGAGTGCTTCTCGGGCCGCGAACTGTAACCTTGCAGGTACCTCCCAGGTATACATGCCCAACGAAAGCCCCCAGACCCAAATGGAGAGGGGCTGCTTGGGGGCCCCCTGGGGGCCCTTCAGGCCAGCTAGGTCTTTGTGTCCTGGCTCCTTCGCTTTGGGAGCTGTTGCTGCAGTTGGGCATGTTGGCCGGAGAGTGCTTCTCGGGCCGCGAACTGCAACCTTTCAGGATTCTCCCAGGTTCCCGGCCCAACGAAAGCCCCCAGACCCAAATTGAGAGGGGCTGCTTGGGGGCCCCCTGGGGGCCCTTCAGGCCAGCTAGGTCTTTGGGTCCTGGCTCCTTCGCTTTGGGAGCTGTTGCTGCAGTTGGGCATGTTGGCCGGAGAGTGCTTCTCGGGCCGCGAACGGCAACCTTGCAGGATTCTCCCAGGTTCCCGGCCCAACGAAAGCCCCCAGACCCAAATTGAGAGGGGCTGCTTGGGGCCCCCCTGGGGGCCCTTCAGGCCAGCTAGGTCTTTGGGTCCTGGCTCCTTCGGTTTGGGAGCTGTTGCTGCAGTTGGGCATGTTGGCCGGAGAGTGCTTCTCGGGCTGCGAACTGCAACCTTGCAGGAATCTCCCAGGTTCCATGCCCAACGAAAGCCCCCAGACCCAAATTGAGAGGGGCTGCTTGGGGCCCCCTGGGGGCCCTTCAGGCCAGCTAGGTCTTTGGGTCCTGGCTCCTTCGCTTTGGGAGCTGTTGCTGCAGTTGGGCATGTTGGCCGGAGAGTGCTTCTCGGGCCGCGAACTGCAACCTTGCAGGAATCTCCCAGGTTCCCGGCCCAACGAAAGCCCCCAGACCCAAATTGAGAGGGGCTGCTTGGGGGCCCCCTGGGGGCCCTTCAGGCCAGCTAGGTCTTTGGGTCCTGGCTCCTTCGGTTTGGGAGCTGTTGCTGCAGTTGAGCATGTTGGCCGGAGATTGCTTCTCGGGCCGCGAACTGCAACCTTGCAGGATTCTCCCAGGTTCCCGGCCCAACGAAAGCCCCCAGACCCAAATTGAGAGGGGCTGCTTGGGGGCCCCCTGGGGGCCCTTCAGGCCAGCTAGGTCTTTGGGTCCTGGCTCCTTCGGTTTGGGAGCTGTTGCTGCAGTTGGGCATGTTGGCCGGAGAGTGCTTCTCGGGCCGCGAACTGCAACCTTGCAGGAATCTCCCAGGTTCCCGGCCCAACGAAAGCCCCCAGACCCAAATTGAGAGGGGCTGCTTGGGGGCCCCCTGGGGGCCCTTCAGGCCAGCTAGGTCTTTGGGTCTCCTTCGGTTTGGGAGCTGTTGCTGCAGTTGAGCATGTTGGCCGGAGAGTGCTTCTCGGGCCGCGAACTGCAACCTTGCAGGTACCTCTCAGGTATCCATGCCCAACGAAAGCCCCCAGACCCAAATGGAGAGGGGCTGCTTGGTGGCCTCCTGGGGGCCCTTCAGGCCAGCTAGGTCTTTGGGTCCTGGCTCCTTCGCTTTGGGAGCTGTTGCTGCAGTTGGGCATGTTGGGCGGAGAGTGCTTCTCGGGCCGCGAACTGCAACCTTGCAGGATTCTCCCAGGTTCCCGGCCCAACGAAAGCCCCCAGACCCAAATGGAGAGGGGCTGCTTGGGGGCCCCCTGGGGGCCCTTCAGGCCAGCTAGGTCTTTGGGTCCTGGCTCCTTCGCTTTGGGAACTGTTGCTGCAGTTGGGCATGTTGGCCGGAGAGTGCTTCTCGGGCCGCGAACTGCAACCTTGCAGGAATCTCCCAGGTTCCCGGCCCAACGAAAGCCCCCAGACCCAAATGGAGAGGGGCTGCTTGGGGCCCCCCTGGGGGCCCTTCAGGCCAGCTAGGTCTTTGGGTCCTGGCTCCTTCGGTTTGGGAGCTGTTGCTGCAGTTGGGCATGTTGGCCGGAGAGTGCTTCTCGGGCCGCGAACTGCAACCTTGCAGGTACCTCTCAGGTTCCCGGCCCAACGAAAACCCCCAGACCCAAATGGAGAGGGGCTGCTTGGGGCCCCCCTGGGGGCCCTTCAGGCCAGCTAGGTCTTTGGGTCCTGGCTCCTTCGCTTTGGGAGCTGTTGCTGCAGTTGGGCATGTTGGCCGGAGAGTGCTTCTCAGGCCGCGAACTGTAACTTGCAGGTACCTCTCAGGTATACATGCCCAACGAAAGCCCCCAGACCCAAATGGAGAGGGGCTGCTTGGGGGCCTCCTGGGGGCCCTTCAGGCCAGCTAGGTCTTTGGGTCCTGGCTCCTTCGCTTTGGGAGCTGTTGCTGGATATTTGGCATGTTGGCCGGAGAGTGCTTCTCGGGCCGCGAACTGCAACCTTGCTGGTATCTCCCAGGTTCTCAGCCTAAAGAAAGCCCCCAGACCCAAATTGAGAGGGGCTGCTTGGGGGCCCCCTGGGGGCCCTTCAGGCCAGCTAGGTCTTTGGGTCCTGGCTCCTTCGCTTTGGGAGCTGTTGCTGCAGTTGGGCATGTTGGCCGGAGAGTGCTTCTCCGGCCGCGAACTGCAAACTTGCAGGAATCTCCCAGGTTCCCGGCCCAACGAAAGCCCCCAGACCCAAATGGAGAGGGGCTGCTTGGGGCCCCCCTGGGGGCCCTTCAGGCCAGCTAGGTCTTTGGGTCCTGGCTCCTTCGCTTTGGGAGCTGTTGCTGCAGTTGGGCATGTTGGCCGGAGAGTGCTTCTCGGGCCGCGAACTGCAACCTTGCATGAATCTCCCAGGATCCCCGCCCAACGAAAGCCCCCAGACCCAAATGGAGAGGGGCTGCTTGGGGGCCCCCTGGGGGCCCTTCAGGCCAGCTAGGTCTTTGGGTCCTGGCTCCTTCGCTTTGGGAGCTGTTGCTGCAGTTGGGCATGTTGGGCGGAGAGTGCTTCTCGGGCCGCGAACTGTAACCTTGCAGGTACCTCTCAGGTATACATGCCCAACGAAAGCCCCCAGACCCAAATTGAGAGGGGCTACTTGGGGGCCCCCTGGGGGCCCTTCAGGCCAGCTAGGTCTTTGGGTCCTGGCTCCTTCGCTTTGGGAGCTGTTGCTGCAGTTGGGCATGTTGGCCGGAGAGTGCTTCTCGGGCCGCGAACTGCAACCTTGCAGGAATCTCCCAGGTTCCCCGCCCAACGAAAGCCC
Source organism: Gallinula chloropus (assembly GCF_964237585.1). Classification (NCBI taxonomy): domain Eukaryota; kingdom Metazoa; phylum Chordata; class Aves; order Gruiformes; family Rallidae; genus Gallinula; species Gallinula chloropus. The sequence goes on from NW_028168386.1 coordinate 303,590, forward strand.
CCAGACCCAAATGGAGAGGGGCTGCTTGGGGGCCCCCTGGGGGCCCTTCAGGCCAGCTAGGTCTTTGGGTCCTGGCTCCTTCGCTTTGGGAGCTGTTGCTGCAGTTGGGCATGTTGGCCGGAGAGTGCTTCTCGGGCCGCGAACTGCAACCTTGCAGGATTCTCCCAGGTTCCCGGCCCAACGAAAGCCCCCAGACCCAAATTGAGAGGGGCTGCTTGGGGGCCCCCTGGGGGCCCTTCAGGCCAGCTAGGTCTTTGGGTCCTGGCTCCTTCGGTTTGGGAGCTGTTGCTGCAGTTGAGCATGTTGGCCGGAGAGTGCTTCTCGGGCCGCGAACTGCAACCTTGCAGGATTCTCCCAGGTTCCCGGCCCAACGAAAGCCCCCAGACCCAAATTGAGAGGGGCTTCTTGGGGGCCCCCTGGGGGCCCTTCAGGCCAGCTAGGTCTTTGGGTCCTGGCTCCTTCGGTTTGGGAGCTGTTGCTGCAGTTGGGCATGTTGGCCGGAGAGTGCTTCTCGGGCCGCGAACTGCAACCTTGCAGGAATCTCCCAGGTTCCCGGCCCAACGAAAGCCCCCAGACCCAAATGAGAGGGGCTGCTTGGGGCCTTCCTGGGGGCCCTTCAGGCCAGCTAGGTCTTTGTGTCCTGGCTCCTTCGCTTTGGGAGCTGTTGCTGCAGTTGGGCATGTTGGCCGGAGAGTGCTTCTCCGGCCGCGAACTGTAACCTTGCAGGTACCTCCCAGGTATACATGCCCAACGAAAGCCCCCAGACCCAAATTGAGAGGGGCTGCTTGGGGGCCCCCTGGGGGCCCTTCAGGCCAGCTAGGTCTTTGGGTCCTGGCTCCTTCGCTTTGGGAGCTGTTGCTGCAGTTGGGCATGTTGCCCGGAGAGTGCTTCTCGGGCCGCGCACTGCAACCTTGCAGGAATCTCCCAGGTTCCCGGCCCAACAAAAGCCCCCAGACCCAAATGGAGATGGGCTGCTTGGGGGCCCCCTGGGGGCCCTTCAGGCCAGCTAGGTCTTTGGGTCCTGGCTCCTTCGCTTTGGGAGCTGTTGCTGCAGTTGGGCATGTTGGCCGGAGAGTGCTTCTCCGGCCGCGAACTGTAACCTTGCAGGATTCTCCCAGGTTCCCGGCCCAACAAAAGCCCCCAGACCCAAATTGAGAGGGGCTGCTTGGGGGCCCCCTGGGGGCCCTTCAGGCCAGCTAGGTCTTTGGGTCCTGGCTCCTTCGGTTTGGGAGCTGTTGCTGCAGTTGGGCATGTTGGCCGGAGAGTGCTTCTCGGGCCGCGAACTTCAACCTTGCAGGATTCTCCCAGGTTCCCGGCCCAACGAAAGCCCACAGACCCAAATTGAGAGGGGCTGCTTGGGGCCCCCCTGGGGGCCCTTCAGGCCAGCTAGGTCTTTGGGTCCTGGCTCCTTCGGTTTGGGAGCTGTTGCTGCAGTTGGGCATGTTGGCCGGAGAGTGCTTCTCCGGCCGCGAACTGCAACCTTGCAGGAATCTCCCAGGTTCCATGCCCAACGAAAGCCCCCAGACCCAAATTTAGAGGGGCTGCTTGGGGGCCCCCTGGGGGCCCTTCAGGCCAGCTAGGTCTTTGGGTCCTGGCTCCTTCGGTTTGGGAGCTGTTGCTGCAGTTGGGCATGTTGGCCGGAGAGTGCTTCTCCGGCCGCGAACTGCAACCTTGCAGGAATCTCCCAGGTTCCCGGCCCAACGAAAGCCCCCAGACCCAAATTGAGAGGGGCTGCTTGGGGGCCCCCTGGGGGCCCTTCAGGCCAGCTAGGTCTTTGGGTGTCCTTCGGTTTGGGAGCTGTTGCTGCAGTTGAGCATGTTGGCCGGAGAGTGCTTCTCGGGCCGCGAACTGTAACCTTGCAGGTACCTCTCAGGTATCCATGCCCAACGAAAGCCCCCAGACCCAAATTGAGAGGGGCTGCTTGGGGGCCCCCTGGGGGCCCTTCAGGCCAGCTAGGTCTTTGGGTCCTGGCTCCTTCGCTTTGGGAGCTGTTGCTGCAGTTGGGCATGTTGGCCGGAGAGTGCTTCTCGGGCCGCGAACTGCAACCTTGCAGGAATCTCCCAGGTTCCCGGCCCAACTAAAGCCCCCAGACCCAAATGGAGAGGGGCTGCTTGGGGGCCCCCTGGGGGCCCTTCAGGCCAGCTAGGTCTTTGGGTCCTGGCTCCTTCGCTTTGGGAGCTGTTGCTGCAGTTGGGCATGTTGGCCGGAGAGTGCTTCTCGGGCCGCGAACTGCAACCTTGCAGGTACCTCCCAGGTTCCCGGCCCAACAAAAGCCCCCAGACCCAAATGGAGATGGGCTGCTTGGGGGCCCCCTGGGGGCCCTTCAGGCCAGCTAGGTCTTTGGGTCCTGGCTCCTTCGCTTTGGGAGCTGTTGCTGCAGTTGGGCATGTTGGCCAGAGAGTGCTTCTCGGGCCGCGAACTGTAACCTTGCAGGATTCTCCCAGGTTCCCGGCCCAACGAAAGCCCCCAGACCCAAATGGAGAGGGGCTGCTTGGGGGCCCCCTGGGGGCCCTTCAGGCCAGCTAGGTCTTTGGGTCCTGGCTCCTTCGGTTTGGGAGCTGTTGCTGCAGTTGGGCATGTTGGCCGGAGAGTGCTTCTCGGGCCGCGAACTTCAACCTTGCAGGATTCTCCCAGGTTCCCGGCCCAACGAAAGCCCCCAGACCCAAATTGAGAGGGGCTGCTTGGGGCCCCCCTGGGGGCCCTTCAGGCCAGCTAGGTCTTTGGGTCCTGGCTCCTTCGGTTTGGGAGCTGTTGCTGCAGTTGGGCATGTTGGCCGGAGAGTGCTTCTCCGGCCGCGAACTGCAACCTTGCAGGATTCTCCCAGGTTCCCGGCCCAACAAAAGCCCCCAGACCCAAATTGAGAGGGGCTGCTTGGGGGCCCCCTGGGGGCCCTTCAGGCCAGCTAGGTCTTTGGGTCCTGGCTCCTTCGGTTTGGGAGCTGTTGCTGCAGTTGGGCATGTTGGCCGGAGAGTGCTTCTCCGGCCGCGAACTGCAACCTTGCAGGAATCTGCCAGGTTCCATGCCCAACGAAAGCCCCCAGACCCAAATTTAGAGGGGCTGCTTGGGGGCCCCCTGGGGGCCCTTCAGGCCAGCTAGGTCTTTGGGTCCTGGCTCCTTCGGTTTGGGAGCTGTTGCTGCAGTTGGGCATGTTGGCCGGAGAGTGCTTCTCCGGCCGCGAACTGCAACCTTGCAGGAATCTCCCAGGTTCCCGGCCCAACAAAAGCCCCCAGACCCAAATTGAGAGGGGCTGCTTGGGGGCCCCCTGGGGGCCCTTCAGGCCAGCTAGCTCTTTGGGTCCTGGCTCCTTCGGTTTGGGAGCTGTTGCTGCAGTTGAGCATGTTGGCCGGAGAGTGCTTCTCGGGCCGCGAACTGCAACCTTGCACGTACCTCTCAGGTATCCATGCCCAACGAAAGCCCCCAGACCCAAATTGAGAGGGGCTGCTTGGTGGCCTCCTGGGGGCCCTTCAGGCCAGCTAGGTCTTTGGGTCCTGGCTCCTTCGCTTTGGGAGCTGTTGCTGCAGTTGGGCATGTTGGCCGGAGAGTGCTTCTCGGGCCGCGAACTGCAACCTTGCAGGATTCTCCCAGGATCCCGGCCCAACGAAAGCCCCCAGACCCAAATGGAGAGGGGCTGCTTGGGGCCCCCCCGGGGGCCCTTCAGGCCAGCTAGGTCTTTGGGTCCTGGCTCCTTCGCTTTGGGAGCTGTTGCTGCAGTTGGGCATGTTGGCCAGAGAGTGCTTCTCCGGCCGCGAACTGCAACCTTGCAGGAATCTCCCAGGTTCCATGCCCAACGAAAGCCCCCAGACCCAAATTGAGAGGGGCTGCTTGGGGGCCCCCTGGGGGCCCTTCAGGCCAGCTAGGTCTTTGGGTCCTGGCTCCTTCGCTTTGGGAGCTGTTGCTGCAGTTGGGCATGTTGGCCGGAGAGTGCTTCTCGGGCCGCGAACTGCAACCTTGCATGAATCTCCCAGGTTCCATGCCCAACGAAAGCCCCCAGACCCAAATTTAGAGGGGCTGCTTGGGGGCCCCCTGGGGGCCCTTCAGGCCAGCTAGGTCTTTGGGTCTCCTTCGGTTTGGGAGCTGTTGCTGCAGTTGAGCATGTTGGCCGGAGAGTGCTTCTCGGGCCGCGAACTGTAACCTTGCAGGTACCTCTCAGGTATCCATGCCCAACGAAAGCCCCCAGACCCAAATTGAGAGGGGCTGCTTGGTGGCCTCCTGGGGGCCCTTCAGGCCAGCTAGGTCTTTGGGTCCTGGCTCCTTCGCTTTGGGAGCTGTTGCTGCAGTTGGGCATGTTGGCCGGAGAGTGCTTTTCGGGCCGCGAACTGCAACCTTGCAGGATTCTCCCAGGTTCCCGGCCCAACGAAAGCCCCCAGACCCAAATGGAGAGGGGCTGCTTGGGGGCCCCCTGGGGGCCCTTCAGGCCAGCTAGGTCTTTGGGTCCTGGCTCCTTCGCTTTGGGAGCTGTTGCTGCAGTTGGGCATGTTGGCCGGAGAGTGCTTCTCGGGCCGCGAACTGCAACCTTGCAGGAATCTCCCAGGTTCCCGGCCCAACGAAAGCCCCCAGACCCAAATGGAGAGGGGCTGCTTGGGGGCCCCCTGGGGGCCCTTCAGGCCAGCTAGGTCTTTGGGTCCTGGCTCCTTCGGTTTGGGAGCTGTTGCTGCAGTTGAGCATGTTGGCCGGAGAGTGCTTCTCGGGCCGCGAACTGTAACCTTGCAGGTACCTCTCAGGTATCCATGCCCAACGAAAGCCCCCAGACCCAAATGGAGAGGGGCTGCTTGGTGGCCCCCTGGGGGCCCTTCAGGCCAGCTAGGTCTTTGGGTCCTGGCTCCTTCGCTTTGGGAGCTGTTGCTGCAGTTGGGCATGTTGGCCGGAGAGTGCTTCTCGGGCCGCGAACTGCAACCTTGCAGGTACCTCCCAGGTTCCTGGCCCAACGAAAGCCCCCAGACCCAAATGGAGAGGGGCTGCTTGGGGGCCCCCTGGGGGCCCTTCAGGCCAGCTAGGTCTTTGGGTCCTGGCTCCTTCGGTTTGGGAGCTGTTGCTGCAGTTGGGCATGTTGGCCGGAGAGTGCTTCTCGGGCCGCGAACTGCAACCTTGCAGGTACCTCCCAGGTTCCCGGCCCAACGAAAACCCCCAGACCCAAATGGAGAGGGGCTGCTTGGGGGCCCCCTGGGGGCCCTTCAGGCCAGCTAGGTCTTTGGGTCCTGGCTCCTTCGCTTTGGGAGCTGTTGCTGCAGTTGGGCATGTTGGCCGGAGAGTGCTTCTCGGGCCGCGAACTGCAACCTTGCAGGTACCTCTCAGGTTCCCGGCCCAACGAAAACCCCCAGACCCAAATGGAGAGGGGCTGCTTGGGGGCCCCCTGGGGGCCCTTCAGGCCAGCTAGGTCTTTGGGTCCTGGCTCCTTCGGTTTGGGAGCTGTTGCTGCAGTTGGGCATGTTGGCCGGAGAGTGCTTCTCGGGCCGCGAACTGCAACCTTGCAGGAATCTCCCAGGTTCCCGGCCCAACGAAAGCCCCCAGACCCAAATGGAGAGGGGCTGCTTGGTGGCCTTCTGGGGGCCCTTCAGGCCAGCTAGGTCTTTGGGTCCTGGCTCCTTCGCTTTGGGAGCTGTTGCTGCAGTTGGGCATGTTGGCCGGAGAGTGCTTCTCGGGCCGCGAACTGCAACCTTGCTGGTATCTCCCAGGTTCTCAGCCTAAAGAAAGCCCCCAGACCCAAATTGAGAGGGGCTGCTTGGGGGCCCCCTGGGGGCCCTTCAGGCCAGCTAGGTCTTTGGGTCCTGGCTCCTTCGCTTTGGGAGCTGTTGCTGCAGTTGGGCATGTTGGCCGGAGAGTGCTTCTCCGGCCGCGAACTGCAACCTTGCAGGAATCTCCCAGGTTCCCAGCCCAACGAAAGCCCCCAGACCCAAATGGAGAGGGGCTGCTTGGGGGCCCCCTGGGGGCCCTTCAGCCCAGCTAGGTCTTTGGGTCCTGGCTCCTTCGCTTTGGGAGCTGTTGCTGCAGTTGGGCATGTTGGCCGGAGAGTGCTTCTCGGGCCGCGAACTGCAACCTTGCAGGAATCTCCCAGGTACCCGGCCCAACGAAAGCCTCCAGACCCAAATTGAGAGGGGCTGCTTGGGGGCCCCCTGGGGGCCCTTCAGGCCAGCTAGGTCTTTGGGTCCTGGCTCCTTCGCTTTGGGAGCTGTTGCTGCAGTTGGGCATGTTGGCCGGAGAGTGCTTCTCGGGCCGCGAACTGCAACCTTGCAGGATTCTCCCAGGTTCCCGGCCCAACGAAAGCCCCCAGACCCAAATGGAGAGGGGCTGCTTGGGGGCCCCCTGGGGGCCCTTCAGGCCAGCTAGGTCTTTGGGTCCTGGCTCCTTCGGTTTGGGAGCTGTTGCTGCAGTTGAGCATGTTGACCAGAGAGTGCTTCTCGGGCCGCGAACTGTAATCTTGCAGGTACATCTCAGGTATCCATGCCCAACGAAAGCCCCCAGACCCAAATGGAGAGGGGCTGCTTGGGGGCCCCCTGGGGGCCCTTCAGGCCACCTAGCTCTTTGGGTCCTGGCTCCTTCGCTTTGGGAGCTGTTGCTGCAGTTGGGCATGTTGGCCGGAGAGTGCTTCTCGGGCCGCGAACTGCAACCTTGCAGGTACCTCTCAGGTATCCATGCCCAACGAAAGCCCCCAGACCCAAATGGAGATGGGCTACTTGGGGGCCCCCTGGGGGCCCTTCAGGCCAGCTAGGTCTTTGGGTCCTGGCTCCTTCGGTTTGGGAGCTGTTGCTGCAGTTGGGCATGTTGGCCGGAGAGTGCTTCTCGGGCCGCGAACTGCAACCTTGCAGGAATCTCCCAGGTTCACGGCCCAACGAAAGCCCACAGACCCAAATTGAGAGGGGCTGCTTGGGGGCCCCCTGGGGGCCCTTCAGGCCAGCTAGGTCTTTGGGTCCTGGCTCCTTCGCTTTGGGAGCTGTTGCTGCAGTTGGGCATGTTGGCCGGAGAGTGCTTCTCCGGCCGCGAACTGCAACCTTGCAGGAATCTCCCAGGTTCCCGGCCCAACAGAAGCCCCCAGACCCAAATGGAGAGGGGCTGCTTGGGGGCCCCCTGGGGGCCCTTCAGGCCAGCTAGGTCTTTGGGTCCTGGCTCCTTCGCTTTGGGAGCTGTTGCTGCAGTTGGGCATGTTGGCCGGAGAGTGCTTCTCGGGCCGCGAACTGCAACCTTGCAGGTACCTCCCAGGTTCCCGGCCCAACTAAAGCCCCCAGACCCAAATGGAGAGGGGCTGCTTGGGGGCCCCCTGGGGGCCCTTCAGGCCAGCTAGGTCTTTGGGTCCTGGCTCCTTCGCTTTGGGAGCTGTTGCTGCAGTTGAGCATGTTGGCCGGAGAGTGCTTCTCGGGCCGCGAACTGCAACCTTGCAGGAATCTCCCAGGTTCCCGGCCCAACGAAAGCCCCCAGACCCAAATTGAGAGGGGCTGCTTGGGGGCCCCCTGGGGGCCCTTCAGGCCAGCTAGGTCTTTGGGTCCTGGCTCCTTCGCTTTGGGAGCTGTTGCTGCAGTTGGGCATGTTGGCCGGAGAGTGCTTCTCGGGCCGCGATCTGCAACCTTGCAGGTACCTCCCTGGTTCCCGGCCCAACGAAAACCCCCCGACCCAAATGGAGAGGGGCTGCTTGGGAGCCCCCTGGGGGCCCTTCAGGCCAGCTAGGTCTTTGGGTCCTGGCTCCTTCGCTTTGGGAGCTGTTGCTGCAGTTGGGCATGTTGGCCGGAGAGTGCTTCTCCGGCAGCGAACTGCAACCTTGCAGGAATCTCCCAGGTTCCCGGCCCAACGAAAGCCCCCAGACCCAAATTGAGAGGGGCTGCTTGGGGGCCCCCTGGGGGCCCTTCAGGCCAGCTAGGTCTTTGGGTCCTGGCTCCTTCGCTTTGGGAGCTGTTGCTGCAGTTGTGCATGTTGGCCGGAGAGTGCTTCTCGGGCCGCGAACTGCAACCTTGCATGAATCTCCCAGGTACCCCGCCCAACGAAAGCCCCCAGACCCAAATGGAGAGGGGCTGCTTGGGGACCCCCTGGGGGCCCTTCAGGCCAGCTAGGTCTTTGGGTCCTGGCTCCTTCGCTTTGGGAGCTGTTGCTGCAGTTGGGCATGTTGGCCGGAGAGTGCTTCTCGGGCCGCGAAATGTAACCTTGCAGGTACCTCTCAGGTATACATGCCCAACGAAAGCCCCCAGACCCAAATTGAGAGGGGCTACTTGGGGGCCCCCTGGGGGCCCTTCAGGCCAGCTAGGTCTTTGTGTCCTGGCTCATTCGGTTTGGGAGCTGTTGCTGCAGTTGGGCATGTTGGCCGGAGAGTGCTTCTCGGGCCGCGAACTGCAACCTTGCAGGTACCTCCCAGGATCCCGGCCCAACAGAAGCCCCCAGACCCAAATGGAGAGGGGCTGCTTGGGGGCCCCCTGGGGGCCCTTCAGGCCAGCTAGGTCTTTGGGTCCTGGCTCCTTCGCTTTGGGAGCTGTTGCTGCAGTTGGGCATGTTGGCCGGAGAGTGCTTCTCGGGCCGCGAACTGCAACCTTGCAGGTACCTCCCAGGTTCCCGGCCCAACTAAAGCCCCCAGACCCAAATGGAGAGGAGCTCCTTGGGGGCCCCCTGGGGGCCCTTCAGGCCAGCTAGGTCTTTGGGTCCTGGCTCCTTCGCTTTGGGAGCTGTTGCTGCAGTTGAGCATGTTGGCCGGAGAGTGCTTCTCGGGCCGCGAACTGCAACCTTGCAGGAATCTCCCAGGTTCCATGCCCAACGAAAGCCCCCAGACCCAAATGGAGAGGGGCTGCTTGGGGCCCCCCTGGGGGCCCTTCAGGCCAGCTAGGTCTTTGGGTCCTGGCTCCTTCGGTTTGGGAGCTGTTGCTGCAGTTGGGCATGTTGGCCGGAGAGTGCTTCTCGGGCCGCGAACTGCAACCTTGCATGAATCTCCCAGGAACCCGGCCAACGAAAGCCCCCAGACCCAAATGGAGAGGGGCTGCTTGGGGACCCCCTGGGGGCCCTTCAGGCCAGCTAGGTCTTTGGGTCCTGGCTCCTTCGCTTTGGGAGCTGTTGCTGCAGTTGGGCATGTTGGCCGGAGAGTGCTTCTCGGGCCGCGAACTGTAACCTTGCAGGTACCTCTCAGGTATACATGCCCAACGAAAGCCCCCAGACCCAAATTGAGAGGGGCTACTTGGGGGCCCCCTGGGGGCCCTTCAGGCCAGCTAGGTCTTTGGGTCCTGGCTCATTCGGTTTGGGAGCTGTTGCTGCAGTTGGGCATGTTGGCCGGAGAGTGCTTCTCGGGCCGCGAACTGCAACCTTGCAGGAATCTCCCAGGTTCCCGGCCCAACAGAAGCCCCCAGACCCAAATGGAGAGGGGCTGCTTGGGGGCCCCCTGGGGGCCCTTCAGGCCAGCTAGGTCTTTGGGTCCTGGCTCCTTCGGTTTGGGAGCTGTTGCTGCAGTTGGGCATGTTGGCCGGAGAGTGCTTCTCGGGCCGCGAACTGCAACCTTGCAGGTACCTCCCAGGTTCCCGGCCCAACTAAAGCCCCGAGACCCAAATTGAGAGGTGCTGCTTGGGGGCCCCATGGGGGCCCTTCAGGCCAGCTAGGTCTTTGGGTCCTGGCTCCTTCGGTTTGGGAGCTGTTGCTGCAGTTGTGCATGTTGGCCGGAGAGTGCTTCTCGGGCCGCGAACTGCAACCTTGCAGGATTCTCCCAGGTTCCCGGCCCAACAAAAGCCCCCAGACCCAAATTGAGAGGGGCTGCTTGGGGGCCCCCTGGGGGCCCTTCAGGCCAGCTAGGTCTTTGGGTCCTGGCTCCTTCGCTTTGGGAGCTGTTGCTGCAGTTGGGCATGTTGGCCGGAGAGTGCTTCTCCGGCCGCGAACTGCAACCTTGCAGGTACCTCTCAGGTTCCCGGCCCAACGAAAACCCCCAGACCCAAATGGAGAGGGGCTGCTTGGGGGCCCCCTGGGGGCCCTTCAGGCCAGCTAGGTCTTTGGGTCCTGGCTCCTTCGCTTTGGGAGCTGTTGCTGCAGTTGGGCATGTTGGCCGGAGAGTGCTTCTCGGGCCGCGAACTGTAACTTGCAGGTACCTCTCAGGTATACATGCCCAACGAAAGCCCCCAGACCCAAATGGAGAGGGGCTGCTTGGGGGCCTTCTGGGGGCCCTTCAGGCCAGCTAGGTCTTTGGGTGCTGGCTCCTTCGCTTTGGGAGCTGTTGCTGTATATTTGGCATGTTGGCCGGAGAGTGCTTCTCGGGCCGCGAACTGCAACCTTGCTGGTATCTCCCAGGTTCTCAGCCTAAAGAAAGCCCCCAGACCCAAATGGAGAGGGGCTGCTTGGGGGCCCCCTGGGGGCCCTTCAGGCCAGCTAGGTCTTTGGGTCCTGGCTCCTTCGGTTTGGGAGCTGTTGCTGCAGTTGGGCATGTTGGCCGGAGAGTGCTTCTCGGGCCGCGAACTGCAACCTTGCAGGAATCTCCCAGGTTCCCGGCCCAACGAAAGCCCCCAGACCCAAATGGAGAGGGGCTGCTTGGTGGCCTTCTGGGGGCCCTTCAGGCCAGCTAGGTCTTTGGGTCCTGGCTCCTTCGCTTTGGGAGCTGTTGCTGCAGTTGGGCATGTTGGCCGGAGAGTGCTTCTCGGGCCGCGAACTGCAACCTTGCTGGTATCTCCCAGGTTCTCAGCCTAAAGAAAGCCCCCAGACCCAAATTGAGAGGGGCTGCTTGGGGGCTCCCTGGGGGCCCTTCAGGCCAGCTAGGTCTTTGGGTCCTGGCTCCTTCGCTTTGGGAGCTGTTGCTGCAGTTGGGCATGTTGGCCGGAGAGTGCTTCTCCGGCCGCGAACTGCAACCTTGCAGGAATCTCCCAGGTTCCCAGCCCAACGAAAGCCCCCAGACCCAAATGGAGAGGGGCTGCTTGGGGGCCCCCTGGGGGCCCTTCAGGCCAGCTAGGTCTTTGGGTCCTGGCTCCTTCGCTTTGGGAGCTGTTGCTGCAGTTGGGCATGTTGGCCGGAGAGTGCTTCTCGGGCCGCGAAATGTAACCTTGCAGGTACCTCTCAGGTATACATGCCCAACGAAAGCCCCCAGACCCAAATTGAGAGGGGCTACTTGGGGGCCCCCTGGGGGCCCTTCAGGCCAGCTAGGTCTTTGTGTCCTGGCTCATTCGGTTTGGGAGCTGTTGCTGCAGTTGGGCATGTTGGCCGGAGAGTGCTTCTCGGGCCGCGAACTGCAACCTTGCAGGTACCTCCCAGGATCCCGGCCCAACTAAAGCCCCCAGACCCAAATGGAGAGGGGCTGCTTGGGGGCCCCCTGGGGGCCCTTCAGGCCAGCTAGGTCTTTGGGTCCTGGCTCCTTCGCTTTGGGAGCTGTTGCTGCAGTTGGGCATGTTGGCCGGAGAGTGCTTCTCGGGCCGCGAACTGCAACCTTGCAGGTACCTCCCAGGTTCCCGGCCCAACTAAAGCCCCCAGACCCAAATGGAGAGGAGCTCCTTGGGGGCCCCCTGGGGGCCCTTCAGGCCAGCTAGGTCTTTGGGTCCTGGCTCCTTCGGTTTGGGAGCTGTTGCTGCAGTTGGGCATGTTGGCCGGAGAGTGCTTCTCGGGCCGCGAACTGCAACCTTGCAGGAATCTCCCAGGTTCCATGCCCAACGAAAGCCCCCAGACCCAAATGGAGAGGGGCTGCTTGGGGCCCCCCTGGGGGCCCTTCAGGCCAGCTAGGTCTTTGGGTCCTGGCTCCTTCGGTTTGGGAGCTGTTGCTGCAGTTGGGCATGTTGGCCGGAGAGTGCTTCTCGGGCCGCGAACTGCAACCTTGCATGAATCTCCCAGGAACCCGGCCAACGAAAGCCCCCAGACCCAAATGGAGAGGGGCTGCTTGGGGACCCCCTGGGGGCCCTTCAGGCCAGCTAGGTCTTTGGGTCCTGGCTCCTTCGCTTTGGGAGCTGTTGCTGCAGTTGGGCATGTTGGCCGGAGAGTGCTTCTCGGGCCGCGAACTGTAACCTTGCAGGTACCTCTCAGGTATACATGCCCAACGAAAGCCCCCAGACCCAAATTGAGAGGGGCTACTTGGGGGCCCCCTGGGGGCCCTTCAGGCCAGCTAGGTCTTTGGGTCCTGGCTCATTCGGTTTGGGAGCTGTTGCTGCAGTTGGGCATGTTGGCCGGAGAGTGCTTCTCGGGCCGCGAACTGCAACCTTGCAGGAATCTCCCAGGTTCCCGGCCCAACAGAAGCCCCCAGACCCAAATTGAGAGGGGCTGCTTGGGGGCCCCCTGGGGGCCCTTCAGGCCAGCTAGGTCTTTGGGTCCTGGCTCCTTCGGTTTGGGAGCTGTTGCTGCAGTTGGGCATGTTGGCCGGAGAGTGCTTCTCGGGCCGCGAACTGCAACCTTGCAGGTACCTCCCAGGTTCCCGGCCCAACTAAAGCCCCGAGACCCAAATTGAGAGGTGCTGCTTGGGGGCCCCATGGGGGCCCTTCAGGCCAGCTAGGTCTTTGGGTCCTGGCTCCTTCGGTTTGGGAGCTGTTGCTGCAGTTGTGCATGTTGGCCGGAGAGTGCTTCTCGGGCCGCGAACTGCAACCTTGCAGGATTCTCCCAGGTTCCCGGCCCAACAAAAGCCCCCAGACCCAAATTGAGAGGGGCTGCTTGGGGGCCCCCTGGGGGCCCTTCAGGCCAGCTAGGTCTTTGGGTCCTGGCTCCTTCGCTTTGGGAGCTGTTGCTGCAGTTGGGCATGTTGGCTGGAGAGTGCTTCTCCGGCCGCGAACTGCAACCTTGCAGGTACCTCTCAGGTTCCCGGCCCAACGAAAACCCCCAGACCCAAATGGAGAGGGGCTGCTTGGGGGCCCCCTGGGGGCCCTTCAGGCCAGCTAGGTCTTTGGGTCCTGGCTCCTTCGCTTTGGGAGCTGTTGCTGCAGTTGGGCATGTTGGCCGGAGAGTGCTTCTCGGGCCGCGAACTGTAACTTGCAGGTACCTCTCAGGTATACATGCCCAACGAAAGCCCCCAGACCCAAATGGAGAGGGGCTGCTTGGGGGCCTTCTGGGGGCCCTTCAGGCCAGCTAGGTCTTTGGGTGCTGGCTCCTTCGCTTTGGGAGCTGTTGCTGTATATTTGGCATGTTGGCCGGAGAGTGCTTCTCGGGCCGCGAACTGCAACCTTGCTGGTATCTCCCAGGTTCTCAGCCTAAAGAAAGCCCCCAGACCCAAATGGAGAGGGGCTGCTTGGGGGCCCCCTGGGGGCCCTTCAGGCCAGCTAGGTCTTTGGGTCCTGGCTCCTTCGGTTTGGGAGCTGTTGCTGCAGTTGGGCATGTTGGCCGGAGAGTGCTTCTCGGGCCGCGAACTGCAACCTTGCAGGAATCTCCCAGGTTCCCGGCCCAACGAAAGCCCCCAGACCCAAATGGAGAGGGGCTGCTTGGTGGCCTTCTGGGGGCACTTCAGGCCAGCTAGGTCTTTGGGTCCTGGCTCCTTCGCTTTGGGAGCTGTTGCTGCAGTTGGGCATGTTGGCCGGAGAGTGCTTCTCGGGCCGCGAACTGCAACCTTGCTGGTATCTCCCAGGTTCTCAGCCTAAAGAAAGCCCCCAGACCCAAATTGAGAGGGGCTGCTTGGGGGCCCCCTGGGGGCCCTTCAGGCCAGCTAGGTCTTTGGGTCCTGGCTCCTTCGGTTTGGGAGCTGTTGCTGCAGTTGGGCATGTTGGCCGGAGAGTGCTTCTCCAGCCGCGAACTGCAACCTTGCAGGAATCTCCCAGGTTCCCAGCCCAACGAAAGCCCCCAGACCCAAATGGAGAGGGGCTGCTTGGGGGCCCCCTGGGGGCCCTTCAGGCCAGCTAGGTCTTTGGGTCCTGGCTCCTTCGCTTTGGGAGCTGTTGCTGCAGTTGGGCATGTTGGCCGGAGAGTGCTTCTCGGGCCGCGAACTGCAACCTTGCAGGAATCTCCCAGGTACCCGGCCCAACGAAAGCCCCCAGACCCAAATTGAGAGGGGCTGCTTGGGGGCCCCCTGGGGGCCCTTCAGGCCAGCTAGGTCTTTGGGTCCTGGCTCCTTCGGTTTGGGAGCTGTTGCTGCAGTTGGGCATGTTGGCCGGAGAGTGCTTCTCGGGCCGCGAACTGCAACCTTGCAGGATTCTCCCAGGTTCCCGGCCCAACGAAAGCCCCCAGACCCAAATGGAGAGGGGCTGCTTGGGGGCCCCCTGGGGGCCCTTCAGGCCAGCTAGGTCTTTGGGTCCTGGCTCCTTCGGTTTGGGAGCTGTTGCTGCAGTTGAGCATGTTGACCAGAGAGTGCTTCTCGGGCCGCGAACTGTAATCTTGCAGGTACATCTCAGGTATCCATGCCCAACGAAAGCCCCCAGACCCAAATGGAGAGGGGCTGCTTGGGGGCCCCCTGGGGGCCCTTCAGGCCACCTAGCTCTTTGGGTCCTGGCTCCTTCGCTTTGGGAGCTGTTGCTGCAGTTGGGCATGTTGGCCGGAGAGTGCTTCTCGGGCCGCGAAATGTAACCTTGCAGGTACCTCTCAGGTATACATGCCCAACGAAAGCCCCCAGACCCAAATTGAGAGGGGCTACTTGGGGGCCCCCTGGGGGCCCTTCAGGCCAGCTAGGTCTTTGGGTCCTGGCTCATTCGGTTTGGGAGCTGTTGCTGCAGTTGGGCATGTTGGCCGGAGAGTGCTTCTCGGGCCGCTAACTGCAACCTTGCAGGTACCTCCCAGGATCCCGGCCCAACTAAAGCCCCCAGACCCAAATGGAGAGGGGCTGCTTGGGGGCCCCCTGGGGGCCCTTCAGGCCAGCTAGGTCTTTGGGTCCTGGCTCCTTCGCTTTGGGAGCTGTTGCTGCAGTTGGGCATGTTGGCCGGAGAGTGCTTCTCGGGCCGCGAACTGCAACCTTGCAGGTACCTCCCAGGTTCCCGGCCCAACTAAAGCCCCCAGACCCAAATGGAGAGGAGCTCCTTGGGGGCCCCCTGGGGGCCCTTCAGGCCAGCTAGGTCTTTGGGTCCTGGCTCCTTCGCTTTGGGAGCTGTTGCTGCAGTTGGGCATGTTGGCCGGAGAGTGCTTCTCGGGCCGCGAACTGCAACCTTGCATGAATCTCCCAGGAACCCGGCCAACGAAAGCCCCCAGACCCAAATGGAGAGGGGCTGCTTGGGGACCCCCTGGGGGCCCTTCAGGCCAGCTAGGTCTTTGGGTCCTGGCTCCTTCGCTTTGGGAGCTGTTGCTGCAGTTGGGCATGTTGGCCGGAGAGTGCTTCTCGGGCCGCGAACTGTAACCTTGCAGGTACCTCTCAGGTATACATGCCCAACGAAAGCCCCCAGACCCAAATTGAGAGGGGCTACTTGGGGGCCCCCTGGGGGCCCTTCAGGCCAGCTAGGTCTTTGTGTCCTTGCTCATTCGGTTTGGGAGCTGTTGCTGCAGTTGGGCATGTTGGCCGGAGAGTGCTTCTCGGGCCGCGAACTGCAACCTTGCAGGAATCTCCCAGGTTCCAGGCCCAACAGAAGCCCCCAGACCCAAATTGAGAGGGGCTGCTTGGGGGCCCCCTGGGGGCCCTTCAGGCCAGCTAGGTCTTTGGGTCCTGGCTCCTTCGGTTTGGGAGCTGTTGCTGCAGTTGGGCATGTTGGCCGGAGAGTGCTTCTCGGGCCGCGAACTGCAACCTTGCAGGTACCTCCCAGGTTCCCGGCCCAACTAAAGCCCCGAGACCCAAATTGAGAGGTGCTGCTTGGGGGCCCCATGGGGGCCCTTCAGGCCAGCTAGGTCTTTGGGTCCTGGCTCCTTCGGTTTGGGAGCTGTTGCTGCAGTTGTGCATGTTGGCCGGAGAGTGCTTCTCGGGCCGCGAACTGCAACCTTGCAGGATTCTCCCAGGTTCCCGGCCCAACAAAAGCCCCCAGACCCAAATTGAGAGGGGCTGCTTGGGGGCCCCCTGGGGGCCCTTCAGGCCAGCTAGGTCTTTGGGTCCTGGCTCCTTCGCTTTGGGAGCTGTTGCTGCAGTTGGGCATGTTGGCCGGAGAGTGCTTCTCCGGCCGTGAACTGCAACCTTGCAGGTACCTCTCAGGTTCCCGGCCCAACGAAAACCCCCAGACCCAAATGGAGAGGGGCTGCTTGGGGGCCCCCTGGGGGCCCTTCAGGCCAGCTAGGTCTTTGGGTCCTGGCTCCTTCGCTTTGGGAGCTGTTGCTGCAGTTGGGCATGTTGGCCGGAGAGTGCTTCTCGGGCCGCGAACTGTAACTTGAAGGTACCTCTCAGGTATACATGCCCAACGAAAGCCCCCAGACCCAAATGGAGAGGGGCTGCTTGGGGGCCCCCTGGGGGCCCTTCAGGCCAGCTAGGTCTTTGGGTGCTGGCTCCTTCGCTTTGGGAGCTGTTGCTGTATATTTGGCATGTTGGCCGGAGAGTGCTTCTCCGGCCGCGAACTGCAACCTTGCAGGAATCTCCCAGGTTCCCAGCCCAACGAAAGCCCCCAGACCCAAATGGAGAGGGGCTGCTTGGGGGCCCCCTGGGGGCCCTTCAGGCCAGCTAGGTCTTTGGGTCCTGGCTCCTTCGCTTTGGGAGCTGTTGCTGCAGTTGGGCATGTTGGCCGGAGAGTGCTTCTCGGGCCGCGAACTGCAACCTTGCATGAATCTCCCAGGTTCCCCGCCCAACGAAAGCCCCCAGACCCAAATTGAGAGGGGCTGCTTGGGGCCCCCCTGGGGGCCCTTCAGGCCAGCTAGGTCTTTGTGTCCTGGCTCCTTCGGTTTGGGAGCTGTTGCTGCAGTTGGGCATGTTGGCCGGAGAGTGCTTCTCGGGCCGCGATCTGTAACCTTGCAGGTACCTCCCAGGTATACATGCCCAACGAAAGCCCCCAGACCCAAATGGAGAGGGGCTGCTTGGGGGCCCCCTGGGGGCCCTTCAGGCCAGCTAGGTCTTTGTGTCCTGGCTCCTTCGCTTTGGGAGCTGTTGCTGCAGTTGGGCATGTTGGCCGGAGAGTGCTTCTCGGGCCGCGAACTGCAACCTTGCAGGATTCTCCCAGGTTCCCGGCCCAACGAAAGCCCCCAGACCCAAATTGAGAGGGGCTGCTTGGGGCCCCCCTGGGGGCCCTTCAGGCCAGCTAGGTCTTTGGGTCCTGGCTCCTTCGCTTTGGGAGCTGTTGCTGCAGTTGGGCATGTTGGCCGGAGAGTGCTTCTCGGGCTGCGAACTGCAACCTTGCAGGTAGCTCCCAAGTCCCAGGCCCAACGAAAACCCCTAGACCCAAATGGAGAGGGGCTGCTTGGGGGCCCCCTGGGGGCCCTTCAGGCCATCTAGGTCTTTGGGTCCTGGCTCCTTCGGTTTGGGAGCTGTTGCTGCAGTTGGGCATGTTAGCCGGAGAGTGCTTCTCGGGCCGCGAACTGTAACTTGCAGGTACATCTCAGGTATATATGCTCAACGAAAGCCCCCAGACCCAAATGGAGAGGGGCTGCTTGGTGGCCTTCTGGGGGCCCTTCAGTCCAGCTAGGTCTTTGTGTCCTGGCTCCTTCGCTTTGGGAGCTGTTGCTGCAGTTGGGCATGTTGGCCGGAGAGTGCTTCTCGGGCCGCGAACTGCAACCTTGCTGGTATCTCCCAGGTTCTCAGCCTAAAGAAAGCCCCCAGACCCAAATGGAGAGGGGCTGCTTGGGGGCCCCCTGGGGGCCCTTCAGGCCAGCTAGGTCTTTGGGTCCTGGCTCCTTCGCTTTGGGAGCTGTTGCTGCAGTTGGGCATGTTGGCCGGAGAGTGCTTCTCGGGCCGCGAACTGCAACCTTGCAGGATTCTCCCAGGTTCCCGGCCCAACGAAAGCCCCCAGACCCAAATGGAGAGGGGCTGCTTGGGGACCCCCTGGGGGCCCTTCAGGCCAGCTAGGTCTTTGTGTCCTGGCTCCTTCGGTTTGGGAGCTGTTGCTGCAGTTGGGCATGTTGGCCGGAGAGTGCTTCTCGGGCCGCGAACTGCAACCTTGCAGGAATCTCCCAGGTTCCCAGCCCAACGAAAGACCCCAGACCCAAATGGAGAGGGGCTGCTTGGGGGCCCCCTGGGGGCCCTTCAGGCCAGCTAGGTCTTTGGGTCCTGGCTCCTTCGCTTTGGGAGCTGTTGCTGCAGTTGGGCATGTTGGCCGGAGAGTGCTTCTCGGGCCGCGAACTGCAACCTTGCATGAATCTCCCAGGTTTCCCGCCCAACGAAAGCCCCCAGACCCAAATGAGAGGGGCTGCTTGGGGCCCCCCTGGGGGCCCTTCAGGCCAGCTAGGTCTTTGTGTCCTGGCTCTTTCGGTTTGGGAGCTGTTGCTGCAGTTGGGCATGTTGGCCGGAGAGTGCTTCTCGGGCCGCGAACTGTAACCTTGCAGGTACCTCCCAGGTATACATGCCCAACGAAAGCCCCCAGACCCAAATGGAGAGGGGCTGCTTGGGGGCCCCCTGGGGGCCCTTCAGGCCAGCTAGGTCTTTGGGTCCTGGCTCCTTCGCTTTGGGAGCTGTTGCTGCAGTTGGGCATGTTGGCCGGAGAGTGCTTCTCGGGCCGCGAACTGCAACCTTGCAGGAATCTCCCAGGTTCCATGCCCAACGAAAGCCCCCAGACCCAAATTGAGAGGGGCTGCTTGGGGGCCCCCTGGGGGCCCTTCAGGCCAGCTAGGTCTTTGTGTCCTGGCTCATTCGGTTTGGGAGCTGTTGCTGCAGTTGGGCATGTTGGCCGGAGAGTGCTTCTTGGGCCGCGAACTGCAACCTTGCAGGAATCTCCCAGGTTCCCGGCCCAACGAAAGCCCCCAGACCCAAATTGAGAGGGGCTGCTTGGGGGCCCCCTGGGGGCCCTTCAGGCCAGCTAGGTCTTTGGGTCCTGGCTCCTTTGCTTTGGGAGCTGTTGCTGCAGTTGGGCATGTTGGCCGGAGAGTGCTTCTCGGGCCGCGAACTGCAACCTTGCAGGAATCTCCCAGGTTCCCGGCCCAACGAAAGCCCCCAGACCCAAATGGAGAGGGGCTGCTTGGGGGCCCCCTGGGGGCCCTTCAGGCCAGCTAGGTCTTTTGGTCCTGGCTCCTTCGCTTTGGGAGCTGTTGCTGCAGTTGGGCATGTTGGCCGGAGAGTGCTTCTCGGGCTGCGAACTGCAACCTTGCAGGATTCTCCCAGGTTCCCGGCCCAACGAAAGCCCCCAGACCCAAATGGAGAGGGGCTGCTTGGGGGACCCCTTGGGGCCCTTCAGGCCAGCTAGGTCTTTGGGTCCTGGCTCCTTCGGTTTGGGAGCTGTTGCTGCAGTTGAGCATGTTGGCCGGAGAGTGCTTCTCGGGCCGCGAACTGCAACCTTGCAGGATTCTCCCAGGTTCCCGGCCCAACGAAAGCCCCCAGACCCAAATGGAGAGGGGCTGCTTGGGTCTCCCTGGGGGCCCTTCAGGCCAGCTAGGTCTTTGGGTCCTGGCTCCTTCGGTTTGGGAGCTGTTGCTGCAGTTGGGCATGTTGGCCGGAGAGTGCTTCTCGGGCCGCGAACTGCAACCTTGCAGGATTCTCCCAGGTTCCCGGCCCAACGAAAGCCCCCAGACCCAAATGGAGAGGGGCTGCTTGGGGCCCCCCTGGGGGCCCTTCAGGCCAGCTAGGTCTTTGGGTCCTGGCTCCTTCGGTTTGGGAGCTGTTGCTGCAGTTGGGCATGTTGGCCGGAGAGTGCTTCTCGGGCCGCGAACTGCAACCTTGCAGGAATCTCCCAGGTTCCATGCCCAACGAAAGCCCCCAGACCCAAATTGAGAGGGGCTGCTTGGGGGCCCCCTGGGGGCCCTTCAGGCCAGCTAGGTCTTTGTGTCCTGGCTCCTTCGCTTTGGGAGCTGTTGCTGCAGTTGGGCATGTTGGCCGGAGAGTGCTTCTCGGGCCGCGAACTGCAACCTTGCAGGAATCTCCCAGGTACCCGGCCCAACGAAAGCCCCCAGACTCAAATTGAGAGGGGCTGCTTGGGGGCCCCCTGGGGGCCCTTCAGGCCAGCTAGGTCTTTGGGTCCTGGCTCCTTCGCTTTGGGAGCTGTTGCTGCAGTTGGGCATGTTGGCCGGAGAGTGCTTCTCGGGCCGCGAACTGCAACCTTGCAGGATTCTCCCAGGTTCCCGGCCCAACGAAAGCCCCCAGACCCAAATGGAGAGGGGCTGCTTGGGGACCCCCTGGGGGCCCTTCAGGCCAGCTAGGTCTTTGTGTCCTGGCTCCTTCGGTTTGGGAGCTGTTGCTGCAGTTGGGCATGTTGGCCGGAGAGTGCTTCTCGGGCCGCGAACTGCAACCTTGCAGGAATCTCCCAGGTTCCCAGCCCAACGAAAGACCCCAGACCCAAATGGAGAGGGGCTGCTTGGGGGCCCCCTGGGGGCCCTTCAGGCCAGCTAGGTCTTTGGGTCCTGGCTCCTTCGCTTTGGGAGCTGTTGCTGCAGTTGGGCATGTTGGCCGGAGAGTGCTTCTCGGGCCGCGAACTGCAACCTTGCATGAATCTCCCAGGTTTCCCGCCCAACGAAAGCCCCCAGACCCAAATGAGAGGGGCTGCTTGGGGCCCCCCTGGGGGCCCTTCAGGCCAGCTAGGTCTTTGTGTCCTGGCTCTTTCGGTTTGGGAGCTGTTGCTGCAGTTGGGCATGTTGGCCGGAGAGTGCTTCTCGGGCCGCGAACTGTAACCTTGCAGGTACCTCCCAGGTATACATGCCCAACGAAAGCCCCCAGACCCAAATGGAGAGGGGCTGCTTGGGGGCCCCCTGGGGGCCCTTCAGGCCAGCTAGGTCTTTGGGTCCTGGCTCCTTCGCTTTGGGAGCTGTTGCTGCAGTTGGGCATGTTGGCCGGAGAGTGCTTCTCGGGCCGCGAACTGCAACCTTGCAGGAATCTCCCAGGTTCCATGCCCAACGAAAGCCCCCAGACCCAAATTGAGAGGGGCTGCTTGGGGGCCCCCTGGGGGCCCTTCAGGCCAGCTAGGTCTTTGTGTCCTGGCTCATTCGGTTTGGGAGCTGTTGCTGCAGTTGGGCATGTTGGCCGGAGAGTGCTTCTTGGGCCGCGAACTGCAACCTTGCAGGAATCTCCCAGGTTCCCGGCCCAACGAAAGCCCCCAGACCCAAATTGAGAGGGGCTGCTTGGGGGCCCCCTGGGGGCCCTTCAGGCCAGCTAGGTCTTTGGGTCCTGGCTCCTTTGCTTTGGGAGCTGTTGCTGCAGTTGGGCATGTTGGCCGGAGAGTGCTTCTCGGGCCGCGAACTGCAACCTTGCAGGAATCTCCCAGGTTCCCGGCCCAACGAAAGCCCCCAGACCCAAATGGAGAGGGGCTGCTTGGGGGCCCCCTGGGGGCCCTTCAGGCCAGCTAGGTCTTTTGGTCCTGGCTCCTTCGCTTTGGGAGCTGTTGCTGCAGTTGGGCATGTTGGCCGGAGAGTGCTTCTCGGGCTGCGAACTGCAACCTTGCAGGATTCTCCCAGGTTCCCGGCCCAACGAAAGCCCCCAGACCCAAATGGAGAGGGGCTGCTTGGGGGACCCCTTGGGGCCCTTCAGGCCAGCTAGGTCTTTGGGTCCTGGCTCCTTCGGTTTGGGAGCTGTTGCTGCAGTTGAGCATGTTGGCCGGAGAGTGCTTCTCGGGCCGCGAACTGCAACCTTGCAGGATTCTCCCAGGTTCCCGGCCCAACGAAAGCCCCCAGACCCAAATGGAGAGGGGCTGCTTGGGTCTCCCTGGGGGCCCTTCAGGCCAGCTAGGTCTTTGGGTCCTGGCTCCTTCGGTTTGGGAGCTGTTGCTGCAGTTGGGCATGTTGGCCGGAGAGTGCTTCTCGGGCCGCGAACTGCAACCTTGCAGGATTCTCCCAGGTTCCCGGCCCAACGAAAGCCCCCAGACCCAAATGGAGAGGGGCTGCTTGGGGCCCCCCTGGGGGCCCTTCAGGCCAGCTAGGTCTTTGGGTCCTGGCTCCTTCGGTTTGGGAGCTGTTGCTGCAGTTGGGCATGTTGGCCGGAGAGTGCTTCTCGGGCCGCGAACTGCAACCTTGCAGGAATCTCCCAGGTTCCATGCCCAACGAAAGCCCCCAGACCCAAATTGAGAGGGGCTGCTTGGGGGCCCCCTGGGGGCCCTTCAGGCCAGCTAGGTCTTTGTGTCCTGGCTCCTTCGCTTTGGGAGCTGTTGCTGCAGTTGGGCATGTTGGCCGGAGAGTGCTTCTCGGGCCGCGAACTGCAACCTTGCAGGAATCTCCCAGGTACCCGGCCCAACGAAAGCCCCCAGACTCAAATTGAGAGGGGCTGCTTGGGGGCCCCCTGGGGGCCCTTCAGGCCAGCTAGGTCTTTGGGTCCTGGCTCCTTCGCTTTGGGAGCTGTTGCTGCAGTTGGGCATGTTGGCCGGAGAGTGCTTCTCCGGCCGCGAACTGCAACCTTGCAGGTACCTCTCAGGTTCCCGGCCCAACGAAAACCCCCAGACCCAAATTGAGAGGGGCTGCTTGGGGGCCCCCTGGGGGCCCTTCAGGCCAGCTAGGTCTTTGGGTCCTGGCTCCTTCGGTTTGGGAGCTGTTGCTGCAGTTGGGCATGTTGGCCGGAGAGTGCTTCTCGGGCCGCGAACTGTAACCTTGCAGGTACCTCTCAGGTATCCATGCCCAACGAAAGCCCCCAGACCCAAATTGAGAGGGGCTGCTTGGTGGCCTCCTGGGGGCCCTTCAGGCCAGCTAGGTCTTTGGGTCCTGGCTCCTTCGGTTTGGGAGCTGTTGCTGCAGTTGGGCATGTTGGCTGGAGAGTGCTTCTCGGGCCGCGAACTGCAACCTTGCAGGATTCTCCCAGGTTCCCGGCCCAACGAAAGCCCCCAGACCCAAATTGAGAGGGGCTGCTTGGGGCCCCCCTGGGGGCCCTTCAGGCCAGCTAGGTCTTTGGGTCCTGGCTCCTTCGGTTTGGGAGCTGTTGCTGCAGTTGGGCATGTTGGCCGGAGAGTGCTTCTCCGGCCGCGAACTGCAACCTTGCAGGAATCTCCCAGGTTCCATGCCCAACGAAAGCCCCCAGACCCAAATTGAGAGGGGCTGCTTGGGGGCCCCCTGGGGGCCCTTCAGGCCAGCTAGGTCTTTGGGTCCTGGCTCCTTCGGTTTGGGAGCTGTTGCTGCAGTTGGGCATGTTGGCCGGAGAGTGCTTCTCGGGCCGCGAACTGCAACCTTGCAGGAATCTCCCAGGTTCCCGGCCCAACGAAAGCCCCCAGACCCAAATTGAGAGGGGCTGCTTGGGGGCCCCCTGGGGGCCCTTCAGGCCAGCTAGGTCTTTGGGTCCTGGCTCCTTCGCTTTGGGAGCTGTTGCTGCAGTTGGGCATGTTGGCCGGAGAGTGCTTCTCGGGCCGCGAACTGCAACCTTGCAGGATTCTCCCAGGTTCCCGGCCCAACGAAAGCCCCCAGACCCAAATTGAGAGGGGCTGCTTGGGGGCCCCCTGGGGGCCGTTCAGGCCACCTAGCTCTTTGGGTCCTGGCTCCTTCGGTTTGGGAGCTGTTGCTGCAGTTGGGCATGTTGGCCGGAGAGTGCTTCTCGGGCCGCGAACTGCAAGCTTGCAGGAATCTCCCAGGTTCCATGCCCAACGAAAGCCCCCAGACCCAAATTGAGAGGGGCTGCTTGGGGGCCCCCTGGGGGCCCTTCAGGCCAGCTAGGTCTTTGGGTCCTGGCTCCTTCGCTTTGGGAGCTGTTGCTGCAGTTGGGCATGTTGGCCGGAGAGTGCTTCTCCGGCTGCAAACTGCAACCTTGCAGGTACCTCTCAGGTTCCCGGCCCAACGAAAACCCCCAGACCCAAATTGAGAGGGGCTGCTTGGGGGCCCCCTGGGGGCCCTTCAGGCCAGCTAGGTCTTTGGGTCCTGGCTCCTTCGGTTTGGGAGCTGTTGCTGCAGTTGGGCATGTTGGCCGGAGAGTGCTTCCCGGTCCGCGAACTGTAACCTTGCAGGTACCTCTCAGGAATCCATGCCCAACGAAAGCCCCCAGACCCAAATTGAGAGGGGCTGCTTGGTGGCCTCCTGGGGGCCCTTCAGGCCAGCTAGGTCTTTGGGTCCTGGCTCCTTCGCTTTGGGAGCTGTTGCTGCAGTTGGGCATGTTGGCCGGAGAGTGCTTCTCCGGCCGCGAACTGCAACCTTGCAGGAATCTCCCAGGTTCCATGCCCAACGAAAGCCCCCAGACCCAAATGGAGAGGGGCTGCTTGGGGGCCCCCTGGGGGCCCTTCAGGCCAGCTAGGTCTTTGGGTCCTGGCTCCTTCGCTTTGGGAGCTGTTGCTGCAGTTGGGCATGCTGGACGGAGAGTGCTTCTCCGGCCGCAAACTGCAACCTTGCAGGATTCTCCCAGGTTCCCGGCCCAACGAAAGCCCCCAGACCCAAATTGAGAGGGGCTGCTTGGGGCCCCCCTGGGGGCCCTTCAGGCCAGCTAGGTCTTTGGGTCCTGGCTCCTTCGGTTTGGGAGCTGTTGCTGCAGTTGGGCATGTTGGCCGGAGAGTGCTTCTCGGGCCGCGAACTGCAACCTTGCAGGAATCTCCCAGGTTCCCGGCCCAACGAAAGCCCCCAGATCCAAATTGAGAGGGGCTGCTTGGGGGCCCCCTGGGGGCCCTTCAGGCCAGCTAGGTCTTTGGGTCCTGGCTCCTTCACTTTGGGAGCTGTTGCTGCAGTTGGGCATGTTGGCCGGAGAGTGCTTCTCGGGCCGCGAACTGCAACCTTGCAGGAATCTCCCAGGTTCCCGGCCCAACGAAAGCCCCCAGACCCAAATGGAGAGGGGCTGCTTGGGGGCCCCCTGGGGGCCCTTCAGGCCAGCTAGGTCTTTGGGTCCTGGCTCCTTCGGTTTGGGAGCTGTTGCTGCAGTTGGGCATGTTGGCCGGAGAGTGCTTCTCGGGCCGCGAACTGCAACCTTGCAGGAATCTCCCAGGTTCCATGCCCAACGAAAGCCCCCAGACCCAAATTGAGAGGGGCTGCTTGGGGCCCCCTGGGGGCCCTTCAGGCCAGCTAGGTCTTTGGGTCCTGGCTCCTTCGCTTTGGGAGCTGTTGCTGCAGTTGGGCATGTTGGCCGGAGAGTGCTTCTCGGGCCGCGAACTGCAACCTTGCAGGAATCTCCCAGGTTCCCGGCCCAACGAAAGCCCCCAGACCCAAATGGAGAGGGGCTGCTTGGGGGCCCCCTGGGGGCCCTTCAGGCCAGCTAGGTCTTTGTGTCCTGGCTCCTTCGGTTTGGGAGCTGTTGCTGCAGTTGGGCATGTTGGCCGGAGAGTGCTTCTCAGGCCGCGAACTGCAACCTTGCAGGAATCTCCCAGGTTCCCGGCCCAACGAAAGCCCCCAGACCCAAATTGAGAGGGGCTGCTTGCGGGCCCCCCTGGGGGCCCTTCAGGCCAGCTAGGTCTTTGGGTCCTGGCTCCTTCGGTTTGGGAGCTGTTGCTGCAGTTGGGCATGTTGGCCGGAGAGTGCTTCTCGGGCCGCGAACTGCAACCTTGCAGGAATCTCCCAGGTTCCATGCCCAACGAAAGCCCCCAGACCCAAATGGAGAGGGGCTGCTTGGGGCCCCCTGGGGGCCCTTCAGGCCAGCTAGGTCTTTGGGTCCTGGCTCCTTCGCTTTGGGAGCTGTTGCTGCAGTTGGGCATGTTGGCCGGAGAGTGCTTCTCGGGCCGCGAACTGCAACCTTGCAGGTACCTCCCAGGTTCCTGGCCCAACGAAAGCCCCCAGACCCAAATGGAGAGGGGCTGCTTGGGGGCCCCCTGGGGGCCCTTCAGGCCAGCTAGGTCTTTGGGTCCTGGCTCCTTCGCTTTGGGAGCTGTTGCTGCAGTTGGGCATGTTGGCCGGAGAGTGCTTCTCGGGCCGCGAACTGCAAACTTGAAGGAATCTCCCAGGTTCCCGGCCCAACGAAAGCCCCCAGACCCAAATTGAGAGGGGCTGCTTGGGGGCCCCCTGGGGGCCCTTCAGGCCAGCTAGGTCTTTGGGTCCTGGCTCCTTCGCTTTGGGAGCTGTTGCTGCAGTTGGACATGTTGGCCGGAGAGTGCTTCTCCGGCCGCGAACTGCAACCTTGCAGGTACCTCTCAGGTTCCCGGCCCAACTAAAGCCCCCAGACCCAAATGGAGAGGAGCCCCTTGGGGGCCCCATGGGGGCCCTTCAGGCCAGCTAGGTCTTTGGGTCCTGGCTCCTTCGCTTTGGGAGCTGTTGCTGCAGTTGGGCATGTTGGCTGGAGAGTGCTTCTCGGGCCGCGAACTGCAACCTTGCAGGTACCTCTCAGGTATACATGCCCAACGAAAGCCCCCAGACCCAAATTGAGAGGGGCTACTTGGGGGCCCCCTGGGGGCCCTTCAGGCCAGCTAGGTCTTTGTGTCCTGGCTCCTTCGGTTTGGGAGCTGTTGCTGCAGTTGGGCATGTTGGCCGGAGAGTGCTTCTCGCGCCTCGAACTGCAACCTTGCAGGAATCTCCCAGGTTCCCGGCCCAACGAAAGCCCCAGACCCAAATGGAGAGGGGCTGCTTGGGGGCCCCCTGGGGGCCCTTCAGGCCAGCTAGGTCTTTGGGTCCTGGCTCCTTCGCTTTGGGAGCTGTTGCTGCAGTTGGGCATGTTGGCCGGAGAGTGCTTCTCGGGCCGCGAACTGCAACCTTGCAGGATTCTCCCAGGTTCCCGGCCCAACGAAAGCCCCCAGACCCAAATGGAGAGGGGCTGCTTTGGGGCCCCCTGGGGGCCCTTCAGGCCAGCTAGGTCTTTGGGTCCTGGCTCCTTCGCTTTGGGAGCTGTTGCTGCAGTTGGGCATGTTGGCCGGAGAGTGCTTCTCCGGCCGCGAACTGCAACCTTGCAGGTACCTCTCAGGTTCCCGGCCCAACGAAAACCCCCAGACCCAAATGGAGAGGGGCTGCTTGGGGGCCCCCTGGGGGCCCTTCAGGCCAGCTAGGTCTTTGGGTCCTGGCTCCTTCGGTTTGGGAGCTGTTGCTGCAGTTGGGCATGTTGCCCGGAGAGTGCTTCTCCGGCCGCGGACTGCAACCTTGCAGGTACCTCTCAGGTTCCCGGCCCAACGAAAACCCCCAGACCCAAATGGAGAGGGGCTGCTTGGGGGCCCCCTGGGGGCCCTTCAGGCCAGCTAGGTCTTTGGGTCCTGGCTCCTTCGCTTTGGGAGCTGTTGCTGCAGTTGGGCATGTTGGCCGGAGAGTGCTTCTCGGGCCGCGAACTGTAACCTTGCAGGTACCTCTCAGGTATCCATGCCCAACGAAAGCCCCCAGACCCAAATTGAGAGGGGCTGCTTGGTGGCCTCCTGGGGGCCCTTCAGGCCAGCTAGGTCTTTGGGTCCTGGCTCCTTCGCTTTGGGAGCTGTTGCTGCAGTTGGGCATGTTGGCCGGAGAGTGCTTCTCCGGCCGCGAACTGCAACCTTGCAGGTACCTCTCAGGTTCCCGGCCCAACGAAAACCCCCAGACCCAAATGGAGAGGGGCTGCTTGGGGGCCCCCTGGGGGCCCTTCAGGCCAGCTAGGTCTTTGGGTCCTGGCTCCTTCGGTTTGGGAGCTGTTGCTGCAGTTGGGCATGTTGGCCGGAGAGTGCTTCTCGGGCCGCGAACTGTAACCTTGCAGGTACCTCTCAGGTATCCATGCCCAACGAAAGCCCCCAGACCCAAATTGAGAGGGGCTGCTTGGTGGCCTCCTGGGGGCCCTTCAGGCCAGCTAGGTCTTTGGGTCCTGGCTCCTTCGCTTTGGGAGCTGTTGCTGCAGTTGGGCATGTTGGCCGGAAAGTGCTTCTCGGGCCGCGAACTGCAACCTTGCAGGATTCTCCCAGGTTCCCGGCCCAACGAAAGCCCCCAGACCCAAATTGAGAGGGGCTGCTTGGGGGCCCCCTGGGGGCCCTTCAGGCCAGCTAGGTCTTTGGGTCCTGGCTCCTTCGGTTTGGGAGCTGTTGCTGCAGTTGGGCATGTTGGCCGGAGAGTGCTTCCCGGGCCGCGATCTTTAACCTTGCAGGTACCTCTCAGGAATCCATGCCCAACGAAAGCCCCCAGACCCAAATTGAGAGGGGCTGCTTGGTGGCCTCCTGGGGGCCCTTCAGGCCAGCTAGGTCTTTGGGTCCTGGCTCCTTCGCTTTGGGAGCTGTTGCTGCAGTTGGGCATGTTGGCCGGATAGTGCTTCTCGGGCCGCGAACTGCAACCTTGCAGGAATCTCCCAGGTTCCATGCCCAACGAAAGCCCCCAGACCCAAATGGAGAGGGGCTGCTTGGGGGCCCCCTGGGGGCCCTTCAGGCCAGCTAGGTCTTTGGGTCCTGGCTCCTTCGCTTTGGGAGCTGTTGCTGCAGTTGGGCATGCTGGACGGAGAGTGCTTCTCCGGCCGCGAACTGCAACCTTGCAGGATTCTCCCAGGTTCCCAGCCCAACGAAAGCCCCCAGACCCAAATTGAGAGGGGCTGCTTGGGGCCCCCCTGGGGGCCCTTCAGGCCAGCTAGGTCTTTGGGTCCTGGCTCCTTCGGTTTGGGAGCTGTTGCTGCAGTTGGGCATGTTGGCCGGAGAGTGCTTCTCGGGCCGCGAACTGCAACCTTGCAGGAATCTCCCAGGTTCCCGGCCCAACGAAAGCCCCCAGACCCAAATTGAGAGGGGCTGCTTGGGGCCCCCTGGGGGCCCTTCAGGCCAGCTAGGTCTTTGGGTCCTGGCTCCTTCGCTTTGGGAGCTGTTGCTGCAGTTGGGCATGTTGGCCGGAGAGTGCTTCTCGGGCCGCGAACTGCAACCTTGCAGGAATCTCCCAGGTTCCCGGCCCAACGAAAGCCCCCAGACCCAAATTGAGAGGGGCTGCTTGGGGGCCCCCTGGGGGCCCTTCAGGCCAGCTAGGTCTTTGTGTCCTGGCTCCTTCGGTTTGGGAGCTGTTGCTGCAGTTGGGCATGTTGGCCGGAGAGTGCTTCTCAGGCCGCGAACTGCAACCTTGCAGGATTCTCCCAGGTTCCCGGCCCAACGAAAGCCCCCAGACCCAAATTGAGAGGGGCTGCTTGGGGGCCCCCCTGGGGGCCCTTCAGGCCAGCTAGGTCTTTGGGTCCTGGCTCCTTCGGTTTGGGAGCTGTTGCTGCAGTTGGGCATGTTGGCCGGAGAGTGCTTCTCGGGCCGCGAACTGCAACCTTGCAGGAATCTCCCAGGTTCCATGCCCAACGAAAGCCCCCAGACCCAAATGGAGAGGGGCTGCTTGGGGCCCCCTGGGGGCCCTTCAGGCCAGCTAGGTCTTTGGGTCCTGGCTCCTTCGCTTTGGGAGCTGTTGCTGCAGTTGGGCATGTTGGCCGGAGAGTGCTTCTCGGGCCGCGAACTGCAACCTTGCAGGTACCTCCCAGGTTCCTGGCCCAACGAAAGCCCCCAGACCCAAATGGAGAGGGGCTGCTTGGGGGCCCCCTGGGGGCCCTTCAGGCCAGCTAGGTCTTTGGGTCCTGGCTCCTTCGCTTTGGGAGCTGTTGCTGCAGTTGGGCATGTTGGCCGGAGAGTGCTTCTCGGGCCGCGAACTGCAAACTTGAAGGAATCTCCCAGGTTCCCGGCCCAACGAAAGCCCCCAGACCCAAATTGAGAGGGGCTGCTTGGGGGCCCCCTGGGGGCCCTTCAGGCCAGCTAGGTCTTTGGGTCCTGGCTCCTTCGCTTTGGGAGCTGTTGCTGCAGTTGGACATGTTGGCCGGAGAGTGCTTCTCCGGCCGCGAACTGCAACCTTGCAGGTACCTCTCAGGTTCCCGGCCCAACTAAAGCCCCCAGACCCAAATGGAGAGGAGCCCCTTGGGGGCCCCATGGGGGCCCTTCAGGCCAGCTAGGTCTTTGGGTCCTGGCTCCTTCGCTTTGGGAGCTGTTGCTGCAGTTGGGCATGTTGGCTGGAGAGTGCTTCTCGGGCCGCGAACTGCAACCTTGCAGGTACCTCTCAGGTATACATGCCCAACGAAAGCCCCCAGACCCAAATTGAGAGGGGCTACTTGGGGGCCCCCTGGGGGCCCTTCAGGCCAGCTAGGTCTTTGTGTCCTGGCTCCTTCGGTTTGGGAGCTGTTGCTGCAGTTGGGCATGTTGGCCGGAGAGTGCTTCTCGCGCCTCGAACTGCAACCTTGCAGGAATCTCCCAGGTTCCCGGCCCAACGAAAGCCCCAGACCCAAATGGAGAGGGGCTGCTTGGGGGCCCCCTGGGGGCCCTTCAGGCCAGCTAGGTCTTTGGGTCCTGGCTCCTTTGCTTTGGGAGCTGTTGCTGCAGTTGGGCATGTTGGCCGGAGAGTGCTTCTCGGGCCGCGAACTGCAACCTTGCAGGATTCTCCCAGGTTCCCGGCCCAACGAAAGCCCCCAGACCCAAATGGAGAGGGGCTGCTTGGGGGCCCCCTGGGGGCCCTTCAGGCCAGCTAGGTCTTTGGGTCCTGGCGCCTTCGCTTTGGGAGCTGTTGCTGCAGTTGGGCATGTTGCCCGGAGAGTGCTTCTCCGGCCGCGAACTGCAACCTTGCAGGATTCTCCCAGGTTCCCAGCCCAACGAAAGCCCCCAGACCCAAATTGAGAGGGGCTGCGTGGGGCCCCCCTGGGGGCCCTTCAGGCCAGCTAGGTCTTTGGGTCCTGGCTCCTTCGCTTTGGGAGCTGTTGCTGCAGTTGGGCATGTTGCCCGGAGAGTGCTTCTCCGGCCGCGGACTGCAACCTTGCAGGTACCTCTCAGGTTCCCGGCCCAACGAAAACCCCCAGACCCAAATGGAGAGGGGCTGCTTGGGGGCCCCCTGGGGGCCCTTCAGGCCAGCTAGGTCTTTGGGTCCTGGCTCCTTCGCTTTGGGAGCTGTTGCTGCAGTTGGGCATGTTGGCCGGAGAGTGCTTCTCGGGCCGCGAACTGTAACCTTGCAGGTACCTCTCAGGTATCCATGCCCAACGAAAGCCCCCAGACCCAAATTGAGAGGGGCTGCTTGGGGGCCTCCTGGGGGCCCTTCAGGCCAGCTAGGTCTTTGGGTCCTTGCTCCTTCGCTTTGGGAGCTGTTGCTGCAGTTGGGCATGTTGGCCGGAGAGTGCTTCTCGGGCCGCGAACTGCAACCTTGCAGGATTCTCCCAGGTTCCCGGCCCAACGAAAGCCCCCAGACCCAAATTGAGAGGGGCTGCTTGGGGGCCCCCTGGGGGCCCTTCAGGCCAGCTAGGTCTTTGGGTCCTGGCTCCTTCGGTTTGGGAGCTGTTGCTGCAGTTGGGCATGTTGGCCGGAGAGTGCTTCTCGGGCCGCGAACTGCAACCTTGCAGGATTCTCCCAGGTTCCCGGCCCAACGAAAGCCCCCAGACCCAAATGGAGAGGGGCTGCTTGGGGCCCCCCTGGGGGCCCTTCAGGCCAGCTAGGTCTTTGGGTCCTGGCTCCTTCGCTTTGGGAGCTGTTGCTGCAGTTGGGCATGTTGGCCGGAGAGTGCTTCTCCGGCCGCGAACTGCAACCTTGCAGGATTCTCCCAGGTTCCCTGCCCAACGAAAGCCCCCAGACCCAAATTGAGAGGGGCTGCTTGGGGGCCCCCTGGGGGCCCTTCAGGCCAGCTAGGTCTTTGGGTCCTGGCTCCTTCGGTTTGGGAGCTGTTGCTGCAGTTGGGCATGTTGGCCGGAGAGTGCTTCTCCGGCCGCGAACTGCAACCTTGCAGGTACCTCTCAGGTTCCCGGCCCAACGAAAACCTCCAGACCCAAATGGAGAGGGGCTGCTTGGGGGCCCCCTGGGGGCCCTTCAGGCCAGCTAGGTCTTTGGGTCCTGGCTCCTTCGGTTTGGGAGCTGTTGCTGCAGTTGGGCATGTTGGCCGGAGAGTGCTTCTCGGGCCGCGAACTGTAACCTTGCAGGTACCTCTCAGGTATCCATGCCCAACGAAAGCCCCCAGACCCAAATTGAGAGGGGCTGCTTGGTGGCCTCCTGGGGGGCCTTCAGGCCAGCTAGGTCTTTGGGTCCTGGCTCCTTCGCTTTGGGAGCTGTTGCTGCAGTTGGGCATGTTGGCCGGAGAGTGCTTCTCGGGCCGCGAACTGCAACCTTGCAGGATTCTCCCAGGTTCCCGGCCCAACAAAAGCCCCCAGACCCAAATTGAGAGGGGCTGCTTGGGGGCCCCCTGGGGGCCCTTCAGGCCAGCTAGGTCTTTGGGTCCTGGCTCCTTCGGTTTGGGAGCTTTTGCTGCAGTTGGGCATGTTGCCCGGAGAGTGCTTCTCCGGCCGCGAACTGCAACCTTGCAGGATTCTCCCAGGTTCCCGGCCCAACGAAAGCCCCCAGACCCAAATGGAGAGGGGCTGCTTGGGGGCCCCCATGGGGGCCCTTCAGGCCAGCTAGGTCTTTGGGTCCTGGCTCCTTCGGTTTGGGAGCTGTTGCTGCAGTTGGGCATGTTGGCCGGAGAGTGCTTCTCCGGCCGCGAACTGCAACCTTGCAGGAATCTCCCAGGTTCCATGCCCAACGAAAGCCCCCAGACCCAAATTGAGAGGGGCTGCTTGGGGGCCCCCTGGGGGCCCTTCAGGCCAGCTAGGTCTTTGGGTCCTGGCTCCTTCGGTTTGGGAGCTGTTGCTGCAGTTGGGCATGTTGGCCGGAGAGTGCTTCTCGGGCCGCGAACTGCAACCTTGCAGGAATCTCCCAGGTTCCCGGCCCAACGAAAGCCCCCAGACCCAAATTGAGAGGGGCTGCTTGGGGGCCCCCTGGGGGCCCTTCAGGCCAGCTAGGTCTTTGGGTCTCCTTCGGTTTGGGAGCTGTTGCTGCATTTGAGCATGTTGGCCGGAGAGTGCTTCTCGGGCCTCGAACTGTAACCTTGCAGGTACCTCTCAGGTATCCATGCCCAACGAAAGCCCCCAGACCCAAATTGAGAGGGGCTGCTTGGGGGCCTCCTGGGGGCCCTTCAGGCCAGCTAGGTCTTTGGGTCCTGGCTCCTTCGCTTTGGGAGCTGTTGCTGCAGTTGGGCATGTTGGCCGGAGAGTGCTTCTCGGGCCGCGAACTGCAACCTTGCAGGATTCTCCCAGGTTCCCGGCCCAACGAAAGCCCCCAGACCCAAATTGAGAGGGGCTGCTTGGGGGCCCCCTGGGGGCCCTTCAGGCCAGCTAGGTCTTTGTGTCCTGGCTCCTTCGGTTTGGGAGCTGTTGCTGCAGTTGGGCATGTTGGCCGGAGAGTGCTTCTCCGGCCGCGAACTGCAACCTTGCAGGAATCTCCCAGGTTCCCAGCCCAACGAAAGCCCCCAGACCCAAATGGAGAGGGGCTGCTTGGGGGCCCCCTGGGGGCCCTTCAGGCCAGCTAGGTCTTTGGGTCCTGGCTCCTTCGCTTTGGGAGCTGTTGCTGCAGTTGGGCATGTTGGCCGGAGAGTGCTTCTCGGGCCGCGAACTGCAACCTTGCAGGTACGTCTCAGGTTCCCGGCCCAACGAAAACCCCCAGACCCAAATGGAGAGGGGCTGCTTGGGGGCCCCCTGGGGGCCCTTCAGGCCAGCTAGGTCTTTGGGTCCTGGCTCCTTCGCTTTGGGAGCTGTTGCTGCAGTTGGGCATGTTGGCCGGAGAGTGCTTCTCGGGCCGCGAACTGTAACCTTGCAGGTACCTCTCAGGTATCCATGCCCAACGAAAGCCCCCAGACCCAAATGGAGAGGGGCTGCTTGGTGGCCTCCTGGGGGCCCTTCAGGCCAGCTAGGTCTTTGGGTCCTGGCTCCTTCGCTTTGGGAGCTGTTGCTGCAGTTGGGCATGTTGGCCGGAGAGTGCTTCTCGGGCCGCGAACTGCAACCTTGCAGGATTCTCCCAGGTTCCCGGCCCAACGAAAGCCCCCAGACCCAAATGGAGAGGGGCAGCTTGGGGGACCCCTTGGGGCCCTTCAGGCCAGCTAGGTCTTTGGGTCCTGGCTCCTTCGGTTTGGGAGCTGTTGCTGCAGTTGAGCATGTTGGCCGGAGAGTGCTTCTCGGTCCGCGAACTACAACCTTGCAGGATTCTCCTAGGTTCCCGGCCCAACGAAAGCCCCCAGACCCAAATGGAGAGGGGCTGCTTGGGGGACCCCTGGGGGCCCTTCAGGCCAGCTAGGTCTTTGGGTCCTGGCTCCTTCGCTTTGGGAGCTGTTGCTGCAGTTGGGCATGTTGGCCGGAGAGTGCTTCTCGGGCCGCGAACTGCAACCTTGCAGGATTCTCCCAGGTTCCCGGCCCAACGAAAGCCCCCAGACCCAAATGGAGAGGGGCTGCTTGGGGCCCCCCTGGAGGCCCTTCAGGCCAGCTAGGTCTTTGGGTCCTGGCTCCTTCGGTTTGGGAGCTGTTGCTGCAGTTGGGCATGTTGGCCGGAGAGTGCTTCTCCGGCCGCGAACTGCAACCTTGCAGGAATCTCCCAGGTTCCATGCCCAACGAAAGCCCCCAGACCCAAATTGAGAGGGGCTGCTTGGGGGCCCCCTGGGGGCCCTTCAGGCCAGCTAGGTCTTTGGGTCCTGGCTCCTTCGCTTTGGGAGCTGTTGCTGCAGTTGGGCATGTTGGCCGGAGAGTGCTTCTCGGGCCGCGAACTGCAACCTTGCAGGAATCTCCCAGGTTCTCGGCCCAACGAAAGCCCCCAGACCCAAATTGAGAGGGGCTGCTTGGGGGCCCCCTGGGGGCCCTTCAGGCCAGCTAGGTCTTTGGGTCTCCTTCGGTTTGGGAGCTGTTGCTGCAGTTGAGCATGTTGGCCGGAGAGTGCTTCTCGGGCCTCGAACTGTAACCTTGCAGGTACCTCTCAGGTATCCATGCCCAACGAAAGCCCCCAGACCCAAATTGAGAGGGGCTGCTTGGGGGCCTCCTGGGGGCCCTTCAGGCCAGCTAGGTCTTTGGGTCCTGGCTCCTTCGCTTTGGGAGCTGTTGCTGCAGTTGGGCATGTTGGCCGGAGAGTGCTTCTCGGGCCGCGAACTGCAACCTTGCAGGATTCTCCCAGGTTGCCGGCCCAACGAAAGCCCCCAGACCCAAATTGAGAGGGGCTGCTTGGGGGCCCCCTGGGGGCCCTTCAGGCCAGCTAGGTCTTTGGGTCCTGGCTCCTTCGGTTTGGGAGCTGTTGCTGCAGTTGGGCATGTTGGCCGGAGAGTGCTTCTCGGGCCGCGAACTGCAACCTTGCAGGAATCTCCAGGTTCCCGGCCCAACGAAAGCCCCCAGACCCAAATGGAGAGGGGCTGCTTGGGGGCCCCCTGGGGGCCCTTCAGGCCAGCTAGGTCTTTGGGTCCTGGCTCCTTCGGTTTGGGAGCTGTTGCTGCAGTTGGGCATGTTGGCCGGAGAGTGCTTCTCCGGCCGCGAACTGCAACCTTGCAGGTACCTCTCAGGTTCCCGGCCCAACGAAAACCCCCAGACCCAAATGGAGAGGGGCTGCTTGGGGGCCCCCTGGGGGCCCTTCAGGCCAGCTAGGTCTTTGGGTCCTGGCTCCTTCGCTTTGGGAGCTGTTGCTGCAGTTGGGCATGTTGGCCGGAGAGTGCTTCTCGGGCCGCGAACTGTAACCTTGCAGGTACCTCTCAGGTATCCATGCCCAACGAAAGCCCCCAGACCCAAATTGAGAGGGGCTGCTTGGTGGCCTCCTGGGGGCCCTTCAGGCCAGCTAGGTCTTTGGGTCCTGGCTCCTTCGCTTTGGGAGCTGTTGCTGCAGTTGGGCATGTTGGCCGGAGAGTGCTTCTCGGGCCGCGAACTGTAACCTTGCAGGATTCTCCCAGGTTCCCGGCCCAACGAAAGCCCCCAGACCCAAATGGAGAGGGGCAGCTTGGGGGACCCCTTGGGGCCCTTCAGGCCAGCTAGGTCTTTGGGTCCTGGCTCCTTCGGTTTGGGAGCTGTTGCTGCAGTTGAGCATGTTGGGCGGAGAGTGCTTCTCGGTCCGCGAACTACAACCTTGCAGGATTCTCCTAGGTTCCCGGCCCAACGAAAGCCCCCAGACCCAAATGGAGAGGGGCTGCTTGGGGGCCCCCTGGGGGCCCTTCAGGCCCCCTAGGTCTTTGGGTCCTGGCTCCTTCGGTTTGGGAGCTGTTGCTGCAGTTGGGCATGTTGGCCGGAGAGTGCTTCTCGGGCCGCGAACTGCAACCTTGCAGGATTCTCCCAGGTTCCCGGCCCAACGAAAGCCCCCAGACCCAAATTGAGAGGGGCTGCTTGGGGCCCTCCTGGGGGCCCTTCAGGCCAGCTAGGTCTTTGGGTCCTGGCTCCTTCGGTTTGGGAGCTGTTGCTGCAGTTGGGCATGTTGGCCGGAGAGTGCTTCTCGGGCCGCGAACTGCAACCTTGCAGGAATCTCCCAGGTTCCATGCCCAACGAAAGCCCCCAGACCCAAATTGAGAGGGGCTGCTTGGGGGCCCCCTGGGGGCCCTTCAGGCCAGCAAGGTCTTTGGGTCCTGGCTCCTTCGCTTTGGGAGCTGTTGCTGCAGTTGGGCATCCTGGCCGGAGAGTGCTTCTCCGG
Organism: Gallinula chloropus; assembly: GCF_964237585.1. Classification (NCBI taxonomy): domain Eukaryota; kingdom Metazoa; phylum Chordata; class Aves; order Gruiformes; family Rallidae; genus Gallinula; species Gallinula chloropus. The sequence continues at coordinate 339,637 of NW_028168386.1, forward strand.
CCGCAAACTGCAACCTTGCAGGATTCTCCCAGGTTCCCGGCCCAACGAAAGCCCCCAGACCCAAATTGAGAGGGGCTGCTTGCGGGCCCCCCTGGGGGCCCTTCAGGCCAGCTAGGTCTTTGGGTCCTGGCTCCTTCGCTTTGGGAGCTGTTGCTGCAGTTGGGCATGTTGGCCGGAGAGTGCTTCTCCGGCCGCAAACTGCAACCTTGCAGGTACCTCTCAGGTTCCCGGCCCAACGAAAACCCCCAGACCCAAATGGAGAGGGGCTGCTTGGGGGCCCCCTGGGGGCCCTTCAGGCCAGCTAGGTCTTTGGGTCCTGGCTCCTTCGGTTTGGGAGCTGTTGCTGCAGTTGGGCATGTTGGCCGGAGAGTGCTTCTCGGGCCGCGAACTGTAACCTTGCAGGTACCTCTCAGGTATCCATGCCCAACGAAAGCCCCCAGACCCAAATTGAGAGGGGCTGCTTGGTGGCCTCCTGGGGGCCCTTCAGGCCAGCTAGGTGTTTGGGTCCTGGCTCCTTCGCTTTGGGAGCTGTTGCTGCAGTTGGGCATGTTGGCCGGAGAGTGCTTCTCGGGCCGCGAACTGCAACCTTGCAGGAATCTCCCAGGTTCCATGCCCAACGAAAGCCCCCAGACCCAAATGGAGAGGGGCTGCTTGGGGGCCCCCTGGGGGCCCTTCAGGCCAGCTAGGTCTTTGGGTCCTGGCTCCTTCGCTTTGGGAGCTGTTGCTGCAGTTGGGCATGCTGGACGGAGAGTGCTTCTCCGGCCGCGAACTGCAACCTTGCAGGATTCTCCCAGGTTCCCGGCCCAACGAAAGCCCCCAGACCCAAATTGAGAGGGGCTGCTTGGGGCCCCCCTGGGGGCCCTTCAGGCCAGCTAGGTCTTTGGGTCCTGGCTCCTTCGGTTTGGGAGCTGTTGCTGCAGTTGGGCATGTTGGCCGGAGAGTGCTTCTCGGGCCGCGAACTGCAACCTTGCAGGAATCTCCCAGGTTCCCGGCCCAACGAAAGCCCCCAGACCCAAATTGAGAGGGGCTGCTTGGGGGCCCCCTGGGGGCCCTTCAGGCCAGCTAGGTCTTTGGGTCCTGGCTCCTTCGCTTTGGGAGCTGTTGCTGCAGTTGGGCATGTTGGCCGGAGAGTGCTTCTCGGGCCGCGAACTGTAACCTTGCAGGAATCTCCCAGGTTCCCGGCCCAACGAAAGCCCCCAGACCCAAATGGAGAGGGGCTGCTTGGGGGCCCCCTGGGGGCCCTTCAGGCCAGCTAGGTCTTTGGGTCCTGGCTCCTTCGCTTTGGGAGCTGTTGCTGCAGTTGGGCATGTTGGCCGGAGAGTGCTTCTCGGGCCGCGAACTGCAACCTTGCAGGAATCTCCCAGGTTCCATGCCCAACGAAAGCCCCCAGACCCAAATGGAGAGGGGCTGCTTGGGGCCACCTGGGGGCCCTTCAGGCCAGCTAGGTCTTTGGGTCCTGGCTCCTTCGCTTTGGGAGCTGTTGCTGCAGTTGGGCATGTTGGCCGGAGAGTGCTTCTCGGGCCGCGAACTGCAACCTTGCAGGAATCTCCCAGGTTCCCGGCCCAACGAAAGACCCCAGACCCAAATGGAGAGGGGCTGCTTGGGGGCCCCCTGGGGGCCCTTCAGGCCAGCTAGGTCTTTGGGTCCTGGCTCCTTCGGTTTGGGAGCTGTTGCTGCAGTTGGGCATGTTGGCCGGAGAGTGCTTCTCAGGCCGCGAACTGCAACCTTGCAGGAATCTCCCAGGTTCCCGGCCCAACGAAAGCCCCCAGACCCAAATGGAGAGGGGCTGCTTGGGGGCCCGCTGGGGGCCCTTCAGGCCACCTAGCTCTTTGGGTCCTGGCTCCTTCGGTTTGGGAGCTGTTGCTGCAGTTGGGCATGTTGGCCGGAGAGTGCTTCTCGGGCCGCGAACTGCAACCTTGCAGGAATCTCCCAGGTTCCCGGCCCAACAAAAGCCCCCAGACCCAAATGGAGAGGGGCTGCTTGGTGGCCTTCTGGGGGCCCTTCAGGCCAGCTAGGTCTTTGGATCCTGGCTCCTTCGCTTTGGGAGCTGTTGCTGCAGTTGGGCATGTTGGCCGGAGAGTGCTTCTCGGGCCGCGAACTGCAACCTTGCAGGAATCTCCCAGGTTCCATGCCCAACGAAAGCCCCCAGACCCAAATGGAGAGGGGCTGCTTGGGGGCCCCCTGGGGGCCCTTCAGGCCAGCTAGGTCTTTGGGTCCTGGCTCCTTCGGTTTGGGAGCTGTTGCTGCAGTTGGGCATGTTGGCCGGGGAGTGCTTCTCGGGCTGCGAACTGCAACCTTGCAGGAATCTCCCAGGTTCCATGCCCAACGAAAGCCCCCAGACCCAAATTGAGAGGGGCTGCTTGGGGGCCCCCTGGGGGCCCTTCAGGCCACCTAGCTCTTTGGGTCCTGGCTCCTTCGGTTTGGGAGCTGTTGCTGCAGTTGGGCATGTTGGCCGGAGAGTGCTTCTCGGGCCGCGAACTGTAACCTTGCAGGTACCTCTCAGGTATCCATGCCCAACGAAAGCCCCCAGACCCAAATGGAGAGGGGCTGCTTGGGGTCCCCCTTGGGGCCCTTCAGGCCAGCTAGGTCTTTGGGTCCTGGCTCCTTCGGTTTGGGAGCTGTTGCTGCAGTTGAGCATGTTGGCCGGAGAGTGCTTCTCGGGCCGCGAACTGCAACTTTGCAGGATTCTCCCAGGTTCCCGGCCCAACGAAAGCCCCCAGACCCAAATGGAGAGGGGCTGCTTGGGGGCCCCCTGGGGGCCCTTCAGGCCAGCTAGGTCTTTGGGTCCTGGCTCCTTCGGTTTGGGAGCTGTTGCTGCAGTTGAGCATGTTGGCTGGAGAGTGCTTCTCGGGCCGCGAACTGTAAACTTGCAGGTACCTCTCAGGTATCCATGCCCAACGAAAGCCCCCAGACCCAAATTGAGAGGGGCTGCTTGGGGGCCCCCTGGGGGCCCTTCAGGCCAGCTAGGTCTTTGGGTCCTGGCTCCTTCGCTTTGGGAGCTGTTGCTGCAGTTGGGCATGTTGGCCGGAGAGTGCTTCTCGGGCCGCGAACTGCAACCTTGCAGGTACCTCCCAGGTTCCTGGCCCAACGAAAGCCCCCAGACCCAAATGGAGAGGGGCTGCTTGGGGGCCCCCTGGGGGCCCTTCAGGCCAGCTAGGTCTTTGGGTCCTGTCTCCTTCGCTTTGGGAGCTGTTGCTGCAGTTGGGCATGTTGGCCGGAGAGTGCTTCTCGGGCCGCGAACTGCAAACTTGAAGGAATCTCCCAGGTTCCCGGCCCAAAGAAAGCCCCCAGACCCAAATTGAGAGGGGCTGCTTGGGGGCCCCCTGGGGGCCCTTCAGGCCAGCTAGGTCTTTGGGTCCTGGCTCCTTCGCTTTGGGAGCTGTTGCTGCAGTTGGACATGTTGGCCGGAGAGTGCTTCTCCGGCCGTGAACTGCAACCTTGCAGGTACCTCTCAGGTTCCCGGCCCAACTAAAGCCCCCAGACCCAAATGGAGAGGAGACCCTTGGGGGCCTCATGGGGGCCCTTCAGGCCAGCTAGGTCTTTGGGTCCTGGCTCCTTCGCTTTGGGAGCTGTTGCTGCAGTTGGGCATGTTGGCTGGAGAGTGCTTCTCGGGCCGCGAACTGCAACCTTGCAGGTACCTCTCAGGTATACATGCCCAACGAAAGCCCCCAGACCCAAATTGAGAGGGGCTGCTTGGGGGCCCCCTGGGGGCCCTTCAGGCCAGCTAGGTTTTGTGTCCTGGCTCATTCGGTTTGGGAGCTGTTGCTGCAGTTGGGCATGTTGGCCGGAGAGTGCTTCTCGGGCCGCGAACTGCAACCTTGCAGGAATCTCCCAGGTTCCTGGCCCAACGAAAGCCCCCAGACCCAAATGGAGAGGGGCTGCTTGGGGGCCCCCTGGGGGCCCTTCAGGCCACCTAGGTCTTTGGGTCCTGGCTCCTTCGCTTTGGGAGCTGTTGCTGCAGTTGGGCATGTTGGGCGGAGAGTGGTTCTCGGGCCGCGAACTGTAACCTTGCAGGATTCTCCCAGGTTCCCGGCCCAACGAAAGCCCCCAGACCCAAATGGAGAGGGGCTGCTTGGGGGCCCCCTGGGGGCCCTTCAGGCCAGCTAGGTCTTTGGGTCCTGGCTCCTTCGCTTTGGGAGCTGTTGCTGCAGTTGGGCATGTTGGCCGGAGAGTGCTTCTCGGGCCGCGAACTGTAACTTCCAGGTACCTCTCAGGTATACATGCCCAAAAAAAGCCCCCAGACCCAAATGGAGAGGGGCTGCTTGGGGGCCCCCTGGGGGCCCTTCAGGCCAGCTAGGTCTTTGGGTCCTGGCTCCTTCGCTTTGGGAGCTGTTGCTGCAGTTGGGCATGTTGGCCGGAGAGTGCTTCTCGGGCCGCGAACTGCAACCTTGCAGGAATCTCCCAGGTTCCCCGCCCAACGAAAACCCCCAGACCCAAATTGAGAGGGGCTGCTTGGGGGCCCCCTGGGGGCCCTTCAGGCCAGCTAGGTCTTTGGGTCCTGGCTCCTTCGCTTTGGGAGCTGTTGCTGCAGTTGGGCATGTTGGCCGGAGAGTGCTTCTCGGGCCGCGAACTGCAACCTTGCAGGAATCTCCCAGGTTCCCGGCCCAACAAAAGCCCCCAGACCCAAATGGAGAGGGGCTGCTTGGGGGCCCCCTGGGGGCCCTTCAGGCCAGCTAGGTCTTTGGGTCCTGGCTCCTTCGGTTTGGGAGCTGTTGCTGCAGTTGGGCATGTTGGCCGGAGAGTGCTTCTCGGGCCGCGAACTGCAACCTTGCAGGATTCTCCCAGGTTCCCGGCCCAACGAAAGCCCCCAGACCCAAATGGAGAGGGGCTGCTTGGGGGCCCCCTGGGGGCCCTTCAGGCCACCTAGCTCTTTGGGTCCTGGCTCCTTCGGTTTGGGAGCTGTTGCTGCAGTTGAGCATGTTGGCCGGGGAGTGCTTCTCGGGCCGCGAACTGCAACCTTGCAGGAATCTCCCAGGTTCCATGCCCAACGAAAGCCCCCAGACCCAAATTGAGAGGGGCTGCTTGGGGGCCCCCTGGGGGCCCTTCAGGCCACCTAGCTCTTTGGGTCCTGGCTCCTTCGGTTTGGGAGCTGTTGCTGCAGTTGTGCATGTTGGCCGGAGAGTGCTTCTCGGGCCGCGAACTGTAACCTTGCAGGTACCTCTCAGGTATCCATGCCCAACGAAAGCCCCCAGACCCAAATGGAGAGGGGCTGCTTGGGGTCCCCCTTGGGGCCCTTCAGGCCAGCTAGGTCTTTGGGTCCTGGCTCCTTCGCTTTGGGAGCTGTTGCTGCAGTTGAGCATGTTGGCCGGAGAGTGCTTCTCGGGCCGCGAACTGCAACCTTGCAGGATTCTCCCAGGTTCCCGGCCCAACGAAAGCCCCCAGACCCAAATGGAGAGGGGCTGCTTGGGGGCCCCCTGGGGGCCCTTCAGGCCACCTAGCTCTTTGGGTCCTGGCTCCTTCGGTTTGGGAGCTGTTGCTGCAGTTGAGCATGTTGGCCGGAGAGTGCTTCTCGGGCCGCGAACTGCAACCTTGCAGGTACCTCCCAGGTTCCTGGCCCAACGAAAGCCCCCAGACCCAAATGGAGAGGGGCTGCTTGGGGGCCCCCTGGGGGCCCTTCAGGCCAGCTAGGTCTTTGGGTCCTGGCTCCTTCGCTTTGGGAGCTGTTGCTGCAGTTGGGCATGTTGGCCGGAGAGTGCTTCTCGGGCCGCGAACTGCAACCTTGCAGGATTCTCCCAGGTTCCCGGCCCAACGAAAGCCCCCAGACCCAAATGGAGAGGGGCTGCTTGGGGGCCCCCTGGGGGCCCTTCAGGCCAGCTAGGTCTTTGGGTCCTGGCTCCTTCGGTTTGGGAGCTGTTGCTGCAGTTGAGCATGTTGGCCGGAGAGTGCTTCTCGGGCCGCGAACTGCAACCTTGCAGGAATCTCCAGGTTCCCGGCCCAACGAAAGCCCCCAGACCCAAATTGAGAGGGGCTGCTTGGGGGCCCCCTGGGGGCCCTTCAGGCCACCTAGCTCTTTGGGTCCTGGCTCCTTCGCTTTGGGAGCTGTTGCTGCAGTTGAGCATGTTGGCCGGAGAGTGCTTCTCGGGCCGCGAACTGTAACCTTGCAGGTACCTCTCAGGTATCCATGCCCAACGAAAGCCCCCAGACCCAAATGGAGAGGGGCTGCTTGGTGGCCCCCTGGGGGCCCTTCAGGCCAGCTAGGTCTTTGGGTCCTGGCTCCTTCGCTTTGGGAGCTGTTGCTGCAGTTGGGCATGTTGGCCGGAGAGTGCTTCTCGGGCCGCGAACTGCAACCTTGCAGGAATCTCCCAGGTTCCATGCCCAACGAAAGCCCCCAGACCCAAATTGAGAGGGGCTGCTTGGGGGCCCCCTGGGGGCCCTTCAGGCCAGCTAGGTCTTTGGGTCCTGGCTCCTTCGCTTTGGGAGCTGTTGCTGCAGTTGGGCATGTTGGCCGGAGAGTGCTTCTCCGGCCGCGAACTGCAACCTTGCAGGTACCTCTCAGGTTCCCGGCCCAACGAAAGCCCCCAGACCCAAATGGAGAGGGGCTGCTTGGGGGCCCCCTGGGGGCCCTTCAGGCCAGCTAGGTCTTTGGGTCCTGGCTCCTTCGCTTTGGGAGCTGTTGCTGCAGTTGGGCATGTTGGCCGGAGAGTGCTTCTCGGGCCGCGAACTGCAACCTTGCAGGATTCTCCTAGGTTCCCGGCCCAACGAAAGCCCCCAGACCCAAATGGAGAGGGGCTGCTTGGGGCCCCCCTGGGGGCCCTTCAGGCCAGCTAGGTCTTTGGGTCCTGGCTCCTTCGCTTTGGGAGCTGTTGCTGCAGTTGGGCATGTTGGCCGGAGAGTGCTTCTCGGGCCGCGAACTGCAACCTTGCAGGTACCTCCCAGGTTCCCGGCCCAACGAAAACCCCCAGACCCAAATGGAGAGGGGCTGCTTGGGGGCCCCCTGGGGGCCCTTCAGGCCACCTAGCTCTTTGGGTCCTGGCTCCTTCGCTTTGGGAGCTGTTGCTGCAGTTGGGCATGTTGGCCGGAGAGTGCTTCTCGGGCCGCGAACTGTAACTTCCAGGTACCTCTCAGGTATACATGCCCAACAAAAGCCCCCAGACCCAAATGGAGAGGGGCTGCTTGGGGGCCCCCTGGGGGCCCTTCAGGCCAGCTAGGTCTTTGGGTCCTGGCTCCTTCGCTTTGGGAGCTGTTGCTGCAGTTGGGCATGTTGGCCGGAGAGTGCTTCTCGGGCCGCGAACTGCAACCTTGCAGGAATCTCCCAGGTACCCCGCCCAACGAAAACCCCCAGACCCAAATTGAGAGGGGCTGCTTGGGGACCCCTGGGGGCCCTTCAGGCCAGCTAGGTCTTTGGGTCCTGGCTCCTTCGCTTTGGGAGCTGTTGCTGCAGTTGGGCATGTTGGCCGGAGAGTGCTTCTCGGGCCGCGAACTGCAACCTTGCAGGAATCTCCCAGGTTCCCGGCCCAACGAAAGCCCCCAGACCCAAATGGAGAGGGGCTGCTTGGGGTCCCCCTTGGGGCCCTTCAGGCCAGCTAGGTCTTTGGGTCCTGGCTCCTTCGCTTTGGGAGCTGTTGCTGCAGTTGGGCATGTTGGCCGGAGAGTGCTTCTCGGGCCGCGAACTGCAACCTTGCAGGAATCTCCCAGGTTCCCGGCCCAACAAAAGCCCCCAGACCCAAATGGAGAGGGGCTGCTTGGGGGCCCCCTGGGGGCCCTTCAGGCCAGCTAGGTCTTTGGGTCCTGGCTCCTTCGGTTTGGGAGCTGTTGCTGCAGTTGGGCATGTTGGCCGGAGAGTGCTTCTCGGGCCGCGAACTGCAACCTTGCAGGATTCTCCCAGGTTCCCGGCCCAACGAAAGCCCCCAGATCCAAATTGAGAGGGGCTGCTTGGGGGCCCCCTGGGGGCCCTTCAGGCCACCTAGCTCTTTGGGTCCTGGCTCCTTCGGTTTGGGAGCTGTTGCTGCAGTTGAGCATGTTGGCCGGGGAGTGCTTCTCGGGCCGCGAACTGCAACCTTGCAGGAATCTCCCAGGTTCCATGCCCAACGAAAGCCCCCAGACCCAAATTGAGAGGGGCTGCTTGGGGTCCCCCTTGGGGCCCTTCAGGCCAGCTAGGTCTTTGGGTCCTGGCTCCTTCGCTTTGGGAGCTGTTGCTGCAGTTGAGCATGTTGGCCGGAGAGTGCTTCTCGGGCCGCGAACTGCAACCTTGCAGGATTCTCCCAGGTTCCCGGCCCAACGAAAGCCCCCAGACCCAAATGGAGAGGGGCTGCTTGGGGGCCCCATGGGGGCCCTTCAGGCCACCTAGCTCTTTGGGTCCTGGCTCCTTCGGTTTGGGAGCTGTTGCTGCAGTTGGGCATGTTGCCCGGAGAGTGCTTCTCGGGCCGCGAACTGTAACTTCCAGGTACCTCTCAGGTATACATGCCCAAAAAAAGCCCCCAGACCCAAATGGAGAGGGGCTGCTTGGGGGCCCCCTGGGGGCCCTTCAGGCCAGCTAGGTCTTTGGGTCCTGGCTCCTTCGCTTTGGGAGCTGTTGCTGCAGTTGGGCATGTTGGCCGGAGAGTGCTTCTCGGGCCGCGAACTGCAACCTTGCAGGAATCTCCCAGGTTCCCCGCCCAACGAAAACCCCCAGACCCAAATTGAGAGGGGCTGCTTGGGGGCCCCCTGGGGGCCCTTCAGGCCAGCTAGGTCTTTGGGTCCTGGCTCCTTCGCTTTGGGAGCTGTTGCTGCAGTTGGGCATGTTGGCCGGAGAGTGCTTCTCGGGCCGCGAACTGCAACCTGGCAGGATTCTCCCAGGTTCCCGGCCCAACGAAAGCCCCCAGACCCAAATGGAGAGGGGCTGCTTGGGGGCCCCCTGGGGGCCCTTCAGGCCAGCTAGGTCTTTGGGTCCTGGCTCCTTCGGTTTGGGAGCTGTTGCTGCAGTTGAGCATGTTGGCCGGAGAGTGCTTCTCGGGCCGCGAACTGCAACCTTGCAGGAATCTCCAGGTTCCCGGCCCAACGAAAGCCCCCAGACCCAAATTGAGAGGGGCTGCTTGGGGGCCCCCTGGGGGCCCTTCAGGCCACCTAGCTCTTTGGGTCCTGGCTCCTTCGCTTTGGGAGCTGTTGCTGCAGTTGAGCATGTTGGCCGGAGAGTGCTTCTCGGGCCGCGAACTGTAACCTTGCAGGTACCTCTCAGGTATCCATGCCCAACGAAAGCCCCCAGACCCAAATGGAGAGGGGCTGCTTGGGGGCCCCCTGGGGGCCCTTCAGGCCAGCTAGGTCTTTGGGTCCTGGCTCCTTCGCTTTGGGAGCTGTTGCTGCAGTTGGGCATGTTGGCCGGAGAGTGCTTCTCGGGCCGCGAACTGCAACCTTGCAGGAATCTCCCAGGTTCCATGCCCAACGAAAGCCCCCAGACCCAAATTGAGAGGGGCTGCTTGGGGGCCCCCTGGGGGCCCTTCAGGCCAGCTAGGTCTTTGGGTCCTGGCTCCTTCGCTTTGGGAGCTGTTGCTGCAGTTGGGCATGTTGGCCGGAGAGTGCTTCTCCGGCCGCGAACTGCAACCTTGCAGGTACCTCCCAGGTTCCCGGCCCAACGAAAGCCCCCAGACCCAAATGGAGAGGGGCTGCTTGGGGGCCCCCTGGGGGCCCTTCAGGCCAGCTAGGTCTTTGGGTCCTGGCTCCTTCGCTTTGGGAGCTGTTGCTGCAGTTGGGCATGTTGGCCGGAGAGTGCTTCTCGGGCCGCGAACTGCAACCTTGCAGGATTCTCCCAGGTTCCCGGCCCAACGAAAGCCCCCAGACCCAAATGGAGAGGGGCTGCTTGGGGGCCCCCTGGGGGCCCTTCAGGCCAGCTAGGTCTTTGGGTCCTAGATCCTTCGGTTTGGGAGCTGTTGCTGCAGTTGGGCATGTTGGCCGGAGAGTGCTTCTCGGGCCGCGAACTGCAACCTTGCAGGATTCTCCTAGGTTCCCGGCCCAACGAAAGCCCCCAGACCCAAATGGAGAGGGGCTGCTTGGGGCCCCCCTGGGGGCCCTTCAGGCCAGCTAGGTCTTTGGGTCCTGGCTCCTTCGCTTTGGGAGCTGTTGCTGCAGTTGGGCATGTTGGCCGGAGAGTGCTTCTCGGGCCGCGAACTGCAACCTTGTAGGTACCTCCCAGGTTCCCGGCCCAACGAAAACCCCCAGACCCAAATGGAGAGGGGCTGCTTGGGGGCCCCCTGGGGGCCCTTCAGGCCACCTAGCTCTTTGGGTCCTGGCTCCTTCGCTTTGGGAGCTGTTGCTGCAGTTGGGCATGTTGGCCGGAGAGTGCTTCTCGGGCCGCGAACTGTAACTTCCAGGTACCTCTCAGGTATACATGCCCAACAAAAGCCCCCAGACCCAAATGGAGAGGGGCTGCTTGGGGGCCCCCTGGGGGCCCTTCAGGCCAGCTAGGTCTTTGGGTCCTGGCTCCTTCGCTTTGGGAGCTGTTGCTGCAGTTGGGCATGTTGGCCGGAGAGTGCTTCTCGGGCCGCGAACTGCAACCTTGCAGGATTCTCCCAGGTTCCCGGCCCAACGAAAGCCCCCAGACCCAAATGGAGAGGGGCTGCTTGGGGGCCCCCTGGGGGCCCTTCAGGCCAGCTAGGTCTTTGGGTCCTGGCTCCTTCGGTTTGGGAGCTGTTGCTGCAGTTGAGCATGTTGGCCGGAGAGTGCTTCTCGGGACGCGAACTGCAACCTTGCAGGATTCTCCCAGGTTCCCGGCCCAACGAAAGCCCCCAGACCCAAATGGAGAGGGGCTGCTTGGGGGCCCCCTGGGGGCCCTTCAGGCCAGCTAGGTCTTTGGGTCCTGGCTCCTTCGGTTTGGGAGCTGTTGCTGCAGTTGGGCATGTTGGCCGGAGAGTGCTTCTCGGGCCGCGAACTGCAACCTTGCAGGAATCTCCCAGGTTCCCGGCCCAACGAAAGCCCCCAGACCCAAATGGAGAGGGGCTGCTTGGGGGCCCCCTGGGGGCCCTTCAGGCCACCTAGCACTTTGGGTCCTGGCTCCTTCGGTTTGGGAGCTGTTGCTGCAGTTGAGCATGTTGGCCGGAGAGTGCTTCTCGGGCCGCGAACTGTAACCTTGCAGGTACCTCTCAGGTATCCATGCCCAACGAAAGCCCCCAGACCCAAATGGAGAGGGGCTGCTTGGTGGCCCCCTGGGGGCCCTTCAGGCCAGCTAGGTCTTTGTGTCCTGGCTCCTTCGGTTTGGGAGCTGTTGCTGCAGTTGGGCATGTTGGCCGGAGAGTGCTTCTCGGGCCGCGAACTGCAACCTTGCAGGAATCTCCCAGGTTCCATGCCCAACGAAAGCCCCCAGACCCAAATTGAGAGGGGCTGCTTGGGGCCCCCCTGGGGGCCCTTCAGGCCAGCTAGGTCTTTGGGTCCTGGCTCCTTCGCTTTGGGAGCTGTTGCTGCAGTTGGGCATGTTGGCCGGAGAGTGCTTCTCGGGCCGCGAACTGCAACCTTGCAGGATTCTCCCAGGTTCCCGGCCCAACGAAAGCCCCCAGACCCAAATGGAGAGGGGCTGCTTTGTGGCCTTCTAGGGGCCCTTCAGGCCAGCTAGGTCTTTGGGTCCTGGCTCCTTCGCTTTGGGAGCTGTTGCTGCAGTTGGGCATGTTGGCCGGAGAGTGCTTCTCCGGCCGCGAACTGCAACCTTGCAGGAATCTCCCAGGTTCCCAGCCCAACGAAAGCCCCCAGACCCAAATGGAGAGGGGCTGCTTGGGGGCCCCCTGGGGGCCCTTCAGGCCACCTAGCACTTTGGGTCCTGGCTCCTTCGGTTTGGGAGCTGTTGCTGCAGTTGAGCATGTTGGCCGGAGAGTGCTTCTCGGGCCGCGAACTGCAACCTTGCTGGTATCTCCCAGGTTCTCAGCCTAAAGAAATCCCCCAGACCCAAATTGAGAGGGGCTGCTTGGGGGCCCCCTGGGGGCCCTTCAGGCCAGCTAGGTCTTTGGGTCCTGGCTCCTTCGGTTTGGGAGCTGTTGCTGCAGTTGGGCATGTTGGCCGGAGAGTGCTTCTCCGGCCGCGAACTGCAACCTTGCAGGTACCTCCCAGGTATACATGCCCAACGAAAGCCCCCAGACCCAAATTGAGAGGGGCTGCTTGGGGGCCCCCTGGGGGCCCTTCAGGCCAGCTAGGTCTTTGGGTCCTGGCTCCTTCGCTTTGGGAGCTGTTGCTGCAGTTGGGCATGTTGGGCGGAGAGTGGTTCTCGGGCCGCGAACTGCAACCTTGCAGGATTCTCCCAGGTTCCCGGCCCAACGAAAGCCCCCAGACCCAAATTGAGAGGGGCTGCTTGGGGCCCCCCTGGGGGCCCTTCAGGCCAGCTAGGTCTTTGGGTCCTGGCTCCTTCGGTTTGGGAGCTGTTGCTGCAGTTGGGCATGTTGGCCGGAGAGTGGTTCTCGGGCCGCGAACTGCAACCTTGCAGGTAGCTCCCAAGTCCCAGGCCCAAAGAAAACCCCCAGACCCAAATGGAGAGGGGCTGCTTGGGGGACCCCTGGGGGCCCTTCAGGCCAGCTAGGTCTTTGGGTCCTGGCTCCTTCGCTTTGGGAGCTGTTGCTGCAGTTGGGCATGTTGGCCGGAGAGTGCTTCTCGGGCCGCGAACTGTAACTTGCAGGTACATCTCAGGTATACATGCTCAACGAAAGCCCCCAGACCCAAATGGAGAGGGGCTGCTTGGTGGCCTTCTGGGGGCCCTTCAGGCCAGCTAAGTCTTTGGGTCCTGGCTCCTTCGCTTTGGGAGCTGTTGCTGCAGTTGGGCATGTTGGCCGGAGAGTGCTTCTCGGGCCGCGAACTGCAACCTTGCTGGTATCTCCCAGGTTCTCAGCCTAAAGAAAGCCCCCAGACCCAAATTGAGAGGGGCTGCTTGGGGGCCCCCTGGGGGCCCTTCAGGCCAGCTAGGTCTTTGTGTCCTGGCTCCTTCGCTTTGGGAGCTGTTGCTGCAGTTGGGCATGTTGGCCGGAGAGTGCTTCTCGGGCCGCGAACTGCAACCTTGCAGGAATCTCCCAGGTTCCATGCCCAACGAAAGCCCCCAGACCCAAATTGAGAGGGGCTGCTTGGGGGCCCCCTGGGGGCCCTTCAGGCCAGCTAGGTCTTTGGGTCCTGGCTCCTTCGCTTTGGGAGCTGTTGCTGCAGTTGGGCATGTTGGCCGGAGAGTGCTTCTCCGGCCGCGAACTGCAACCTTGCAGGATTCTCCCAGGTTCCCGGCCCAACGAAAGCCCCCAGACCCAAATTGAGAGGGGCTGCTTGGGGCCCCCCTGGGGGCCCTTCAGGCCAGCTAGGTCTTTGGGTCCTGGCTCCTTCGGTTTGGGAGCTGTTGCTGCAGTTGGGCATGTTGGCCGGAGAGTGCTTCTCCGGCCGCAAACTGCAACCTTGCAGGTACCTCTCAGGTTCCCGGCCCAACGAAAACCCCCAGACCCAAATGGAGAGGGGCTGCTTGGGGGCCCCCTGGGGGCCCTTCAGGCCAGCTAGGTCTTTGTGTCCTGGCTCCTTCGGTTTGGGAGCTGTTGCTGCAGTTGGGCATGTTGGCCGGAGAGTGCTTCTCGGGCCGCGAACTGCAACCTTGCAGGATTCTCCCAGGTTCCCGGCCCAACGAAAGCCCCCAGACCCAAATTGAGAGGGGCTGCTTGGGGGCCCCCTGGGGGCCCTTCAGGCCAGCTAGGTCTTTGGGTCCTGGCTCCTTCGGTTTGGGAGCTGTTGCTGCAGTTGGGCATGTTGGCCGGAGAGTGCTTCTCGGGCCGCAAACTGCAACCTTGCAGGAATCTCCCAGGTTCCATGCCCAACGAAAGCCCCCAGACTCAAATGGAGAGGGGCTGCTTGGGGGCCCCCTGGGGGCCCTTCAGGCCAGCTAGGTCTTTGGGTCCTGGCTCCTTCGCTTTGGGAGCAGTTGCTGCAGTTGGGCATGCTGGACGGAGAGTGCTTCTCCGGCCGCGAACTGCAACCTTGCAGGATTCTCCCAGGTTCCCGGCCCAACGAAAGCCCCCAGACCCAAATTGAGAGGGGCTGCTTGGGGGCCCCCTGGGGGCCCTTCAGGCCAGCTAGGTCTTTGGGTCCTGGCTCCTTCGCTTTGGGAGCTGTTGCTGCAGTTGGGCATGTTGGCCGGAGAGTGCTTCTCGGGCCGCGAACTGCAACCTTGCAGGAATCTCCCAGGTTCCCGGCCCAACGAAAGCCCCCAGACCCAAATGGAGAGGGGCTGCTTGGGGGCCCCCTGGGGGCCCTTCAGGCCAGCTAGGTCTTTGTGTCCTGGCTCCTTCGGTTTGGGAGCTGTTGCTGCAGTTGGGCATGTTGGCCGGAGAGTGCTTCTCGGGCCGCGAACTGCAACCTTGCAGGAATCTCCCAGGTTCCATGCCCAACGAAAGCCCCCAGACCCAAATTGAGAGGGGCTGCTTGGGGCCCCCTGGGGGCCCTTCAGGCCAGCTAGGTCTTTGGGTCCTGGCTCCTTCGCTTTGGGAGCTGTTGCTGCAGTTGGGCATGTTGGCCGGAGAGTGCTTCTCGGGCCGCGAACTGCAACCTTGCAGGAATCTCCCAGGTTCCCGGCCCAACGAAAGCCCCCAGACCCAAATGGAGAGGGGCTGCTTGGGGGCCCCCTGGGGGCCCTTCAGGCCACCTAGCTCTTTGGGTCCTGGCTCCTTCGGTTTGGGAGCTGTTGCTGCAGTTGGGCATGTTGGCCGGAGAGTGCTTCTCGGGCCGCGAACTGCAACCTTGCAGGAATCTCCCAGGTTCCATGCCCAACGAAAGCCCCCAGACCCAAATGGAGAGGGGCTGCTTGGGGCCCCCTGGGGGCCCTTCAGGCCAGCTAGGTCTTTGGGTCCTGGCTCCTTCGCTTTGGGAGCTGTTGCTGCAGTTGGGCATGTTGGCCGGAGAGTGCTTCTCGGGCCGCGAACTGCAACCTTGCAGGATTCTCCCAGGTTCCCGGCCCAACGAAAGCCCCCAGACCCAAATTGAGAGGGGCTGCTTGGGGGCCCCCTGGGGGCCCTTCAGGCCAGCTAGGTCTTTGGGTCCTGGCTCCTTCGCTTTGGGAGCTGTTGCTGCAGTTGGGCATGTTGGCCGGAGAGTGCTTCTCGGGCCGCGAACTGCAACCTTGCAGGAATCTCCCAGGTTCCCGGCCCAACGAAAGCCCCCAGACCCAAATTGAGAGGGGCTGCTTGGGGGCCCCCTGGGGGCCCTTCAGGCCAGCTAGGTCTTTGGGTCCTGGCTCCTTCGGTTTGGGAGCTGTTGCTGCAGTTGGGCATGTTGGCCGGAGAGTGCTTCTCCGGCCGCGAACTGCAACCTTGCAGGAATCTCCCAGGTTCCCGGCCCAACGAAAACCCCCAGACCCAAATTGAGAGGGGCTGCTTGGGGGCCCCCTGGGGGCCCTTCAGGCCAGCTAGGTCTTTGGGTCCTGGCTCCTTCGCTTTGGGAGCTGTTGCTGCAGTTGGGCATGTTGGCCGGAGAGTGCTTCTCGGGCCGCGAACTGCAACCTTGCAGGAATCTCCCAGGTTCCCGGCCCAACGAAAGCCCCCAGACCCAAATGGAGAGGGGCTGCTTGGGGGCCCCCTGGGGGCCCTTCAGGCCACCTAGCTCTTTGGGTCCTGGCTCCTTCGGTTTGGGAGCTGTTGCTGCAGTTGGGCATGTTGGCCGGAGAGTGCTTCTCGGGCCGCGAACTGCAACCTTGCAGGAATCTCCCAGGTTCCCGGCCCAACAAAAGCCCCCAGACCCAAATGGAGAGGGGCTGCTTGGGGGCCCCCTGGGGGCCCTTCAGGCCAGCTAGCTCTTTGGGTCCTGGCTCCTTCGCTTTGGGAGCTGTTGCTGCAGTTGGGCATGTTGGCCGGAGAGTGCTTCTCGGGCCGCGAACTGCAACCTTGCAGGAATCTCCCAGGTTCCCGGCCCAACGAAAGCCCCCAGACCCAAATTGAGAGGGGCTGCTTGGGGGCCCCCTGGGGGCCCTTCAGGCCAGCTAGGTCTTTGGGTCCTGGCTCCTTCGCTTTGGGAGCTGTTGCTGCAGTTGGGCATGTTGGCCGGAGAGTGCTTCTCGGGCCGCGAACTGCAACCTTGCAGGAATCTCCCAGGTTCCCGGCCCAACAAAAGCCCCCAGACCCAAATGGAGAGGGGCTGCTTGGGGGCCCCCTGGGGGCCCTTCAGGCCAGCTAGGTCTTTGTGTCCTGGCTCCTTCGGTTTGGGAGCTGTTGCTGCAGTTGGGCATGTTGGCCGGAGAGTGCTTCTCGGGCCGCGAACTGCAACCTTGCAGGATTCTCCCAGGTTCCCGGCCCAACGAAAGCCCCCAGACCCAAATTGAGAGGGGCTGCTTGGGGGCCCCCTGGGGGCCCTTCAGGCCACCTAGCTCTTTGGGTCCTGGCTCCTTCGGTTTGGGAGCTGTTGCTGCAGTTGGGCATGTTGGCCGGGGAGTGCTTCTCGGGCCGCGAACTGCAACCTTGCAGGAATCTCCCAGGTTCCATGCCCAACGAAAGCCCCCAGACCCAAATTGAGAGGGGCTGCTTGGGGGCCCCCTGGGGGCCCTTCAGGCCACCTAGCTCTTTGTGTCCTGGCTCCTTCGGTTTGGGAGCTGTTGCTGCAGTTGTGCATGTTGGCCGGAGAGTGCTTCTCGGGCCGCGAACTGTAACCTTGCAGGTACCTCTAAGGTATCCATGCCCAACAAAAGCCCCCAGACCCAAATGGAGAGGGGCTGCTTGGTGGCCCCCTGGGGGCCCTTCAGGCCAGCTAGGTCTTTGGGTCCTGGCTCCTTCGGTTTGGGAGCTGTTGCTGCAGTTGGGCATGTTGGCCGGAGAGTGCTTCTCGGGCCGCGAACTGCAACCTTGCAGGTACCTCCCAGGTTCCTGGCCCAACGAAAGCCCCCAGACCCAAATGGAGAGGGGCTGCTTGGGGGCCCCCTGGGGGCCCTTCAGGCCAGCTAGGTCTTTGGGTCCTGGCTCCTTCGCTTTGGGAGCTGTTGCTGCAGTTGGGCATGTTGGCCGGAGAGTGCTTCTCGGGCCGCGAACTGCAACCTTGCAGGATTCTCCCAGGTTCCCGGCCCAACGAAAGCCCCCAGACCCAAATTGAGAGGGGCTGCTTGGGGGCCCCCTGGGGGCCCTTCAGGCCAGCTAGGTCTTTGGGTCCTGGCTCCTTCGCTTTGGGAGCTGTTGCTGCAGTTGGACATGTTGGCCGGAGAGTGCTTCTCCGGCCGCGAACTGCAACCTTGCAGGTACCTCTCAGGTTCCCGGCCCAACTAAAGCCCCCAGACCCAAATGGAGAGGAGCCCCTTGGGGGCCTCCTGGGGGCCCTTCAGGCCAGCTAGGTCTTTGGGTCCTGGCTCCTTCGCTTTGGGAGCTGTTGCTGCAGTTGGACATGTTGGCCGGAGAGTGCTTCTCCGGCCGCGAACTGCAACCTTGCAGGTACCTCTCAGGTTCCCGGCCCAACTAAAGCCCCCAGACCCAAATGGAGAGGAGCCCCTTGGGGGCCCCATGGGGGCCCTTCAGGCCAGCTAGGTCTTTGGGTCCTGGCTCCTTCGCTTTGGGAGCTGTTGCTGCAGTTGGGCATGTTGGCTGGAGAGTGCTTCTCGGGCCGCGAACTGCAACCTTGCAGGTACCTCTCAGGTATCCATGCCCAACGAAAGCCCCCAGACCCAAATTGAGAGGGGCTACTTGGGGGCCCCCTGGGGGCCCTTCAGGCCAGCTAGGTCTTTGTGTCCTGGCTCATTCGGTTTGGGAGCTGTTGCTGCAGTTGGGCATGTTGGCCGGAGAGTGCTTCTCGGGCCTCGAACTGCAACCTTGCAGGAATCTCCCAGGTTCCCGGCCCAACGAAAGCCCCCAGACCCAAATGGAGAGGGGCTGCTTGGGGGCCCCCTGGGGGCCCTTCAGGCTAGCTAGGTCTTTGGGTCCTGGCTCCTTCGCTTTGGGAGCTGTTGCTGCAGTTGGGCATGTTGGGCGGAGAGTGGTTCTCGGGCCGCGAACTGCAACCTTGCAGGATTCTCCCAGGTTCCATGCCCAACGAAAGCCCCCAGACCCAAATTGAGAGGGGCTGCTTGGGGGCCCCCTGGGGGCCCTTCAGGCCAGCTAGGTCTTTGGGTCCTGGCTCCTTCGCTTTGGGAGCTGTTGCTGCAGTTGGGCATGTTGCCCGGAGAGTGCTTCTCCGGCCGCGAACTGCAACCTTGCAGGATTCTCCCAGGTTCCCGGCCCAACGAAAGCCCCCAGACCCAAATGGAGAGGGGCTGCTTGGGGCCCCCCTGGGGGCCCTTCAGGCCAGCTAGGTCTTTGGGTCCTGGCTCCTTCGCTTTGGGAGCTGTTGCTGCAGTTGGGCATGTTGGCTGGAGAGTGCTTCTCGGGCCGCGAACTGCAACCTTGCAGGTACCTCTCAGGTATACATGCCCAACGAAAGCCCCCAGACCCAAATTGAGAGGGGCTACTTGGGGGCCCCCTGGGGGCCCTTCAGGCCAGCTAGGTCTTTGTGTCCTGGCTCATTCGGTTTGGGAGCTGTTGCTGCAGTTGGGCATGTTGGCCGGAGAGTGCTTCTCGGGCCTCGAACTGCAACCTTGCAGGAATCTCCCAGGTTCCCGGCCCAACGAAAGCCCCCAGACCCAAATGGAGAGGGGCTGCTTGGGGGCCCCCTGGGGGCCCTTCAGGCCAGCTAGGTCTTTGGGTCCTGGCTCCTTCGCTTTGGGAGCTGTTGCTGCAGTTGGGCATGTTGGGCGGAGAGTGGTTCTCGGGCCGCGAACTGCAACCTTGCAGGATTCTCCCAGGTTCCATGCCCAACGAAAGCCCCCAGACCCAAATTGAGAGGGGCTGCTTGGGGGCCCCCTGGGGGCCCTTCAGGCCAGCTAGGTCTTTGGGTCCTGGCTCCTTCGCTTTGGGAGCTGTTGCTGCAGTTGGGCATGTTGCCCGGAGAGTGCTTCTCCGGCCGCGAACTGCAACCTTGCAGGATTCTCCCAGGTTCCCGGCCCAACGAAAGCCCCCAGACCCAAATGGAGAGGGGCTGCTTGGGGCCCCCCTGGGGGCCCTTCAGGCCAGCTAGGTCTTTGGGTCCTGGCTCCTTCGCTTTGGGAGCTGTTGCTGCAGTTGGGCATGTTGGCCGGAGAGTGCTTCTCGGGCCGCGAACTGCAACCTTGCAGGTACCTCCCAGGTTCCCGGCCCAACGAAAGCCCCCAGACCCAAATGGAGAGGGGCTGCTTGGGGGCCCCCTGGGGGCCCTTCAGGCCAGCTAGGTCTTTGGGTCCTGGCTCCATCGCTTTGGGAGCTGTTGCTGCAGTTGTGCATGTTGGCCGGAGAGTGCTTCTCGGGCTGCGAACTGTAACTTCCAGGTACCTCTCAGGTATACATGCCCAACAAAAGCCCCCAGACCCAAATGGAGAGGGGCTGCTTGGGGGCCCCCTGGGGGCCCTTCAGGCCAGCTAGGTCTTTGGGTCCTGGCTCCTTCGCTTTGGGAGCTGTTGCTGCAGTTGGGCATGTTGGGCGGAGAGTGGTTCTCGGGCCGCGAACTGCAACCTTGCAGGAATCTCCCAAGTTCCCCGCCCAACGAAAGCCCCCAGACCCAAATTGAGAGGGGCTGCTTGGGGGCCCCCTGGGGGCCCTTCAGGCCAGCTAGGTCTTTGGGTCCTGGCTCCTTCGCTTTGGGAGCTGTTGCTGCAGTTGGGCATGTTGGCCGGAGAGTGCTTCTCGGGCCGCGAACTGCAACCTTGCAGGAATCTCCCAGGTTCCCGGCCCAACGAAAGCCCCCAGACCCAAATGGAGAGGGGCTGCTTGGGGTTCCCCTTGGGGCCCTTCAGGCCAGCTAGGTCTTTGGGTCCTGGCTCCTTCGGTTTGGGAGCTGTTGCTGCAGTTGGGCATGTTGGCCGGAGAGTGCTTCTCGGGCCGCGAACTGCAACCTTGCAGGAATCTCCCAGGTTCCTGGCCCAACGAAAGCCCCCAGACCCAAATGGAGAGGGGCTGCTTGGGGGCCCCCTGGGGGCCCTTCAGGCCAGCTAGGTCTTTGGGTCCTGGCTCCTTCGGTTTGGGAACTGTTGCTGCAGTTGGGCATGCTGGCCGGAGAGTGCTTCTCGGGCCGCGAACTGCAACCTTGCAGGATTCTCCCAGGTTCCCGGCCCAACGAAAGCCCCCAGACCCAAATGGAGAGGGGCTGCTTGGGGGCCCCCTGGGGGCCCTTCAGGCCAGCTAGGTCTTTGGGTCCTGGCTCCTTCGCTTTGGGAGCTGTTGCTGCAGTTGGGCATGTTGGCCGGAGAGTGCTTCTCGGGCCGCGAACTGCAACCTTGCAGGTACCTCCCAGGTTCCTGGCCCAACGAAAGCCCCCAGACCCAAATGGAGAGGGGCTGCTTGGGGGCCCCCTGGGGGCCCTTCAGGCCAGCTAAGTCTTTGGGTCCTGGCTCCTTCGGTTTGGGAGCTGTTGCTGCAGTTGGGCATGTTGGCCGGAGAGTGCTTCTCGGGCCGCGATCTGCAAACTTGAAGGAATCTCCCAGGTTCCCGGCCCAACGAAAGCCCCCAGACCCAAATGGAGAGGGGCTGCTTGGGGGCCCCCTGGGGGCCCTTCAGGCCAGCTAGGTCTTTGGGTCCTGGCTCCTTCGCTTTGGGAGCTGTTGCTGCAGTTGGGCATGTTGGCCGGAGAGTGCTTCTCCGGCAGCGAACTGCAACCTTGCAGGTACCTCTCAGGTTCCCGGCCCAACTAAAGCCCCCAGACCCAAATGGAGAGGAGCCCCTTGGGGGCCCCATGGGGGCCCTTCAGGCCAGCTAGGTCTTTGGGTCCTGGCTCCTTCGCTTTGGGAGCTGTTGCTGCAGTTGGGCATGTTGGCCGGAGAGTGCTTCTCGGGCCGCGAACTGCAACCTTGCAGGTACCTCTCAGGTATACATGCCCAACGAAAGCCCCCAGACCCAAATTGAGAGGGGCTACTTGGGGGCCCCCTGGGGGCCCTTCAGGCCAGCTAGGTCTTTGGGTCCTGGCTCCTTCGCTTTGGGAGCTGTTGCTGCAGTTGGGCATGTTGGCCGGAGAGTGCTTCTCGGGCCGCGAACTGCAACCTTGCAGGATTCTCCCAGGTTCCCGGCCAAACGAAAGCCCCCAGACCCAAATGGAGAGGGGCTGCTTGGGGGCCCCCTGGGGGCCCTTCAGGCCAGCTAGGTCTTTGGGTCCTGGCTCCTTCGGTTTGGGAGCTGTTGCTGCAGTTGGGCATGTTGGCCGGAGAGTGCTTCTCGGGCCGCGAACTGCAACCTTGCAGGAATCTCCAGGTTCCCGGCCCAACGAAAGCCCCCAGACCCAAATTGAGAGGGGCTGCTTGGGGGCCCCCTGGGGGCCCTTCAGGCCAGCTAGGTCTTTGGGTCCTGGCTCCTTCGGTTTGGGAGCTGTTGCTGCAGTTGGGCATGTTGGCCGGAGAGTGCTTCTCGGGCCGCGAACTGCAACCTTGCAGGAATCTCCCAGGTTCCCAGCCCAACGAAAGCCCCCAGACCCAAATGGAGAGGGGCTGCTTGGGGGCCCCCTGGGTGCCCTTCAGGCCAGCTAGGTCTTTGGGTCCTGGCTCCTTCGGTTTGGGAGCTGTTGCTGCAGTTGAGCATGTTGGCCGGAGAGTGCTTCTCGGGCCGCGAACTGTAACCTTGCAGGTACCTCTCAGGTATCCATGCCCAACGAAAGCCCCCAGACCCAAATGGAGAGGGGCTGCTTGGTGGCCCCCTGGGGGCCCTTCAGGCCAGCTAGGTCTTTGTGTCCTGGCTCCTTCGCTTTGGGAGCTGTTGCTGCAGTTGGGCATGTTGGCCGGAGAGTGCTTCTCGGGCCGCGAACTGCAACCTTGCAGGAATCTCCCAGGTTCCATGCCCAACGAAAGCCCCCAGACCCAAATTGAGAGGGGCTGCTTGGGGCCCCCCTGGGGGCCCTTCAGGCCAGCTAGGTCTTTGGGTCCTGGCTCCTTCGCTTTGGGAGCTGTTGCTGCAGTTGGGCATGTTGGCCGGAGAGTGCTTCTCCGGCCGCGAACTGCAACCTTGCAGGTACCTCTCAGGTTCCCGGCCCAACGAAAGCCCCCAGACCCAAATTGAGAGGGGCTGCTTGGGGGCCCCCTGGGGGCCCTTCAGGCCAGCTAGGTCTTTGTGTCCTGGCTCCTTCGCTTTGGGAGCTGTTGCTGCAGTTGGGCATGTTGGCCGGAGAGTGCTTCTCGGGCCGCGAACTGTAACTTGCAGGTACATCTCAGGTATACATGCTCAACGAAAGCCCCCAGACCCAAATGGAGAGGGGCTGCTTGGTGGCCTTCTGGGGGCCCTTCAGGCCAGCTAGGTCTTTGGGTCCTGGCTCCTTCGCTTTGGGAGCTGTTGCTGCAGTTGGGCATGTTGGCCGGAGAGTGCTTCTCGGGCCGCGAACTGCAACCTTGCTGGTATCTCCCAGGTTCTCAGCCTAAAGAAAGCCCCCAGACCCAAATTGAGAGGGGCTGCTTGGGGGCCCCCTGGGGGCCCTTCAGGCCAGCTAGGTCTTTGTGTCCTGGCTCCTTCGCTTTGGGAGCTGTTGCTGCAGTTGGGCATGTTGGCCGGAGAGTGCTTCTCGGGCCGCGAACTGCAACCTTGCAGGAATCTCCCAGGTTCCCGGCCCAACGAAAGCCCCCAGACCCAAATGGAGAGGGGCTGCTTGGGGGCCCCCTGGGGGCCCTTCAGGCCAGCTAGGTCTTTGGGTCCTGGCTCCTTCGGTTTGGGAGCTGTTGCTGCAGTTGGGCATGTTGGCCGGAGAGTGCTTCTCGGGCCGCGAACTGCAACCTTGCAGGAATCTCCCAGGTTCCCGGCCCAACGAAAGCCCCCAGACCCAAATTGAGAGGTGCTACTTGGGGCCCCCCTGGGGGCCCTTCAGGCCAGCTAGGTCTTTGTGTCCTGGCTCCTTCGGTTTGGGAGCTGTTGCTGCAGTTGGGCATGTTGGCCGGAGAGTGCTTCTCGGGCCGCGAACTGTAACCTTGCAGGTACCTCTCAGGTATACATGCCCAACGAAAGCCCCCAGACCCAAATGGAGAGGGGCTGCTTGGGGGCCCCCTGGGGGCCCTTCAGGCCAGCTAGGTCTTTGTGTCCTGGCTCCTTCGCTTTGGGAGCTGTTGCTGCAGTTGGGCATGTTGGCCGGAGAGTGCTTCTCGGGCCGCGAACTGCAACCTTGCAGGAATCTCCCAGGTTCCCGGCCCAACGAAAGCCCCCAGACCCAAATTGAGAGGGGCTGCTTGGGGCCCCCCTGGGGGCCCTTCAGGCCAGCTAGGTCTTTGGGTCCTGGCTCCTTCGCTTTGGGAGCTGTTGCTGCAGTTGGGCATGTTGGCCGGAGAGTGGTTATCGGGCTGCGAACTGCAACCTTGCAGGTAGCTCCCAAGTCCCAGGCCCAACGAAAACCCCCAGACCCAAATGGAGAGGGGCTGCTTGGGGGCCCCCTGGGGGCCCTTCAGGCCAGCTAGGTCTTTGGGTCCTGGCTCCTTCGCTTTGGGAGCTGTTGCTGCAGTTGGGCATGTTGGCCGGAGAGTGCTTCTCGGGCCGCGAACTGTAACTTGCAGGTACATCTCAGGTATACATGCTCAACGAAAGCCCCCAGACCCAAATGGAGAGGGGCTGCTTGGTGGCCTTCTGGGGGCCCTTCAGGCCAGCTAAGTCTTTGGGTCCTGGCTCCTTCGCTTTGGGAGCTGTTGCTGCAGTTGGGCATGTTGGCCGGAGAGTGCTTCTCGGGCCGCGAACTGCAACCTTGCTGGTGTCTCCCAGGTTCTCAGCCTAAAGAAAGCCCCCAGACCCAAATTGAGAGGGGCTGCTTGGGGGCCCCCTGGGGGCCCTTCAGGCCAGCTAGTTCTTTGTGTCCTGGCTCCTTCGCTTTGGGAGCTGTTGCTGCAGTTGGGCATGTTGGCCGGAGAGTGCTTCTCGGGCCGCGAACTGCAACCTTGCAGGAATCTCCCAGGTTCCCGGCCCAACGAAAGCCCCCAGACCCAAATTGAGAGGGGCTGTTTGGGGGCCCCCTGGGGGCCCTTCAGGCCACCTAGCTCTTTGGGTCCTGGCTCCTTCGGTTTGGGAGCTGTTGCTGCAGTTGGGCATGTTGGCCGGAGAGTGCTTCTCGGGCCGCGAACTGCAACCTTCCATGAATCTCCCAGGTTCCCCGCCCAACGAAAGCCCCCAGACCCAAATGAGAGGGGCTGCTTGGGGCCCCCCTGGGGGCCCTTCAGGCCAGCTAGGTCTTTGTGTCCTGGCTCCTTCGGTTTGGGAGCTGTTGCTGCAGTTTGGCATGTTGGCCGGAGAGTGCTTCTCGGGCCGCGAACTGTAACCTTGCAGGTACCTCCCAGGTATACATGCCCAACGAAAGCCCCCAGACCCAAATTGAGAGGGGCTGCTTGGGGGCCCCCTGGGGGCCCTTCAGGCCAGCTAGGTCTTTGGGTCCTGGCTCCTTCGCTTTGGGAGCTGTTGCTGCAGTTGGGCATGTTGGCCGGAGAGTGCTTCTCGGGCCGCGAACTGCAACCTTGCAGGATTCTCCCAGGTTCCCGGCCCAACGAAAGCCCCCAGACCCAAATTGAGAGGGGCTGCTTGGGGGCCCCCTGGGGGCCCTTCAGGCCAGCTAGGTCTTTGGGTCCTGGCTCCTTCGGTTTGGGAGCTGTTGCTGCAGTTGGGCATGTTGGCCGGAGAGTGCTTCTCGGGCCGCGAACTGCAACCTTGCAGGATTCTCCCAGGTTCCCGGCCCAACGAAAGCCCCCAGACCCAAATTGAGAGGGGCTGCTTGGGGCCCCCCTGGGGGCCCTTCAGGCCAGCTAGGTCTTTGTGTCCTGGCTCCTTCGGTTTGGGAGCTGTTGCTGCAGTTGGGCATGTTGGCCGGAGAGTGCTTCTCGGGCCGCGAACTGTAACCTTGCAGGTACCTCCCAGGTATACATGCCCAACGAAAGCCCCCAGACCCAAATGGAGAGGGGCTGCTTGGGGGCCCCCTGGGGGCCCTTCAGGCCAGCTAGCTCTTTGTGTCCTGGCTCCTTCGCTTTGGGAGCTGTTGCTGCAGTTGGGCATGTTGGCCGGAGAGTGCTTCTCGGGCCGCGAACTGCAACCTTGCAGGAATCTCCCAGGTTCCCGGCCCAACGAAAGCCCCCAGACCCAAATTGAGAGGGGCTGCTTGGGGCCCCCCTGGGGGCCCTTCAGGCCAGCTAGGTCTTTGGGTCCTGGCTCCTTCGCTTTGGGAGCTGTTGCTGCAGTTGGGCATGTTGGCCGGAGAGTGGTTATCGGGCTGCGAACTGCAACCTTGCAGGTAGCTCCCAAGTCCCAGGCCCAACGAAAACCCCCAGACCCAAATGGAGAGGGGCTGCTTGGGGGCCCCCTGGGGGCCCTTCAGGCCAGCTAGGTCTTTGGGTCCTGGCTCCTTCGCTTTGGGAGCTGTTGCTGCAGTTGGGCATGTTGGCCGGAGAGTGCTTCTCGGGCCGCGAACTGTAACTTGCAGGTACATCTCAGGTATACATGCTCAACGAAAGCCCCCAGACCCAAATGGAGAGGGGCTGCTTGGTGGCCTTCTGGGGGCCCTTCAGGCCAGCTAAGTCTTTGGGTCCTGGCTCCTTCGCTTTGGGAGCTGTTGCTGCAGTTGGGCATGTTGGCCGGAGAGTGCTTCTCGGGCCGCGAACTGCAACCTTGCAGGTGTCTCCCAGGTTGTCAGCCTAAAGAAAGCCCCCAGACCCAAATTGAGAGGGGCTGCTTGGGGGCCCCCTGGGGGCCCTTCAGGCCAGCTAGGTCTTTGTGTCCTGGCTCCTTCGCTTTGGGAGCTGTTGCTGCAGTTGGGCATGTTGGCCGGAGAGTGCTTCTCGGGCCGCGAACTGCAACCTTGCAGGAATCTCCCAGGTTCCCGGCCCAACGAAAGCCCCCAGACCCAAATTGAGAGGGGCTGCTTGGGGGCCCCCTGGGGGCCCTTCAGGCCAGCTAGGTCTTTGGGTCCTGGCTCCTTCGGTTTGGGAGCTGTTGCTGCAGTTGGGCATGTTGGCCGGAGAGTGCTTCTCGGGCCGCGAACTGCAACCTTGCAGGATTCTCCCAGGTTCCCGGCCCAACGAAAGCCCCCAGACCCAAATTGAGAGGGGCTGCTTGGGGCCCCCCTGGGGGCCCTTCAGGCCAGCTAGGTCTTTGTGTCCTGGCTCCTTCGGTTTGGGAGCTGTTGCTGCAGTTGGGCATGTTGGCCGGAGAGTGCTTCTCGGGCCGCGAACTGTAACCTTGCAGGTACCTCCCAGGTATACATGCCCAACGAAAGCCCCCAGACCCAAATGGAGAGGGGCTGCTTGGGGGCCCCCTGGGGGCCCTTCAGGCCAGCTAGCTCTTTGTGTCCTGGCTCCTTCGCTTTGGGAGCTGTTGCTGCAGTTGGGCATGTTGGCCGGAGAGTGCTTCTCGGGCCGCGAACTGCAACCTTGCAGGAATCTCCCAGGTTCCCGGCCCAACGAAAGCCCCCAGACCCAAATTGAGAGGGGCTGCTTGGGGCCCCCCTGGGGGCCCTTCAGGCCAGCTAGGTCTTTGGGTCCTGGCTCCTTCGCTTTGGGAGCTGTTGCTGCAGTTGGGCATGTTGGCCGGAGAGTGGTTATCGGGCTGCGAACTGCAACCTTGCAGGTAGCTCCCAAGTCCCAGGCCCAACGAAAACCCCCAGACCCAAATGGAGAGGGGCTGCTTGGGGGCCCCCTGGGGGCCCTTCAGGCCAGCTAGGTCTTTGGGTCCTGGCTCCTTCGCTTTGGGAGCTGTTGCTGCAGTTGGGCATGTTGGCCGGAGAGTGCTTCTCGGGCCGCGAACTGTAACTTGCAGGTACATCTCAGGTATACATGCTCAACGAAAGCCCCCAGACCCAAATGGAGAGGGGCTGCTTGGTGGCCTTCTGGGGGCCCTTCAGGCCAGCTAAGTCTTTGGGTCCTGGCTCCTTCGCTTTGGGAGCTGTTGCTGCAGTTGGGCATGTTGGCCGGAGAGTGCTTCTCGGGCCGCGAACTGCAACCTTGCAGGTGTCTCCCAGGTTCTCAGCCTAAAGAAAGCCCCCAGACCCAAATTGAGAGGGGCTGCTTGGGGGCCCCCTGGGGGCCCTTCAGGCCAGCTAGGTCTTTGTGTCCTGGCTCCTTCGCTTTGGGAGCTGTTGCTGCAGTTGGGCATGTTGGCCGGAGAGTGCTTCTCGGGCCGCGAACTGCAACCTTGCAGGAATCTCCCAGGTTCCCGGCCCAACGAAAGCCCCCAGACCCAAATTGAGAGGGGCTGTTTGGGGGCCCCCTGGGGGCCCTTCAGGCCACCTAGCTCTTTGGGTCCTGGCTCCTTCGCTTTGGGAGCTGTTGCTGCAGTTGGGCATGTTGGCCGGAGAGTGCTTCTCGGGCCGCGAACTGCAACCTTCCATGAATCTCCCAGGTTCCCCGCCCAACGAAAGCCCCCAGACCCAAATGAGAGGGGCTGCTTGGGGCCCCCCTGGGGGCCCTTCAGGCCAGCTAGGTCTTTGTGTCCTGGCTCCTTCGGTTTGGGAGCTGTTGCTGCAGTTTGGCATGTTGGCCGGAGAGTGCTTCTCGGGCCGCGAACTGTAACCTTGCAGGTACCTCCCAGGTATACATGCCCAACGAAAGCCCCCAGACCCAAATTGAGAGGGGCTGCTTGGGGGCCCCCTGGGGGCCCTTCAGGCCAGCTAGGTCTTTGTGTCCTGGCTCCTTCGCTTTGGGAGCTGTTGCTGCAGTTGGGCATGTTGGCCGGAGAGTGCTTCTCGGGCCGCGAACTGCAACCTTGCAGGATTCTCCCAGGTTCCCGGCCCAACGAAAGCCCCCAGACCCAAATGGAGAGGGGCTGCTTGGGGGCCCCCTGGGGGCCCTTCAGGCCAGCTAGGTCTTTGGGTCCTGGCTCCTTCGGTTTGGGAGCTGTTGCTGCAGTTGGGCATGTTGGCCGGAGAGTGCTTCTCGGGCCGCGAACTGCAACCTTGCAGGATTCTCCCAGGTTCCCGGCCCAACGAAAGCCCCCAGACCCAAATTGAGAGGGGCTGCTTGGGGCCCCCCTGGGGGCCCTTCAGGCCAGCTAGGTCTTTGGGTCCTGGCTCCTTCGGTTTGGGAGCTGTTGCTGCAGTTGGGCATGTTGGCCGGAGAGTGCTTCTCGGGCCGCGAACTGCAACCTTGCAGGAATCTCCCAGGTTCCATGCCCAACGAAAGCCCCCAGACCCAAATTGAGAGGGGCTGCTTGGGGCCCCCTGGGGGCCCTTCAGGCCAGCTAGGTCTTTGGGTCCTGGCTCCTTCGGTTTGGGAGCTGTTGCTGCAGTTGGGCATGTTGGCCGGAGAGTGCTTCTCGGGCCGCGAACTGCAACCTTGCAGGAATCTCCCAGGTTCCCGGCCCAACGAAAGCCCCCAGACCCAAATGGAGAGGGGCTGCTTGGGGGCCCCCTGGGGGCCCTTCAGGCCAGCTAGGTCTTTGGGTCCTGGCTCCTTCGGTTTGGGAGCTGTTGCTGCAGTTGGGCATGTTGGCCGGAGAGTGCTTCTCGGGCCGCGAACTGCAACCTTGCAGGTATCTCCCAGGTTCCTGGCCCAACGAAAGCCCCCAGACCCAAATTGAGAGGGGCTGCTTGGGGGCCCCCTGGGGGCCCTTCAGGCCAGCTAGGTCTTTGTGTCCTGGCTCCTTCGGTTTGGGAGCTGTTGCTGCAGTTGGGCATGTTGGCCGGAGAGTGCTTCTCGGGCCGCGAACTGTAACCTTGCAGGTACCTCCCAGGTATACATGCCCAACGAAAGCCCCCAGACCCAAATTGAGAGGGGCTGCTTGGTGGCCCCCTGGGGGCCCTTCAGGCCAGCTAGGTCTTTGTGTCCTGGCTCCTTCGCTTTGGGAGCTGTTGCTGCAGTTGGGCATGTTGGCCGGAGAGTGCTTCTCGGGCCGCGAACTGCAACCTTGCAGGATTCTCCCAGGTTCCCGGCCCAACGAAAGCCCCCAGACCCAAATTGAGAGGGGCTGCTTGGGGTCCCCCTGGGGGCCCTTCAGGCCAGCTAGGTCTTTGGGTCCTGGCTCCTTCGCTTTGGGAGCTGTTGCTGCAGTTGGGCATGTTGGCCGGAGAGTGCTTCTCGGGCCGCGAACTGCAAACTTGAAGGAATCTCCCAGGTTCCCGGCCCAACGAAAGCCCCCAGACCCAAATTGAGAGGGGCTGCTTGGGGGCCCCCTGGGGGCCCTTCAGGCCAGCTAGGTCTTTGGGTCCTGGCTCCTTCGCTTTGGGAGCTGTTGCTGCAGTTGGGCATGTTGGCCGGAGAGTGCTTCTCCGGCCGCGAACTGCAACCTTGCAGGTACCTCTCAGGTTCCCGGCCCAACTAAAGCCCCCAGACCCAAATGGAGAGGAGCCCCTTGGGGGCCCCATGGGGGCCCTTCAGGCCAGCTAGGTCTTTGGGTCCTGGCTCCTTCGCTTTGGGAGCTGTTGCTGCAGTTGGGCATGTTGGCCGGAGAGTGCTTCTCGGGCCGCGAACTGCAACCTTGCAGGTACCTCTCAGGTATACATGCCCAACGAAAGCCCCCAGACCCAAATTGAGAGGGGCTACTTGGGGGCCCCCTGGGGGCCCTTCAGGCCAGCTAGGTCTTTGTGTCCTGGCTCATTCGGTTTGGGAGCTGTTGCTGCAGTTGGACATGTTGGCCGGAGAGTGCTTCTCGGGCCGCGAACTGTAACTTCCATGTACCTCTCAGGTATACATGCCCAACAAAAGCCCCCAGACCCAAATGGAGAGGGGCTGCTTGGGGGCCCCCTGGGGGCCCTTCAGGCCAGCTAGGTCTTTGGGTCCTGGCTCCTTCGCTTTGGGAGCTGTTGCTGCAGTTGGGCATGTTGGCCGGAGAGTGCTTCTCGGGCCGCGAACTGCAACCTTGCAGGATTCTCCCAGGTTCCCGGCCCAACGAAAGCCCCCAGACCCAAATGGAGAGGGGCTGCTTGGGGGCCCCCTGGGGGCCCTTCAGGCCAGCTAGGTCTTTGTGTCCTGGCTCCTTCGGTTTGGGAGCTGTTGCTGCAGTTGAGCATGTTGGCCGGAGAGTGCTTCTCGGGCCGCGAACTGCAACCTTGCAGGAATCTCCAGGTTCCCGGCCCAACGAAAGCCCCCAGACCCAAATGGAGAGGGGCTGCTTGGGGGCCCCCTGGGGGCCCTTCAGGCCAGCTAGGTCTTTGGGTCCTGGCTCCTTCGGTTTGGGAGCTGTTGCTGCAGTTGGGCATGTTGGCCGGAGAGTGCTTCTCGGGCCGCGAACTGCAACCTTGCAGGAATCTCCCAGGTTCCCGGCCCAACGAAAGCCCCCAGACCCAAATTGAGAGGGGCTGCTTGGGGGCCCCCTGGGGGCCCTTCAGGCCACCTAGCTCTTTGGGTCCTGGCTCCTTCGGTTTGGGAGCTGTTGCTGCAGTTGAGCATGTTGGCCGGAGAGTGCTTCTCGGGCCGCGAACTGTAACCTTGCAGGTACCTCTCAGGTATCCATGCCCAACGAAAGCCCCCAGACCCAAATGGAGAGGGGCTGCTTGGGGGCCCCCTGGGGGCCCTTCAGGCCAGCTAGGTCTTTGGGTCCTGGCTCCTTCGCTTTGGGAGCTGTTGCTGCAGTTGGGCATGTTGGCCGGAGAGTGCTTCTCGGGCCGCGAACTGCAACCTTGCAGGAATCTCCCAGGTTCCATGCCCAACGAAAGCCCCCAGACCCAAATTGAGAGGGGCTGCTTGAGGCCCCCCTGGGGGCCCTTCAGGCCAGCTAGGTCTTTGGGTCCTGGCTCCTTCGCTTTGGGAGCTGTTGCTGCAGTTGGGCATGTTGGCCGGAGAGTGCTTCTCGGGCCGCGAACTGTAACTTGCAGGTACATCTCAGGTATACATGCTCAACGAAAGCCCCCAGACCCAAATGGAGAGGGGCTGCTTGGTGGCCTTCTGGGGGCCCTTCAGGCCAGCTAGGTCTTTGGGTCCTGGCTCCTTCGCTTTGGGAGCTGTTGCTGCAGTTGGGCATGTTGGCCGGAGAGTGCTTCTCGGGCCGCGAACTGCAACCTTGCTGGTATCTCCCAGGTTCTCAGCCTAAAGAAAGCCCCCAGACCCAAATTGAGAGGGGCTGCTTGGGGGCCCCCTGGGGGCCCTTCAGGCCAGCTAGGTCTTTGTGTCCTGGCTCCTTCGCTTTGGGAGCTGTTGCTGCAGTTGGGCATGTTGGCCGGAGAGTGCTTCTCGGGCCGCGAACTGCAGCCTTGCAGGAATCTCCCAGGTTCCCGGCCCAACGAAAGCCCCCAGACCCAAATTGAGAGGGGCTGCTTGGGGGACCCCTGGGGGCCCTTCAGGCCAGCTAGGTCTTTGGGTCCTGGCTCCTTCGCTTTGGGAGCTGTTGCTGCAGTTGGGCATGTTGGCCGGAGAGTGCTTCTCGGGCCGCGAACTGCAACCTTGCAGGAATCTCCCAGGTTCCCCGCCCAACGAAAGCCCCCAGACCCAAATTGAGAGGTGCTGCTTGGGGCCCCCCTGGGGGCCCTTCAGGCCAGCTAGGTCTTTGGGTCCTGGCTCCTTCGCTTTGGGAGCTGTTGCTGCAGTTGGGCATGTTGGCCGGAGAGTGCTTCTCGGGCCGCGAACTCTAACCTTGCAGGTACCTCCCAGGTATACATGCCCAACGAAAGCCCCCAGACCCAAATGGAGAGGGGCTGCTTGGGGGCCCCCTGGGGGCCCTTCAGGCCAGCTAGGTCTTTGTGTCCTGGCTCCTTCGCTTTGGGAGCTGTTGCTGCAGTTGGGCATGTTGGCCGGAGAGTGCTTCTCGGGCCGCGAACTGCAACCTTGCAGGAATCTCCCAGGTTCCCGGCCCAACGAAAGCCCCCAGACCCAAATTGAGAGGGGCTGCTTGGGGCCCCCCTGGGGGCCCTTCAGGCCAGCTAGGTCTTTGGGTCCTGGCTCCTTCGCTTTGGGAGCTGTTGCTGCAGTTGGGCATGTTGGCCGGAGAGTGGTTCTCGGGCTGCGAACTGCAACCTTGCAGGAATCTCCCAGGTTCCCGGCCCAACGAAAACCCCCAGACCCAAATGGAGAGGGGCTGCTTGGGGGCCCCCTGGGGGCCCTTCAGGCCAGCTAGGTCTTTGGGTCCTGGCTCCTTCGCTTTGGGAGCTGTTGCTGCAGTTGGGCATGTTGGCCGGAGAGTGCTTCTCGGGCCGCGAACTGTAACTTGCAGGTACATCTCAGGTATACATGCTCAACGAAAGCCCCCAGACCCAAATGGAGAGGGGCTGCTTGGTGGCCTTCTGGGGGCCCTTCAGGCCAGCTAAGTCTTTGGGTCCTGGCTCCTTCGCTTTGGGAGCTGTTGCTGCAGTTGGGCATGTTGGCCGGAGAGTGCTTCTCGGGCCGCGAACTGCAACCTTGCTGGTATCTCCCAGGTTCTCATCCTAAAGAAAGCCCCCAGACCCAAATTGAGAGGGGCTGCTTGGGGGCCCCCTGGGGGCCCTTCAGGCCAGCTAGGTCTTTGTGTCCTGGCTCCTTCGCTTTGGGAGCTGTTGCTGCAGTTGGGCATGTTGGCCGGAGAGTGCTTCTCGGGCCGCGAACTGCAACCTTGCAGGAATCTCCCAGGTTCCCGGCCCAACGAAAGCCCCCAGACCCAAATTGAGAGGGGCTGTTTGGGGGCCCCCTGGGGGCCCTTCAGGCCAGCTAGGTCTTTGGGTCCTGGCTCCTTCGCTTTGGGAGCTGTTGCTGCAGTTGGGCATGTTGGCCGGAGAGTGCTTCTCGGGCCGCGAACTGCAACCTTCCATGAATCTCCCAGGTTCCCCGCCCAACGAAAGCCCCCAGACCCAAATGAGAGGGGCTGCTTGGGGCCCCCCTGGGGGCCCTTCAGGCCAGCTAGGTCTTTGTGTCCTGGCTCCTTCGGTTTGGGAGCTGTTGCTGCAGTTGGGCATGTTGGCCGGAGAGTGCTTCTCGGGCCGCGAACTGTAACCTTGCAGGTACCTCCCAGGTATACATGCCCAACGAAAGCCCCCAGACCCAAATTGAGAGGGGCTGCTTGGGGGCCCCCTGGGGGCCCTTCAGGCCAGCTAGGTCTTTGTGTCCTGGCTCCTTCGCTTTGGGAGCTGTTGCTGCAGTTGGGCATGTTGGCCGGAGAGTGCTTCTCGGGCCGCGAACTGCAACCTTGCTGGTATCTCCCAGGTTCTCAGCCTAAAGAAAGCCCCCAGACCCAAATTGAGAGGGGCTGCTTGGGGGCCCCCTGGGGGCCCTTCAGGCCAGCTAGGTCTTTGTGTCCTGGCTCCTTCGCTATGGGAGCTGTTGCTGCAGTTGGGCATGTTGGCCGGAGAGTGCTTCTCGGGCCGCGAACTGCAACCTTGCAGGAATCTCCCAGGTTCCCGGCCCAACGAAAGCCCCCAGACCCAAATTGAGAGGGGCTGTTTGGGGGCCCCCTGGGGGCCCTTCAGGCCAGCTAGGTCTTTGGGTCCTGGCTCCTTCGCTTTGGGAGCTGTTGCTGCAGTTGGGCATGTTGGCCGGAGAGTGCTTCTCGGGCCGCGAACTGCAACCTTCCATGAATCTCCCAGGTTCCCGGCCCAACGAAAGCCCCCAGACCCAAATGAGAGGGGCTGCTTGGGGCCCCCCTGGGGGCCCTTCAGGCCAGCTAGGTCTTTGGGTCCTGGCTCCTTCGCTTTGGGAGCTGTTGCTGCAGTTGGGCATGTTGGCCGGAGAGTGCTTCTCGGGCCGCGAACTGCAACCTTGCAGGATTCTCCCAGGTTCCCGGCCCAACGAAAGCCCCCAGACCCAAATTGAGAGGGGCTGCTTGGGGCCCCCCTGGGGGCCCTTCAGGCCAGCTAGGTCTTTGGGTCCTGGCTCCTTCGGTTTGGGAGCTGTTGCTGCAGTTGGGCATGTTGGCCGGAGAGTGCTTCTCGGGCCGCGAACTGCAACCTTGAAGGAATCTCCCAGGTTCCCCGCCCAACGAAAGCCCCCAGACCCAAATGGAGAGGGGCTGCTTGGGGGCCCCTGGGGGCCCTTCAGGCCAGCTAGGTCTTTGGGTCCTGGCTCCTTCGGTTTGGGAGCTGTTGCTGCAGTTGGGCATGTTGGCCGGAGAGTGCTTCTCGGGCCGCGAACTGCAACCTTGCAGGAATCTCCCAGGTTCCCGGCCCAACGAAAGCCCCCAGACCCAAATTGAGAGGGGCTGCTTGGGGGCCCCCTGGGGGCCCTTCAGGCCAGCTAGGTCTTTGGGTCCTGGCTCCTTCGGTTTGGGAGCTGTTGCTGCAGTTGGGCATGTTGGCCGGAGAGTGCTTCTCGGGCCGCGAACTGCAACCTTGCAGGTATCTCCCAGGTTCCTGGCCCAACGAAAGCCCCCAGACCCAAATTGAGAGGGGCTGCTTGGTGGCCCCCTGGGGGCCCTTCAGGCCACCTAGGTCTTTGGGTCCTGGCTCCTTCGGTTTGGGAGCTGTTGCTGCAGTTGGGCATGTTGGCCGGAGAGTGGTTCTCGGGCCGCGAACTGCAACCTTGCAGGTAGCTCCCAAGTCCCAGGCCCAAAGAAAACCCCCAGACCCAAATGGAGAGGGGCTGCTTGGGGGCCCCCTGGGGGCCCTTCAGGCCAGCTAGGTCTTTGTGTCCTGGCTCCTTCGCTTTGGGAGCTGTTGCTGCAGTTGGGCATGTTGGCCGGAGAGTGCTTCTCGGGCCGCGAACTGTAACTTGCAGGTACATCTCAGGTATACATGCTCAACGAAAGCCCCCAGACCCAAATGGAGAGGGGCTGCTTGGTGGCCTTCTGGGGGCCCTTCAGGCCAGCTAAGTCTTTGGGTCCTGGCTCCTTCGCTTTGGGAGCTGTTGCTGCAGTTGGGCATGTTGGCCGGAGAGTGCTTCTCGGGCCGCGAACTGCAACCTTGCTGGTATCTCCCAGGTTCTCAGCCTAAAGAAAGCCCCCAGACCCAAATTGAGAGGGGCTGCTTGGGGGCCCCCTGGGGGCCCTTCAGGCCAGCTAGGTCTTTGGGTCCTGGCTCCTTCGCTTTGGGAGCTGTTGCTGCAGTTGGGCATGTTGGCCGGAGAGTGCTTCTTGGGCCGCGAACTTCAACCTTGCAGGATTCTCCCAGGTTCCCGGCCCAACGAAAGCCCCCAGACCCAAATTGAGAGGGGCTGTTTGGGGGCCCCCTGGGGGCCCTTCAGGCCAGCTAGGTCTTTGTGTCCTGGCTCCTTCGCTTTGGGAGCTGTTGCTGCAGTTGGGCATGTTGGCCGGAGAGTGCTTCTCGGGCCGCGAACTGCAACCTTCCATGAATCTCCCAGGTTCCCCGCCCAACGACAGCCCCCAGACCCAAATGAGAGGGGCTGCTTGGGGCCCCCCTGGGGGCCCTTCAGGCCAGCTAGGTCTTTGTGTCCTGGCTCCTTCGGTTTGGGAGCTGTTGCTGCAGTTGGGCATGTTGGCCGGAGAGTGCTTCTCGGGCCGCGAACTGTAACCTTGCAGGTACCTCCCAGGTATACATGCCCAACGAAAGCCCCCAGACCCAAATTGAGAGGGGCTGCTTGGGGGCCCCCTGGGGGCCCTTCAGGCCAGCTAGGTCTTTGGGTCCTGGCTCCTTCGCTTTGGGAGCTGTTGCTGCAGTTGGGCATGTTGGCCGGAGAGTGCTTCTCGGGCCGCGAACTGCAACCTTGCAGGATTCTCCCAGGTTCCCGGCCCAACGAAAGCCCCCAGACCCAAATGGAGAGGGGCTGCTTGGGGGCCCCCTGGGGGCCCTTCAGGCCAGCTAGGTCTTTGGGTCCTGGCTCCTTCGCTTTGGGAGCTGTTGCTGCAGTTGGGCATGTTGGCCGGAGAGTGCTTCTCGGGCCGCGAACTGCAACCTTGAAGGAATCTCCCAGGTTCCCGGCCCAACGAAAGCCCCCAGACCCAAATTGAGAGGGGCTGCTTGGGGCCCCCCTGGGGGCCCTTCAGGCCAGCTAGGTCTTTGGGTCCTGGCTCCTTCGGTTTGGGAGCTGTTGCTGCAGTTGGGCATGTTGGCCGGAGAGTGCTTCTCGGGCCGCGAACTGCAAACTTGAAGGAATCTCCCAGGTTCCCGGCCCAACGAAAGCCCCCAGACCCAAATTGAGAGGGGCTGCTTGGGGCCCCCTGGGGGCCCTTCAGGCCAGCTAGGTCTTTGGGTCCTGGCTCCTTCGGTTTGGGAGCTGTTGCTGCAGTTGGGCATGTTGGCCGGAGAGTGCTTCTCGGGCCGCGAACTGCAACCTTGCAGGAATCTCCCAGGTTCCCGGCCCAACGAAAGCCCCCAGACCCAAATGGAGAGGGGCTGCTTGGGGGCCCCCTGGGGGCCCTTCAGGCCACCTAGCTCTTTGGGTCCTGGCTCCTTCGGTTTGGGAGCTGTTGCTGCAGTTGAGCATGTTGGCCGGAGAGTGCTTCTCGGGCCGCGAACTGCAACCTTGCAGGAATCTCCCAGGTTCCCGGCCCAACAAAAGCCCCCAGACCCAAATGGAGAGGGGCTGCTTGGGGGCCCCCTGGGGGCCCTTCAGGCCAGCTAGGTCTTTGTGTCCTGGCTCCTTCGCTTTGGGAGCTGTTGCTGCAGTTGGGCATGTTGGCCGGAGAGTGCTTCTCGGGCCGCGAACTGCAACCTTGCAGGATTCTCCCAGGTTCCCGGCCCAACGAAAGCCCCCAGACCCAAATTGAGAGGGGCTGCTTGGGGGCCCCCTGGGGGCCCTTCAGGCCAGCTAGGTCTTTGGGTCCTGGCTCCTTCGCTTTGGGAGCTGTTGCTGCAGTTGGGCATGTTGGCCGGAGAGTGCTTCTCGGGCCGCGAACTGCAACCTTGCAGGATTCTCCCAGGTTCCCGGCCCAACGAAAACCCCCAGACCCAAATTGAGAGGGGCTGCTTGGGGCCCCCCTGGGGGCCCTTCAGGCCAGCTAGGTCTTTGGGTCCTGGCTCCTTCGCTTTGGGAGCTGTTGCTGCAGTTGGGCATGTTGGCCGGAGAGTGCTTCTCCGGCCGCGAACTGCAACCTTGCAGGAATCTCCCAGGTTCCATGCCCAACGAAAGCCCCCAGACCCAAATTGAGAGGGGCTGCTTGGGGGCCCCCTGGGGGCCCTTCAGGCCAGCTAGGTCTTTGGGTCCTGGCTCCTTCGCTTTGGGAGCTGTTGCTGCAGTTGGGCATGTTGGCCGGAGAGTGCTTCTCGGGCCGCGAACTGCAACCTTGCAGGAATCTCCCAGGTTCCCGGCCCAACGAAAGCCCCCAGACCCAAATTGAGAGGGGCTGCTTGGGGGCCCCCTGGGGGCCCTTCAGGCCAGCTAGGTCTTTGGGTCTCCTTCGGTTTGGGAGCTGTTGCTGCAGTTGAGCATGTTGGCCGGAGAGTGCTTCTCGGGCCGCGAACTGTAACCTTGCAGGTACCTCTCAGGTATCCATGCCCAACGAAAGCCCCCAGACCCAAATTGAGAGGGGCTGCTTGGGGGCCTCCTGGGGGCCCTTCAGGCCAGCTAGGTCTTTGGGTCCTGGCTCCTTCGCTTTGGGAGCTGTTGCTGCAGTTGGGCATGTTGGCCGGAGAGTGCTTCTCGGGCCACGAACTGCAACCTTGCAGGAATCTCCCAGGTTCCCGGCCCAACGAAAGCCCCCAGACCCAAATGGAGAGGGGCTGCTTGGGGGCCCCCTGGGGGCCCTTCAGGCCAGCTAGGTCTTTGGGTCCTGGCTCCTTCGCTTTGGGAGCTGTTGCTGCAGTTGGGCATGTTGGCCGGAGAGTGCTTCTCGGGCCGCGAACTGCAACCTTCCATGAATCTCCCAGGTTCCCCGCCCAACGAAAGCCCCCAGACCCAAATGAGAGGGGCTGCTTGGGGCCCCCCTGGGGGCCCTTCAGGCCAGCTAGGTCTTTGGGTCCTGGCTCCTTCGCTTTGGGAGCTGTTGCTGCAGTTGGGCATGTTGGCCGGAGAGTGCTTCTCGGGCCGCGAACTGTAACCTTGTAGGTACCTCCCAGGTATACATGCCCAACGAAAGCCCCCAGACCCAAATGGAGAGGGGCTGCTTGGGGGCCCCCTGGGGGCCCTTCAGGCCAGCTAGGTCTTTGGGTCCTGGCTCCTTCGGTTTGGGAGCTGTTGCTGCAGTTGGGCATGTTGGCCGGAGAGTGCTTCTCGGGCCGCGAACTGTAACCTTGCAGGATTCTCCCAGGTTCCCGGCCCAACGAAAGCCCCCAGACCCAAATTGAGAGGGGCTGCTTGGGGCCCCCCTGGGGGCCCTTCAGGCCAGCTAGGTCTTTGGGTCCTGGTTCCTTCGGTTTGGGAGCTGTTGCTGCAGTTGGGCATGTTGGCCGGAGAGTGCTTCTCGGGCCGCGAACTGCAACCTTGCAGGAATCTCCCAGGTTCCATGCCCAACGAAAGCCCCCAGACCCAAATTGAGAGGGGCTGCTTGGGGGCCCCCTGGGGGCCCTTCAGGCCAGCTAGGTCTTTGGGTCCTGGCTCCTTCGGTTTGGGAGCTGTTGCTGCAGTTGGGCATGTTGGCCGGAGAGTGCTTCTCGGGCTGCGAACTGCAACCTTGCAGGAATCTCCCAGGTTCCCGGCCCAACGAAAGCCCCCAGACCCAAATGGAGAGGGGCTGCTTGGGGGCCCCCTGGGGGCCCTTCAGGCCAGCTAGGTCTTTGGGTCTCCTTCGGTTTGGGAGCTGTTGCTGCAGTTGAGCATGTTGGCCGGAGAGTGCTTCTCGGGCCGCGAACTGTAACCTTGCAGGTACCTCTCAGGTATCCATGCCCAACGAAAGCCCCCAGACCCAAATTGAGAGGGGCTGCTTGGGGGCCTCCTGGGGGCCCTTCAGGCCAGCTAGGTCTTTGGGTCCTGGCTCCTTCGCTTTGGGAGCTGTTGCTGCAGTTGGGCATGTTGGCCGGAGAGTGCTTCTCGGGCCGCGAACTGCAACCTTGCAGGATTCTCCCAGGTTCCCGGCCCAACGAAAGCCCCCAGACCCAAATGGAGAGGGGCTGCTTGGGGGCCCCCTGGGGGCCCTTCAGGCCAGCTAGGTCTTTGGGTCCTGGCTCCTTCGGTTTGGGAGCTGTTGCTGCAGTTGGGCATGTTGGCCGGAGAGTGCTTCTCGGGCCGCGAACTGCAACCTTGCAGGAATCTCCAGGTTCCCGGCCCAACGAAAGCGCCCAGACCCAAATGGAGAGGGGCTGCTTGGGGGCCCCCTGGGGGCCCTTCAGGCCAGCTAGGTCTTTGGGTCCTGGCTCCTTCGGTTTGGGAGCTGTTGCTGCAGTTGGGCATGTTGGCCGGAGAGTGCTTCTCGGGCCGCGAACTGCAACCTTGCAGGAATCTCCCAGGTTCCCGGCCCAACGAAAGCCCCCAGACCCAAATTGAGAGGGGCTGCTTGGGGGCCCCCTGGGGGCCCTTCAGGCCACCTAGCTCTTTGGGTCCTGGCTCCTTCGGTTTGGGAGCTGTTGCTGCAGTTGAGCATGTTGGCCGGAGAGTGCTTCTCGGGCCGCGAACTGTAACTTTGCAGGTACCTCTCAGGTATCCATGCCCAACGAAAGCCCCCAGACCCAAATGGAGAGGGGCTGCTTGGTGGCCCCCTGGGGGCCCTTCAGGCCAGCTAGGTCTTTGGGTCCTGGCTCCTTCGGTTTGGGAGCTGTTGCTGCAGTTGGGCATGTTGGCCGGAGAGTGCTTCTCGGGCCTCGAAGTGCAACCTTGCAGGTACCTCCCAGGTTCCTGGCCCAACGAAAGCCCCCAGACCCAAATGGAGAGGGGCTGCTTGGGGGCCCCCTGGGGGCCCTTCAGGCCAGCTAGGTCTTTGGGTCCTGGCTCCTTCGCTTTGGGAGCTGTTGCTGCAGTTGGGCATGTTGGCCGGAGAGTGCTTCTCGGGCCGCGAACTGCAACCTTGAAGGAATCTCCCAGGTTCCCGGCCCAACGAAAGCCCCCAGACTCAAATTGAGAGGGGCTGCTTGGGGGCCCCCTGGGGGCCCTTCAGGCCAGCTAGGTCTTTGGGTCCTGGCTCCTTCGGTTTGGGAGCTGTTGCTGCAGTTGGGCATGTTGGCCGGAGAGTGCTTCTCGGGCCGCGAACTGCAACCTTGCAGGAATCTCCCAGGTTCCATGCCCAACGAAAGCCCCCAGACCCAAATGGAGAGGGGCTGCTTGGGGGCCCCCTGGGGGCCCTTCAGGCCAGCTAGGTCTTTGGGTCCTGGCTCCTTCGCTTTGGGAGCTGTTGCTGCAGTTGGGCATGCTGGCCGGAGAGTGCTTCTCCGGCCGCGAACTGCAACCTTGCAGGATTCTCCCAGGTTCCCGGCCCAACGAAAGCCCCCAGACCCAAATGGAGAGGGGCTGCTTGGGGCCCCCCTGGGGGCCCTTCAGGCCAGCTAGGTCTTTGGGTCCTGGCTCCTTCGCTTTGGGAGCTGTTGCTGCAGTTGGGCATGTTGGCCGGAGAGTGCTTCTCGGGCCGCGAACTGCAACCTTGCAGGTACCTCCCAGGTATACATGCCCAACGAAAGCCCCCAGACCCAAATTGAGAGGGGCTGCTTGGGGGCCCCCTGGGGGCCCTTCAGGCCAGCTAGGTCTTTGTGTCCTGGCTCTTTCGCTTTGGGAGCTGTTGCTGCAGTTGGGCATGTTGGCCGGAGAGTGCTTCTCGGGCCGCGAACTGCAACCTTGCAGGATTCTCCCAGGTTCCCGGCCCAACGAAAGCCCCCAGACCCAAATTGAGAGGGGCTGCTTGGGGGCCCCCTGGGGGCCCTTCAGGCCAGCTAGGTCTTTGGGTCCTGGCTCCTTCGCTTTGGGAGCTGTTGCTGCAGTTGGGCATGTTGGCCGGAGAGTGCTTCTCGGGCCGCGAACTGCAACCTTGCAGGATTCTCCCAGGTTCCCGGCCCAACGAAAGCCCCCAGACCCAAATTGAGAGGGGCTGCTTGGGGCCCCCCTGGGGGCCCTTCAGGCCAGCTAGGTCTTTGGGTCCTGGCTCCTTCGCTTTGGGAGCTGTTGCTGCAGTTGGGCATGTTGGCCGGAGAGTGCTTCTCGGGCCGCGAACTGCAACCTTGCAGGAATCTCCCAGGTTCCCGGCCCAACGAAAGCCCCCAGACCCAAATGGAGAGGGGCTGCTTGGGGGCCCCCTGGGGGCCCTTCAGGCCAGCTAGGTCTTTGGGTCCTGGCTCCTTCGCTTTGGGAGCTGTTGCTGCAGTTGGGCATGTTGGCCGGAGAGTGCTTCTCGGGCCGCGAACTGCAACCTTGCAGGAATCTCCCAGGTTCCCGGCCCAACAAAAGCCCCCAGACCCAAATGGAGAGGGGCTGCTTGGGGGCCCCCTGGGGGCCCTTCAGGCCAGCTAGGTCTTTGGGTCCTGGCTCCTTCGCTTTGGGAGCTGTTGCTGCAGTTGGGCATGTTGGCCGGAGAGTGCTTCTCGGGCCGCGAACTGCAACCTTGCAGGATTCTCCCAGGTTCCCGGCCCAACGAAAGCCCCCAGACCCAAATGGAGAGGGGCTGCTTGGGGGCCCCCTGGGGGCCCTTCAGGCCAGCTAGGTCTTTGGGTCCTGGCTCCTTCGCTTTGGGAGCTGTTGCTGCAGTTGGGCATGTTGGCCGGAGAGTGCTTCTCGGGCCGCGAACTGCAACCTTGCAGGATTCTCCCAGGTTCCCGGCCCAACGAAAGCCCCCAGACCCAAATTGAGAGGGGCTGCTTGGGGCCCCCCTGGGGGCCCTTCAGGCCAGCTAGGTCTTTGGGTCCTGGTTCCTTCGGTTTGGGAGCTGTTGCTGCAGTTGGGCATGTTGGCCGGAGAGTGCTTCTCGGGCCGCGAACTGCAACCTTGCAGGAATCTCCCAGGTTCCATGCCCAACGAAAGCCCCCAGACCCAAATTGAGAGGGGCTGCTTGGGGGCCCCCTGGGGGCCCTTCAGGCCAGCTAGGTCTTTGGGTCCTGGCTCCTTCGGTTTGGGAGCTGTTGCTGCAGTTGGGCATGTTGGCCGGAGAGTGCTTCTCGGGCCGCGAACTGCAACCTTGCAGGAATCTCCCAGGTTCCCGGCCCAACGAAAGCCCCCAGACCCAAATGGAGAGGGGCTGCTTGGGGGCCCCCTGGGGGCCCTTCAGGCCAGCTAGGTCTTTGGGTCTCCTTCGGTTTGGGAGCTGTTGCTGCAGTTGAGCATGTTGGCCGGAGAGTGCTTCTCGGGCCGCGAACTGTAACCTTGCAGGTACCTCTCAGGTATCCATGCCCAACGAAAGCCCCCAGACCCAAATTGAGAGGGGCTGCTTGGGGGCCTCCTGGGGGCCCTTCAGGCCAGCTAGGTCTTTGGGTCCTGGCTCCTTCGCTTTGGGAGCTGTTGCTGCAGTTGGGCATGTTGGCCGGAGAGTGCTTCTCGGGCCGCGAACTGCAACCTTGCAGGATTCTCCCAGGTTCCCGGCCCAACGAAAGCCCCCAGACCCAAATGGAGGGGGGCTGCTTGGGGGCCCCCTGGGGGCCCTTCAGGCCAGCTAGGTCTTTGGGTCCTGGCTCCTTCGGTTTGGGAGCTGTTGCTGCAGTTGGGCATGTTGGCCGGAGAGTGCTTCTCGGGCCGCGAACTGCAACCTTGCAGGAATCTCCAGGTTCCCGTCCCAACGAAAGCCCCCAGACCCAAATGGAGGGTGGCTGCTTGGTGGCCCCCTGGGGGCCCTTCAGGCCAGCTAGGTCTTTGGGTCCTGGCTCCTTCGGTTTGGGAGCTGTTGCTGCAGTTGGGCATGTTGGCCGGAGAGTGCTTCTCGGGCCGCGAACTGCAACCTTGCAGGAATCTCCCAGGTTCCATGCCCAACGAAAGCCCCCAGACCCAAATTGAGAGGGGCTGCTTGGGGGCCCACCTGGGGGCCCTTCAGGCCAGCTAGGTCTTTGGGTCCTGGCTCCTTCGGTTTGGGAGCTGTTGCTGCAGTTGGGCATGTTGGCCGGAGAGTGCTTCTCGGGCCGCGAACTGCAACCTTGCAGGAATCTCCCAGGTTCCCGGCCCAACAAAAGCCCCCAGACCCAAATGGAGAGGGGCTGCTTGGGGGCCCCCTGGGGGCCCTTCAGGCCAGCTAGCTCTTTGGGTCCTGGCTCCTTCGCTTTGGGAGCTGTTGCTGCAGTTGGGCATGTTGGCCGGAGAGTGCTTCTCGGGCCGCGAACTGCAACCTTGCAGGAATCTCCCAGGTTCCCGGCCCAACAAAAGCCCCCAGACCCAAATGGAGAGGGGCTGCTTGGGGGCCCCCTGGGGGCCCTTCAGGCCAGCTAGGTCTTTGGGTCCTGGCTCCTTCGCTTTGGGAGCTGTTGCTGCAGTTGGGCATGTTGGCCGGAGAGTGCTTCTCCGGCCGCGAACTGCAACCTTGCAGGATTCTCCCAGGTTCCCGGCCCAACGAAAGCCCCCAGACCCAAATGGAGAGGGGCTGCTTGGGGGCCCCCTGGGGGCCCTTCAGGCCAGCTAGGTCTTTGTGTCCTGGCTCCTTCGGTTTGGGAGCTGTTGCTGCAGTTGGGCATGTTGGCCGGGGAGTTCTTCTCGGGCCGCGAACTGCAACCTTGCAGGTACCTCTCAGGTATCCATGCCCAACGAAAGCCCCCAGACCCAAATGGAGAGGGGCTGCTTGGTGGCCTCCTGGGGGCCCTTCAGGCCAGCTAGGTCTTTGGGTCCTGGCTCCTTCGGTTTGGGAGCTGTTGCTGCAGTTGGGCATGTTGGCCGGAGAGTGCTTCTCGGGCCGCGAACTGCAACCTTGCAGGAATCTCCCAGGTTCCATGCCCAACGAAAGCCCCCAGACCCAAATTGAGAGGGGCTGCTTGGGGGCCCCCTGGGGGCCCTTCAGGCCAGCTAGGTCTTTGGGTCCTGGCTCCTTCGGTTTGGGAGCTGTTGCTGCAGTTGGGCATGCTGGACGTAGAGTGCTTCTCCGGCCGCGAACTGCAACCTTGCAGGATTCTCCCAGGTTCCCGGCCCAACGAAAGCCCCCAGACCCAAATTGAGAGGGGCTGCATGGGGCTCCCCTGGGGGCCCTTCAGGCCAGCTAGGTCTTTGGGTCCTGGCTCCTTCGGTTTGGGAGCTGTTGCTGCAGTTGGGCATGTTGGCCGGAGAGTGCTTCTCGGGCCGCGAACTGCAACCTTGCAGGAATCTCCCAGGTTCCCGGCCCAACGAAAGCCCCCAGACCCAAATGGAGAGGGGCTGCTTGGGGGCCCCCTGGGGGCCCTTCAGGCCAGCTAGGTCTTTGGGTCCTGGCTCCTTCGGTTTGGGAGCTGTTGCTGCAGTTGGGCATGTTGGCCGGAGAGTGCTTCTCGGGCCGCGAACTGCAACCTTGCAGGAATCTCCCAGGTTCCATGCCCAACGAAAGCCCCCAGACCCAAATTGAGAGGGGCTGCTTGGGGCCCCCTGGGGGCCCTTCAGGCCAGCTAGGTCTTTGGGTCCTGGCTCCTTCGCTTTGGGAGCTGTTGCTGCAGTTGGGCATGTTGGCCGGAGAGTGCTTCTCGGGCCGCGATCTGCAACCTTGCAGGAATCTCCCAGGTTCCCAGCCCAACAAAAGCCCCCAGACCCAAATGGAGAGGGGCTGCTTGGGGGCCCCCTGGGGGCCCTTCAGGCCAGCTAGGTCTTTGGGTCCTGGCTCCTTCGGTTTGGGAACTGTTGCTGCAGTTGGGCATGTTGGCCGGAGAGTGCTTCTCGGGCCGCGAACTGCAACCTTGCAGGATTCTCCCAGGTTCCATGCCCAACGAAAGCCCCCAGACCCAAATTGAGAGGGGCTGCTTGGGGGCCCCCTGGGGGCCCTTCAGGCCAGCTAGCTCTTTGGGTCCTGGCTCCTTCGGTTTGGGAGCTGTTGCTGCAGTTGGGCATGTTGGCCGGGGAGTGCTTCTCGGGCCGCGAACTGCAACCTTGCAGGAATCTCCCAGGTTCCCGGCCCAACGAAAGCCCCCAGACCCAAATGGAGAGGGGCTGCTTGGGGGCCCCCTGGGGGCCCTTCAGGCCAGCTAGGTCTTTGGGTCCTGGCTCCTTCGGTTTGGGAGCTGTTGCTGCAGTTGGGCATGTTGGCCGGAGAGTGCTTCTCGGGCCGCGAACTGTAACCTTGCAGGTACCACTCAGGTATCCATGCCCAACGAAAGCCCCCAGACCCAAATGGAGAGGGGCTGCTTGGGGTCCCCCTTGGGGCCCTTCAGGCCAGCTAGGTCTTTGGGTCCT
Source organism: Gallinula chloropus (assembly GCF_964237585.1). Lineage (NCBI taxonomy): Eukaryota > Metazoa > Chordata > Aves > Gruiformes > Rallidae > Gallinula > Gallinula chloropus. Next base: position 384,413 of record NW_028168386.1, read on the forward strand.
GGCTCCTTCGGTTTGGGAGCTGTTGCTGCAGTTGAGCATGTTGGCCGGAGAGTGCTTCTCGGGCCGCGAACTGCAACCTTGAGGATTCTCCCAGGTTCCCGGCCCAACGAAAGCCCCCAGACCCAAATGGAGAGGGGCTGCTTGGGGGCCCCCTGGGGGCCCTTCAGGCTAGCTAGGTCTTTGGGTCCTGGCTCCTTCGGTTTGGGAGCTGTTGCTGCAGTTGGGCATGTTGGCCGGAGAGTGCTTCTCGGGCCGCGAACTGCAACCTTGCAGGTACCTCCCAGGTTCCTGGCCCAACGAAAGCCCCCAGACCCAAATGGAGAGGGGCTGCTTGGGGGCCCCCTGGGGGCCCTTCAGGCCAGCTAGGTCTTTGGGTCCTGGCTCCTTCGCTTTGGGAGCTGTTGCTGCAGTTGGGCATGTTGGCCGGAGAGTGCTTCTCGGGCCGCGAACTGCAAACTTGAAGGAATCTCCCAGGTTCCCGGCCCAACGAAAGCCCCCAGACCCAAATTGAGAGGGGCTGCTTGGGGGCCCCCTGGGGGCCCTTCAGGCCAGCTAGGTCTTTGGGTCCTGGCTCCTTCGGTTTGGGAGCTGTTGCTGCAGTTGGGCATGTTGGCCGGAGAGTGCTTCTCGGGCCGCGAACTGCAACCTTGCAGGTACCTCTCAGGTATACATGCCCAACGAAAGCCCCCAGACCCAAATTGAGAGGGGCTACTTGGGGGCCCCCTGGGGGCCCTTCAGGCCAGCTAGGTCTTTGTGTCCTGGCTCATTCGGTTTGGGAGCTGTTGCTGCAGTTGGGCATGTTGGCCGGAGAATGCTTCTCGGGCCGCGAACTGCAACCTTGCAGGAATCTCCCAGGTTCCCGGCCCAACGAAAGCCCCCAGACCCAAATGGAGAGGGGCTGCTTGGGGGCCCCCTGGGGGCCCTTCAGGCCAGCTAGGTCTTTGGGTCCTGGCTCCTTCGCTTTGGGAGCTGTTGCTGCAGTTGGGCATGTTGGGCGGAGAGTGCTTCTCCGGCCGCGAACTGCAACCTTGCAGGATTCTCCCAGGTTCCCGGCCCAACGAAAGCCCCCAGACCCAAATGGAGAGGGGCTGCTTGGTGGCCTTCTGGGGGCCCTTCAGGCCAGCTAGGTCTTTGGGTCCTGGCTCCTTCGCTTTGGGAGCTGTTGCTGGATATTGGGCATGTTGGCCGGAGAGTGCTTCTCGGGCCGCGAACTGCAACCTTGCAGGAATCTCCCAGGTTCCCGGCCCAACGAAAACCCCCAGACCCAAATGGAGAGGGGCTGCTTGGGGGCCCCCTGGGGGCCCTTCAGGCCAGCTAGGTCTTTGTGTCCTGGCTCCTTCGCTTTGGGAGCTGTTGCTGCAGTTGAGCATGTTGGCCGGAGAGTGCTTCTCGGGCCGTGAACTGCAACCTTGCAGGTACCTCTCAGGTATCCATGCCCAACGAAAGCCCCCAGACCCAAATTGAGAGGGGCTGCTTGGGGGCCCCCTGGGGGCCCTTCAGGCCAGCTAGGTCTTTGGGTCCTGGCTCCTTCGGTTTGGGAGCTGTTGCTGCAGTTGGGCATGTTGGCCGGAGAGTGCTTCTCGGGCCGCGAACTGCAACCTTGCAGGAATCTCCCAGGTTCCCGGCCCAACGAAAGCCCCCAGACCCAAATGGAGAGGGGCTGCTTGGGGTCCCCCTGGGGGCCCTTCAGGCCAGCTAGGTCTTTGGGTCCTGGCTCCTTCGCTTTGGGAGCTGTTGCTGCAGTTGGGCATGTTGGCCGGAGAGTGCTTCTCGGGCCGCGAACTGCAACCTTGCAGGTACCTCTCAGGTATACATGCCCAACGAAAGCCCCCAGACCCAAATGGAGAGGGGCTACTTGGGGGCCCCCTGGGGGCCCTTCAGGCCAGCTAGGTCTTTGTGTCCTGGCTCATTCGGTTTGGGAGCTGTTGCTGCAGTTGGGCATGTTGGCCGGAGAGTGCTTCTCGGGCCTCGAACTGCAACCTTGCAGGAATCTCCCAGGTTCCCGGCCCAACGAAAGCCCCCAGACCCAAATGGAGAGGGGCTGCTTGGGGGCCCCCTGGGGGCCCTTCAGGCCAGCTAGGTCTTTGTGTCCTGGCTCCTTCGCTTTGGGAGCTGTTGCTGCAGTTGGGCATGTTGGCCGGAGAGTGCTTCTCGGGCCGCGAACTGTAACTTCCAGGTACCTCTCAGGTATACATGCCCAACAAAAGCCCCCAGACCCAAATGGAGAGGGGCTGCTTGGGGGCCCCCTGGGGGCCCTTCAGGCCAGCTAGGTCTTTGGGTCCTGGCTCCTTCGCTTTGGGAGCTGTTGCTGCAGTTGGGCATGTTGGCCGGAGAGTGCTTCTCGGGCCGCGAACTGCAACCTTGCAGGAATCTCCCAGGTTCCCGGCCCAACAAAAGCCCCCAGACCCAAATGGAGAGGGGCTGCTTGGGGGCCCCCTGGGGGCCCTTCAGGCCAGCTAGGTCTTTGGGTCCTGGCTCCTTCGGTTTGGGAACTGTTGCTGCAGTTGGGCATGTTGGCCGGAGAGTGCTTCTCGGGCCGCGAACTGCAACCTTGCAGGATTCTCCCAGGTTCCCGGCCCAACGAAAGCCCCCAGACCCAAATTGAGAGGGGCTGCTTGGGGGCCCCCTGGGGGCCCTTCAGGCCACCTAGCTCTTTGGGTCCTGGCTCCTTCGGTTTGGGAGCTGTTGCTGCAGTTGGGCATGTTGGCCGGGGAGTGCTTCTCGGGCCGCGAACTGCAACCTTGCAGGTACCTCTCAGGTTCCCGGCCCAACTAAAGCCCCCAGACCCAAATGGAGAGGGGCTGCTTGGGGGCCCCCTGGGGGCCCTTCAGGCCAGCTAGGTCTTTGGGTCCTGGCTCCTTCGCTTTGGGAGCTGTTGCTGCAGTTGGGCATGTTGGCCGGAGAGTGCTTCTCGGGCCGCGAACTGCAACCTTGCAGGTACCTCTCAGGTATACATGCCCAACGAAAGCCCCCAGACCCAAATGGAGAGGGGCTACTTGGGGGCCCCCTGGGGGCCCTTCAGGCCAGCTAGGTCTTTGTGTCCTGGCTCATTCGGTTTGGGAGCTGTTGCTGCAGTTGGGCATGTTGGCCGGAGAGTGCTTCTCGGGCCTCGAACTGCAACCTTGCAGGAATCTCCCAGGTTCCCGGCCCAACGAAAGCCCCCAGACCCAAATGGAGAGGGGCTGCTTGGGGGCCCCCTGGGGGCCCTTCAGGCCAGCTAGGTCTTTGGGTCCTGGCTCCTTCGCTTTGGGAGCTGTTGCTGCAGTTGGGCATGTTGGGCGGAGAGTGCTTCTCGGGCCGCGAACTGCAACCTTGCAGGATTCTCCCAGGTTCCCGGCCCAACGAAAGCCCCCAGACCCAAATTGAGAGGGGCTGCTTGGGGGCCCCCTGGGGGCCCTTCAGGCCAGCTAGGTCTTTGGGTCCTGGCTCCTTCGCTTTGGGAGCTGTTGCTGCAGTTGGGCATGTTGCCCGGAGAGTGCTTCTCCGGCCGCAAACTGCAACCTTGCAGGATTCTCCCAGGTTCCCGGCCCAACGAAAGCCCCCAGACCCAAATGGAGAGGGGCTAATTGGGGGCCCCCTGGGGGCCCTTCAGGCCACCTAGCTCTTTGGGTCCTGGCTCCTTCGCTTTGGGAGCTGTTGCTGCAGTTGGGCATGTTGGCCGGAGAGTGCTTCTCGGGCCGCGAACTGCAACCTTGCAGGTACCTCCCAGGTTCCCGGCCCAACGAAAACCCCCAGACCCAAATGGAGAGGGGCTGCTTGGGGGCCCCCTGGGGGCCCTTCAGGCCAGCTAGGTCTTTGGGTCCTGGCTCCTTCGCTTTGGGAGCTGTTGCTGCAGTTGGGCATGTTGGCCGGAGAGTGCTTCTCGGGCCGCGAACTGTAACTTCCAGGTACCTCTCAGGTATACATGCCCAACAAAAGCCCCCAGACCCAAATGGAGAGGGGCTGCTTGGGGGCCCCCTGGGGGCCCTTCAGGCCAGCTAGGTCTTTGGGTCCTGGCTCCTTCGCTTTGGGAGCTGTTGCTGCAGTTGGGCATGTTGGCCGGAGAGTGCTTCTCGGGCCGCGAACTGCAACCTTGCAGGATTCTCCCAGGTTCCCGGCCCAACGAAAGCCCCCAGACCCAAATGGAGAGGGGCTGCTTGGGGGCCCCCTGGGGGCCCTTCAGGCCAGCTAGGTCTTTGGGTCCTGGCTCCTTCGGTTTGGGAGCTGTTGCTGCAGTTGGGCATGTTGGCCGGAGAGTGCTTACGGGCCGCGAACTGCAACCTTGCAGGAATCTCCAGGTTCCCGGCCCAACGAAAGCCCCCAGACCCAAATTGAGAGGGGCTGCTTGGGGGCCCCCTGGGGGCCCTTCAGGCCAGCTAGGTCTTTGGGTCCTGGCTCCTTCGGTTTGGGAGCTGTTGCTGCAGTTGGGCATGTTGGCCGGAGAGTGCTTCTCGGGCCGCGAACTGCAACCTTGCAGGAATCTCCCAGGTTCCCGGCCCAACGAAAGCCCCCAGACCCAAATGGAGAGGGGCTGCTTGGGGGCCCCCTGGGGGCCCTTCAGGCCAGCTAGGTCTTTGGGTCCTGGCTCCTTCGCTTTGGGAGCTGTTGCTGCAGTTGGGCATGTTGGCCGGAGAGTGCTTCTCCGGCCGCGAACTGCAACCTTGCAGGTACCTCCCAGGTTCCTGGCCCAACGAAAGCCCCCAGACCCAAATGGAGAGGGGCTGCTTGGGGGCCCCCTGGGGGCCCTTCAGGCCAGCTAGGTCTTTGGGTCCTGGCTCCTTCGGTTTGGGAGCTGTTGCTGCAGTTGGGCATGTTGGCCGGAGAGTGCTTCTCGGGCCGCGAACTGCAACCTTGAAGGAATCTCCCAGGTTCCCAGCCCAACGAAAGACCCCAGACCCAAATGGAGAGGGGCTGCTTGGGGGCCCCCTGGGGGCCCTTCAGGCCAGCTAGGTCTTTGGGTCCTGGCTCCTTCGCTTTGGGAGCTGTTGCTGCAGTTGGGCATGTTGGCCGGAGAGTGCTTCTCCGGCCGCGAACTGCAACCTTGCAGGTACCTCTCAGGTTCCCGGCCCAACGAAAACCCCCAGACCCAAATTGAGAGGGGCTGCTTGGGGGCCCCCTGGGGGCCCTTCAGGCCAGCTAGGTCTTTGGGTCCTGGCTCCTTCGGTTTGGGAGCTGTTGCTGCAGTTGGGCATGTTGGCCGGAGAGTGCTTCTCCGGCCGCGAACTGCAACCTTGCAGGTACCTCTCAGGTTCCCGGCCAAACTAAAGCCCCCAGACCCAAATGGAGAGGAGCCCCTTGGGGGCCCCCTGGGGGCCCTTCAGGCCAGCTAGGTCTTTGGGTCCTGGCTCCTTCGCTTTGGGAGCTGTTGCTGCAGTTGGGCATGTTGGCCGGAGAGTGCTTCTCGGGCCGCGAACTGCAACCTTGCAGGTACCACTCAGGTATACATGCCCAACGAAAGCCCCCAGACCCAAATTGAGAGGGGCTACTTGGGGGCCCCCTGGGGGCCCTTCAGGCCAGCTAGGTCTTTGTGTCCTGGCTCATTCGGTTTGGGAGCTGTTGCTGCAGTTGGGCATGTTGGCCGGAGAGTGCTTCTCGGGCCGCGAACTGCAACCTTGCAGGAATCTCCCAGGTTCCCGGCCCAACGAAAGCCCCCAGACCCAAATGGAGAGGGGCTGCTTGGGGGCCCCCTGGGGGCCCTTCAGGCCAGCTAGGTCTTTGGGTCCTGGCTCCTTCGGTTTGGGAGCTGTTGCTGCAGTTGGGCATGTTGGCCGGAGAGTGCTTCTCGGGCCGCGAACTGCAACCTTGCAGGATTCTCCCAGGTTCCCGGCCCAACGAAAGCCCCCAGACCCAAATTGAGAGGGGCTGCTTGGGGGCCCCCTGGGGGCCCTTCAGGCCAGCTAGGTCTTTGGGTCCTGGCTCCTTCGCTTTGGGAGCTGTTGCTGCAGTTGGGCATGTTGGCCGGAGAGTGCTTCTCCGGCCGCAAACTGCAACCTTGCAGGATTCTCCCAGGTTCCCGGCCCAACGAAAGCCCCCAGACCCAAATGGAGAGGGGCTGCTTGGGGCCCCCCTGGGGGCCCTTCAGGCCAGCTAGGTCTTTGGGTCCTGGCTCCTTCGCTTTGGGAGCTGTTGCTGCAGTTGGGCATGTTGGCCGGAGAGTGCTTCTCGGGCCGCGAACTGCAACCTTGCAGGTACCTCCCAGGTTCCCGGCCCAACGAAAACCCCCAGACCCAAATGGAGAGGGGCTGCTTGGGGGCCCCCTGGGGGCCCTTCAGGCCAGCTAGGTCTTTGGGTCCTGGCTCCTTCGCTTTGGGAGCTGTTGCTGCAGTTGGGCATGTTGGCCGGAGAGTGCTTCTCGGGCCGCGAACTGCAACCTTGCAGGATTCTCCCAGGTTCCATGCCGAACGAAAGCCCCCAGACCCAAATGGAGAGGGGCTGCTTGGGGGCCCCCTGGGGGCCCTTCAGGCCAGCTAGGTCTTTGGGTCCTGGCTCCTTCGCTTTGGGAGCTGTTGCTGCAGTTGGGCATGTTGGCCGGAGAGTGCTTACGGGCCGCGAACTGCAACCTTGCAGGAATCTCCCAGGTTCCCGGCCCAACGAAAGCCCCCAGACCCAAATTGAGAGGGGCTGCTTGGGGGCCCCCTGGGGGCCCTTCAGGCCACCTAGCTCTTTGGGTCCTGGCTCCTTCGGTTTGGGAGCTGTTGCTGCAGTTGAGCATGTTGGCCGGAGAGTGCTTCTCGGGCCGCGAACTGTAACCTTGCAGGTACCTCTCAGGTATCCATGCCCAACGAAAGCCCCCAGACCCAAATGGAGAGGGGCTGCTTGGGGGCCCCCTGGGGGCCCTTCAGGCCAGCTAGGTCTTTGTGTCCTGGCTCCTTCGCTTTGGGAGCTGTTGCTGCAGTTGAGCATGTTGGCCGGAGAGTGCTTCTCGGGCCGCGAACTGCAACCTTGCAGGTACCTCCCAGGTTCCTGGCCCAACGAAAGCCCCCAGACCCAAATGGAGAGGGGCTGCTTGGGGGCCCCCTGGGGGCCCTTCAGGCCAGCTAGGTCTTTGGGTCCTGGCTCCTTCGGTTTGGGAGCTGTTGCTGCAGTTGGGCATGTTGGCCGGAGAGTGCTTCTCGGGCCGCGAACTGCAACCTTGAAGGAATCTCCCAGGTTCCCGGCCCAAGGAAAGCCCACAGACTCAAATTGAGAGGGGCTGCTTGGGGGCCCCCTGGGGGCCCTTCAGGCCAGCTAGGTCTTTGGGTCCTGGCTCCTTCGCTTTGGGAGCTGTTGCTGCAGTTGGGCATGTTGGCCGGAGAGTGCTTCTCCGGCCGCGAACTGCAACCTTGCAGGTACCTCTCAGGTTCCCGGCCCAACGAAAACCCCCAGACCCAAATTGAGAGGGGCTGCTTGGGGTCCCCCTGGGGGCCCTTCAGGCCAGCTAGGTCTTTGGGTCCTGGCTCCTTCGGTTTGGGAGCTGTTGCTGCAGTTGGGCATGTTGGCCGGAGAGTGCTTCTCGGGCCGCGAACTGCAACCTTGCAGGATTCTCCCAGGTTCCCGGCCCAACGAAAGCCCCCAGACCCAAATTGAGAGGGGCTGCTTGGGGGCCCCCTGGGGGCCCTTCAGGCCAGCTAGGTCTTTGGGTCCTGGCTCCTTCGCTTTGGGAGCTGTTGCTGCAGTTGGGCATGTTGGCCGGAGGGTGCTTCTCGGGCCGCGAACTGCAACCTTGCATGAATCTCCCAGGTTCCCCGCCCAACGAAAACCCCCAGACCCAAATGGAGAGGGGCTGCTTGGGGGCCCCCTGGGGGCCCTTCAGGCCAGCTAGGTCTTTGGGTCCTGGCTCCTTCGGTTTGGGAGCTGTTGCTGCAGTTGGGCATGTTGGCCGGAGAGTGCTTCTCGGGCCGCGAACTGCAACCTTGCAGGTACCTCTCAGGTATACATGCCCAACGAAAGCCCCCAGACCCAAATTGAGAGGGGCTACTTGGGGGCCCCCTGGGGGCCCTTCAGGCCAGCTAGGTCTTTGTGTCCTGGCTCATTCGGTTTGGGAGCTGTTGCTGCAGTTGGGCATGTTGGCCGGAGAGTGCTTCTCGGGCCGCGAACTGCAACCTTGCAGGAATCTCCCAGGTTCCCGGCCCAACGAAAGCCCCCAGACCCAAATGGAGAGGGGCTGCTTTGGGGCCCCCTGGGGGCCCTTCAGGCCAGCTAGGTCTTTGGGTCCTGGCTCCTTCGCTTTGGGAGCTGTTGCTGCAGTTGGGCATGTTGGCCGGAGAGTGCTTCTCGGGCCGCGAACTGCAACCTTGCAGGTACCTCTCAGGTTCCCGGCCCAACGAAAGCCCCCAGACCCAAATGGAGAGGTGCCTCTTGGGGGCCCCCTGGGGGCCCTTCAGGCCACCTAGCTCTTTGGGTCCTGGCTCCTTCGCTTTGGGAGCTGTTGCTGGATATTGGGCATGTTGGCTGGAGAGTGCTTCTCGGGCCGCGAACTGCAACCTTGCGGGATTCTCCCAGGTTCCCGGCCCAACGAAAACCCCCAGACCCAAATGGAGAGGGGCTGCTTGGGGGCCCCCTGGGGGCCCTTCAGGCCAGCTAGGTCTTTGGGTCCTGGCTCCTTCGGTTTGGGAGCTGTTGCTGCAGTTGGGCATGTTGGCCGGAGAGTGCTTCTCGGGCCGCGAACTGTAACTTCCAGGTACCTCTCAGGTATACATGCCCAACAAAAGCCCCCAGACCCAAATGGAGAGGGGCTGCTTGGCGGCCCCCTGGGGGCCCTTCAGGCCAGCTAGGTCTTTGGGTCCTGGCTCCTTCGCTTTGGGAGCTGTTGCTGCAGTTGGGCATGTTGGGCGGAGAGTGCTTCTCGGGCCGCGAACTGCAACCTTGCAGGATTCTCCCAGGTTCCCGGCCCAACGAAAGCCCCCAGACCCAAATGGAGAGGGGCTGCTTGGGGCCCCCTGGGGGCCCTTCAGGCCAGCTAGGTCTTTGGGTCCTGGCTCCTTCGCTTTGGGAGCTGTTGCTGCAGTTGGGCATGTTGGCCGGAGAGTGCTTCTCGGGCCGCGAACTGCAACCTTGCAGGATTCTCCCAGGTTCCCGGCCCAACGAAAGCCCCCAGACCCAAATGGAGAGGGGCTGCTTGGGGCCCCCCTGGGGGCCCTTCAGGCCAGCTAGGTCTTTGGGTCCTGGCTCCTTCGCTTTGGGAGCTGTTGCTGCAGTTGGGCATGTTGGCCGGAGAGTGCTTCTCGGGCCGCGAACTGCAACCTTGCAGGTACCTCCCAGGTTCCCGGCCCAACGAAAGCCCCCAGACCCAAATTGAGCGGTGCCTCTTGGGGGCCCCCTGGGGGCCCTTCAGGCCAGCTAGGTCTTTGGGTCCTGGCTCCTTCGGTTTGGGAGCTGTTGCTGCAGTTGGGCATGTTGGCCGGAGAGTGCTTCTCGGGCCGCGAACTGCAACCTTGCAGGATTCTCCCAGGTTCCCGGCCCAACGAAAGCCCCCAGACCCAAATGGAGAGGGGCTGCTTGGGGCCCCCCTGGGGGCCCTTCAGGCCAGCTAGGTCTTTGGGTCCTGGCTCCTTCGGTTTGGGAGCTGTTGCTGCAGTTGGGCATGTTTGCCGGAGAGTGCTTCTCGGGCCGCGAACTGCAACCTTGCAGGTACCTCCCAGGTTCCCGGCCCAACGAAAACCCCCAGACCCAAATGGAGAGGGGCTGCTTGGGGGCCCCCTGGGGGCCCTTCAGGCCAGCTAGGTCTTTGGGTCCTGGCTCCTTCGGTTTGGGAGCTGTTGCTGCAGTTGGGCATGTTGGCCGGAGAGTGCTTCTCGGGCCGCGAACTGCAACCTTGCAGGATTCTCCCAGGTTCCCGGCCCAACGAAAGCCCCCAGACCCAAATGGAGAGGGGCTGCTTGGGGGCCCCCTGGGGGCCCTTCAGGCCAGCTAGGTCTTTGGGTCCTGGCTCCTTCGGTTTGGGAGCTGTTGCTGCAGTTGGGCATGTTGGCCGGAGAGTGCTTCTCGGGCCGCGAACTGCAACCTTGCAGGATTCTCCCAGGTTCCCGGCCCAACGAAAGCCCCCAGACCCAAATGGAGAGGGGCTGCTTGGGGGCCCCCTGGGGGCCCTTCAGGCCAGCTAGGTCTTTGGGTCCTGGCTCCTTCGCTTTGGGAGCTGTTGCTGCAGTTGGGCATGTTGGCCGGAGAGTGCTTCTCGGGCCGCGAACTGCAACCTTGCAGGATTCTCCCAGGTTCCCGGCCCAACGAAAGCCCCCAGACCCAAATGGAGAGGGGCTGCTTGGGGGCCCCCTGGGGGCCCTTCAGGCCAGCTAGGTCTTTGGGTCCTGGCTCCTTCGCTTTGGGAGCTGTTGCTGCAGTTGGGCATGTTGGCCGGAGAGTGCTTCTCGGGCCGCGAACTGCAACCTTGCAGGATTCTCCCAGGTTCCCGGCCCAACGAAAGCCCCCAGACCCAAATGGAGAGGGGCTACTTTGGGGCCCCCTGGGGGCCCTTCAGGCCAGCTAGGTCTTTGGGTCCTGGCTCCTTCGCTTTGGGAGCTGTTGCTGCAGTTGGGCATGTTGGCCGGAGAGTGCTTCTCGGGCCTCGAACTGCAACCTTGCAGGAATCTCCCAGGTTCCCGGCCCAACGAAAGCCCCCAGACCCAAATGGAGAGGGGCTGCTTGGGGGCCCCCTGGGGGCCCTTCAGGCCAGCTAGGTCTTTGGGTCCTGGCTCCTTCGCTTTGGGAGCTGTTGCTGCAGTTGGGCATGTTGGCCGGAGAGTGCTTCTCGGGCCGCGAACTGTAACTTCCTGGTACCTCTCAGGTATACATGCCCAACAAAAGCCCCCAGACCCAAATGGAGAGGGGCTGCTTGGGGGCCCCCTGGGGGCCCTTCAGGCCAGCTAGGTCTTTGGGTCCTGGCTCCTTCGCTTTGGGAGCTGTTGCTGCAGTTGGGCATGTTGGCCGGAGAGTGCTTCTCGGGCCGCGAACTGCAACCTTGCAGGAATCTCCCAGGTTCCCGGCCCAACGAAAGCCCCCAGACCCAAATGGAGAGGGGCTGCTTTGGGGCCCCATGGGGGCCCTTCAGGCCAGCTAGGTCTTTGGGTCCTGGCTCTTTCGCTTTGGGAGCTGTTGCTGCAGTTGGGCATGTTGGCCGGAGAGTGCTTCTCGGGCCGCGAACTGCAAACTTGCAGGTACCTCCCAGGTTCCCGGCCCAACGAAAACCCCCAGACCCAAATGGAGAGGGGCTGCTTGGGTGCCCCCTGGGGGCCCTTCAGGCCAGCTAGGTCTTTGGGTCCTGGCTCCTTCGCTTTGGGAGCTGTTGCTGCAGTTGGGCATGTTGGCCGGAGAGTGCTTCTCGGGCCGCGAACTGCAACCTTGCAGGATTCTCCCAGGTTCCCGGCCCAACGAAAGCCCCCAGACCCAAATGGAGAGGGGCTGCTTGGGGGCCCCCTGGGGGCCCTTCAGGCCAGCTAGGTCTTTGGGTCCTGGCTCCTTCGCTTTGGGAGCTGTTGCTGCAGTTGGGCATGTTGGCCGGAGAGTGCTTCTCGGGCCGCGAACTGCAACCTTGCAGGATTCTCCCAGGTTCCCGGCCCAACGAAAGCCCCCAGACCCAAATGGAGAGGGGCTACTTTGGGGCCCCCTGGGGGCCCTTCAGGCCAGCTAGGTCTTTGGGTCCTGGCTCCTTCGCTTTGGGAGCTGTTGCTGCAGTTGGGCATGTTGGCCGGAGAGTGCTTCTCGGGCCTCGAACTGCAACCTTGCAGGAATCTCCCAGGTTCCCGGCCCAACGAAAGCCCCCAGACCCAAATGGAGAGGGGCTGCTTGGGGGCCCCCTGGGGGCCCTTCAGGCCAGCTAGGTCTTTGGGTCCTGGCTCCTTCGCTTTGGGAGCTGTTGCTGCAGTTGGGCATGTTGGCCGGAGAGTGCTTCTCGGGCCGCGAACTGTAACTTCCTGGTACCTCTCAGGTATACATGCCCAACAAAAGCCCCCAGACCCAAATGGAGAGGGGCTGCTTGGGGGCCCCCTGGGGGCCCTTCAGGCCAGCTAGGTCTTTGGGTCCTGGCTCCTTCGCTTTGGGAGCTGTTGCTGCAGTTGGGCATGTTGGCCGGAGAGTGCTTCTCGGGCCGCGAACTGCAACCTTGCAGGAATCTCCCAGGTTCCCGGCCCAACGAAAGCCCCCAGACCCAAATGGAGAGGGGCTGCTTTGGGGCCCCATGGGGGCCCTTCAGGCCAGCTAGGTCTTTGGGTCCTGGCTCCTTCGCTTTGGGAGCTGTTGCTGCAGTTGGGCATGTTGGCCGGAGAGTGCTTCTCGGGCCGCGAACTGCAAACTTGCAGGTACCTCCCAGGTTCCCGGCCCAACGAAAACCCCCAGACCCAAATGGAGAGGGGCTGCTTGGGGGCCCCCTGGGGGCCCTTCAGGCCACCTAGCTCTTTGGGTCCTGGCTCCTTCGGTTTGGGAGCTGTTGCTGCAGTTGGGCATGTTGGCCGGATAGTGCTTCTCGGGCCGCGAACTGTAACTTCCAGGTACCTCTCAGATATACATGCCCAACAAAAGCCCCCAGACCCAAATGGAGAGGGGCTGCTTGGGGGCCCCCTGGGGGCCCTTCAGGCCAGCTAGGTCTTTGGGTCCTGGCTCCTTCGCTTTGGGAGCTGTTGCTGCAGTTGGGCATGTTGGCCGGGGAGTGCTTCTCGGGCCGCGAACTGCAACCTTGCAGGATTCTCCCAGGTTCCCGGCCCAACGAAAGCCCCCAGACCCAAATGGAGAGGGGCTGCTTGGGGGCCCCCTGGGGGCCCTTCAGGCCAGCTAGGTCTTTGGGTCCTGGCTCCTTCGCTTTGGGAGCTGTTGCTGCAGTTGGGCATGTTGGGTGGAGAGTGCTTCTCGGGCCGCGAACTGCAACCTTGCAGGATTCTCCCAGGTTCCCGGCCCAACGAAAGCCCCCAGACCCAAATTGAGAGGGGCTGCTTGGGGCCCCCCTGGGGGCCCTTCAGGCCAGCTAGGTCTTTGGGTCCTGGCTCCTTCGGTTTGGGAGCTGTTGCTGCAGTTGGGTATGTTGGCCGGAGAGTGCTTCTCGGGCCGCGAACTGCAACCTTGCAGGTACCTCCCAGGTTCCCGGCCCAACGAAAGCCCCCAGACCCAAATTGAGAGGGGCTGCTTGGGGGCCCCCTGGGGGCCCTTCAGGCCAGCTAGGTCTTTGGGTCCTGGCTCCTTCGGTTTGGGAGCTGTTGCTGCAGTTGGGCATGTTGGCCGGAGAGTGCTTCTCGGGCCGCGAACTGCAACCTTGCAGGATTCTCCCAGGTTCCCGGCCCAACGAAAGCCCCCAGACCCAAATGGAGAGGGGCTGCTTGGGGCCCCCCTGGGGGCCCTTCAGGCCAGCTAGGTCTTTGGGTCCTGGCTCCTTCGGTTTGGGAGCTGTTGCTGCAGTTGGGCATGTTGGCCGGAGAGTGCTTCTCGGGCCGCGAACTGCAACCTTGCAGGATTCTCCCAGGTTCCCGGCCCAACGAAAGCCCCCAGACCCAAATTGAGAGGGGCTGCTTGGGGGCCCCCTGGGGGCCCTTCAGGCCAGCTAGGTCTTTGGGTCCTGGCTCCTTCGCTTTGGGAGCTGTTGCTGCAGTTGGGCATGTTGGCCGGAGGGTGCTTCTCGGGCCGCGAACTGCAACCTTGCATGAATCTCCCAGGTTCCCCGCCCAACGAAAACCCCCAGACCCAAATGGAGAGGGGCTGCTTGGGGGCCCCCTGGGGGCCCTTCAGGCCAGCTAGGTCTTTGGGTCCTGGCTCCTTCGGTTTGGGAGCTGTTGCTGCAGTTGGGCATGTTGGCCGGAGAGTGCTTCTCGGGCCGCGAACTGCAACCTTGCAGGTACCTCTCAGGTATACATGCCCAACGAAAGCCCCCAGACCCAAATTGAGAGGGGCTACTTGGGGGCCCCCTGGGGGCCCTTCAGGCCAGCTAGGTCTTTGTGTCCTGGCTCATTCGGTTTGGGAGCTGTTGCTGCAGTTGGGCATGTTGGCCGGAGAGTGCTTCTCGGGCCGAGAACTGCAACCTTGCAGGAATCTCCCAGGTTCCCGGCCCAACGAAAGCCCCCAGACCCAAATGGAGAGGGGCTGCTTTGGGGCCCCCTGGGGGCCCTTCAGGCCAGCTAGGTCTTTGGGTCCTGGCTCCTTCGCTTTGGGAGCTGTTGCTGCAGTTGGGCATGTTGGCCGGAGAGTGCTTCTCGGGCCGCGAACTGCAACCTTGCAGGATTCTCCCAGGTTCCCGGCCCAACGAAAGCCCCCAGACCCAAATGGAGAGGTGCCTCTTGGGGGCCCCCTGGGGGCCCTTCAGGCCAGCTAGGTCTTTGGGTCCTGGCTCCTTCGCTTTGGGAGCTGTTGCTGGATATTGGGCATGTTGGCTGGAGAGTGCTTCTCGGGCCGCGAACTGCAACCTTGCAGGATTCTCCCAGGTTCCCGGCCCAACGAAAACCCCCAGACCCAAATGGAGAGGGGCTGCTTGGGGGCCCCCTGGGGGCCCTTCAGGCCAGCTAGGTCTTTGGGTCCTGGCTCCTTCGGTTTGGGAGCTGTTGCTGCAGTTGGGCATGTTGGCCGGAGAGTGCTTCTCGGGCCGCGAACTGTAACTTCCAGGTACCTCTCAGGTATACATGCCCAACAAAAGCCCCCAGACCCAAATGGAGAGGGGCTGCTTGGCGGCCCCCTGGGGGCCCTTCAGGCCAGCTAGGTCTTTGGGTCCTGGCTCCTTCGCTTTGGGAGCTGTTGCTGCAGTTGGGCATGTTGGGCGGAGAGTGCTTCTCGGGCCGCGAACTGCAACCTTGCAGGATTCTCCCAGGTTCCCGGCCCAACGAAAGCCCCCAGACCCAAATGGAGAGGGGCTGCTTGGGGCCCCCCTGGGGGCCCTTCAGGCCAGCTAGGTCTTTGGGTCCTGGCTCCTTCGCTTTGGGAGCTGTTGCTGCAGTTGGGCATGTTGGCCGGAGAGTGCTTCTCGGGCCGCGAACTGCAACCTTGCAGGTACCTCCCAGGTTCCCGGCCCAACGAAAGCCCCCAGACCCAAATTGAGCGGTGCCTCTTGGGGGCCCCCTGGGGGCCCTTCAGGCCAGCTAGGTCTTTGGGTCCTGGCTCCTTCGCTTTGGGAGCTGTTGCTGCAGTTGGGCATGTTGGCCGGAGAGTGCTTCTCGGGCCGCGAACTGCAACCTTGCAGGATTCTCCCAGGTTCCCGGCCCAACGAAAGCCCCCAGACCCAAATGGAGAGGGGCTGCTTGGGGCCCCCCTGGGGGCCCTTCAGGCCAGCTAGGTCTTTGTGTCCTGGCTCCTTCGCTTTGGGAGCTGTTGCTGCAGTTGGGCATGTTGGCCGGAGAGTGCTTCTCGGGCCGCGAACTGCAACCTTGCAGGTACCTCCCAGGTTCCCGGCCCAACGAAAACCCCCAGACCCAAATGGAGAGGGGCTGCTTGGGGGCCCCCTGGGGGCCCTTCAGGCCAGCTAGGTCTTTGGGTCCTGGCTCCTTCGGTTTGGGAGCTGTTGCTGCAGTTGGGCATGTTGGCCGGAGAGTGCTTCTCGGGCCGCGAACTGCAACCTTGCAGGATTCTCCCAGGTTCCCGGCCCAACGAAAGCCCCCAGACCCAAATGGAGAGGGGCTGCTTGGGGGCCCCCTGGGGGCCCTTCAGGCCAGCTAGGTCTTTGGGTCCTGGCTCCTTCGGTTTGGGAGCTGTTGCTGCAGTTGGGCATGTTGGCCGGAGAGTGCTTCTCGGGCCGCGAACTGCAACCTTGCAGGATTCTCCCAGGTTCCCGGCCCAACGAAAGCCCCCAGACCCAAATGGAGAGGGGCTGCTTGGGGGCCCCCTGGGGGCCCTTCAGGCCAGCTAGGTCTTTGGGTCCTGGCTCCTTCGCTTTGGGAGCTGTTGCTGCAGTTGGGCATGTTGGCCGGAGAGTGCTTCTCGGGCCGCGAACTGCAACCTTGCAGGATTCTCCCAGGTTCCCGGCCCAACGAAAGCCCCCAGACCCAAATGGAGAGGGGCTGCTTGGGGGCCCCCTGGGGGCCCTTCAGGCCAGCTAGGTCTTTGGGTCCTGGCTCCTTCGGTTTGGGAGCTGTTGCTGCAGTTGGGCATGTTGGCCGGAGAGTGCTTCTCGGGCCGCGAACTGCAACCTTGCAGGATTCTCCCATGTTCCCGGCCCAACGAAAGCCCCCAGACCCAAATGGAGAGGGGCTACTTTGGGGCCCCCTGGGGGCCCTTCAGGCCAGCTAGGTCTTTGGGTCCTGGCTCCTTCGCTTTGGGAGCTGTTGCTGCAGTTGGGCATGTTGGCCGGAGAGTGCTTCTCGGGCCTCGAACTGCAACCTTGCAGGAATCTCCCAGGTTCCCGGCCCAACGAAAGCCCCCAGACCCAAATGGAGAGGGGCTGCTTGGGGGCCCCCTGGGGGCCCTTCAGGCCAGCTAGGTCTTTGGGTCCTGGCTCCTTCGCTTTGGGAGCTGTTGCTGCAGTTGGGCATGTTGGCCGGAGAGTGCTTCTCGGGCCGCGAACTGTAACTTCCTGGTACCTCTCAGGTATACATGCCCAACAAAAGCCCCCAGACCCAAATGGAGAGGGGCTGCTTGGGGGCCCCCTGGGGGCCCTTCAGGCCAGCTAGGTCTTTGGGTCCTGGCTCCTTCGCTTTGGGAGCTGTTGCTGCAGTTGGGCATGTTGGGCGGAGAGTGCTTCTCGGGCCGCGAACTGCAACCTTGCAGGAATCTCCCAGGTTCCCGGCCCAACGAAAGCCCCCAGACCCAAATGGAGAGGGGCTGCTTTGGGGCCCCATGGGGGCCCTTCAGGCCAGCTAGGTCTTTGGGTCCTGGCTCCTTCGCTTTGGGAGCTGTTGCTGCAGTTGGGCATGTTGGCCGGAGAGTGCTTCTCGGGCCGCGAACTGCAAACTTGCAGGTACCTCCCAGGTTCCCGGCCCAACGAAAACCCCCAGACCCAAATGGAGAGGGGCTGCTTGGGGGCCCCCTGGGGGCCCTTCAGGCCACCTAGCTCTTTGGGTCCTGGCTCCTTCGGTTTGGGAGCTGTTGCTGCAGTTGGGCATGTTGGCCGGATAGTGCTTCTCGGGCCGCGAAATGTAACTTCCAGGTACCTCTCAGGTATACATGCCCAACAAAAGCCCCCAGACCCAAATGGAGAGGGGCTGCTTGGGGGCCCCCTGGGGGCCCTTCAGGCCAGCTAGGTCTTTGGGTCCTGGCTCCTTCGCTTTGGGAGCTGTTGCTGCAGTTGGGCATGTTGGGCGGAGAGTGCTTCTCGGGCCGCGAACTGCAACCTTGCAGGTACCTCCCAGGTTCCCGGCCCAACGAAAGCCCCCAGACCCAAATGGAGAGGGGCTGCTTGGGGGCCCCATGGGGGCCCTTCAGGCCAGCTAGGTCTTTGGGTCCTGGCTCCTTCGCTTTGGGAGCTGTTGCTGCAGTTGGGCATGTTGGGCGGAGAGTGCTTCTCGGGCCGCGAACTGCAACCTTGCAGGATTCTCCTAGGTTCCCGGCCCAACGAAAGCCCCCAGACCCAAATGGAGAGGGGCTGCTTGGGGGCCCCCTGGGGGCCCTTCAGGCCAGCTAGGTCTTTGGGTCCTGGCTCATTCGGTTTGGGAGCTGTTGCTGCAGTTGGGCATGTTGGCCGGAGAGTGCTTCTCGGGCCTCGAACTGCAACCTTGCAGGATTCTCCCAGGTTCCCGGCCCAACGAAAGCCCCCAGACCCAAATTGAGAGGGGCTGCTTGGGGCCCCCCTGGGGGCCCTTCAGGCCAGCTAGATCTTTGGGTCCTGGCTCCTTCGGTTTGGGAGCTGTTGCTGCAGTTGGGCATGTTGGCCGGAGAGTGCTTCTCGGGCCGCGAACTGCAACCTTGCAGGTACCTCCCAGGTTCCCGGCCCAACGAAAGCCCCCAGACCCAAATTGAGAGGTGCCTCTTGGGGGCCCCCTGGGGGCCCTTCAGGCCAGCTAGGTCTTTGGGTCCTGGCTCCTTCGCTTTGGGAGCTGTTGCTGCAGTTGGGCATGTTGGCCGGAGAGTGCTTCTCGGGCCGCGAACTGCAACCTTGCAGGTACCTCCCAGGTTCCCGGCCCAACGAAAGCCCCCAGACCCAAATTGAGAGGGGCTGCTTGGGGCCCCCCTGGGGGCCCTTCAGGCCAGCTAGGTCTTTGGGTCCTGGCTCCTTCGGTTTGGGAGCTGTTGCTGCAGTTGGGCATGTTGGCCGGAGAGTGCTTCTCGGGCCGCGAACTGCAACCTTGCAGGTACCTCCCAGGTTCCCGGCCCAACGAAAACCCCCAGACCCAAATTGAGAGGGGCTGCTTGGGGCCCCCCTGGGGGCCCTTCAGGCCAGCTAGGTCTTTGGGTCCTGGCTCCTTCGGTTTGGGAGCTGTTGCTGCAGTTGGGCATGTTGGCCGGAGAGTGCTTCTCGGGCCGCGAACTGCAACCTTGCAGGAATCTCCCAGGTTCCCGGCCCAACGAAAGCCCCCAGACCCAAATGGAGAGGGGCTGCTTGGGGTCCCCCTTGGGGCCCTTCAGGCCAGCTAGGTCTTTGGGTCCTGGCTCCTTCGCTTTGGGAGCTGTTGCTGCAGTTGGGCATGTTGGCCGGAGAGTGCTTCTCGGGCCGCGAACTGCAACCTTGCAGGAATCTCCCAGGTTCCCGGCCCAACAAAAGCCCCCAGACCCAAATGGAGAGGGGCTGCTTGGGGGCCCCCTGGGGGCCCTTCAGGCCAGCTAGGTCTTTGGGTCCTGGCTCCTTCGGTTTGGGAACTGTTGCTGCAGTTGGGTATGTTGGCCGGAGAGTGCTTCTCGGGCCGCGAACTGCAACCTTGCAGGATTCTCCCAGGTTCCCGGCCCAACGAAAGCCCCCAGACCCAAATGGAGAGGGGCTGCTTGGGGGCCCCCTGGGGGCCCTTCAGGCCAGCTAGGTCTTTGGGTCCTGGCTCCTTCGGTTTGGGAGCTGTTGCTGCAGTTGGGCATGTTGGCCGGGGAGTGCTTCTCGGGCCGCGAACTGCAACCTTGCAGGAATCTCCCAGGTTCCATGCCCAACGAAAGCCCCCAGACCCAAATTGAGAGGGGCTGCTTGGGGGCCCCCTGGGGGCCCTTCAGGCCACCTAGCTCTTTGGGTCCTGGCTCCTTCGGTTTGGGAGCTGTTGCTGCATTTGTGCATGTTGGCCGGAGAGTGCTTCTCGGGCCGCGAACTGTAACCTTGCAGGTACCTCTCAGGTATCCATGCCCAACGAAAGCCCCCAGACCCAAATGGAGAGGGGCTGCTTGGGGTCCCCCTTGGGGCCCTTCAGGCCAGCTAGGTCTTTGGGTCCTGGCTCCTTCGGTTTGGGAGCTGTTGCTGCAGTTGAGCATGTTGGCCGGAGAGTGCTTCTCGGGCCGCGAACTGCAACCTTGCAGGATTCTCCCAGGTTCCCGGCCCAACGAAAGCCCCCAGACCCAAATGGAGAGGGGCTGCTTGGGGGCCCCCTGGGGGCCCTTCAGGCCAGCTAGGTCTTTGGGTCCTGGATCCTTCGGTTTGGGAGCTGTTGCTGCAGTTGAGCATGTTGGCCGGAGAGTGATTCTCGGGCCGCGAACTGTAACCTTGCAGGTACCTCTCATGTATCCATGCCCAACGAAAGCCCCCAGACCCAAATTGAGAGGGGCTGCTTGGTGGCCCCCTGGGGGCCCTTCAGGCCAGCTAGGTCTTTGGGTCCTGGCTCCTTCGGTTTGGGAGCTGTTGCTGCAGTTGAGCATGTTGGCCGGAGAGTGCTTCTCGGGCCGCGAACTGCAACCTTGCAGGTACCTCCCAGGTTCCTGGCCCAACGAAAGCCCCCAGACCCAAATGGAGAGGAGCCCCTTGGGGGCCCCATGGGGGCCCTTCAGGCCAGCTAGGTCTTTGGGTCCTGGCTCCTTCGCTTTGGGAGCTGTTGCTGCAGTTGGGCATGTTGGCCGGAGAGTGCTTCTCGGGCCGCGAACTGTAACTTCCATTTACCTCTCAGGTATACATGCCCAACAAAAGCCCCCAGACCCAAATGGAGAGGGGCTGCTTGGGGCCCCCCTGGGGGCCCTTCAGGCCAACTAGGTCTTTGGGTCCTGGCTCCTTCGCTTTGGGAGCTGTTGCTGCAGTTGGGCATGTTGGCCGGAGAGTGCTTCTCGGGCCGCGAACTGCAACCTTGCAGGAATCTCCCAGGTTCCCGGCCCAACGAAAGCCCCCAGACCCAAATGGAGAGGGGCTGCTTGGGGGCCCCCTGGGGGCCCTTCAGGCCAGCTAGGTCTTTGGGTCCTGGCTCCTTCGGTTTGGGAGCTGTTGCTGCAGTTAGGCATGTTGGCCGGAGAGTGCTTCTCGGGCCGCGAACTGCAACCTTGCAGGAATCTCCCAGGTTCCATGCCCAACGAAAGCCCCCAGACCCAAATTGATAGGGGCTGCTTGGGGCCCCCTGGGGGCCCTTCAGGCCAGCTAGGTCTTTGGGTCCTGGCTCCTTCGGTTTGGGAGCTGTTGCTGCAGTTGGGCATGTTGGCCGGAGAGTGCTTCTCGGGCCGCGAACTGCAACCTTGCAGGAATCTACCAGGTTCCCGGCCCAACGAAAGCCCCCAGACCCAAATGGAGAGGGGCTGCTTGGGGGCCCCCTGGGGGCCCTTCAGGCCACCTAGCTCTTTGGGTCCTGGCTCCTTCGCTTTGGGAGCTGTTGCTGCAGTTGTGCATGTTGGCCGGAGAGTGCTTCTCGGGCCGAGAACTGCAACCTTGCAGGAATCTCCCAGGTTCCCGGCCCAACGAAAGCCCCCAGACCCAAATGGAGAGGGGCTGCTTGGGGGCCCCCTGGGGGCCCTTCAGGCCAGCTAGGTCTTTGGGTCCTGGCTCCTTCGTTTTGGGAGCTGTTGCTGCAGTTGGGCATGTTGGCCGGAGAGTGCTTCTCGGGCCGCGAACTGCAACCTTGCAGGTACCTCCCAGGTTCCCGGCCCAACGAAAGCCCCCAGACCCAAATTGAGAGGGGCTGCTTGGGGGCCCCCTGGGGGCCCTTCAGGCCAGCTAGGTCTTTGGGTCCTGGCTCCTTCGCTTTGGGAGCTGTTGCTGCAGTTGGGCATGTTGGGCGGAGAGTGCTTCTCGGGCCGCGAACTGCAACCTTGCAGGATTCTCCCAGGTTCCCGGCCCAACGAAAGCCCCCAGACCCAAATTGAGAGGGGCTGCTTGGGGGCCCCCTGGGGGCCCTTCAGGCCAGCTAGGTCTTTGGGTCCTGGCTCCTTCGCTTTGGGAGCTGTTGCTGCAGTTGGGCATGTTGGCCGGAGAGTGCTTCTCGGGCCGCGAACTGCAACCTTGCAGGATTCTCCCAGGTTCCCGGCCCAACGAAAGCCCCCAGACCCAAATTGAGAGGGGCTGCTTGGGGCCCCCCTGGGGGCCCTTCAGGCCAGCTAGGTCTTTGGGTCCTGGCTCCTTCGCTTTGGGAGCTGTTGCTGCAGTTGGGCATGTTGGCCGGAGAGTGCTTCTCGGGCCGCGAACTGCAACCTTGCAGGTACCTCCCAGGTTCCCGGCCCAACGAAAGCCCCCAGACCCAAATGGAGAGGGGGCTGCTTGGGGGCCCCCTGGGGGCCCTTCAGGCCAGCTAGGTCTTTGGGTCCTGGCTCCTTCGCTTTGGGAGCTGTTGCTGCAGTTGGGCATGTTGGCCGGAGAGTGCTTCTCGGGCCGCGATCTGTAACTTCCAGGTACCTCTCAGGTATCCATGCCCAACGAAAGCCCCCAGACCCAAATGGAGAGGGGCTGCTTGGGGGCCCCATGGGGGCCCTTCAGGCCAGCTAGGTCTTTGGGTCCTGGCTCCTTCGCTTTGGGAGCTGTTGCTGCAGTTGGGCATGTTGGCCGGAGAGTGCTTCTCGGGCCGCGAACTGCAACCTTGCAGGATTCTCCCAGGTTCCCGGCCCAACGAAAGCCCCCAGACCCAAATGGAGAGGGGCTGCTTGGGGGCCCCCTGGGGGCCCTTCAGGCCAGCTAGGTCTTTGGGTCCTGGCTCCTTCGCTTTGGGAGCAGTCGCTCCACGTTTGGCATGTTGGCCGGAGAGTGCTTCTCGGGCCGCGAACTGTAACTTCCAGGTACCTCTCAGGTATACATGCCCAACAAAAGCCCCCAGACCCAAATGGAGAGGGGCTGCTTGGGGCCCCCCTGGGGGCCCTTCAGGCCAGCTAGGTCTTTGGGTCCTGGCTCCTTCGGTTTGGGAGCTGTTGCTGCAGTTGGGCATGTTGGGCGGAGAGTGCTTCTCGGGCCGCGAACTGCAACCTTGCAGGATTCTCCCAGGTTCCCGGCCCCACGAAAGCCCCCAGACCCAAATTGAGAGGGGCTGCTTGGGGGCCCCCTGGGGGCCCTTCAGGCCAGCTAGGTCTTTGTGTCCTGGCTCCTTCGCTTTGGGAGCTGTTGCTGCAGTTGGGCATGTTGGCCGGAGAGTGCTTCTCGGGCCGCGAACTGCAACCTTGCAGGATTCTCCCAGGTACCCGGCCCAACGAAAGCCCCCAGACCCAAATGGAGAGGGGCTGCTTGGGGCCCCCCTGGGGGCCCTTCAGGCCAGCTAGGTCTTTGGGTCCTGGCTCCTTCGGTTTGGGAGCTGTTGCTGCAGTTGGGCATGTTGGCCGGAGAGTGCTTCTCGGGCCGCGAACTGCAACCTTGCAGGATTCTCCCAGGTTCTCGGCCCAACGAAAGCCCCCAGACCCAAATGGAGAGGGGCTGCTTGGGGCCCCCTGGGGGCCCTTCAGGCCAGCTAGGTCTTTGGGTCCTGGCTCCTTCGCTTTGGGAGCTGTTGCTGCAGTTGGGCATGTTGGCCGGAGAGTGCTTCTCGGGCCGCGAACTGCAACCTTGCAGGTACCTCCCAGGTTCCCGGCCCAACGAAAACCCCCAGACCCAAATGGAGAGGGGCTGCTTGGGGGCCCCCTGGGGGCCCTTCAGGCCAGCTAGGTCTTTGGGTCCTGGCTCCTTCGCTTTGGGAGCTGTTGCTGCAGTTGGGCATGTTGGCCGGAGAGTGCTTCTCGGGCCGCGAACTGCAACCTTGCAGGAATCTCCCAGGTTCCCGGCCCAACAAAAGCCCCCAGACCCAAATGGAGAGGGGCTGCTTGGGGGCCCCCTGGGGGCCCTTCAGGCCAGCTAGGTCTTTGGGTCCTGGCTCCTTCGGTTTGGGAACTGTTGCTGCAGTTGGGTATGTTGACCGGAGAGTGCTTCTCGGGCCGCGAACTGCAACCTTGCAGGATTCTCCCAGGTTCCCGGCCCAACGAAAGCCCCCAGACCCAAATGGAGAGGGGCTGCTTGGGGGCCCCCTGGGGGCCCTTCAGGCCACCTAGCTCTTTGGGTCCTGGCTCCTTCGGTTTGGGAGCTGTTGCTGCAGTTGAGCATGTTGGCCGGAGAGTGCTTCTCGGGCCGCGAACTGTAACCTTGCAGGTACCTCTCATGTATCCAT
This sequence comes from Gallinula chloropus, assembly GCF_964237585.1. Taxonomy (NCBI): domain Eukaryota; kingdom Metazoa; phylum Chordata; class Aves; order Gruiformes; family Rallidae; genus Gallinula; species Gallinula chloropus. Next base: position 407,704 of record NW_028168386.1, read on the forward strand.
GCCCAACGAAAGCCCCCAGACCCAAATGGAGAGGGGCTGCTTGGTGGCCCCCTGGGGGCCCTTCAGGCCAGCTAGGTCTTTGGGTCCTGGCTCCTTCGCTTTGGGAGCTGTTGCTGCAGTTGGGCATGTTGGCCGGAGAGTGCTTCTCGGGCCGCGAACTGCAACCTTGCAGGTACCTCCCAGGTTCCTGGCCCAACGAAAGCCCCCAGACCCAAATGGAGAGGGGCTGCTTGGGGGCCCCCTGGGGGCCCTTCAGGCCAGCTAGGTCTTTGGGTCCTGGCTCCTTCGCTTTGGGAGCTGTTGCTGCAGTTGGGCATGTTGGCCGGAGAGTGCTTCTCGGGCCGCGAACTGTAACTTCCAGGTACCTCTCAGGTATACATGCCCAACAAAAGCCCCCAGACCCAAATGGAGAGGGGCTGCTTGGGGCCCCCCTGGGGGCCCTTCAGGCCAACTAGGTCTTTGGGTCCTGGCTCCTTCGCTTTGGGAGCTGTTGCTGCAGTTGGGCATGTTGGCCGGAGAGTGCTTCTCGGGCCGCGAACTGCAACCTTGCAGGAATCTCCCAGGTTCCCGGCCCAACGAAAGCCCCCAGACCCAAATGGAGAGGGGCTGCTTGGGGGCCCCCTGGGGGCCCTTCAGGCCAGCTAGGTCTTTGGGTCCTGGCTCCTTCGGTTTGAGAGCTGTTGCTGCAGTTGGGCATGTTGGCCGGAGAGTGCTTCTCGGGCCGCGAACTGTAACTTCCAGGTACCTCTCAGGTATACATGCCCAACAAAAGCCCCCAGACCCAAATGGAGAGGGGCTGCTTGGGGCCCCCCTGGGGGCCCTTCAGGCCAGCTAGGTCTTTGGGTCCTGGCTCCTTCGGTTTGGGAGCTGTTGCTGCAGTTGGGCATGTTGGGCGGAGAGTGCTTCTCGGGCCGCGAACTGCAACCTTGCAGGATTCTCCCAGGTTCCCGGCCCCACGAAAGCCCCCAGACCCAAATTGAGAGGGGCTGCTTGGGGGCCCCCTGGGGGCCCTTCAGGCCAGCTAGGTCTTTGTGTCCTGGCTCCTTCGCTTTGGGAGCTGTTGCTGCAGTTGGGCATGTTGGCCGGAGAGTGCTTCTCGGGCCGCGAACTGCAACCTTGCAGGATTCTCCCAGGTACCCGGCCCAACGAAAGCCCCCAGACCCAAATGGAGAGGGGCTGCTTGGGGCCCCCCTGGGGGCCCTTCAGGCCAGCTAGGTCTTTGGGTCCTGGCTCCTTCGGTTTGGGAGCTGTTGCTGCAGTTGGGCATGTTGGCCGGAGAGTGCTTCTCGGGCCGCGAACTGCAACCTTGCAGGATTCTCCCAGGTTCTCGGCCCAACGAAAGCCCCCAGACCCAAATGGAGAGGGGCTGCTTGGGGCCCCCTGGGGGCCCTTCAGGCCAGCTAGGTCTTTGGGTCCTGGCTCCTTCGCTTTGGGAGCTGTTGCTGCAGTTGGGCATGTTGGCCGGAGAGTGCTTCTCGGGCCGCGAACTGCAACCTTGCAGGTACCTCCCAGGTTCCCGGCCCAACGAAAACCCCCAGACCCAAATGGAGAGGGGCTGCTTGGGGGCCCCCTGGGGGCCCTTCAGGCCAGCTAGGTCTTTGGGTCCTGGCTCCTTCGCTTTGGGAGCTGTTGCTGCAGTTGGGCATGTTGGCCGGAGAGTGCTTCTCGGGCCGCGAACTGCAACCTTGCAGGAATCTCCCAGGTTCCCGGCCCAACAAAAGCCCCCAGACCCAAATGGAGAGGGGCTGCTTGGGGGCCCCCTGGGGGCCCTTCAGGCCAGCTAGGTCTTTGGGTCCTGGCTCCTTCGGTTTGGGAACTGTTGCTGCAGTTGGGTATGTTGACCGGAGAGTGCTTCTCGGGCCGCGAACTGCAACCTTGCAGGATTCTCCCAGGTTCCCGGCCCAACGAAAGCCCCCAGACCCAAATGGAGAGGGGCTGCTTGGGGGCCCCCTGGGGGCCCTTCAGGCCACCTAGCTCTTTGGGTCCTGGCTCCTTCGGTTTGGGAGCTGTTGCTGCAGTTGAGCATGTTGGCCGGAGAGTGCTTCTCGGGCCGCGAACTGTAACCTTGCAGGTACCTCTCATGTATCCATGCCCAACGAAAGCCCCCAGACCCAAATGGAGAGGGGCTGCTTGGTGGCCCCCTGGGGGCCCTTCAGGCCAGCTAGGTCTTTGGGTCCTGGCTCCTTCGCTTTGGGAGCTGTTGCTGCAGTTGGGCATGTTGGCCGGAGAGTGCTTCTCGGGCCGCGAACTGCAACCTTGCAGGTACCTCCCAGGTTCCTGGCCCAACGAAAGCCCCCAGACCCAAATGGAGAGGGGCTGCTTGGGGGCCCCCTGGGGGCCCTTCAGGCCAGCTAGGTCTTTGGGTCCTGGCTCCTTCGCTTTGGGAGCTGTTGCTGCAGTTGGGCATGTTGGCCGGAGAGTGCTTCTCGGGCCGCGAACTGTAACTTCCAGGTACCTCTCAGGTATACATGCCCAACAAAAGCCCCCAGACCCAAATGGAGAGGGGCTGCTTGGGGCCCCCCTGGGGGCCCTTCAGGCCAACTAGGTCTTTGGGTCCTGGCTCCTTCGCTTTGGGAGCTGTTGCTGCAGTTGGGCATGTTGGCCGGAGAGTGCTTCTCGGGCCGCGAACTGCAACCTTGCAGGAATCTCCCAGGTTCCCGGCCCAACGAAAGCCCCCAGACCCAAATGGAGAGGGGCTGCTTGGGGGCCCCCTGGGGGCCCTTCAGGCCAGCTAGGTCTTTGGGTCCTGGCTCCTTCGGTTTGAGAGCTGTTGCTGCAGTTGGGCATGTTGGCCGGAGAGTGCTTCTCGGGCCGCGAACTGTAACTTCCAGGTACCTCTCAGGTATACATGCCCAACAAAAGCCCCCAGACCCAAATGGAGAGGGGCTGCTTGGCGGCCCCCTGGGGGCCCTTCAGGCCAGCTAGGTCTTTGGGTCCTGGCTCCTTCGCTTTGGGAGCTGTTGCTGCAGTTGGGCATGTTGGGCGGAGAGTGCTTCTCGGGCCGCGAACTGCAACCTTGCAGGATTCTCCCAGGTTCCCGGCCCAACGAAAGCCCCCAGACCCAAATGGAGAGGGGCTGCTTGGGGGCCCCCTGGGGGCCCTTCAGGCCAGCTAGGTCTTTGGGTCCTGGCTCCTTCGGTTTGGGAGCTGTTGCTGCAGTTGGGCATGTTGGCCGGAGAGTGCTTCTCGGGCCGCGAACTGCAACCTTGCAGGATTCTCCCAGGTTCCCGGCCCAACGAAAGCCCCCAGACCCAAATGGAGAGGGGCTGCTTGGGGCCCCCCTGGGGGCCCTTCAGGCCAGCTAGGTCTTTGGGTCCTGGCTCCTTCGCTTTGGGAGCTGTTGCTGCAGTTGGGCATGTTGGCCGGAGAGTGCTTCTCGGGCCGCGAACTGCAACCTTGCAGGTACCTCCCAGGTTCCCGGCCCAACGAAAGCCCCCAGACCCAAATTGAGCGGTGCCTCTTGGGGGCCCCCTGGGGGCCCTTCAGGCCAGCTAGGTCTTTGGGTCCTGGCTCCTTCGCTTTGGGAGCTGTTGCTGCAGTTGGGCATGTTGGCCGGAGAGTGCTTCTCGGGCCGCGAACTGCAACCTTGCAGGATTCTCCCAGGTTCCCGGCCCAACGAAAGCCCCCAGACCCAAATGGAGAGGGGCTGCTTGGGGCCCCCCTGGGGGCCCTTCAGGCCAGCTAGGTCTTTGGGTCCTGGCTCCTTCGCTTTGGGAGCTGTTGCTGCAGTTGGGCATGTTGGCCGGAGAGTGCTTCTCGGGCCGCGAACTGCAACCTTGCAGGTACCTCCCAGGTTCCCGGCCCAACGAAAACCCCCAGACCCAAATGGAGAGGGGCTGCTTGGGGGCCCCCTGGGGGCCCTTCAGGCCAGCTAGGTCTTTGGGTCCTGGCTCCTTCGGTTTGGGAGCTGTTGCTGCAGTTGGGCATGTTGGCCGGAGAGTGCTTCTCGGGCCGCGAACTGCAACCTTGCAGGATTCTCCCAGGTTCCCGGCCCAACGAAAGCCCCCAGACCCAAATGGAGAGGGGCTGCTTGGGGGCCCCCTGGGGGCCCTTCAGGCCAGCTAGGTCTTTGGGTCCTGGCTCCTTCGGTTTGGGAGCTGTTGCTGCAGTTGGGCATGTTGGCCGGAGAGTGCTTCTCGGGCCGCGAACTGCAACCTTGCAGGATTCTCCCAGGTTCCCGGCCCAACGAAAGCCCCCAGACCCAAATGGAGAGGGGCTGCTTGGGGGCCCCCTGGGGGCCCTTCAGGCCAGCTAGGTCTTTGGGTCCTGGCTCCTTCGCTTTGGGAGCTGTTGCTGCAGTTGGGCATGTTGGCCGGAGAGTGCTTCTCGGGCCGCGAACTGCAACCTTGCAGGATTCTCCCAGGTTCCCGGCCCAACGAAAGCCCCCAGACCCAAATGGAGAGGGGCTGCTTGGGGGCCCCCTGGGGGCCCTTCAGGCCAGCTAGGTCTTTGGGTCCTGGCTCCTTCGGTTTGGGAGCTGTTGCTGCAGTTGGGCATGTTGGGCGGAGAGTGCTTCTCGGGCCGCGAGCTGCAACCTTGCAGGATTCTCCCAGGTTCCCGGCCCAACGAAAGCCCCCAGACCCAAATGGAGAGGGGCTACTTTGGGGCCCCCTGGGGGCCCTTCAGGCCAGCTAGGTCTTTGGGTCCTGGCTCCTTCGCTTTGGGAGCTGTTGCTGCAGTTGGGCATGTTGGCCGGAGAGTGCTTCTCGGGCCTCGAACTGCAACCTTGCAGGAATCTCCCAGGTTCCCGGCCCAACGAAAGCCCCCAGACCCAAATGGAGAGGGGCTGCTTGGGGGCCCCCTGGGGGCCCTTCAGGCCAGCTAGGTCTTTGGGTCCTGGCTCCTTCGCTTTGGGAGCTGTTGCTGCAGTTGGGCATGTTGGCCGGAGAGTGCTTCTCGGGCCGCGAACTGTAACTTCCTGGTACCTCTCAGGTATACATGCCCAACAAAAGCCCCCAGACCCAAATGGAGAGGGGCTGCTTGGGGGCCCCCTGGGGGCCCTTCAGGCCAGCTAGGTCTTTGGGTCCTGGCTCCTTCGCTTTGGGAGCTGTTGCTGCAGTTGGGCATGTTGGGCGGAGAGTGCTTCTCGGGCCGCGAACTGCAACCTTGCAGGAATCTCCCAGGTTCCCGGCCCAACGAAAGCCCCCAGACCCAAATGGAGAGGGGCTGCTTTGGGGCCCCATGGGGGCCCTTCAGGCCAGCTAGGTCTTTGGGTCCTGGCTCCTTCGCTTTGGGAGCTGTTGCTGCAGTTGGGCATGTTGGCCGGAGAGTGCTTCTCGGGCCGCGAACTGCAAACTTGCAGGTACCTCCCAGGTTCCCGGCCCAACGAAAACCCCCAGACCCAAATGGAGAGGGGCTGCTTGGGGGCCCCCTGGGGGCCCTTCAGGCCACCTAGCTCTTTGGGTCCTGGCTCCTTCGGTTTGGGAGCTGTTGCTGCAGTTGGGCATGTTGGCCGGATAGTGCTTCTCGGGCCGCGAAATGTAACTTCCAGGTACCTCTCAGGTATACATGCCCAACAAAAGCCCCCAGACCCAAATGGAGAGGGGCTGCTTGGGGGCCCCCTGGGGGCCCTTCAGGCCAGCTAGGTCTTTGGGTCCTGGCTCCTTCGCTTTGGGAGCTGTTGCTGCAGTTGGGCATGTTGGGCGGAGAGTGCTTCTCGGGCCGCGAACTGCAACCTTGCAGGTACCTCCCAGGTTCCCGGCCCAACGAAAGCCCCCAGACCCAAATGGAGAGGGGCTGCTTGGGGGCCCCATGGGGGCCCTTCAGGCCAGCTAGGTCTTTGGGTCCTGGCTCCTTCGCTTTGGGAGCTGTTGCTGCAGTTGGGCATGTTGGGCGGAGAGTGCTTCTCGGGCCGCGAACTGCAACCTTGCAGGATTCTCCTAGGTTCCCGGCCCAACGAAAGCCCCCAGACCCAAATGGAGAGGGGCTGCTTGGGGGCCCCCTGGGGGCCCTTCAGGCCAGCTAGGTCTTTGGGTCCTGGCTCATTCGGTTTGGGAGCTGTTGCTGCAGTTGGGCATGTTGGCCGGAGAGTGCTTCTCGGGCCTCGAACTGCAACCTTGCAGGATTCTCCCAGGTTCCCGGCCCAACGAAAGCCCCCAGACCCAAATTGAGAGGGGCTGCTTGGGGCCCCCCTGGGGGCCCTTCAGGCCAGCTAGATCTTTGGGTCCTGGCTCCTTCGGTTTGGGAGCTGTTGCTGCAGTTGGGCATGTTGGCCGGAGAGTGCTTCTCGGGCCGCGAACTGCAACCTTGCAGGTACCTCCCAGGTTCCCGGCCCAACGAAAGCCCCCAGACCCAAATTGAGAGGTGCCTCTTGGGGGCCCCCTGGGGGCCCTTCAGGCCAGCTAGGTCTTTGGGTCCTGGCTCCTTCGCTTTGGGAGCTGTTGCTGCAGTTGGGCATGTTGGCCGGAGAGTGCTTCTCGGGCCGCGAACTGCAACCTTGCAGGTACCTCCCAGGTTCCCGGCCCAACGAAAGCCCCCAGACCCAAATTGAGAGGGGCTGCTTGGGGCCCCCCTGGGGGCCCTTCAGGCCAGCTAGGTCTTTGGGTCCTGGCTCCTTCGGTTTGGGAGCTGTTGCTGCAGTTGGGCATGTTGGCCGGAGAGTGCTTCTCGGGCCGCGAACTGCAACCTTGCAGGTACCTCCCAGGTTCCCGGCCCAACGAAAACCCCCAGACCCAAATTGAGAGGGGCTGCTTGGGGCCCCCCTGGGGGCCCTTCAGGCCACCTAGGTCTTTGGGTCCTGGCTCCTTCGGTTTGGGAGCTGTTGCTGCAGTTGGGCATGTTGGCCGGAGAGTGCTTCTCGGGCCGCGAACTGCAACCTTGCAGGAATCTCCCAGGTTCCCGGCCCAACGAAAGCCCCCAGACCCAAATGGAGAGGGGCTGCTTGGGGTCCCCCTTGGGGCCCTTCAGGCCAGCTAGGTCTTTGGGTCCTGGCTCCTTCGCTTTGGGAGCTGTTGCTGCAGTTGGGCATGTTGGCCGGAGAGTGCTTCTCGGGCCGCGAACTGCAACCTTGCAGGAATCTCCCAGGTTCCCGGCCCAACAAAAGCCCCCAGACCCAAATGGAGAGGGGCTGCTTGGGGGCCCCCTGGGGGCCCTTCAGGCCAGCTAGGTCTTTGGGTCCTGGCTCCTTCGGTTTGGGAACTGTTGCTGCAGTTGGGTATGTTGGCCGGAGAGTGCTTCTCGGGCCGCGAACTGCAACCTTGCAGGATTCTCCCAGGTTCCCGGCCCAACGAAAGCCCCCAGACCCAAATGGAGAGGGGCTGCTTGGGGGCCCCCTGGGGGCCCTTCAGGCCAGCTAGGTCTTTGGGTCCTGGCTCCTTCGGTTTGGGAGCTGTTGCTGCAGTTGGGCATGTTGGCCGGGGAGTGCTTCTCGGGCCGCGAACTGCAACCTTGCAGGAATCTCCCAGGTTCCATGCCCAACGAAAGCCCCCAGACCCAAATTGAGAGGGGCTGCTTGGGGGCCCCCTGGGGGCCCTTCAGGCCACCTAGCTCTTTGGGTCCTGGCTCCTTCGGTTTGGGAGCTGTTGCTGCATTTGTGCATGTTGGCCGGAGAGTGCTTCTCGGGCCGCGAACTGTAACCTTGCAGGTACCTCTCAGGTATCCATGCCCAACGAAAGCCCCCAGACCCAAATGGAGAGGGGCTGCTTGGGGTCCCCCTTGGGGCCCTTCAGGCCAGCTAGGTCTTTGGGTCCTGGCTCCTTCGGTTTGGGAGCTGTTGCTGCAGTTGAGCATGTTGGCCGGAGAGTGCTTCTCGGGCCGCGAACTGCAACCTTGCAGGATTCTCCCAGGTTCCCGGCCCAACGAAAGCCCCCAGACCCAAATGGAGAGGGGCTGCTTGGGGGCCCCCTGGGGGCCCTTCAGGCCAGCTAGGTCTTTGGGTCCTGGATCCTTCGGTTTGGGAGCTGTTGCTGCAGTTGAGCATGTTGGCCGGAGAGTGCTTCTCGGGCCGCGAACTGTAACCTTGCAGGTACCTCTCATGTATCCATGCCCAACGAAAGCCCCCAGACCCAAATTGAGAGGGGCTGCTTGGTGGCCCCCTGGGGGCCCTTCAGGCCAGCTAGGTCTTTGGGTCCTGGCTCCTTCGGTTTGGGAGCTGTTGCTGCAGTTGAGCATGTTGGCCGGAGAGTGCTTCTCGGGCCGCGAACTGCAACCTTGCAGGTACCTCCCAGGTTCCTGGCCCAACGAAAGCCCCCAGACCCAAATGGAGAGGAGCCCCTTGGGGGCCCCATGGGGGCCCTTCAGGCCAGCTAGGTCTTTGGGTCCTGGCTCCTTCGCTTTGGGAGCTGTTGCTGCAGTTGGGCATGTTGGCCGGAGAGTGCTTCTCGGGCCGCGAACTGTAACTTCCATTTACCTCTCAGGTATACATGCCCAACAAAAGCCCCCAGACCCAAATGGAGAGGGGCTGCTTGGGGCCCCCCTGGGGGCCCTTCAGGCCAACTAGGTCTTTGGGTCCTGGCTCCTTCGCTTTGGGAGCTGTTGCTGCAGTTGGGCATGTTGGCCGGAGAGTGCTTCTCGGGCCGCGAACTGCAACCTTGCAGGAATCTCCCAGGTTCCCGGCCCAACGAAAGCCCCCAGACCCAAATGGAGAGGGGCTGCTTGGGGGCCCCCTGGGGGCCCTTCAGGCCAGCTAGGTCTTTGGGTCCTGGCTCCTTCGGTTTGGGAGCTGTTGCTGCAGTTAGGCATGTTGGCCGGAGAGTGCTTCTCGGGCCGCGAACTGCAACCTTGCAGGAATCTCCCAGGTTCCATGCCCAACGAAAGCCCCCAGACCCAAATTGAGAGGGGCTGCTTGGGGCCCCCTGGGGGCCCTTCAGGCCAGCTAGGTCTTTGGGTCCTGGCTCCTTCGGTTTGGGAGCTGTTGCTGCAGTTGGGCATGTTGGCCGGAGAGTGCTTCTCGGGCCGCGAACTGCAACCTTGCAGGAATCTACCAGGTTCCCGGCCCAACGAAAGCCCCCAGACCCAAATGGAGAGGGGCTGCTTGGGGGCCCCCTGGGGGCCCTTCAGGCCACCTAGCTCTTTGGGTCCTGGCTCCTTCGCTTTGGGAGCTGTTGCTGCAGTTGTGCATGTTGGCCGGAGAGTGCTTCTCGGGCCGAGAACTGCAACCTTGCAGGAATCTCCCAGGTTCCCGGCCCAACGAAAGCCCCCAGACCCAAATGGAGAGGGGCTGCTTGGGGGCCCCCTGGGGGCCCTTCAGGCCAGCTAGGTCTTTGGGTCCTGGCTCCTTCGTTTTGGGAGCTGTTGCTGCAGTTGGGCATGTTGGCCGGAGAGTGCTTCTCGGGCCGCGAACTGCAACCTTGCAGGTACCTCCCAGGTTCCCGGCCCAACGAAAGCCCCCAGATCCAAATTGAGAGGAGCTCCTTGGGGGCCCCATGGGGGCCCTTCAGGCCAGCTAGGTCTTTGGGTCCTGGCTCCTTCGGTTTGGGAGCTGTTGCTGCAGTTGGGCATGTTGGCCGGAGAGTGCTTCTCGGGCCGCGAACTGCAACCTAGCAGGAATCTCCCAGGTTCCCGGCCCAACGAAAGCCCCCAGACCCAAATTGAGAGGGGCTGCTTGGGGGCCCCCTGGGGGCCCTTCAGGCCAGCTAGGTCTTTGGGTCCTGGCTCCTTCGCTTTGGGAGCTGTTGCTGCAGTTGGGCATGTTGGGCGGAGAGTGCTTCTCGGGCCGCGAACTGCAACCTTGCAGGATTCTCCCAGGTTCCCGGCCCAACGAAAGCCCCCAGACCCAAATTGAGAGGGGCTGCTTGGGGGCCCCCTGGGGGCCCTTCAGGCCAGCTAGGTCTTTGGGTCCTGGCTCCTTCGCTTTGGGAGCTGTTGCTGCAGTTGGGCATGTTGGCCGGAGAGTGCTTCTCGGGCCGCGAACTGCAACCTTGCAGGATTCTCCCAGGTTCCCGGCCCAACGAAAGCCCCCAGACCCAAATGGAGAGGGGCTGCTTGGGGCCCCCCTGGGGGCCCTTCAGGCCAGCTAGGTCTTTGGGTCCTGGCTCCTTCGCTTTGGGAGCTGTTGCTGCAGTTGGGCATGTTGGCCGGAGAGTGCTTCTCGGGCCGCGAACTGCAACCTTGCAGGTACCTCCCAGGTTCCCGGCCCAACGAAAGCCCCCAGACCCAAATGGAGAGGGGGCTGCTTGGGGGCCCCCTGGGGGCCCTTCAGGCCAGCTAGGTCTTTGGGTCCTGGCTCCTTCGCTTTGGGAGCTGTTGCTGCAGTTGGGCATGTTGGCCGGAGAGTGCTTCTCGGGCCGCGATCTGTAACTTCCAGGTACCTCTCAGGTATACATGCCCAACAAAAGCCCCCAGACCCAAATGGAGAGGGGCTGCTTGGGGGCCCCATGGGGGCCCTTCAGGCCAGCTAGGTCTTTGGGTCCTGGCTCCTTCGCTTTGGGAGCTGTTGCTGCAGTTGGGCATGTTGGCCGGAGAGTGCTTCTCGGGCCGCGAACTGCAACCTTGCAGGATTCTCCCAGGTTCCCGGCCCAACGAAAGCCCCCAGACCCAAATGGAGAGGGGCTGCTTGGGGGCCCCCTGGGGGCCCTTCAGGCCAGCTAGGTCTTTGGGTCCTGGCTCCTTCGCTTTGGGAGCAGTCGCTCCACGTTTGGCATGTTGGCCGGAGAGTGCTTCTCGGGCCGCGAACTGTAACTTCCAGGTACCTCTCAGGTATACATGCCCAACAAAAGCCCCCAGACCCAAATGGAGAGGGGCTGCTTGGGGCCCCCCTGGGGGCCCTTCAGGCCAGCTAGGTCTTTGGGTCCTGGCTCCTTCGGTTTGGGAGCTGTTGCTGCAGTTGGGCATGTTGGGCGGAGAGTGCTTCTCGGGCCGCGAACTGCAACCTTGCAGGATTCTCCCAGGTTCCCGGCCCCACGAAAGCCCCCAGACCCAAATTGAGAGGGGCTGCTTGGGGGCCCCCTGGGGGCCCATCAGGCCAGCTAGGTCTTTGTGTCCTGGCTCCTTCGCTTTGGGAGCTGTTGCTGCAGTTGGGCATGTTGGCCGGAGAGTGCTTCTCGGGCCGCGAACTGCAACCTTGCAGGATTCTCCCAGGTACCCGGCCCAACGAAAGCCCCCAGACCCAAATGGAGAGGGGCTGCTTGGGGCCCCCCTGGGGGCCCTTCAGGCCAGCTAGGTCTTTGGGTCCTGGCTCCTTCGGTTTGGGAGCTGTTGCTGCAGTTGGGCATGTTGGCCGGAGAGTGCTTCTCGGGCCGCGAACTGCAACCTTGCAGGATTCTCCCAGGTTCTCGGCCCAACGAAAGCCCCCAGACCCAAATGGAGAGGGGCTGCTTGGGGCCCCCTGGGGGCCCTTCAGGCCAGCTAGGTCTTTGGGTCCTGGCTCCTTCGCTTTGGGAGCTGTTGCTGCAGTTGGGCATGTTGGCCGGAGAGTGCTTCTCGGGCCGCGAACTGCAACCTTGCAGGTACCTCCCAGGTTCCCGGCCCAACGAAAACCCCCAGACCCAAATGGAGAGGGGCTGCTTGGGGGCCCCCTGGGGGCCCTTCAGGCCAGCTAGGTCTTTGGGTCCTGGCTCCTTCGGTTTGGGAGCTGTTGCTGCAGTTGGGCATGTTGGCCGGAGAGTGCTTCTCGGGCCGCGAACTGCAACCTTGCAGGATTCTCCCAGGTTCCCGGCCCAACGAAAGCCCCCAGACCCAAATTGAGAGGGGCTGCTTGGGGGCCCCCTGGGGGCCCTTCAGGCCAGCTAGGTCTTTGGGTCCTGGCTCCTTCGGTTTGGGAGCTGTTGCTGCAGTTGGGCATGTTGGCCGGGGAGTGCTTCTCGGGCCGCGAACTGCAACCTTGCAGGAATCTCCCAGGTTCCATGCCCAACGAAAGCCCCCAGACCCAAATTGAGAGGGGCTGCTTGGGGGCCCCCTGGGGGCCCTTCAGGCCAGCTAGGTCTTTGGGTCCTGGCTCCTTCGGTTTGGGAGCTGTTGCTGCAGTTGTGCATGTTGGCCGGAGAGTGCTTCTCGGGCCGCGAACTGTAACCTTGCAGGTACCTCTCAGGTATCCATGCCCAACGAAAGCCCCCAGACCCAAATGGAGAGGGGCTGCTTGGGGTCCCCCTTGGGGCCCTTCAGGCCAGCTAGGTCTTTGGGTCCTGGCTCCTTCGGTTTGGGAGCTGTTGCTGCAGTTGAGCATGTTGGCCGGAGAGTGCTTCTCGGGCCGCGAACTGCAACCTTGCAGGATTCTCCCAGGTTCCCGGCCCAACGAAAGCCCCCAGACCCAAATGGAGAGGGGCTGCTTGGGGGCCCCCTGGGGGCCCTTCAGGCCACCTAGCTCTTTGGGTCCTGGCTCCTTCGGTTTGGGAGCTGTTGCTGCAGTTGAGCATGTTGGCCGGAGAGTGCTTCTCGGGCCGCGAACTGTAACCTTGCAGGTACCTCTCATGTATCCATGCCCAACGAAAGCCCCCAGACCCAAATGGAGAGGGGCTGCTTGGTGGCCCCCTGGGGGCCCTTCAGGCCAGCTAGGTCTTTGGGTCCTGGCTCCTTCGCTTTGGGAGCTGTTGCTGCAGTTGGGCATGTTGGCCGGAGAGTGCTTCTCGGGCCGCGAACTGCAACCTTGCAGGTACCTCCCAGGTTCCTGGCCCAACGAAAGCCCCCAGACCCAAATGGAGAGGGGCTGCTTGGGGGCCCCCTGGGGGCCCTTCAGGCCAGCTAGGTCTTTGGGTCCTGGCTCCTTCGCTTTGGGAGCTGTTGCTGCAGTTGGGCATGTTGGCCGGAGAGTGCTTCTCGGGCCGCGAACTGTAACTTCCAGGTACCTCTCAGGTATACATGCCCAACAAAAGCCCCCAGACCCAAATGGAGAGGGGCTGCTTGGGGCCCCCCTGGGGGCCCTTCAGGCCAACTAGGTCTTTGGGTCCTGGCTCCTTCGCTTTGGGAGCTGTTGCTGCAGTTGGGCATGTTGGCCGGAGAGTGCTTCTCGGGCCGCGAACTGCAACCTTGCAGGAATCTCCCAGGTTCCCGGCCCAACGAAAGCCCCCAGACCCAAATGGAGAGGGGCTGCTTGGGGGCCCCCTGGGGGCCCTTCAGGCCAGCTAGGTCTTTGGGTCCTGGCTCCTTCGGTTTGAGAGCTGTTGCTGCAGTTAGGCATGTTGGCCGGAGAGTGCTTCTCGGGCCGCGAACTGCAACCTTGCAGGAATCTCCCAGGTTCCCGGCCCAACGAAAGCCCCCAGACCCAAATGGAGAGGGGCTGCTTGGGGGCCCCCTGGGGGCCCTTCAGGCCAGCTAGGTCTTTGGGTCCTGGCTCCTTCGCTTTGGGAGCTGTTGCTGCAGTTGGGCATGTTGGCCGGAGAGTGCTTCTCGGGCCGCGAACTGCAACCTTGCAGGAATCTCCCAGGTTCCCGGCCCAACGAAAGCCCCCAGACCCAAATGGAGAGGGGCTGCTTGGGGTCCCCCTTGGGGCCCTTCAGGCCAGCTAGGTCTTTGGGTCCTGGCTCCTTCGCTTTGGGAGCTGTTGCTGCAGTTGGGCATGTTGGCCGGAGAGTGCTTCTCGGGCCGCGAACTGCAACCTTGCAGGAATCTCCCAGGTTCCCGGCCCAACAAAAGCCCCCAGACCCAAATGGAGAGGGGCTGCTTGGGGGCCCCCTGGGGGCCCTTCAGGCCAGCTAGGTCTTTGGGTCCTGGCTCCTTCGGTTTGGGAACTGTTGCTGCAGTTGTGTATGTTGGCCGGAGAGTGCTTCTCGGGCCGCGAACTGCAACCTTGCAGGATTCTCCCAGGTTCCCGGCCCAACGAAAGCCCCCAGACCCAAATGGAGAGGGGCTGCTTGGGGGCCCCCTGGGGGCCCTTCAGGCCAGCTAGGTCTTTGGGTCCTGGCTCCTTCGGTTTGGGAGCTGTTGCTGCAGTTGGGCATGTTGGCCGGGGAGTGCTTCTCGGGCCGCGAACTGCAACCTTGCAGGAATCTCCCAGGTTCCATGCCCAACGAAAGCCCCCAGACCCAAATTGAGAGGGGCTGCTTGGGGGCCCCCTGGGGGCCCTTCAGGCCAGCTAGGTCTTTGGGTCCTGGCTCCTTCGCTTTGGGAGCTGTTGCTGCAGTTGTGCATGTTGGCCGGAGAGTGCTTCTCTGGCCGGGAACTGTAACCTTGCAGGTACCTCTCAGGTATCCATGCCCAACGAAAGCCCCCAGACCCAAATGGAGAGGGGCTGCTTGGGGTCCCCCTTGGGGCCCTTCAGGCCAGCTAGGTCTTTGGGTCCTGGCTCCTTCGGTTTGGGAGCTGTTGCTGCAGTTGAGCATGTTGGCCGGAGAGTGCTTCTCAGGCCGCGAACTGCAACCTTGCAGGATTCTCCCAGGTTCCCGGCCCAACGAAAGCCCCCAGACCCAAATGGAGAGGGGCTGCTTGGGGGCCCCCTGGGGGCCCTTCAGGCCACCTAGCTCTTTGGGTCCTGGCTCCTTCGCTTTGGGAGCTGTTGCTGCAGTTGAGCATGTTGGCCGGAGAGTGCTTCTCGGGCCGCGAACTGTAACCTTGCAGGTACCTCTCATGTATCCATGCCCAACGAAAGCCCCCAGACCCAAATTGAGAGGGGCTGCTTGGTGGCCCCCTGGGGGCCCTTCAGGCCAGCTAGGTCTTTGGGTCCTGGCTCCTTCGCTTTGGGAGCTGTTGCTGCAGTTGGGCATGTTGGGCGGAGAGTGCTTCTCGGGCCGCGAACTGCAACCTTGCAGGTACCTCCCAGGTTCCTGGCCCAACGAAAGCCCCCAGACCCAAATGGAGAGGGGCTGCTTGGGGGCCCCCTGGGGGCCCTTCAGGCCAGCTAGGTCTTTGGGTCCTGGCTCCTTCGCTTTGGGAGCTGTTGCTGCAGTTGGGCATGTTGGCCGGAGAGTGCTTCTCGGGCCGCGAACTGCAAACTTGAAGGAATCTCCCAGGTTCCCGGCCCAACGAAAGCCCCCAGACCCAAATGGAGAGGGGCTGCTTGGGGGCCCCCTGGGGGCCCTTCAGGCCAGCTAGGTCTTTGGGTCCTGGCTCCTTCGCTTTGGGAGCTGTTGCTGCAGTTGGGCATGTTGGCCGGAGAGTGCTTCTCGGGCCGCGAACAGCATTCTTGCAGGTACCTCTCAGGTATACATGCCCAACGAAAGCCCCCAGACCCAAATTGAGAGGGGCTACTTGGGGGCCCCCTGGGGGCCCTTCAGGCCAGCTAGGTCTTTGTGTCCTGGCTCATTCGGTTTGGGAGCTGTTGCTGCAGTTGGGCATGTTGGCCGGAGAGTGCTTCTCGGGCCTCGAACTGCAACCTTGCAGGAATCTCCCAGGTTCCCGGCCCAACGAAAGCCCCCAGACCCAAATGGAGAGGGGCTGCTTGGGGGCCCCCTGGGGGCCCTTCAGGCCAGCTAGGTCTTTGGGTCCTGGCTCCTTCGCTTTGGGAGCTGTTGCTGCAGTTGGGCATGTTGGGCGGAGAGTGCTACTCGGGCCGCGAACTGCAACCTTGCAGGATTCTCCCAGGTTCCCGGCCCAACTAAAGCCCCCAGACCCAAATGGAGAGGGGCTGCTTGGGGGCCCCCTGGGGGCCCTTCAGGCCAGCTAGGTCTTTGGGTCCTGGCTCCTTCGCTTTGGGAGCTGTTGCTGCAGTTGGGCATGTTGCACGGAGAGTGCTTCTCGGGCCGCGAACTGCAACCTTGCAGGATTCTCCCAGGTTCCCGGCCCAACGAACGCCCCCAGACCCAAATTGAGAGGGGCTGCTTGGGGCCCCCCTGGGGGCCCTTCAGGCCAGCTAGGTCTTTGGGTCCTGGCTCCTTCGGTTTGGGAGCTGTTGCTGCAGTTGGGCATGTTGGCCGGAGAGTGCTTCTCGGGCCGCGAACTGCAACCTAGCAGGTACCTCCCAGGTTCCTGGCCCAACGAAAGCCCCCAGACCCAAATGGAGAGGGGCTGCTTGGGGGCCCCCTGGGGGCCCTTCAGGCCACCTAGCTCTTTGGGTCCTGGCTCCTTCGGTTTGGGAGCTGTTGCTGCAGTTGGGCATGTTGGCCGGAGAGTGCTTCTCGGGCCGCGAAATGCAAACTTGAAGGAATCTCCCAGGTTCCCGGCCCAACGAAAGCCCCCAGACCCAAATTGAGAGGGGCTGCTTGGGGTCCCCCTGGGGGCCCTTCAGGCCACCTAGCTCTTTGGGTCCTGGCTCCTTCGCTTTGGGAGCTGTTGCTGCAGTTGGGCATGTTGGCCGGAGAGTGCTTCTCCGGCCGCGAACTGCAACCTTGCAGGTACCTCTCAGGTTCCCGGCCCAACTAAAGCCCCCAGACCCAAATGGAGAGGAGCCCCTTGGGGGCCCCATGGGGGCCCTTCAGGCCAGCTAGGTCTTTGGGTCCTGGCTCCTTCGCTTTGGGAGCTGTTGCTGCAGTTGGGCATGTTGGCCGGAGAGTGCTTCTCGGGCCGCGAACTGCAACCTTGCAGGTACCTCTCAGGTATACATGCCCAACGAAAGCCCCCAGACCCAAATTGAGAGGGGCTACTTGGGGGCCCCCTGGGGGCCCTTCAGGCCAGCTAGGTCTTTGTGTCCTGGCTCATTCGGTTTGGGAGCTGTTGCTGCAGTTGGGCATGTTGGACGGAGAGTGCTTCTCGGGCCGCGAACTGCAACCTTGCAGGAATCTCCCAGGTTCCCGGCCCAACGAAAGCCCCCAGACCCAAATGGAGAGGGGCTGCTTGGGGGCCCCCTGGGGGCCCTTCAGGCCAGCTAGGTCTTTGGGTCCTGGCTCCTTCGCTTTGGGAGCTGTTGCTGCAGTTGGGCATGTTGGCCGGAGAGTGCTTCTCGGGCCGCGAACTGCAACCTTGCAGGATTCTCCCAGGTTCCCGGCCCAACAAAAGCCCCCAGACCCAAATTGAGAGGGGCTGCTTGGGGGCCCCCTGGGGGCCCTTCAGGCCAGCTAGGTCTTTGGGTCCTGGCTCCCTCGCTTTGGGAGCTGTTGCTGCAGTTGGGCATGTTGCCCGGAGAGTGCTTCTCGGGCCGCGAACTGCAACCTTGCAGGATTCTCCCAGGTTCCCGGCCCAACGAAAGCCCCCAGACCCAAATGGAGAGGGGCTGCTTGGGGCCCCCCTGGGGGCCCTTCAGGCCAGCTAGGTCTTTGGGTCCTGGCTCCTTCGGTTTGGGAGCTGTTGCTGCAGTTGGGCATGTTGGCCGGAGAGTGCTTCTCGGGCCGCGAACTGCAACCTTGCAGGTACCTCCCAGGTTCCCGGCCCAACGAAAACCCCCAGACCCAAATGGAGAGGGGCTGCTTGGGGGTCCCCTGGGGGCCCTTCAGGCCAGCTAGGTCTTTGGGTCCTGGCTCCTTCGCTTTGGGAGCTGTTGCTGCAGTTGGGCATGTTGGCCGGAGAGTGCTTCTCGGGCCGCGAACTGTAACTTCCAGGTACCTCTCAGGTATACATGCCCAACAAAAGCCCCCAGACCCAAATGGAGAGGGGCTGCTTGGGGGCCCCCTGGGGGCCCTTCAGGCCAGCTAGGTCTTTGGGTCCTGGCTCCTTCGCTTTGGGAGCTGTTGCTGCATTTGGGCATGTTGGCCGGAGAGTGCTTCTCGGGCCGCGAACTGCAACCTTGCAGGATTCTCCCAGGATCCCGGCCCAACGAAAGCCCCTAGACCCAAATGGAGAGGGGCTGCTTGGGGGCCCCCTGGGGGCCCTTCAGGCCAGCTAGGTCTTTGTGTCCTGGCTCCTTCGGTTTGGGAGCTGTTGCTGCAGTTGGGCATGTTGGCCGGAGAGTGCTTCTCGGGCCGCGAACTGTAACCTTGCAGGAATCTCCAGGTTCCCGGCCCAACGAAAGCCCCCAGACCCAAATGGAGAGGGGCTGCTTGGGGGCCCCCTGGGGGCCCTTCAGGCCAGCTAGGTCTTTGGGTCCTGGCTCCTTCGCTTTGGGAGCTGTTGCTGCAGTTGGGCATGTTGGCCGGAGAGTGCTTCTCGGGCCGCGAACTGCAACCTTGCAGGATTCTCCCAGGTTCCCGGCCCAACGAAAGCCCCCAGACCCAAATTGAGAGGGGCTGCTTGGGGGCCCCCTGGGGGCCCTTCAGGCCACCTAGCTCTTTGGGTCCTGGCTCCTTCGCTTTGGGAGCTGTTGCTGCAGTTGGGCATGTTGGCCGGAGAGTGCTTCTCGGGCCGCGAACTGTAACCTTGCAGGTACCTCCCAGGTATACATGCCCAACGAAAGCCCCCAGACCCAAATGGACAGGGGCTGCTTGGGGGCCCCCTGGGGGCCCTTCAGGCCAGCTAGGTCTTTGGGTCCTGGCTCCTTCGCTTTGGGAGCTGTTGCTGCAGTTGGGCATGTTGGCCGGAGAGTGCTTCTCGGGCCGCGAACTGCAACCTTGCATGAATCTCCCAGGTTCCCCGCCCAACGAAAGCCCCCAGACCAAAATTGAGAGGGGCTGCTTGGGGCCCCCCTGGGGGCCCTTCAGGCCAGCTAGGTCTTTGTGTCCTGGCTCCTTCGGTTTGGGAGCTGTTGCTGCAGTTGGGCATGTTGGCCGGAGAGTGCTTCTCGGGCCGCGAACTGCAACCTTGCAGGAATCTCCCAGGTTCCCGGCCCAACGAAAGCCCCCAGACCCAAATGGAGAGGGGCTGCTTGGGGGCCCCCTGGGGGCCCTTCAGGCCAGCTAGGTCTTTGGGTCCTGGCTCCTTCGGTTTGGGAGCTGTTGCTGCAGTTGGGCATGTTGGCCGGAGAGTGCTTCTCGGGCCGCGAACTGCAACCTTGCAGGATTCTCCCAGGTTCCCGGCCCAACGAAAGCCCCCAGACCCAAATTGAGAGGGGCTGCTTGGGGGCCCCCTGGGGGCCCTTCAGGCCAGCTAGGTCTTTGGGTCCTGGCTCCTTCGCTTTGGGAGCTGTTGCTGCAGTTGGGCATGTTGGCCGGAGAGTGCTTCTCCGGCCGCGAACTGCAACCTTGCAGGTACCTCCCAGGTTCCCGGCCCAACGAAAGCCCCCAGACCCAAATGGAGAGGGGCTGCTTGGGGCCCCCCTGGGGGCCCTTCAGGCCAGCTAGGTCTTTGGGTCCTGGCTCCTTCGGTTTGGGAGCTGTTGCTGCAGTTGGGCATGTTGGCCGGAGAGTGCTTCTCGGGCCGCGAACTGCAACCTTGCAGGTACCTCCCAGGTTCCCGGCCCAACGAAAGCCCCCAGACCCAAATGGAGAGGGGCTGCTTGGGGGCCCCCTGGGGGCCCTTCAGGCCAGCTAGGTCTTTGGGTCCTGGCTCCTTCGCTTTGGGAGCTGTTGCTGCAGTTGGGCATGTTGGCCGGAGAGTGCTTCTCGGGCCGCGAACTGCAACCTTGCAGGATTCTCCCAGGTTCCCGGCCCAACGAAAGCCCCTAGACCCAAATGGAGAGGGGCTGCTTGGGGGCCCCCTGGGGGCCCTTCAGGCCAGCTAGGTCTTTGGGTCCTGGCTCCTTCGCTTTGGGAGCTGTTGCTGCAGTTGGGCATGTTGGCCGGAGAGTGCTTCTCCGGCCGCGAACTGCAACCTTGCAGGAATCTCCAGGTTCCCGGCCCAACGAAAGCCCCCAGACCCAAATTGAGAGGGGCTGCTTGGGGGCCCCCTGGGGGCCCTTCAGGCCAGCTAGGTCTTTGGGTCCTGGCTCCTTCGGTTTGGGAGCTGTTGCTGCAGTTGGGCATGTTGGCCGGAGAGTGCTTCTCGGGCCGCGAACTGCAACCTTGCAGGAATCTCCCAGGTTCCCGGCCCAACGAAAGCCCCCAGACCCAAATTGAGAGGGGCTGCTTGGGGGCCCCCTGGGGGCCCTTCAGGCCACCTAGCTCTTTGGGTCCTGGCTCCTTCGGTTTGGGAGCTGTTGCTGCAGTTGAGCATGTTGGCCGGAGAGTGCTTCTCGGGCCGCGAATTGTAACCTTGCAGGTACCTCTCAGGTATCCATGCCCAACGAAAGCCCCCAGACCCAAATGGAGAGGGGCTGCTTGGGGGCCCCCTGGGGGCCCTTCAGGCCAGCTAGGTCTTTGGGTCCTGGCTCCTTCGCTTTGGGAGCTGTTGCTGCAGTTGGGCATGCTGGCCGGAGAGTGCTTCTCGGGCCGCGAACTGCAACCTTGCAGGTACCTCTCAGGTATCCATGCCCAACGAAAGCCCCCAGACCCAAATGGAGAGGGGCTGCTTGGGGGCCCCCTGGGGGCCCTTCAGGCCAGCTAGGTCTTTGGGTCCTGGCTCCTTCGCTTTGGGAGCTGTTGCTGCAGTTGAGCATGCTGGCCGGAGAGTGCTTCTCGGGCCGCGAACTGCAACCTTGCAGGATTCTCCCAGGTTCCCGGCCCAACGAAAGCCCCCAGACCCAAATTGAGAGGGGCTGCTTGGGGCCCCCCTGGGGGCCCTTCAGGCCAGCTAGGTCTTTGGGTCCTGGCTCCTTCGCTTTGGGAGCTGTTGCTGCAGTTGGGCATGTTGGCCGGAGAGTGCTTCTCCGGCCGCGAACTGCAACCTTGCAGGTACCTCTCAGGTTCCCGGCCCAACGAAAACCCCCAGACCCAAATGGAGAGGGGCTGCTTGGGGGCCCCCTGGGGGCCCTTCAGGCCAGCTAGGTCTTTGGGTCCTGGCTCCTTCGCTTTGGGAGCTGTTGCTGCAGTTGGGCATGTTGGCCGGAGAGTGCTTCTCGGGCCGCGAACTGCAACCTTGCAGGAATCTCCAGGTTCCCGGCCCAACGAAAGCCCCCAGACCCAAATTGAGAGGGGCTGCTTGGGGGCCCCCTGGGGGCCCTTCAGGCCAGCTAGGTCTTTGGGTCCTGGCTCCTTCGCTTTGGGAGCTGTTGCTGCAGTTGGGCATGTTGGCCGGAGAGTGCTTCTCGGGCCGCGAACTGCAACCTTGCAGGAATCTCCCAGGTTCCCGGCCCAACGAAAGCCCCCAGACCCAAATTGAGAGGGGCTGCTTGGGGGCCCCCTGGGGGCCCTTCAGGCCACCTAGCTCTTTGGGTCCTGGCTCCTTCGGTTTGGGAGCTGTTGCTGCAGTTGAGCATGTTGGCCGGAGAGTGCTTCTCGGGCCGCGAACTGTAACCTTGCAGGTACCTCTCAGGTATCCATGCCCAACGAAAGCCCCCAGACCCAAATGGAGAGGGGCTGCTTGGTGGCCCCCTGGGGGCCCTTCAGGCCAGCTAGGTCTTTGGGTCCTGGCTCCTTCGCTTTGGGAGCTGTTGCTGCAGTTGGGCATGTTGGCCGGAGAGTGCTTCTCGGGCCGCGAACTGCAACCTTGCAGGAATCTCCCAGGTTCCCGGCCCAACGAAAGCCCCCAGACCCAAATTGAGAGGGGCTGCTTGGGGGCCCCCTGGGGGCCCTTCAGGCCACCTAGCTCTTTGGGTCCTGGCTCCTTCGGTTTGGGAGCTGTTGCTGCAGTTGAGCATGTTGGCCGGAGAGTGCTTCTCGGGCCGCGAATTGTAACCTTGCAGGTACCTCTCAGGTATCCATGCCCAACGAAAGCCCCCAGACCCAAATGGAGAGGGGCTGCTTGGGGGCCCCCTGGGGGCCCTTCAGGCCAGCTAGGTCTTTGGGTCCTGGCTCCTTCGCTTTGGGAGCTGTTGCTGCAGTTGGGCATGTTGGCCGGAGAGTGCTTCTCGGGCCGCGAACTGCAACCTTGCAGGATTCTCCCAGGTTCCCGGCCCAACGAAAGCCCCTAGACCCAAATGGAGAGGGGCTGCTTGGGGGCCCCCTGGGGGCCCTTCAGGCCAGCTAGGTCTTTGGGTCCTGGCTCCTTCGCTTTGGGAGCTGTTGCTGCAGTTGGGCATGTTGGCCGGAGAGTGCTTCTCGGGCCGCGAACTGCAACCTTGCAGGAATCTCCAGGTTCCCGGCCCAACGAAAGCCCCCAGACCCAAATGGAGAGGGGCTGCTTGGGGCCCCCCTGGGGGCCCTTCAGGCCAGCTAGGTCTTTGTGTCCTGGCTCCTTCGGTTTGGGAGCTGTTGCTGCAGTTGGGCATGTTGGCCGGAGAGTGCTTCTCAGGCCGCGAACTGCAACCTTGCAGGAATCTCCCAGGTTCCCGGCCCAACGAAAGCCCCCAGACCCAAATGGAGAGGGGCTGCTTGGGGGCCCCCTGGGGGCCCTTCAGGCCAGCTAGGTCTTTGGGTCCTGGCTCCTTCGCTTTGGGAGCTGTTGCTGCAGTTGGGCATGTTGGGCGGAGAGTGCTTCTCGGGCCGCGAACTGCAACCTTGCAGGATTCTCCCAGGTTCCCGGCCCAACGAAAGCCCCCAGACCCAAATTGAGAGGGGCTGCTTGGGGGCCCCCTGGGGGCCCTTCAGGCCAGCTAGGTCTTTGGGTCCTGGCTCCTTCGCTTTGGGAGCTGTTGCTGCAGTTGGGCATGTTGGCCGGAGAGTGCTTCTCCAGCCGCGAACTGCAACCTTGCAGGATTCTCCCAGGTTCCCGGCCCAACGAAAGCCCCCAGACCCAAATGGAGAGGGGCTGCTTGGGGCCCCCCTGGGGGCCCTTCAGGCCAGCTAGGTCTTTGGGTCCTGGCTCCTTCGGTTTGGGAGCTGTTGCTGCAGTTGGGCATGTTGGCCGGAGAGTGCTTCTCGGGCCGCGAACTGCAACCTTGCAGGTACCTCCCAGGTTCCGGGCCCAACGAAAACCCCCAGACCCAAATGGAGAGGGGCTGCTTGGGGGCCCCCTGGGGGCCCTTCAGGCCACCTAGCTCTTTGGGTCCTGGCTCCTTCGCTTTGGGAGCTGTTGCTGCAGTTGGGCATGTTGGCCGGAGAGTGCTTCTCGGGCCGCGAACTGTAACTTCCAGGTACCTCTCAGGTATACATGCCCAAGAAAAGCCCCCAGACCCAAATGGAGAGGGGCTGCTTGGGGGCCCCCTGGGGGCCCTTCAGGCCAGCTAGGTCTTTGGGTCCTGGCTCCTTCGCTTTGGGAGCTGTTGCTGCAGTTGGGCATGTTGGCCGGAGAGTGCTTCTCGGGCCGCGAACTGCAACCTTGCAGGATTCTCCCAGGTTCCCGGCCCAACGAAAGCCCCTAGACCCAAATGGAGAGGGGCTGCTTGGGGGCCCCCTGGGGGCCCTTCAGGCCAGCTAGGTCTTTGGGTCCTGGCTCCTTCGCTTTGGGAGCTGTTGCTGCAGTTGGGCATGTTGGCCGGAGAGTGCTTCTCGGGCCGCGAACTGCAACCTTGCAGGAATCTCCAGGTTCCCGGCCCAACGAAAGCCCCCAGACCCAAATTGAGAGGGGCTGCTTGGGGGCCCCCTGGGGGCCCTTCAGGCCAGCTAGGTCTTTGGGTCCTGGCTCCTTCGGTTTGGGAGCTGTTGCTGCAGTTGGTCATGTTGGCCGGAGAGTGCTTCTCGGGCCGCGAACTGCAACCTTGCAGGAATCTCCCAGGTTCCCGGCCCAACAAAAGCCCCCAGACCCAAATTGAGAGGGGCTGCTTGGGGGCCCCCTGGGGGCCCTTCAGGCCACCTAGCTCTTTGGGTCCTGGCTCCTTCGGTTTGGGAGCTGTTGCTGCAGTTGAGCATGTTGGCCGGAGAGTGCTTCTCGGGCCGCGAATTGTAACCTTGCAGGTACCTCTCAGGTATCCATGCCCAACGAAAGCCCCCAGACCCAAATGGAGAGGGGCTGCTTGGTGGCCCCCTGGGGGCCCTTCAGGCCAGCTAGGTCTTTGGGTCCTGGCTCCTTCGCTTTGGGAGCTGTTGCTGCAGTTGGGCATGCTGGCCGGAGAGCGCTTCTCGGGCCGCGAACTGCAACCTTGCAGGTACCTCTCAGGTATCCATGCCCAACGAAAGCCCCCAGACCCAAATGGAGAGGGGCTGCTTGGGGGCCCCCTGGGGGCCCTTCAGGCCAGCTAGGTCTTTGGGTCCTGGCTCCTTCGCTTTGGGAGCTGTTGCTGCAGTTGGGCATGCTGGCCGGAGAGTGCTTCTCGGGCCGCGAACTGCAACCTTGCAGGATTCTCCCAGGTTCCCGGCCCAACGAAAGCCCCCAGACCCAAATTGAGAGGGGCTGCTTGGGGCCCCCCTGGGGGCCCTTCAGGCCAGCTAGGTCTTTGGGTCCTGGCTCCTTCGCTTTGGGAGCTGTTGCTGCAGTTGGGCATGTTGGCCGGAGAGTGCTTCTCCGGCCGCGAACTGCAACCTTGCAGGTACCTCTCAGGTTCCCGGCCCAACGAAAACCCCCAGACCCAAATTGAGAGGGGCTGCTTGGGGGCCCCCTGGGGGCCCTTCAGGCCACCTAGCTCTTTGGGTCCTGGCTCCTTCGGTTTGGGAGCTGTTGCTGCAGTTGAGCATGTTGGCCGGAGAGTGCTTCTCGGGCCGCGAACTGTAACCTTGCAGGTACCTCTCAGGTATCCATGCCCAACGAAAGCCCCCAGACCCAAATGGAGAGGGGCTGCTTGGTGGCCCCCTGGGGGCCCTTCAGGCCAGCTAGGTCTTTGGGTCCTGGCTCCTTCGCTTTGGGAGCTGTTGCTGCAGTTGGGCATGTTGGCCGGAGAGTGCTTCTCGGGCCGCGAACTGCAACCTTGCAGGAATCTCCCAGGTTCCCGGCCCAACGAAAGCCCCCAGACCCAAATTGAGAGGGGCTGCTTGGGGGCCCCCTGGGGGCCCTTCAGGCCACCTAGCTCTTTGGGTCCTGGCTCCTTCGGTTTGGGAGCTGTTGCTGCAGTTGAGCATGTTGGCCGGAGAGTGCTTCTCGGGCCGCGAACTGTAACCTTGCAGGTACCTCTCAGGTATCCATGCCCAACGAAAGCCCCCAGACCCAAATGGAGAGGGGCTGCTTGGGGGCCCCCTGGGGGCCCTTCAGGCCAGCTAGGTCTTTGGGTCCTGGCTCCTTCGCTTTGGGAGCTGTTGCTGCAGTTGGGCATGCTGGCCGGAGAGTGCTTCTCAGGCCGCGAACTGCAACCTTGCAGGATTCTCCCAGGTTCCCGGCCCAACGAAAGCCCCCAGACCCAAATTGAGAGGGGCTGCTTGGGGCCCCCCTGGGGGCCCTTCAGGCCAGCTAGGTCTTTGGGTCCTGGCTCCTTCGCTTTGGGAGCTGTTGCTGCAGTTGGGCATGTTGGCCGGAGAGTGCTTCTCGGGCCGCGAACTGCAACCTTGCAGGTACCTCTCAGTTTCCCGGCCCAACGAAAACCCCCAGACCCAAATGGAGAGGGGCTGCTTGGGGGCCCCCTGGGGGCCCTTCAGGCCACCTAGCTCTTTGGGTCCTGGCTCCTTCGGTTTGGGAGCTGTTGCTGCAGTTGTGCATGTTGGCCGGAGAGAGCTTCTCGGGCCGCGAACTGCAACCTTGCAGGATTCTCCCAGGTTCCCAGCCCAACGAAAGCCCCCAGACCCAAATGGAGAGGGGCTGCTTGGGGTTCCCCTTGGGGCCCTTCAGGCCACCTAGGTCTTTGGGTCCTGGCTCCTTCGGTTTGGGAGCTGTTGCTGCAGTTGAGCATGTTGGCCGGAGAGTGCTTCTCGGGCCGCGAACTGCAACCTTGCAGGATTCTCCCAGGTTCCCGGCCCAACGAAAGCCCCCAGACCCAAATGGAGAGGGGCTGCTTGGTGGCCTTCTGGGGGCCCTTCAGGCCAGCTAGGTCTTTGGGTCCTGGCTCCTTCGCTTTGGGAGCTGTTGCTGCAGTTGGGCATGTTGGCCGGAGAGTGCTTCTCCGGCCGCGAACTGCAACCTTGCAGGAATCTCCCAGGTTCCCAGCCCAACGAAAGACCCCAGACCCAAATGGAGAGGGGCTGCTTGGGGGCCCCCTGGGGGCCCTTCAGGCCAGCTAGGTCTTTGGGTCCTGGCTCCTTCGCTTTGGGAGCTGTTGCTGCAGTTGGGCATGTTGGCCGGAGAGTGCTTCTCGGGCCGCGAACTGCAACCTTCCAAGAATCTCCCAGGTTCCCCGCCCAACGAAAGCCCCCAGACCCAAATGAGAGGGGCTGCTTGGGGCCCCCCTGGGGGCCCTTCAGGCCAGCTAGGTCTTTGGGTCCTGGCTCCTTCGGTTTGGGAGCTGTTGCTGCAGTTGGGCATGTTGGCCGGAGAGTGCTTCTCGGGCCGCGAACTGTAACCTTGCAGGTACCTCCCAGGTATACATGCCCAACGAAAGCCCCCAGACCCAAATTGAGAGGGGCTGCTTGGGGGCCCCCTGGGGGCCCTTCAGGCCAGCTAGGTCTTTGTGTCCTGGCTCCTTCGCTTTGGGAGCTGTTGCTGCAGTTGGGCATGTTGGCCGGAGAGTGCTTCTCGGGCCGCGAACTGCAACCTTGCAGGATTCTCCCAGGTTCCTGGCCCAACGAAAGCCCCCAGACCCAAATTGAGAGGGGCTGCTTGGGGGCCCCCTGGGGGCCCTTCAGGCCAGCTAGGTCTTTGGGTCCTGGCTCCTTCGGTTTGGGAGCTGTTGCTGCAGTTGGGCATGTTGGCCGGAGAGTGCTTCTCGGGCCGCGAACTGCAACCTTGCAGGATTCTCCCAGGTTCCCGGCCCAACGAAAGCCCCCAGACCCAAATTGAGAGGGGCTGCTTGGGGCCCCCCTGGGGGCCCTTCAGGCCAGCTAGGTCTTTGGGTCCTGGCTCCTTCGGTTTGGGAGCTGTTGCTGCAGTTGGGCATGTTGGCCGGAGAGTGCTTCTCCGGCCGCGAACTGCAACCTTGCAGGAATCTCCCAGGTTCCATGCCCAACGAAAGCCCCCAGAGCCAAATTGAGAGGGGCTGCTTGGGGCCCCCTGGGGGCCCTTCAGGCCAGCTAGGTCTTTGGGTCCTGGCTCCTTCGCTTTGGGAGCTGTTGCTGCAGTTGGGCATGTTGGCCGGAGAGTGCTTCTCGGGCCGCGAACTGCAACCTTGCAGGATTCTCCCAGGTTCCCGGCCCAACGAAAGACCCCAGACCCAAATGGAGAGGGGCTGCTTGGGGGCCCCCTGGGGGCCCTTCAGGCCAGCTAGGTCTTTGGGTCCTGGCTCCTTCACTTTGGGAGCTGTTGCTGCAGTTGGGCATGTTGGCCGGAGAGTGCTTCTCGGGCCGCGAACTGCAACCTTGCAGGAATCTCCAGGTTCCCGGCCCAACGAAAGCCCCCAGACCCAAATGGAGAGGGGCTGCTTGGGGGCCCCCTGGGGGCCCTTCAGGCCAGCTAGGTCTTTGGGTCCTGGCTCCTTCGCTTTGGGAGCTGTTGCTGCAGTTGGGCATGTTGGCCGGAGAGTGCTTCTCGGGCCGCGAACTGCAACCTTGCAGGAATCTCCCAGGTTCCCGGCCCAACGAAAGCCCCCAGACCCAAATTGAGAGGGGCTGCTTGGGGGCCCCCTGGGGGCCCTTCAGGCCACCCAGCTCTTTGGGTCCTGGCTCCTTCGGTTTGGGAGCTGTTGCTGCAGTTGGGCATGTTGGCCGGAGAGTGCTTCTCGGGCCGCGAACTGTAACCTTGCAGGTACATCTCAGGTATACATGCTCAACGAAAGCCCCCAGACCCAAATTGAGAGGGGCTGCTTGGGGCCCCCTGGGGGCCCTTCAGGCCAGCTAGGTCTTTGGGTCCTGGCTCCTTCGCTTTGGGAGCTGTTGCTGCAGTTGGGCATGTTGGCCGGAGAGTGCTTCTCGGGCCGCGAACTGCAACCTTGCAGGATTCTCCCAGGTTCCCCGCCCAACGAAAGCCCCCAGACCCAAATGGAGAGGGGCTTCTTGGGGGACCCCTTGGGGCCCTTCAGGCCAGCTAGGTCTTTGGGTCCTGGCTCCTTCGCTTTGGGAGCTGTTGCTGCAGTTGGGCATGTTGGCCGGAGAGTGCTTCTCGGGCCGCGAACTGCAACCTTGCAGGAATCTCCCAGGTTCCCGGCCCAACAAAAGCCCCCAGACCCAAATGGAGAGGGGCTGCTTGGGGGCCCCCTGGGGGCCCTTCAGGCCAGCTAGGTCTTTGGGTCCTGGCTCCTTCGCTTTGGGAGCTGTTGCTGCAGTTGGGCATGTTGGCCGGAGAGTGCTTCTCGGGCCGCGAACTGCAACCTTGCAGGAATCTCCCAGGTTCCCGGCCCAACGAAAGCCCCCAGACCCAAATGGAGAGGGGCTGCTTGGGGCCCCCCTGGGGGCCCTTCAGGCCACCTAGCTCTTTGGGTCCTGGCTCCTTCGGTTTGGGAGCTGTTGCTGCAGTTGAGCATGTTGGCCGGAGAGTGCTTCTCGGGCCGCGAACTGCAACCTTGCAGGTACCTCTCAGGTTCCCGGCCCAACGAAAACCCCCAGACCCAAATGGAGAGGGGCTGCTTGGGGGCCCCCTGGGGGCCCTTCAGGCCAGCTAGGTCTTTGGGTCCTGGCTCCTTCGCTTTGGGAGCTGTTGCTGCAGTTGGGCATGTTGGCCGGAGAGTGCTTCTCGGGCCGCGAACTGCAACCTTGCAGGTACCTCCCAGGTATCCATGCCCAACGAAAGCCCCCAGACCCAAATTGAGAGGGGCTGCTTGGTGGCCTCCTGGGGCCCTTCAGGCCAGCTATGTCTTTGGGTCCTGGCTCCTTCGCTTTGGGAGCTGTTGCTGCAGTTGGGCATGTTGGCCGGAGAGTGCTTCTCGGGCCGCGAACTGCAACCTTGCAGGAATCTCCCAGGTTCCCGGCCCAACGAAAGCCCCCAGACCCAAATGGAGAGGGGCTGCTTGGGGGACCCCTTGGGGCCCTTCAGGCCAGCTAGGTCTTTGGGTCCTGGCTCCTTCGGTTTGGGAGCTGTTGCTGCAGTTGAGCATGTTGGCCGGAGAGTGCTTCTCGGGCCGCGAACTGCAACCTTGCAGGTACCTCCCAGGTTCCCGGCCCAACGAAAGCCCCCAGACCCAAATGGAGAGGGGCTGCTTGGTGGCCTTCTGGGGGCCCTTCAGGCCAGCTAGGTCTTTGGGTCCTGGCTCCTTCGCTTTGGGAGCTGTTGCTGCAGTTGGGCATGTTGGCCGGAGAGTGCTTCTCCGGCCGCGAACTGCAACCTTGCAGGAATCTCCCAGGTTCCCAGCCCAACGAAAGCCCCCAGACCCAAATGGTGAGGGGCTGCTTGGGGGCCCCCTGGGGGCCCTTCAGGCCAGCTAGGTCTTTGTGTCCTGGCTCCTTCGGTTTGGGAGCTGTTGCTGCAGTTGGGCATGTTGGCCGGAGAGTGCTTCTCGGGCCGCGAACTGTTACCTTGCAGGTACCTCCCAGGTATACATGCCCAACGAAAGCCCCCAGACCCAAATGGAGAGGGGCTGCTTGGTGGCCCCCTGGGGGCCCTTCAGGCCAGCTAGGTCTTTGGGTCCTGGCTCCTTCGGTTTGGGAGCTGTGGCTGCAGTTGGGCATGTTGGCCGGAGAGTGCTTCTCGGGCCGCGAACTGTAACTTCCAGGTACCTCTCAGGTATACATGCCCAAAAAAAGCCCCCAGACCCAAATGGAGAGGGGCTGCTTGGGGGCCCCCTGGGGGCCCTTCAGGCCAGCTAGGTCTTTGGGTCCTGGCTCCTTCGCTTTGGGAGCTGTTGCTGCAGTTGGGCATGTTGGCCGGAGAGTGCTTCTCGGGCCGCGAACTGCAACCTTGCAGGAATCTCCCAGGTTCCCGGCCCAACGAAAGCCCCCAGACCCAAATGGAGAGGGGCTGCTTGGGGCCCCCCTGGGGGCCCTTCAGGCCAGCTAGGTCTTTGGGTCCTGGCTCCTTCGCTTTGGGAGCTGTTGCTGCAGTTGGGCATGTTGGCCGGAGAGTGGTTCTCGGGCTGCGAACTGCAACCTTGCAGGTAGCTCCCAAGTCCCAGGCCCAACGAAAACCCCCAGACCCAAATGGAGAGGGGCTGCTTGGGGGCCCCCTGGGGGCCCTTCAGGCCAGCTAGGTCTTTGGGTCCTGGCTCCTTCGCTTTGGGAGCTGTTGCTGCAGTTGGGCATGTTGGCCGGAGAGTGCTTCTCGGGCCGCGAACTGTAACTTGCAGGTACATCTCAGGTATACATGCTCAACGAAAGCCCCCAGACCCAAATTGAGAGGGGCTGCTTGGGGCCCCCTGGGGGCCCTTCAGGCCAGCTAGGTCTTTGGGTCCTGGCTCCTTTGGTTTGGGAGCTGTTGCTGCAGTTGGGCATGTTGGCCGGAGAGTGCTTCTCGGGCCGCGAACTGCAACCTTGCAGGATTCTCCCAGGTTCCCCGCCCAACGAAAGCCCCCAGACCCAAATGGAGAGGGGCTGCTTGGGGGCCCCCTGGGGGCCCTTCAGGCCAGCTAGGTCTTTGGGTCCTGGCTCCTTCGCTTTGGGAGCTGTTGCTGCAGTTGGGCATGTTGGCCGGAGAGTGCTTCTCGGGCCGCGAACTGCAACCTTGCAGGAATCTCCCAGGTTCCCGGCCCAACGAAAGCCCCCAGACCCAAATGGAGAGGGGCTGCTTGGGGGCCCCCTGGGGGCCCTTCAGGCCAGCTAGGTCTTTGGGTCCTGGCTCCTTCGCTTTGGGAGCTGTTGCTGCAGTTGGGCATGTTGGCCGGAGAGTGCTTCTCGGGCCGCGAACTGCAACCTTGCAGGAATCTCCCAGGTTCCCGGCCCAACGAAAGCCCCCAGACCCAAATTGAGAGGGGCTGCTTGGGGCCCCCCTGGGGGCCCTTCAGGCCACCTAGCTCTTTGGGTCCTGGCTCCTTCGGTTTGGGAGCTGTTGCTGCAGTTGGGCATGTTGGCCGGAGAGTGCTTCTCGGGCCGCGAACTATAACCTTGCAGGTACCTCTCAGGTATCCATGCCCAACGAAAGCCCCCAGACCCAAATGGAGAGGGGCTGCTTGGTGGCCCCCTGGGGGCCCTTCAGGCCAGCTAGGTCTTTGGGTCCTGGCTCCTTCGCTTTGGGAGCTGTTGCTGCAGTTGGGCATGCTGGCCGGAGAGTGCTTCTCGGGCCGCGAACTGCAACCTTGCAGGTACCTCTCAGGTATCCATGCCCAACGAAAGACCCCAGACCCAAATGGAGAGGGGCTGCTTGGGGGCCCCCTGGGGGCCCTTCAGGCCAGCTAGGTCTTTGGGTCCTGGCTCCTTCGCTTTGGGAGCTGTTGCTGCAGTTGGGCATGCTGGCCGGAGAGTGCTTCTCGGGCCGCGAACTGCAACCTTGCAGGATTCTCCCAGGTTCCCGGCCCAACGAAAGCCCCCAGACCCAAATTGAGAGGGGCTGCTTGGGGCCCCCCTGGGGGCCCTTCAGGCCAGCTAGGTCTTTGGGTCCTGGCTCCTTCGCTTTGGGAGCTGTTGCTGCAGTTGGGCATGTTGGCCGGAGAGTGCTTCTCCGGCCGCGAACTGCAACCTTGCAGGTACCTCTCAGGTTCCCGGCCCAACGAAAACCCCCAGACCCAAATGGAGAGGGGCTGCTTGGGGGCCCCCTGGGGGCCCTTCAGGCCAGCTAGGTCTTTGGGTCCTGGCTCCTTCGGTTTGGGAGCTGTTGCTGCAGTTGTGCATGTTGGCCGGAGAGTGCTTCTCGGGCCGCGAACTGCAACCTTGCAGGTACCTCCCAGGTATCCATGCCCAACGAAAGCCCCCAGACCCAAATTGAGAGGGGCTGCTTGGTGGCCTCCTGGGGGCCCTTCAGGCCAGCTATGTCTTTGGGTCCTGGCTCCTTCGCTTTGGGAGCTGTTGCTGCAGTTGGGCATGCTGGCCGGAGAGTGCTTCTCGGGCCGCGAACTGCAACCTTGCAGGATTCTCCCAGGTTCCCGGCCCAACGAAAGCCCCCAGACCCAAATTGAGAGGGGCTGCTTGGGGCCCCCCTGGGGGCCCTTCAGGCCAGCTAGGTCTTTGGGTCCTGGCTCCTTCGCTTTGGGAGCTGTTGCTGCAGTTGGGCATGTTGGCCGGAGAGTGCTTCTCCGGCCGCGAACTGCAACCTTGCAGGTACCTCTCAGGTTCCCGGCCCAACGAAAACCCCCAGACCCAAATGGAGAGGGGCTGCTTGGGGGCCCCCTGGGGGCCCTTCAGGCCAGCTAGGTCTTTGGGTCCTGGCTCCTTCGGTTTGGGAGCTGTTGCTGCAGTTGAGCATGTTGGCCGGAGAGTGCTTCTCGGGCCGCGAATTGTAACCTTGCAGGTACCTCTCAGGTATACATGCCCAACGAAAGCCCCCAGACCCAAATGGAGAGGGGCTGCTTGGTGGCCCCCTGGGGGCCCTTCAGGCCAGCTAGGTCTTTGGGTCCTGGCTCCTTCGCTTTGGGAGCTGTTGCTGCAGTTGGGCATGCTGGCCGGAGAGCGCTTCTCGGGCCGCGAACTGCAACCTTGCAGGTACCTCTCAGGTATCCATGCCCAACGAAAGCCCCCAGACCCAAATGGAGAGGGGCTGCTTGGGGGCCCCCTGGGGGCCCTTCAGGCCAGCTAGGTCTTTGGGTCCTGGCTCCTTCGCTTTGGGAGCTGTTGCTGCAGTTGGGCATGCTGGCCGGAGAGTGCTTCTCGGGCCGCGAACTGCAACCTTGCAGGATTCTCCCAGGTTCCCGGCCCAACGAAAGCCCCCAGACCCAAATTGAGAGGGGCTGCTTGGGGCCCCCCTGGGGGCCCTTCAGGCCAGCTAGGTCTTTGGGTCCTGGCTCCTTCGCTTTGGGAGCTGTTGCTGCAGTTGGGCATGTTGGCCGGAGAGTGCTTCTCCGGCCGCGAACTGCAACCTTGCAGGTACCTCTCAGGTTCCCGGCCCAACGAAAACCCCCAGACCCAAATTGAGAGGGGCTGCTTGGGGGCCCCCTGGGGGCCCTTCAGGCCAGCTAGGTCTTTGGGTCCTGGCTCCTTCGCTTTGGGAGCTGTTGCTGCAGTTGGGCATGTTGGCCGGAGAGTGCTTCTCCGGCCGCGAACTGCAACCTTGCAGGAATCTCCAGGTTCCCGGCCCAACGAAAGCCCCCAGACCCAAATTGAGAGGGGCTGCTTGGGGGCCCCCTGGGGGCCCTTCAGGCCAGCTAGGTCTTTGGGTCCTGGCTCCTTCGGTTTGGGAGCTGTTGCTGCAGTTGAGCATGTTGGCCGGAGAGTGCTTCTCGGGCCGCGAACTGCAACCTTGCAGGAATCTCCCAGGTTCCCGGCCCAACGAAAGCCCCCAGACCCAAATTGAGAGGGGCTGCTTGGGGGCCCCCTGGGGGCCCTTCAGGCCACCTAGCTCTTTGGGTCCTGGCTCCTTCGGTTTGGGAGCTGTTGCTGCAGTTGAGCATGTTGGCCGGAGAGTGCTTCTCGGGCCGCGAACTGTAACCTTGCAGGTACCTCTCAGGTATCCATGCCCAACGAAAGCCCCCAGACCCAAATGGAGAGGGGCTGCTTGGTGGCCCCCTGGGGGCCCTTCAGGCCAGCTAGGTCTTTGGGTCCTGGCTCCTTCGCTTTGGGAGCTGTTGCTGCAGTTGGGCATGTTGGCCGGAGAGTGCTTCTCGGGCCGCGAACTGCAACCTTGCAGGAATCTCCCAGGTTCCCGGCCCAACGAAAGCCCCCAGACCCAAATGGAGAGGGGCTGCTTGGGGGCCCCCTGGGGGCCCTTCAGGCCACCTAGCTCTTTGGGTCCTGGCTCCTTCGCTTTGGGAGCTGTTGCTGCAGTTGGGCATGTTGGCCGGAGAGTGCTTCTCGGGCCGCGAACTGTAACCTTGCAGGTACCTCTCAGGTATCCATGCCCAACGAAAGCCCCCAGACCCAAATGGAGAGGGGCTGCTTGGTGGCCCCCTGGGGGCCCTTCAGGCCAGCTAGGTCTTTGGGTCCTGGCTCCTTCGCTTTGGGAGCTGTTGCTGCAGTTGGGCATGCTGGCCGGAGAGTGCTTCTCAGGCCGCGAACTGCAACCTTGCAGGATTCTCCCAGGTTCCCGGCCCAACGAAAGCCCCCAGACCCAAATTGAGAGGGGCTGCTTGGGGCCCCCCTGGGGGCCCTTCAGGCCAGCTAGGTCTTTGGGTCCTGGCTCCTTCGCTTTGGGAGCTGTTGCTGCAGTTGGGCATGTTGGCCGGAGAGTGCTTCTCGGGCCGCGAACTGCAACCTTGCAGGTACCTCTCAGTTTCCCGGCCCAACGAAAACCCCCAGACCCAAATGGAGAGGGGCTGCTTGGGGGCCCCCTGGGGGCCCTTCAGGCCAGCTAGGTCTTTGGGTCCTGGCTCCTTCGCTTTGGGAGCTGTTGCTGCAGTTGGGCATGTTGGCCGGAGAGTGCTTCTCCGGCCGCGAACTGCAACCTTGCAGGAATCTCCCAGGTTCCCAGCCCAACGAAAGACCCCAGACCCAAATGGAGAGGGGCTGCTTGGGGGCCCCCTGGGGGCCCTTCAGGCCAGCTAGGTCTTTGGGTCCTGGCTCCTTCGCTTTGGGAGCTGTTGCTGCAGTTGGGCATGTTGGCCGGAGAGTGCTTCTCGGGCCGCGAACTGCAACCTTCCAAGAATCTCCCAGGTTCCCCGCCCAACGAAAGCCCCCAGACCCAAATGAGAGGGGCTGCTTGGGGCCCCCCTGGGGGCCCTTCAGGCCAGCTAGGTCTTTGGGTCCTGGCTCCTTCGGTTTGGGAGCTGTTGCTGCAGTTGGGCATGTTGGCCGGAGAGTGCTTCTCGGGCCGCGAACTGTAACCTTGCAGGTACCTCCCAGGTATACATGCCCAACGAAAGCCCCCAGACCCAAATTGAGAGGGGCTGCTTGGGGGCCCCCTGGGGGCCCTTCAGGCCAGCTAGGTCTTTGTGTCCTGGCTCCTTCGCTTTGGGAGCTGTTGCTGCAGTTGGGCATGTTGGCCGGAGAGTGCTTCTCGGGCCGCGAACTGCAACCTTGCAGGATTCTCCCAGGTTCCTGGCCCAACGAAAGCCCCCAGACCCAAATTGAGAGGGGCTGCTTGGGGGCCCCCTGGGGGCCCTTCAGGCCAGCTAGGTCTTTGGGTCCTGGCTCCTTCGCTTTGGGAGCTGTTGCTGCAGTTGGGCATGTTGGCCGGAGAGTGCTTCTCGGGCCGCGAACTGCAACCTTGCAGGATTCTCCCAGGTTCCCGGCCCAACGAAAGCCCCCAGACCCAAATTGAGAGGGGCTGCTTGGGGCCCCCCTGGGGGCCCTTCAGGCCAGCTAGGTCTTTGGGTCCTGGCTCCTTCGGTTTGGGAGCTGTTGCTGCAGTTGGGCATGTTGGCCGGAGAGTGCTTCTCCGGCCGCGAACTGCAACCTTGCAGGAATCTCCCAGGTTCCATGCCCAACGAAAGCCCCCAGACCCAAATGGAGAGGGGCTGCTTGGGGCCCCCTGGGGGCCCTTCAGGCCAGCTAGGTCTTTGGGTCCTGGCTCCTTCGCTTTGGGAGCTGTTGCTGCAGTTGGGCATGTTGGCCGGAGAGTGCTTCTCGGGCCGCGAACTGCAACCTTGCAGGATTCTCCCAGGTTCCCGGCCCAACGAAAGACCCCAGACCCAAATGGAGAGGGGCTGCTTGGGGGCCCCCTGGGGGCCCTTCAGGCCAGCTAGGTCTTTGGGTCCTGGCTCCTTCACTTTGGGAGCTGTTGCTGCAGTTGGGCATGTTGGCCGGAGAGTGCTTCTCGGGCCGCGAACTGCAACCTTGCAGGAATCTCCAGGTTCCCGGCCCAACGAAAGCCCCCAGACCCAAATGGAGAGGGGCTGCTTGGGGGCCCCCTGGGGGCCCTTCAGGCCAGCTAGGTCTTTGGGTCCTGGCTCCTTCGCTTTGGGAGCTGTTGCTGCAGTTGGGCATGTTGGCCGGAGAGTGCTTCTCGGGCCGCGAACTGCAACCTTGCAGGAATCTCCCAGGTTCCCGGCCCAACGAAAGCCCCCAGACCCAAATGGAGAGGGGCTGCTTGGGGCCCCCCTGGGGGCCCTTCAGGCCACCTAGCTCTTTGGGTCCTGGCTCCTTCGGTTTGGGAGCTGTTGCTGCAGTTGAGCATGTTGGCCGGAGAGTGCTTCTCGGGCCGCGAACTGCAACCTTGCAGGTACCTCTCAGGTTCCCGGCCCAACGAAAACCCCCAGACCCAAATGGAGAGGGGCTGCTTGGGGGCCCCCTGGGGGCCCTTCAGGCCAGCTAGGTCTTTGGGTCCTGGCTCCTTCGCTTTGGGAGCTGTTGCTGCAGTTGGGCATGTTGGCCGGAGAGTGCTTCTCGGGCCGCGAACTGCAACCTTGCAGGTACCTCCCAGGTATCCATGCCCAACGAAAGCCCCCAGACCCAAATTGAGAGGGGCTGCTTGGTGGCCTCCTGGGGCCCTTCAGGCCAGCTATGTCTTTGGGTCCTGGCTCCTTCGCTTTGGGAGCTGTTGCTGCAGTTGGGCATGTTGGCCGGAGAGTGCTTCTCGGCCGCGAACTGCAACCTTGCAGGAATCTCCCAGGTTCCCGGCCCAACGAAAGCCCCCAGACCCAAATGGAGAGGGGCTGCTTGGGGGACCCCTTGGGGCCCTTCAGGCCAGCTAGGTCTTTGGGTCCTGGCTCCTTCGGTTTGGGAGCTGTTGCTGCAGTTGAGCATGTTGGCCGGAGAGTGCTTCTCGGGCCGCGAACTGCAACCTTGCAGGTACCTCCCAGGTTCCCGGCCCAACGAAAGCCCCCAGACCCAAATGGAGAGGGGCTGCTTGGGGGCCCCCTGGGGGCCCTTCAGGCCAGCTAGGTCTTTGGGTCCTGGCTCCTTCGCTTTGGGAGCTGTTGCTGCAGTTGGGCATGTTGGCCGGAGAGTGCTTCTCGGGCCGCGAACTGCAACCTTGCAGGAATCTCCCAGGTTCCCGGCCCAACGAAAGCCCCCAGACCCAAATTGAGAGGGGCTGCTTGGGGCCCCCCTGGGGGCCCTTCAGGCCACCTAGCTCTTTGGGTCCTGGCTCCTTCGGTTTGGGAGCTGTTGCTGCAGTTGGGCATGTTGGCCGGAGAGTGCTTCTCGGGCCGCGAACTTATAACCTTGCAGGTACCTCTCAGGTATCCATGCCCAACGAAAGCCCCCAGACCCAAATGGAGAGGGGCTGCTTGGGGGCCCCCTGGGGGCCCTTCAGGCCAGCTAGGTCTTTGGGTCCTGGCTCCTTCGCTTTGGGAGCTGTTGCTGCAGTTGGGCATGCTGGCCGGAGAGTGCTTCTCGGGCCGCGAACTGCAACCTTGCAGGTACCTCTCAGGTATCCATGCCCAACGAAAGCCCCCAGACCCAAATGGAGAGGGGCTGCTTGGGGGCCCCCTGGGGGCCCTTCAGGCCAGCTAGGTCTTTGGGTCCTGGCTCCTTCGCTTTGGGAGCTGTTGCTGCAGTTGGGCATGCTGGCCGGAGAGTGCTTCTCGGGCCGCGAACTGCAACCTTGCAGGATTCTCCCAGGTTCCCGGCCCAACGAAAGCCCCCAGACCCAAATTGAGAGGGGCTGCTTGGGGCCCCCCTGGGGGCCCTTCAGGCCAGCTAGGTCTTTGGGTCCTGGCTCCTTCGCTTTGGGAGCTGTTGCTGCAGTTGGGCATGTTGGCCGGAGAGTGCTTCTCCGGCCGCGAACTGCAACCTTGCAGGTACCTCTCAGGTTCCCGGCCCAACGAAAACCCCCAGACCCAAATGGAGAGGGGCTGCTTGGGGGCCCCCTGGGGGCCCTTCAGGCCAGCTAGGTCTTTGGGTCCTGGCTCCTTCGGTTTGGGAGCTGTTGCTGCAGTTGTGCATGTTGGCCGGAGAGTGCTTCTCGGGCCGCGAACTGCAACCTTGCAGGTACCTCCCAGGTATCCATGCCCAACGAAAGCCCCCAGACCCAAATTGAGAGGGGCTGCTTGGTGGCCTCCTGGGGGCCCTTCAGGCCAGCTATGTCTTTGGGTCCTGGCTCCTTCGCTTTGGGAGCTGTTGCTGCAGTTGGGCATGCTGGCCGGAGAGTGCTTCTCGGGCCGCGAACTGCAACCTTGCAGGATTCTCCCAGGTTCCCGGCCCAACGAAAGCCCCCAGACCCAAATTGAGAGGGGCTGCTTGGGGCCCCCCTGGGGGCCCTTCAGGCCAGCTAGGTCTTTGGGTCCTGGCTCCTTCGCTTTGGGAGCTGTTGCTGCAGTTGGGCATGTTGGCCGGAGAGTGCTTCTCCAGCCGCGAACTGCAACCTTGCAGGTACCTCTCAGGTTCCCGGCCCAACGAAAACCCCCAGACCCAAATGGAGAGGGGCTGCTTGGGGGCCCCCTGGGGGCCCTTCAGGCCAGCTAGGTCTTTGGGTCCTGGCTCCTTCGGTTTGGGAGCTGTTGCTGCAGTTGAGCATGTTGGCCGGAGAGTGCTTCTCGGGCCGCGAATTGTAACCTTGCAGGTACCTCTCAGGTATCCATGCCCAACGAAAGCCCCCAGACCCAAATGGAGAGGGGCTGCTTGGTGGCCCCCTGGGGGCCCTTCAGGCCAGCTAGGTCTTTGGGTCCTGGCTCCTTCGCTTTGGGAGCTGTTGCTGCAGTTGGGCATGCTGGCCGGAGAGCGCTTCTCGGGCCGCGAACTGCAACCTTGCAGGTACCTCTCAGGTATCCATGCCCAACGAAAGCCCCCAGACCCAAATGGAGAGGGGCTGCTTGGGGGCCCCCTGGGGGCCCTTCAGGCCAGCTAGGTCTTTGGGTCCTGGCTCCTTCGCTTTGGGAGCTGTTGCTGCAGTTGGGCATGCTGGCCGGAGAGTGCTTCTCGGGCCGCGAACTGCAACCTTGCAGGATTCTCCCAGGTTCCCGGCCCAACGAAAGCCCCCAGACCCAAATTGAGAGGGGCTGCTTGGGGCCCCCCTGGGGGCCCTTCAGGCCAGCTAGGTCTTTGGGTCCTGGCTCCTTCGCTTTGGGAGCTGTTGCTGCAGTTGGGCATGTTGGCCGGAGAGTGCTTCTCCGGCCGCGAACTGCAACCTTGCAGGTACCTCTCAGGTTCCCGGCCCAACGAAAACCCCCAGACCCAAATTGAGAGGGGCTGCTTGGGGGCCCCCTGGGGGCCCTTCAGGCCAGCTAGGTCTTTGGGTCCTGGCTCCTTCGCTTTGGGAGCTGTTGCTGCAGTTGGGCATGTTGGCCGGAGAGTGCTTCTCGGGCCGCGAACTGCAACCTTGCAGGAATCTCCAGGTTCCTGGCCCAACGAAAGCCCCCAGACCCAAATTGAGAGGGGCTGCTTGGGGGCCCCCTGGGGGCCCTTCAGGCCAGCTAGGTCTTTGGGTCCTGGCTCCTTCGCTTTGGGAGCTGTTGCTGCAGTTGGGCATGTTGGCCGGAGAGTGCTTCTCGGGCCGCGAACTGCAACCTTGCAGGAATCTCCCAGGTTCCCGGCCCAACGAAAGCCCCCAGACCCAAATTGAGAGGGGCTGCTTGGGGGCCCCCTGGGGGCCCTTCAGGCCACCTAGCTCTTTGGGTCCTGGCTCCTTCGGTTTGGGAGCTGTTGCTGCAGTTGGGCATGTTGGCCGGAGAGTGCTTCTCGGGCCGCGAACTGCAACCTTGCAGGATTCTCCCAGGTTCCCGGCCCAACGAAAGACCCCAGACCCAAATGGAGAGGGGCTGCTTGGGGGCCCCCTGGGGGCCCTTCAGGCCAGCTAGGTCTTTGGGTCCTGGCTCCTTCACTTTGGGAGCTGTTGCTGCAGTTGGGCATGTTGGCCGGAGAGTGCTTCTCGGGCCGCGAACTGCAACCTTGCAGGAATCTCCAGGTTCCCGGCCCAACGAAAGCCCCCAGACCCAAATGGAGAGGGGCTGCTTGGGGGCCCCCTGGGGGCCCTTCAGGCCAGCTAGGTCTTTGGGTCCTGGCTCCTTC
This sequence comes from Gallinula chloropus, assembly GCF_964237585.1. Taxonomy (NCBI): domain Eukaryota; kingdom Metazoa; phylum Chordata; class Aves; order Gruiformes; family Rallidae; genus Gallinula; species Gallinula chloropus. The sequence continues at coordinate 446,958 of NW_028168386.1, forward strand.
GCTTTGGGAGCTGTTGCTGCAGTTGGGCATGTTGGCCGGAGAGTGCTTCTCGGGCCGCGAACTGCAACCTTGCAGGAATCTCCCAGGTTCCCGGCCCAACGAAAGCCCCCAGACCCAAATTGAGAGGGGCTGCTTGGGGGCCCCCTGGGGGCCCTTCAGGCCACCCAGCTCTTTGGGTCCTGGCTCCTTCGGTTTGGGAGCTGTTGCTGCAGTTGGGCATGTTGGCCGGAGAGTGCTTCTCGGGCCGCGAACTGTAACCTTGCAGGTACATCTCAGGTATACATGCTCAACGAAAGCCCCCAGACCCAAATTGAGAGGGGCTGCTTGGGGCCCCCTGGGGGCCCTTCAGGCCAGCTAGGTCTTTGGGTCCTGGCTCCTTCGCTTTGGGAGCTGTTGCTGCAGTTGGGCATGTTGGCCGGAGAGTGCTTCTCGGGCCGCGAACTGCAACCTTGCAGGATTCTCCCAGGTTCCCCGCCCAACGAAAGCCCCCAGACCCAAATGGAGAGGGGCTTCTTGGGGGACCCCTTGGGGCCCTTCAGGCCAGCTAGGTCTTTGGGTCCTGGCTCCTTCGCTTTGGGAGCTGTTGCTGCAGTTGGGCATGTTGGCCGGAGAGTGCTTCTCGGGCCGCGAACTGCAACCTTGCAGGAATCTCCCAGGTTCCCGGCCCAACGAAAGCCCCCAGACCCAAATGGAGAGGGGCTGCTTGGGGGCCCCCTGGGGGCCCTTCAGGCCAGCTAGGTCTTTGGGTCCTGGCTCCTTCGCTTTGGGAGCTGTTGCTGCAGTTGGGCATGTTGGCCGGAGAGTGCTTCTCGGGCCGCGAACTGCAACCTTGCAGGAATCTCCCAGGTTCCCGGCCCAACGAAAGCCCCCAGACCCAAATGGAGAGGGGCTGCTTGGGGCCCCCCTGGGGGCCCTTCAGGCCACCTAGCTCTTTGGGTCCTGGCTCCTTCGGTTTGGGAGCTGTTGCTGCAGTTGAGCATGTTGGCCGGAGAGTGCTTCTCGGGCCGCGAACTGCAACCTTGCAGGTACCTCTCAGGTTCCCGGCCCAACGAAAACCCCCAGACCCAAATGGAGAGGGGCTGCTTGGGGGAACCCTGGGGGCCCTTCAGGCCAGCTAGGTCTTTGGGTCCTGGCTCCTTCGCTTTGGGAGCTGTTGCTGCAGTTGGGCATGTTGGCCGGAGAGTGCTTCTCGGGCCGCGAACTGCAACCTTGCAGGTACCTCCCAGGTATCCATGCCCAACGAAAGCCCCCAGACCCAAATTGAGAGGGGCTGCTTGGTGGCCTCCTGGGGCCCTTCAGGCCAGCTATGTCTTTGGGTCCTGGCTCCTTCGCTTTGGGAGCTGTTGCTGCAGTTGGGCATGTTGGCCGGAGAGTGCTTCTCGGGCCGCGAACTGCAACCTTGCAGGAATCTCCCAGGTTCCCGGCCCAACGAAAGCCCCCAGACCCAAATGGAGAGGGGCTGCTTGGGGGACCCCTTGGGGCCCTTCAGGCCAGCTAGGTCTTTGGGTCCTGGCTCCTTCGGTTTGGGAGCTGTTGCTGCAGTTGAGCATGTTGGCCGGAGAGTGCTTCTCGGGCCGCGAACTGCAACCTTGCAGGTACCTCCCAGGTTCCCGGCCCAACGAAAGCCCCCAGACCCAAATGGAGAGGGGCTGCTTGGTGGCCTTCTGGGGGCCCTTCAGGCCAGCTAGGTCTTTGGGTCCTGGCTCCTTCGCTTTGGGAGCTGTTGCTGCAGTTGGGCATGTTGGCCGGAGAGTGCTTCTCCGGCCGCGAACTGCAACCTTGCAGGAATCTCCCAGGTTCCCAGCCCAACGAAAGCCCCCAGACCCAAATGGTGAGGGGCTGCTTGGGGGCCCCCTGGGGGCCCTTCAGGCCAGCTAGGTCTTTGGGTCCTGGCTCCTTCGCTTTGGGAGCTGTTGCTGCAGTTGGGCATGTTGGCCGGAGAGTGCTTCTCGGGCCGCGAACTGTTACCTTGCAGGTACCTCCCAGGTATACATGCCCAACGAAAGCCCCCAGACCCAAATGGAGAGGGGCTGCTTGGGGGCCCCCTGGGGGCCCTTCAGGCCAGCTAGGTCTTTGGGTCCTGGCTCCTTCGGTTTGGGAGCTGTGGCTGCAGTTGGGCATGTTGGCCGGAGAGTGCTTCTCGGGCCGCGAACTGTAACTTCCAGGTACCTCTCAGGTATACATGCCCAAAAAAAGCCCCCAGACCCAAATGGAGAGGGGCTGCTTGGGGGCCCCCTGGGGGCCCTTCAGGCCAGCTAGGTCTTTGTGTCCTGGCTCCTTCGCTTTGGGAGCTGTTGCTGCAGTTGGGCATGTTGGCCGGAGAGTGCTTCTCGGGCCGCGAACTGCAACCTTGCAGGAATCTCCCAGGTTCCCGGCCCAACGAAAGCCCCCAGACCCAAATGGAGAGGGGCTGCTTGGGGCCCCCCTGGGGGCCCTTCAGGCCAGCTAGGTCTTTGGGTCCTGGCTCCTTCGCTTTGGGAGCTGTTGCTGCAGTTGGGCATGTTGGCCGGAGAGTGGTTCTCGGGCTGCGAACTGCAACCTTGCAGGTAGCTCCCAAGTCCCAGGCCCAACGAAAACCCCCAGACCCAAATGGAGAGGGGCTGCTTGGGGGCCCCCTGGGGGCCCTTCAGGCCAGCTAGGTCTTTGGGTCCTGGCTCCTTCGCTTTGGGAGCTGTTGCTGCAGTTGGGCATGTTGGCCGGAGAGTGCTTCTCGGGCCGCGAACTGTAACTTGCAGGTACATCTCAGGTATACATGCTCAACGAAAGCCCCCAGACCCAAATTGAGAGGGGCTGCTTGGGGCCCCCTGGGGGCCCTTCAGGCCAGCTAGGTCTTTGGGTCCTGGCTCCTTTGGTTTGGGAGCTGTTGCTGCAGTTGGGCATGTTGGCCGGAGAGTGCTTCTCGGGCCGCGAACTGCAACCTTGCAGGATTCTCCCAGGTTCCCCGCCCAACGAAAGCCCCCAGACCCAAATGGAGAGGGGCTGCTTGGGGGCCCCCTGGGGGCCCTTCAGGCCAGCTAGGTCTTTGGGTCCTGGCTCCTTCGCTTTGGGAGCTGTTGCTGCAGTTGGGCATGTTGGCCGGAGAGTGCTTCTCGGGCCGCGAACTGCAACCTTGCAGGAATCTCCCAGGTTCCCGGCCCAACGAAAGCCCCCAGACCCAAATGGAGAGGGGCTGCTTGGGGGCCCCCTGGGGGCCCTTCAGGCCAGCTAGGTCTTTGGGTCCTGGCTCCTTCGCTTTGGGAGCTGTTGCTGCAGTTGGGCATGTTGGCCGGAGAGTGCTTCTCGGGCCGCGAACTGCAACCTTGCAGGAATCTCCCAGGTTCCCGGCCCAACGAAAGCCCCCAGACCCAAATTGAGAGGGGCTGCTTGGGGCCCCCCTGGGGGCCCTTCAGGCCACCTAGCTCTTTGGGTCCTGGCTCCTTCGGTTTGGGAGCTGTTGCTGCAGTTGGGCATGTTGGCCGGAGAGTGCTTCTCGGGCCGCGAACTATAACCTTGCAGGTACCTCTCAGGTATCCATGCCCAACGAAAGCCCCCAGACCCAAATGGAGAGGGGCTGCTTGGTGGCCCCCTGGGGGCCCTTCAGGCCAGCTAGGTCTTTGGGTCCTGGCTCCTTCGCTTTGGGAGCTGTTGCTGCAGTTGGGCATGCTGGCCGGAGAGTGCTTCTCGGGCCGCGAACTGCAACCTTGCAGGTACCTCTCAGGTATCCATGCCCAACGAAAGCCCCCAGACCCAAATGGAGAGGGGCTGCTTGGGGGCCCCCTGGGGGCCCTTCAGGCCAGCTAGGTCTTTGGGTCCTGGCTCCTTCGCTTTGGGAGCTGTTGCTGCAGTTGGGCATGCTGGCCGGAGAGTGCTTCTCGGGCCGCGAACTGCAACCTTGCAGGATTCTCCCAGGTTCCCGGCCCAACGAAAGCCCCCAGACCCAAATTGAGAGGGGCTGCTTGGGGCCCCCCTGGGGGCCCTTCAGGCCAGCTAGGTCTTTGGGTCCTGGCTCCTTCGCTTTGGGAGCTGTTGCTGCAGTTGGGCATGTTGGCCGGAGAGTGCTTCTCCGGCCGCGAACTGCAACCTTGCAGGTACCTCTCAGGTTCCCGGCCCAACGAAAACCCCCAGACCCAAATGGAGAGGGGCTGCTTGGGGGCCCCCTGGGGGCCCTTCAGGCCAGCTAGGTCTTTGGGTCCTGGCTCCTTCGGTTTGGGAGCTGTTGCTGCAGTTGTGCATGTTGGCCGGAGAGTGCTTCTCGGGCCGCGAACTGCAACCTTGCAGGTACCTCCCAGGTATCCATGCCCAACGAAAGCCCCCAGACCCAAATTGAGAGGGGCTGCTTGGTGGCCTCCTGGGGGCCCTTCAGGCCAGCTATGTCTTTGGGTCCTGGCTCCTTCGCTTTGGGAGCTGTTGCTGCAGTTGGGCATGCTGGCCGGAGAGTGCTTCTCGGGCCGCGAACTGCAACCTTGCAGGATTCTCCCAGGTTCCCGGCCCAACGAAAGCCCCCAGACCCAAATTGAGAGGGGCTGCTTGGGGCCCCCCTGGGGGCCCTTCAGGCCAGCTAGGTCTTTGGGTCCTGGCTCCTTCGCTTTGGGAGCTGTTGCTGCAGTTGGGCATGTTGGCCGGAGAGTGCTTCTCCGGCCGCGAACTGCAACCTTGCAGGTACCTCTCAGGTTCCCGGCCCAACGAAAACCCCCAGACCCAAATGGAGAGGGGCTGCTTGGGGGCCCCCTGGGGGCCCTTCAGGCCAGCTAGGTCTTTGGGTCCTGGCTCCTTCGGTTTGGGAGCTGTTGCTGCAGTTGTGCATGTTGGCCGGAGAGTGCTTCTCGGGCCGCGAACTGCAACCTTGCAGGTACCTCCCAGGTATCCATGCCCAACGAAAGCCCCCAGACCCAAATTGAGAGGGGCTGCTTGGTGGCCTCCTGGGGGCCCTTCAGGCCAGCTATGTCTTTGGGTCCTGGCTCCTTCGCTTTGGGAGCTGTTGCTGCAGTTGGGCATGTTGGCCGGAGAGTGCTTCTCGGGCCGCGAACTGCAACCTTGCAGGATTCTCCCAGGTTCCCGGCCCAACGAAAGCCCCCAGACCCAAATGGAGAGGGGCTGCTTGGGGGACCCCTTGGGGCCCTTCAGGCCAGCTAGGTCTTTGGGTCCTGGCTCCTTCGGTTTGGGAGCTGTTGCTGCAGTTGAGCATGTTGGCCGGAGAGTGCTTCTCGGGCCGCGAACTGCAACCTTGCAGGTACCTCCCAGGTTCCCGGCCCAACGAAAGCCCCCAGACCCAAATGGAGAGGGGCTGCTTGGTGGCCTTCTGGGGGCCCTTCAGGCCAGCTAGGTCTTTGGGTCCTGGCTCCTTCGCTTTGGGAGCTGTTGCTGCAGTTGGGCATGTTGGCCGGAGAGTGCTTCTCCGGCCGCGAACTGCAACCTTGCAGGAATCTCCCAGGTTCCCAGCCCAACGAAAGCCCCCAGACCCAAATGGTGAGGGGCTGCTTGGGGGCCCCCTGGGGGCCCTTCAGGCCAGCTAGGTCTTTGGGTCCTGGCTCCTTCGCTTTGGGAGCTGTTGCTGCAGTTGGGCATGTTGGCCGGAGAGTGCTTCTCGGGCCGCGAACTGCAACCTTGCATGAATCTCCCAGGTTCCATGCCCAACGAAAGCCCCCAGACCCAAATTGAGAGGGGCTGCTTGGGGCCCCCCTGGGGGCCCTTCAGGCCAGCTAGGTCTTTGGGTCCTGGCTCCTTCGGTTTGGGAGCTGTTGCTGCAGTTGGGCATGTTGGCCGGAGAGTGCTTCTCGGGCCGCGAACTGTAACCTTGCTGGTACCTCCCAGGTATACATGCCCAACGAAAGCCCCCAGACCCAAATTGAGAGGGGCTGCTTGGGGGCCCCCTGGGGGCCCTTCAGGCCAGCTAGGTCTTTGTGTCCTGGCTCCTTCGCTTTGGGAGCTGTTGCTGCAGTTGGGCATGTTGGCCGGAGAGTGCTTCTCGGGCCGCGAACTGCAACCTTGTAGGATTCTCCCAGGTTCCCGGCCCAACGAAAGCCCCCAGACCCAAATTGAGAGGGGCTGCTTGGGGCCCCCTGGGGGCCCTTCAGGCCAGCTAGGTCTTTGTGTCCTGGCTCCTTCGCTTTGGGAGCTGTTGCTGCAGTTGGGCATGTTGGCCGGAGAGTGCTTCTCGGGCCTCGAACTGCAACCTTGCAGGATTCTCCCAGGTTCCCGGCCCAACGAAAGCCCCCAGACCCAAATTGAGAGGGGCTGCTTGGGGGCCCCCTGGGGGCCCTTCAGGCCAGCTAGGTCTTTGTGTCCTGGCTCATTCGGTTTGGGAGCTGTTGCTGACGTTGGGCATGTTGGCCGGAGAGTGCTTCTCGGGCCGCGAACTGCAACCTTGCAGGAATCTCCCAGGTTCCCAGCCCAAAGAAAGACCCCAGACCCAAATGGAGAGGGGCTGCTTGGGGGCCCCCTGGGGGCCCTTCAGGCCAGCTAGGTCTTTGGGTCCTGGCTCCTTCGCTTTGGGAGCTGTTGCTGCAGTTGGGCATGTTGGCCGGAGAGTGCTTCTCGGGCCTCGAACTGCAACCTTCCATGAATCTCCCAGGTTCCCCGCCCAACGAAAGCCCCCAGACCCAAATGAGAGGGGCTGCTTGGGGCCCCCCTGGGGGCCCTTCAGGCCAGCTAGGTCTTTGTGTCCTGGCTCCTTCGCTTTGGGAGCTGTTGCTGCAGTTGGGCATGTTGGCCGGAGAGTGCTTCTCGGGCCGCGAACTGCAACCTTGCAGGATTCTCCCAGGTTCCAGGCCCAACGAAAGCCCCCAGACCCAAATTGAGAGGGGCTGCTTGGGGTCCCCCTTGGGGCCCTTCAGGCCAGCTAGGTCTTTGGGTCCTGGCTCCTTCGGTTTGGGAGCTGTTGCTGCAGTTGGGCATGTTGGCCGGAGAGTGCTTCTCGGGCCGCGAACTGCAACCTTGCAGGATTCTCCCAGGTTCCCGGCCCAACGAAAGCCCCCAGACCCAAATTGAGAGGGGCTGCTTGGGGCCCCCCTGGGGGCCCTTCAGGCCAGCTAGGTCTTTGGGTCCTGGCTCCTTCGCTTTGGGAGCTGTTGCTGCAGTTGGGCATGTTGGCCGGAGAGTGCTTCTCCGGCCGCGAACTGCAACCTTGCAGGTACCTCTCAGGTTCCCGGCCCAACGAAAACCCCCAGACCCAAATGGAGAGGGGCTGCTTGGGGGCCCCCTGGGGGCCCTTCAGGCCAGCTAGGTCTTTGGGTCCTGGCTCCTTCGGTTTGGGAGCTGTTGCTGCAGTTGTGCATGTTGGCCGGAGAGTGCTTCTCGGGCCGCGAACTGCAACCTTGCAGGTACCTCCCAGGTATCCATGCCCAACGAAAGCCCCCAGACCCAAATTGAGAGGGGCTGCTTGGTGGCCTCCTGGGGGCCCTTCAGGCCAGCTATGTCTTTGGGTCCTGGCTCCTTCGCTTTGGGAGCTGTTGCTGCAGTTGGGCATGTTGGCCGGAGAGTGCTTCTCGGGCCGCGAACTGCAACCTTGCAGGATTCTCCCAGGTTCCCGGCCCAACGAAAGCCCCCAGACCCAAATGGAGAGGGGCTGCTTGGGGGACCCCTTGGGGCCCTTCAGGCCAGCTAGGTCTTTGGGTCCTGGCTCCTTCGGTTTGGGAGCTGTTGCTGCAGTTGAGCATGTTGGCCGGAGAGTGCTTCTCGGGCCGCGAACTGCAACCTTGCAGGTACCTCCCAGGTTCCCGGCCCAACGAAAGCCCCCAGACCCAAATGGAGAGGGGCTGCTTGGTGGCCTTCTGGGGGCCCTTCAGGCCAGCTAGGTCTTTGGGTCCTGGCTCCTTCGCTTTGGGAGCTGTTGCTGCAGTTGGACATGTTGGCCGGAGAGTGCTTCTCCGGCCGCGAACTGCAACCTTGCAGGAATCTCCCAGGTTCCCAGCCCAACGAAAGCCCCCAGACCCAAATGGTGAGGGGCTGCTTGGGGGCCCCCTGGGGGCCCTTCAGGCCAGCTAGGTCTTTGGGTCCTGGCTCCTTCGCTTTGGGAGCTGTTGCTGCAGTTGGGCATGTTGGCCGGAGAGTGCTTCTCGGGCCGCGAACTGCAACCTTGCATGAATCTCCCAGGTTCCATGCCCAACGAAAGCCCCCAGACCCAAATTGAGAGGGGCTGCTTGGGGCCCCCCTGGGGGCCCTTCAGGCCAGCTAGGTCTTTGGGTCCTGGCTCCTTCGGTTTGGGAGCTGTTGCTGCAGTTGGGCATGTTGGCCGGAGAGTGCTTCTCGGGCCGCGAACTGTAACCTTGCAGGTACCTCCCAGGTATACATGCCCAACGAAAGCCCCCAGACCCAAATTGAGAGGGGCTGCTTGGGGGCCCCCTGGGGGCCCTTCAGGCCAGCTAGGTCTTTGTGTCCTGGCTCCTTCGCTTTGGGAGCTGTTGCTGCAGTTGGGCATGTTGGCCGGAGAGTGCTTCTCGGGCCGCGAACTGCAACCTTGTAGGATTCTCCCAGGTTCCCGGCCCAACGAAAGCCCCCAGACCCAAATTGAGAGGGGCTGCTTGGGGCCCCCTGGGGGCCCTTCAGGCCAGCTAGGTCTTTGTGTCCTGGCTCCTTCGCTTTGGGAGCTGTTGCTGCAGTTGGGCATGTTGGCCGGAGAGTGCTTCTCGGGCCTCGAACTGCAACCTTGCAGGATTCTCCCAGGTTCCCGGCCCAACGAAAGCCCCCAGACCCAAATTGAGAGGGGCTGCTTGGGGGCCCCCTGGGGGCCCTTCAGGCCAGCTAGGTCTTTGTGTCCTGGCTCATTCGGTTTGGGAGCTGTTGCTGACGTTGGGCATGTTGGCCGGAGAGTGCTTCTCGGGCCGCGAACTGCAACCTTGCAGGAATCTCCCAGGTTCCCAGCCCAAAGAAAGACCCCAGACCCAAATGGAGAGGGGCTGCTTGGGGGCCCCCTGGGGGCCCTTCAGGCCAGCTAGGTCTTTGGGTCCTGGCTCCTTCGCTTTGGGAGCTGTTGCTGCAGTTGGGCATGTTGGCCGGAGAGTGCTTCTCGGGCCTCGAACTGCAACCTTCCATGAATCTCCCAGGTTCCCCGCCCAACGAAAGCCCCCAGACCCAAATGAGAGGGGCTGCTTGGGGCCCCCCTGGGGGCCCTTCAGGCCAGCTAGGTCTTTGTGTCCTGGCTCCTTCGCTTTGGGAGCTGTTGCTGCAGTTGGGCATGTTGGCCGGAGAGTGCTTCTCGGGCCGCGAACTGCAACCTTGCAGGATTCTCCCAGGTTCCAGGCCCAACGAAAGCCCCCAGACCCAAATTGAGAGGGGCTGCTTGGGGTCCCCCTTGGGGCCCTTCAGGCCAGCTAGGTCTTTGGGTCCTGGCTCCTTCGGTTTGGGAGCTGTTGCTGCAGTTGGGCATGTTGGCCGGAGAGTGCTTCTCGGGCCGCGAACTGCAACCTTGCAGGATTCTCCCAGGTTCCCGGCCCAACGAAAGCCCCCAGACCCAAATTGAGAGGGGCTGCTTGGGGCCCCCCTGGGGGCCCTTCAGGCCAGCTAGGTCTTTGGGTCCTGGCTCCTTCGCTTTGGGAGCTGTTGCTGCAGTTGGGCATGTTGGCCGGAGAGTGGTTCTCGGGCTGCGAACTGCAACCTTGCAGGTAGCTCCCAAGTCCCAGGCCCAACGAAAACCCCCAGACCCAAATGGAGAGGGGCTGCTTGGGGGCCCCCTGGGGGCCCTTCAGGCCAGCTAGGTCTTTGGGTCCTGGCTCCTTCGCTTTGGGAGCTGTTGCTGCAGTTGGGCATGTTGGCCGGAGAGTGCTTCTCGGGCCGCGAACTGTAACTTGCAGGTACATCTCAGGTATACATGCTCAACGAAAGCCCCCAGACCCAAATTGAGAGGGGCTGCTTGGGGCCCCCTGGGGGCCCTTCAGGCCAGCTAGGTCTTTGGGTCCTGGCTCCTTCGGTTTGGGAGCTGTTGCTGCAGTTGGGCATGTTGGCCGGAGAGTGCTTCTCGGGCCGCGAACTGCAACCTTGCAGGATTCTCCCAGGTTCCCCGCCCAACGAAAGCCCCCAGACCCAAATGGAGAGGGGCTGCTTGGGGGCCCCCTGGGGGCCCTTCAGGCCACCTAGCTCTTTGGGTCCTGGCTCCTTCGCTTTGGGAGATGTTGCTGCAGTTGGGCATGTTGGCCGGAGAGTGCTTCTCGGGCCGCGAACTGCAACCTTGCAGGAATCTCCCAGGTTCCCGGCCCAACGAAAGCCCCCAGACCCAAATGGAGAGGGGCTGCTTGGGGGCCCCCTGGGGGCCCTTCAGGCCAGCTAGGTCTTTGGGTCCTGGCTCCTTCGCTTTGGGAGCTGTTGCTGCAGTTGGGCATGTTGGCCGGAGAGTGCTTCTCGGGCCGCGAACTGCAACCTTGCAGGAATCTCCCAGGTTCCCGGCCCAACGAAAGCCCCCAGACCCAAATTGAGAGGGGCTGCTTGGGGCCCCCCTGGGGGCCCTTCAGGCCACCTAGCTCTTTGGGTCCTGGCTCCTTCGGTTTGGGAGCTGTTGCTGCAGTTGAGCATGTTGGCCGGAGAGTGCTTCTCGGGCCGCGAACTGTAACCTTGCAGGTACCTCTCAGGTATCCATGCCCAACGAAAGCCCCCAGACCCAAATGGAGAGGGGCTGCTTGGTGGCCCCCTGGGGGCCCTTCAGGCCAGCTAGGTCTTTGGGTCCTGGCTCCTTCGCTTTGGGAGCTGTTGCTGCAGTTGGGCATGCTGGCCGGAGAGTGCTTCTCGGGCCGCGAACTGCAACCTTGCAGGTACCTCTAAGGTATCCATGCCCAACGAAAGCCCCCAGACCCAAATGGAGAGGGGCTGCTTGGGGGCCCCCTGGGGGCCCTTCAGGCCAGCTAGGTCTTTGGGTCCTGGCTCCTTCGCTTTGGGAGCTGTTGCTGCAGTTGGGCATGCTGGCCGGAGAGTGCTTCTCGGGCCGCGAACTGCAACCTTGCAGGATTCTCCCAGGTTCCCGGCCCAACGAAAGCCCCCAGACCCAAATTGAGAGGGGCTGCTTGGGGCCCCCCTGGGGGCCCTTCAGGCCAGCTAGGTCTTTGGGTCCTGGCTCCTTCGCTTTGGGAGCTGTTGCTGCAGTTGGGCATGCTGGCCGGAGAGTGCTTCTCCGGCCGCGAACTGCAACCTTGCAGGTACCTCTCAGGTTCCCGGCCCAACGAAAACCCCCAGACCCAAATGGAGAGGGGCTGCTTGGGGGCCCCCTGGGGGCCCTTCAGGCCAGCTAGGTCTTTGGGTCCTGGCTCCTTCGGTTTGGGAGCTGTTGCTGCAGTTGTGCATGTTGGCCGGAGAGTGCTTCTCGGGCCGCGAACTGCAACCTTGCAGGTACCTCCCAGGTATCCATGCCCAACGAAAGCCCCCAGACCCAAATTGAGAGGGGCTGCTTGGTGGCCTCCTGGGGGCCCTTCAGGCCAGCTATGTCTTTGGGTCCTGGCTCCTTCGCTTTGGGAGCTGTTGCTGCAGTTGGGCATGTTGGCCGGAGAGTGCTTCTCGGGCCGCGAACTGCAACCTTGCAGGATTCTCCCAGGTTCCCGGCCCAACGAAAGCCCCCAGACCCAAATGGAGATTGGCTGCTTGGGGGACCCCTTGGGGCCCTTCAGGCCAGCTAGGTCTTTGGGTCCTGGCTCCTTCGGTTTGGGAGCTGTTGCTGCAGTTGAGCATGTTGGCCGGAGAGTGCTTCTCGGGCCGCGAACTGCAACCTTGCAGGTACCTCCCAGGTTCCCGGCCCAACGAAAGCCCCCAGACCCAAATGGAGAGGGGCTGCTTGGTGGCCTTCTGGGGGCCCTTCAGGCCAGCTAGGTCTTTGGGTCCTGGCTCCTTCGCTTTGGGAGCTGTTGCTGCAGTTGGGCATGTTGGCCGGAGAGTGCTTCTCCGGCCGCGAACTGCAACCTTGCAGGAATCTCCCAGGTTCCCAGCCCAACGAAAGCCCCCAGACCCAAATGGTGAGGGGCTGCTTGGGGGCCCCCTGGGGGCCCTTCAGGCCAGCTAGGTCTTTGGGTCCTGGCTCCTTCGCTTTGGGAGCTGTTGCTGCAGTTGAGCATGTTGGCCGGAGAGTGCTTCTCGGGCCACGAACTGCAACCTTGCATGAATCTCCCAGGTTAAATGCCCAACGAAAGCCCCCAGACCCAAATTGAGAGGGGCTGCTTGGGGCCCCCCTGGGGGCCCTTCAGGCCAGCTAGGTCTTTGGGTCCTGGCTCCTTCGGTTTGGGAGCTGTTGCTGCAGTTGGGCATGTTGGCCGGAGAGTGCTTCTCGGGCCGCGAACTGTAACCTTGCAGGTACCTCCCAGGTATACATGCCCAACGAAAGCCCCCAGACCCAAATTGAGAGGGGCTGCTTGGGGGCCCCCTGGGGGCCCTTCAGGCCAGCTAGGTCTTTGTGTCCTGGCTCCTTCGCTTTGGGAGCTGTTGCTGCAGTTGGGCATGTTGGCCGGAGAGTGCTTCTCGGGCCGCGAACTGCAACCTTGTAGGATTCTCCCAGGTTCCCGGCCCAACGAAAGCCCCCAGACCCAAATTGAGAGGGGCTGCTTGGGGCCCCCTGGGGGCCCTTCAGGCCAGCTAGGTCTTTGTGTCCTGGCTCCTTCGCTTTGGGAGCTGTTGCTGCAGTTGGGCATGTTGGCCGGAGAGTGCTTCTCGGGCCTCGAACTGCAACCTTGCAGGATTCTCCCAGGTTCCCGGCCCAACGAAAGCCCCCAGACCCAAATTGAGAGGGGCTGCTTGGGGGCCCCCTGGGGGCCCTTCAGGCCAGCTAGGTCTTTGTGTCCTGGCTCATTCGGTTTGGTAGCTGTTGCTGACGTTGGGCATGTTGGCCGGAGAGTGCTTCTCGGGCCGCGAACTGCAACCTTGCAGGAATCTCCCAGGTTCCCAGCCCAACGAAAGACCCCAGACCCAAATGGAGAGGGGCTGCTTGGGGGCCCCCTGGGGGCCCTTCAGGCCAGCTAGGTCTTTGGGTCCTGGCTCCTTCGCTTTGGGAGCTGTTGCTGCAGTTGGGCATGTTGGCCGGAGAGTGCTTCTCGGGCCGCGCACTGCAACCTTCCATGAATCTCCCAGGTTCCCCGCCCAACGAAAGCCCCCAGACCCAAATGAGAGGGGCTGCTTGGGGCCCCCCTGGGGGCCCTTCAGGCCAGCTAGGTCTTTGTGTCCTGGCTCCTTCGCTTTGGGAGCTGTTGCTGCAGTTGGGCATGTTGGCCGGAGAGTGCTTCTCGGGCCGCGAACTGCAACCTTGCAGGATTCTCCCAGGTTCCAGGCCCAACGAAAGCCCCCAGACCCAAATTGAGAGGGGCTGCTTGGGGTCCCCCTTGGGGCCCTTCAGGCCAGCTAGGTCTTTGTGTCCTGGCTCCTTCGGTTTGGGAGCTGTTGCTGCAGTTGGGCATGTTGGCCGGAGAGTGCTTCTCGGGCCGCGAACTGCAACCTTGCAGGATTCTCCCAGGTTCCCGGCCCAACGAAAGCCCCCAGACCCAAATTGAGAGGGGCTGCTTGGGGCCCCCTGGGGGCCCTTCAGGCCAGCTAGGTCTTTGGGTCCTGGCTCCTTCGGTTTGGGAGCTGTTGCTGCAGTTGGGCATGTTGGCCGGAGAGTGCTTCTCGGGCCGCGAACTGCAACCTTGCAGGATTCTCCCAGGTTCCCCGCCCAACGAAAGCCCCCAGACCCAAATGGAGAGGGGCTGCTTGGGGGCCCCCTGGGGGCCCTTCAGGCCAGCTAGGTCTTTGGGTCCTGGCTCCTTCGCTTTGGGAGCTGTTGCTGCAGTTGGGCATGTTGGCCGGAGAGTGCTTCTCGGGCCGCGAACTGCAACCTTGCAGGTACCTCCCAGGTATCCATGCCCAACGAAAGCCCCCAGACCCAAATTGAGAGGGGCTGCTTGGTGGCCTCCTGGGGGCCCTTCAGGCCAGCTATGTCTTTGGGTCCTGGCTCCTTCGCTTTGGGAGCTGTTGCTGCAGTTGGGCATGTTGGCCGGAGAGTGCTTCTCCGGCCGCGAACTGCAACCTTGCAGGATTCTCCCAGGTTCCCGGCCCAACGAAAGCCCCCAGACCCAAATGGAGAGGGGCTGCTTGGGGGACCCCTTGGGGCCCTTCAGGCCAGCTAGGTCTTTGGGTCCTGGCTCCTTCGGTTTGGGAGCTGTTGCTGCAGTTGAGCATGTTGGCCGGAGAGTGCTTCTCGGGCCGCGAACTGCAACCTTGCAGGTACCTCCCAGGTTCCCGGCCCAACGAAAGCCCCCAGACCCAAATGGAGAGGGGCTGCTTGGTGGCCTTCTGGGGGCCCTTCAGGCCAGCTAGGTCTTTGGGTCCTGGCTCCTTCGCTTTGGGAGCTGTTGCTGCAGTTGGGCATGTTGGCCGGAGAGTGCTTCTCCGGCCGCGAACTGCAACCTTGCAGGAATCTCCCAGGTTCCCAGCCCAACGAAAGCCCCCAGACCCAAATGGTGAGGGGCTGCTTGGGGGCCCCCTGGGGGCCCTTCAGGCCAGCTAGGTCTTTGGGTCCTGGCTCCTTCGCTTTGGGAGCTGTTGCTGCAGTTGGGCATGTTGGCCGGAGAGTGCTTCTCGGGCCGCGAACTGCAACCTTGCATGAATCTCCCAGGTTCCATGCCCAACGAAAGCCCCCAGACCCAAATTGAGAGGGGCTGCTTGGGGGCCCCCTGGGGGCCCTTCAGGCCAGCTAGGTCTTTGGGTCCTGGCTCCTTCAGTTTGGGAGCTGTTGCTGCAGTTGGGCATGTTGGCCGGAGAGTGCTTCTCGGGCCGCGAACTGTAACCTTGCAGGTACCTCCCAGGTATACATGCCCAACGAAAGCCCCCAGACCCAAATGGAGAGGGGCTGCTTGGGGGCCCCCTGGGGGCCCTTCAGGCCAGCTAGGTCTTTGTGTCCTGGCTCCTTCGCTTTGGGAGCTGTTGCTGCAGTTGAGCATGTTGGCCGGAGAGTGCTTCTCGGGCCGCGAACTGCAACCTTGTAGGATTCTCCCAGGTTCCCGGCCCAACGAAAGCCCCCAGACCCAAATTGAGAGGGGCTGCTTGGGGCCCCCTGGGGGCCCTTCAGGCCAGCTAGGTCTTTGTGTCCTGGCTCCTTCGCTTTGGGAGCTGTTGCTGCAGTTGGGCATGTTGGCCGGAGAGTGCTTCTCGGGCCTCGAACTGCAACCTTGCAGGATTCTCCCAGGTTCCCGGCCCAACGAAAGCCCCCAGACCCAAATTGAGAGGGGCTGCTTGGGGGCCCCCTGGGGGCCCTTCAGGCCAGCTAGGTCTTTGTGTCCTGGCTCATTCGGTTTGGGAGCTGTTGCTGACGTTGGGCATGTTGGCCGGAGAGTGCTTCTCGGGCCGCGAACTGCAACCTTGCAGGAATCTCCCAGGTTCCCAGCCCAACGAAAGACCCCAGACCCAAATGGAGAGGGGCTGCTTGGGGGCCCCCTGGGGGCCCTTCAGGCCAGCTAGGTCTTTGGGTCCTGGCTCCTTCGCTTTGGGAGCTGTTGCTGCAGTTGGGCATGTTGGCCGGAGAGTGCTTCTCGGGCCGCGCACTGCAACCTTCCATGAATCTCCCAGGTTCCCCGCCCAACGAAAGCCCCCAGACCCAAATGAGAGGGGCTGCTTGGGGGCCCCCTGGGGGCCCTTCAGGCCAGCTAGGTCTTTGTGTCCTGGCTCCTTCGCTTTGGGAGCTGTTGCTGCAGTTGGGCATGTTGGCCGGAGAGTGCTTCTCGGGCCGCGAACTGCAACCTTGCAGGATTCTCCCAGGTTCCAGGCCCAACGAAAGCCCCCAGACCCAAATTGAGAGGGGCTGCTTGGGGTCCCCCTTGGGGCCCTTCAGGCCAGCTAGGTCTTTGGGTCCTGGCTCCTTCGGTTTGGGAGCTGTTGCTGCAGTTGGGCATGTTGGCCGGAGAGTGCTTCTCGGGCCGCGAACTGCAACCTTGCAGGATTCTCCCAGGTTCCCGGCCCAACGAAAGCCCCCAGACCCAAATTGAGAGGGGCTGCTTGGGGCCCCCCTGGGGGCCCTTCAGGCCAGCTAGGTCTTTGTGTCCTGGCTCCTTCGGTTTGGGAGCTGTTGCTGCAGTTGGGCATGCTGGCCGGAGAGTGCTTCTCGGGCCGCGAACTGCAACCTTGCAGGAATCTCCCAGGTTCCATGCCCAACGAAAGCCCCCAGAGCCAAATTGAGAGGGGCTGCTTGGGGCCCCATGGGGGCCCTTCAGGCCAGCTAGGTCTTTGGGTCCTGGCTCCTTCGCTTTGGGAGCTGTTGCTGCAGTTGGGCATGTTGGCCGGAGAGTGCTTCTCGGGCCGCGAACTGTAACCTTGCAGGTACCTCTCAGGTATCCATGCCCAACGAAAGCCCCCAGACCCAAATGGAGAGGGGCTGCTTGGGGGCCTTCTGGGGGCCCTTCAGGCCAGCTAGGTCTTTGGGTCCTGGCTCCTTCGCTTTGGGAGCTGTTGCTGCAGTTGGGCATGTTGGCCGGAGAGTGCTTCTCGGGCCGCGAACTGCAACCTTGCAGGATTCTCCCAGGTTCCCGGCCCAACGAAAGCCCCCAGACCCAAATGGAGAGGGGCTGCTTGGGGGCCCCCTGGGGGCCCTTCAGGCCAGCTAGGTCTTTGGGTCCTGGCTCCTTCGGTTTGGGAGCTGTTGCTGCAGTTGGGCATGTTGGCCGGAGAGTGCTTCTCGGGCCGCGAACTGCAACCTTGCAGGAATCTCCAGGTTCCCGGCCCAACGAAAGCCCCCAGACCCAAATGGAGAGGGGCTGCTTGGGGGCCCCCTGGGGGCCCTTCAGGCCAGCTAGGTCTTTGGGTCCTGGCTCCTTCGCTTTGGGAGCTGTTGCTGCAGTTGGGCATGTTGGCCGGAGAGTGCTTCTCGGGCCGCGAACTGTAACTTTGCAGGTACCTCTCAGGTATCCATGCCCAACGAAAGCCCCCAGACCCAAATGGAGAGGTGCTGCTTGGTGGCCCCCTGGGGGCCCTTCAGGCCAGCTAGGTCTTTGGGTCCTGGCTCCTTCGCTTTGGGAGCTGTTGCTGCAGTTGGGCATGTTGGCCGGAGAGTGCTTCTCGGGCCGCGAACTGCAACCTTGCAGGTACCTCCCAGGTTCCTGGCCCAACGAAAGCCCCCAGACCCAAATGGAGAGGGGCTGCTTGGGGGCCTCCTGGGGGCCCTTCAGGCCAGCTAGGTCTTTGGGTCCTGGCTCCTTCGGTTTGGGAGCTGTTGCTGCAGTTGGGCATGTTGGCCGGAGAGTGCTTCTCGGGCCGCGAACTGCAACCTTGCAGGAATCTCCCAGGTTCCCGGCCCAACGAAAGCCCCCAGACCCAAATTGAGAGGGGCTGCTTGGGGGCCCCCTGGGGGCCCTTCAGGCCAGCTAGGTCTTTGGGTCCTGGCTCCTTCGCTTTGGGAGCTGTTGCTGCAGTTGGGCATGTTGGCCGGAGAGTGCTTCTCGGGCCGCGAACTGCAACCTTGCAGGTACCTCTCAGGTTCCCGGCCCAACGAAAACCCCCAGACCCAAATGGAGAGGGGCTGCTTGGGGGCCCCCTGGGGGCCCTTCAGGCCAGCTAGGTCTTTGGGTCCTGGCTCCTTCGCTTTGGGAGCTGTTGCTGCAGTTGGGCATGTTGGCCGGAGAGTGCTTCTCGGGCCGCGAACTGCAACCTTGCAGGATTCTCCCAGGTTCCCGGCCCAACGAAAGCCCCCAGACCCAAATGGAGAGGGGCAGCTTGGGGGACCCCTTGGGGCCCTTCAGGCCAGCTAGGTCTTTGGGTCCTGGCTCCTTCGGTTTGGGAGCTGTTGCTGCAGTTGAGCATGTTGGCCGGAGAGTGCTTCTTGGGCCGCGAACTGCAACCTTGCAGGATTCTCCTAGGTTCCCGGCCCAACGAAAGCCCCCAGACCCAAATGGAGAGGGGCTGCTTGGGGGCCCCCTGGGGGCCCTTCAGGCCAGCTAGGTCTTTGGGTCCTGGCTCCTTCGCTTTGGGAGCTGTTGCTGCAGTTGGGCATGTTGGCCGGAGAGTGCTTCTCGGGCCGCGAACTGCAACCTTGCAGGATTCTCCCAGGTTCCCGGCCCAACGAAAGCCCCCAGACCCAAATTGAGAGGGGCTGCTTGGGGGCCCCCTGGGGGCCCTTCAGGCCAGCTAGGTCTTTGGGTCCTGGCTCCTTCGGTTTGGGAGCTGTTGCTGCAGTTGGGCATGTTGGCCGGAGAGTGCTTCTCGGGCCGCGAACTGCAACCTTGCAGGAATCTCCCAGGTTCCATGCCCAACGAAAGCCCCCAGACCCAAATTGAGAGGGGCTGCTTGGGGGCCCCCTGGGGGCCCTTCAGGCCAGCTAGGTCTTTGGGTCCTGGCTCCTTCGCTTTGGGAGCTGTTGCTGCAGTTGGGCATGCTGGCCGGAGAGTGCTTCTCCGGCCGCGAACTGCAACCTTGCAGGATTCTCCCAGGTTCCCGGCCCAACGAAAGCCCCCAGACCCAAATGGAGAGGGGCTGCTTGGGGGCCCCCTGGGGGCCCTTCAGGCCAGCTAGGTCTTTGGGTCCTGGCTCCTTCGGTTTGGGAGCTGTTGCTGCAGTTGGGCATGTTGGCCGGAGAGTGCTTCTCGGGCCGCGAACTGCAACCTTGCAGGAATCTCCCAGGTTCCCGGCCCAACGAAAGCCCCCAGACCCAAATTGAGAGGGGCTGCTTGGGGGCCCCCTGGGGGCCCTTCAGGCCAGCTAGGTCTTTGGGTCCTGGCTCCTTCGCTTTGGGAGCTGTTGCTGCAGTTGAGCATGTTGGCCGGAGAGTGCTTCTCGGGCCGCGAACTGTAACTTTGCAGGTACCTCTCAGGTATCCATGCCCAACGAAAGCCCCCAGACCCAAATGGAGAGGTGCTGCTTGGTGGCCCCCTGGGGGCCCTTCAGGCCAGCTAGGTCTTTGGGTCCTGGCTCCTTCGCTTTGGGAGCTGTTGCTGCAGTTGGGCATGTTGGCCGGAGAGTGCTTCTCCGGCCGCAAACTGCAACCTTGCAGGTACCTCTCAGGTTCCCGGCCCAACGAAAACCCCCAGACCCAAATGGAGAGGGGCTGCTTGGGGGCCCCCTGGGGGCCCTTCAGGCCAGCTAGGTCTTTGGGTCCTGGCTCCTTCGGTTTGGGAGCTGTTGCTGCAGTTGGGCATGTTGGCCGGAGAGTGCTTCTCGGGCCGCGAACTGCAACCTTGCAGGTACCTCTCAGGTATCCATGCCCAACGAAAGCCCCCAGACCCAAATGGAGAGGGGCTGCTTGGGGGCCCCCTGGGGGCCCTTCAGGCCAGCTAGGTCTTTGGGTCCTGGCTCCTTCGCTTTGGGAGCTGTTGCTGCAGTTGGGCATGTTGGCCGGAGAGTGCTTCTCGGGCCGCGAACTGCAACCTTGCAGGATTCTCCCAGGTTCCCGGCCCAACGAAAGCCCCCAGACCCAAATGGAGAGGGGCTGCTTGGGGGACCCCTGGGGGCCCTTCAGGCCAGCTAGGTCTTTGGGTCCTGGCTCCTTCGGTTTGGGAGCTGTTGCTGCAGTTGAGCATGTTGGCCGGAGAGTGCTTCTCGGGCCGCGAACTGCAACCTTGCAGGTACCTCCCAGGTTCCCGGCCCAACGAAAGCCCCCAGACCCAAATTGAGAGGGGCTGCTTGGGGGCCCCCTGGGGGCCCTTCAGGCCAGCTAGCTCTTTGGGTCCTGGCTCCTTCGGTTTGGGAGCTGTTGCTGCAGTTGAGCATGTTGGCCGGAGAGTGCTTCTCGGGCCGCGAACTGTAACCTTGCAGGTACCTCTCAGGTATCCATGCCCAACGAAAGCCCCCAGACCCAAATGGAGAGGGGCTGCTTGGTGGCCCCCTGGGGGCCCTTCAGGCCAGCTAGGTCTTTGGGTCCTGGCTCCTTCGCTTTGGGAGCTGTTGCTGCAGTTGGGCATGTTGGCCGGAGAGTGCTTCTCGGGCCGCGAACTGCAACCTTGCAGGTACCTCCCAGGTTCCTGGCCCAACGAAAGCCCCCAGACCCAAATGGAGAGGGGCTGCTTGGGGGCCCCCTGGGGGCCCTTCAGGCCAGCTAGGTCTTTGGGTCCTGGCTCCTTCGCTTTGGGAGCTGTTGCTGCAGTTGGGCATGTTGGCCGGAGAGTGCTTCTCGGGCCGCGAACTGCAAACTTGAAGGAATCTCCCAGGTTCCCGGCCCAACGAAAGCCCCCAGACCCAAATTGAGAGGGGCTGCTTGGGGGCCCCCTGGGGGCCCTTCAGGCCAGCTAGGTCTTTGGGTCCTGGCTCCTTCGCTTTGGGAGCTGTTGCTGCAGTTGGGCATGTTGGCCGGAGAGTGCTTCTCCGGCCGCGAACTGCAACCTTGCAGGTACCTCTCAGGTTCCCGGCCCAACTAAAGCCCCCAGACCCAAATGGAGAGGAACCCCTTTGGGGGCCCCATGGGGGCCCTTCAGGCCAGCTAGGTCTTTGGGTCCTGGCTCCTTCGCTTTGGGAGCTGTTGCTGCAGTTGGGCATGTTGGCCGGAGAGTGCTTCTCGGGCCGCGAACTGCAACCTTGCAGGTACCTCTCAGGTATACATGCCCAACGAAAGCCCCCAGACCCAAATTGAGAGGGGCTGCTTGGGGGCCCCCTGGGGGCCCTTCAGGCCACCTAGCTCTTTGGGTCCTGGCTCCTTCGGTTTGGGAGCTGTTGCTGCAGTTGAGCATGTTGGCCGGAGAGTGCTTCTCGGGCCGCGAACTGTAACTTTGCAGGTACCTCTCAGGTATCCATGCCCAACGAAAGCCCCCAGACCCAAATGGAGAGGTGCTGCTTGGTGGCCCCCTGGGGGCCCTTCAGGCCAGCTAGGTCTTTGGGTCCTGGCTCCTTCGCTTTGGGAGCTGTTGCTGCAGTTGGGCATGTTGGCCGGAGAGTGCTTCTCGGGCCGCGAACTGCAACCTTGCAGGTACCTCCCAGGTTCCTGGCCCAACGAAAGCCCCCAGACCCAAATGGAGAGGGGCTGCTTGGGGGCCCCCTGGGGGCCCTTCAGGCCAGCTAGGTCTTTGGGTCCTGGCTCCTTCGGTTTGGGAGCTGTTGCTGCAGTTGGGCATGTTGGCCGGAGAGTGCTTCTCGGGCCGCGAACTGCAACCTTGCAGGTAGCTCCCAAGTCCCAGGCCCAACGAAAACCCCCAGACCCAAATGGAGAGGGGCTGCTTGGGGGCCCCCTGGGGGCCCTTCAGGCCAGCTAGGTCTTTGGGTCCTGGCTCCTTCGCTTTGGGAGCTGTTGCTGCAGTTGGGCATGTTGGCCGGAGAGTGCTTCTCGGGCCGCGAACTGCAACCTTGCAGGTACCTCCCAGGTTCCCGGCCCAACGAAAGCCCCCAGACCCAAATGGAGAGGGGCTGCTTGGGGGCCCCCTGGGGGCCCTTCAGGCCAGCTAGGTCTTTGGGTCCTGGCTCCTTCGGTTTGGGAGCTGTTGCTGCAGTTGGGCATGTTGGCCGGAGAGTGCTTCTCGGGCCGCGAACTGCAACCTTGCAGGTAGCTCCCAAGTCCCAGGCCCAACGAAAACCCCCAGACCCAAATGGAGAGGGGCTGCTTGGGGGCCCCCTGGGGGCCCTTCAGGCCAGCTAGTTCTTTGGGTCCTGGCTCCTTCGCTTTGGGAGCTGTTGCTGCAGTTGGGCATGTTGGCCGGAGAGTGCTTCTCGGGCCGCGAACTGTAACTTGCAGGTACATCTCAGGTATACATGCTCAACGAAAGCCCCCAGACCCAAATTGAGAGGGGCTGCTTGGGGCCCCCTGGGGGCCCTTCAGGCCAGCTAGGTCTTTGGGTCCTGGCTCCTTCGGTTTGGGAGCTGTTGCTGCAGTTGGGCATGTTGGCCGGAGAGTGCTTCTCGGGCCGCGAACTGCAACCTTGCAGGATTCTCCCAGGTTCCCCGCCCAACGAAAGCCCCCAGACCCAAATGGAGAGGGGCTGCTTGGGGGCCCCCTGGGGGCCCTTCAGGCCAGCTAGGTCTTTGGGTCCTGGCTCCTTCGCTTTGGGAGCTGTTGCTGCAGTTGGGCATGTTGGCCGGAGAGTGCTTCTCGGGCCGCGAACTGCAACCTTGCAGGAATCTCCCAGGTTCCCGGCCCAACGAAAGCCCCCAGACCCAAATGGAGAGGGGCTGCTTGGGGGCCCCCTGGGGGCCCTTCAGGCCAGCTAGGTCTTTGGGTCCTGGCTCCTTCGCTTTGGGAGCTGTTGCTGCAGTTGGGCATGTTGGCCGGAGAGTGCTTCTCGGGCCGCGAACTGCAACCTTGCAGGAATCTCCCAGGTTCCCGGCCCAACGAAAGCCCCCAGACCCAAATTGAGAGGGGCTGCTTGGGGCCCCCCTGGGGGCCCTTCAGGCCACCTAGCTCTTTGGGTCCTGGCTCCTTCGGTTTGGGAGCTGTTGCTGCAGTTGAGCATGTTGGCCGGAGAGTGCTTCTCGGGCCGCGAACTGTAACCTTGCAGGTACCTCTCAGGTATCCATGCCCAACGAAAGCCCCCAGACCCAAATGGAGAGGGGCTGCTTGGGGGCCCCCTGGGGGCCCTTCAGGCCAGCTAGGTCTTTGGGTCCTGGCTCCTTCGCTTTGGGAGCTGTTGCTGCAGTTGGGCATGCTGGCCGGAGAGTGCTTCTCGGGCCGCGAACTGCAACCTTGCAGGTACCTCTCAGGTATCCATGCCCAACGAAAGCCCCCAGACCCAAATGGAGAGGGGCTGCTTGGGGGCCCCCTGGGGGCCCTTCAGGCCAGCTAGGTCTTTGGGTCCTGGCTCCTTCGCTTTGGGAGCTGTTGCTGCAGTTGGGCATGTTGGCCGGAGAGTGCTTCTCGGGCCGCGAACTGCAACCTTGTAGGATTCTCCCAGGTTCCCGGCCCAACGAAAGCCCCCAGACCCAAATTGAGAGGGGCTGCTTGGGGCCCCCTGGGGGCCCTTCAGGCCAGCTAGGTCTTTGGGTCCTGGCTCCTTCGCTTTGGGAGCTGTTGCTGCAGTTGGGCATGTTGGCCGGAGAGTGCTTCTCGGGCCGCGAACTGCAACCTTGCAGGATTCTCCCAGGTTCCCGGCCCAACGAAAGCCCCCAGACCCAAATGGAGAGGGGCTGCTTGGGGGCCCCCTGGGGGCCCTTCAGGCCAGCTAGGTCTTTGTGTCCTGGCTCATTCGGTTTGGGAGCTGTTGCTGACGTTGGGCATGTTGGGCGGAGAGTGCTTCTCGGGCCGCGAACTGCAACCTTGCAGGAATCTCCCAGGTTCCCAGCCCAACGAAAGACCCCAGACCCAAATGGAGAGGGGCTGCTTGGGGGCCCCCTGGGGGCCCTTCAGGCCAGCTAGGTCTTTGGGTCCTGGCTCCTTCGCTTTGGGAGCTGTTGCTGCAGTTGGGCATGTTGGCCGGAGAGTGCTTCTCGGGCCGCGAACTGCAACCTTCCATGAATCTCCCAGGTTCCCCGCCCAACGAAAGCCCCCAGACCCAAATGAGAGGGGCTGCTTGGGGCCCCCCTGGGGGCCCTTCAGGCCAGCTAGGTCTTTGTGTCCTGGCTCCTTCGCTTTGGGAGCTGTTGCTGCAGTTGGGCATGTTGGCCGGAGAGTGCTTCTCGGGCCGCGAACTGCAACCTTGCAGGATTCTCCCAGGTTCCAGGCCCAACGAAAGCCCCCAGACCCAAATTGAGAGGGGCTGCTTGGGGTCCCCCTTGGGGCCCTTCAGGCCAGCTAGGTCTTTGGGTCCTGGCTCCTTCGGTTTGGGAGCTGTTGCTGCAGTTGGGCATGTTGGCCGGAGAGTGCTTCTCGGGCCGCGAACTGCAACCTTGCAGGATTCTCCCAGGTTCCCGGCCCAACGAAAGCCCCCAGACCCAAATTGAGAGGGGCTGCTTGGGGCCCCCCTGGGGGCCCTTCAGGCCAGCTAGGTCTTTGTGTCCTGGCTCCTTCGGTTTGGGAGCTTTTGCTGCAGTTGGGCATGTTGGCCGGAGAGTGCTTCTCGGGCCGCGAACTGCAACCTTGCAGGAATCTCCCAGGTTCCCGGCCCAACGAAAGCCCCCAGACCCAAATGGAGAGGGGCTGCTTGGGGGCCCCCTGGGGGCCCTTCAGGCCAGCTAGGTCTTTGGGTCCTGGCTCCTTCGCTTTGGGAGCTGTTGCTGCAGTTGGGCATGTTGGCCGGAGAGTGCTTCTCGGGCCGCGAATTGCAACCTTGCAGGAATCTCCCAGGTTCCCGGCCCAACGAAAGCCCCCAGACCCAAATTGAGAGGGGCTGCTTGGGGGCCCCCTGGGGGCCCTTCAGGCCAGCTAGGTCTTTGGGTCCTGGCTCCTTCGCTTTGGGAGCTGTTGCTGCAGTTGGGCATGTTGGCCGGAGAGTGCTTCTCGGGCCGCGAACTGCAACCTTGCAGGAATCTCCCAGGTTCCATGCCCAACGAAAGCCCCCAGACCCAAATGGAGAGGGGCTGCTTGGGGGCCCCCTGGGGGCCCTTCAGGCCACCTAGCTCTTTGGGTCCTGGCTCCTTCGCTTTGGGAGCTGTTGCTGCAGTTGGGCATGCTGGCCGGAGAGTGCTTCTCCGGCCGCGAACTGCAACCTTGCAGGATTCTCCCAGGTTCCCGGCCCAACGAAAGCCCCCAGACCCAAATTGAGAGGGGCTGCTTGGGGCCCCCCTGGGGGCCCTTCAGGCCAGCTAGGTCTTTGGGTCCTGGCTCCTTCGCTTTGGGAGCTGTTGCTGCAGTTGGGCATGTTGGCCGGAGAGTGCTTCTCCGGCCGCAAACTGCAACCTTGCAGGTACCTCTCAGGTTCCCGGCCCAACGAAAACCCCCAGACCCAAATGGAGAGGGGCTGCTTGGGGGCCCCCTGGGGGCCCTTCAGGCCAGCTAGGTCTTTGGGTCCTGGCTCCTTCGCTTTGGGAGCTGTTGCTGCAGTTGGGCATGTTGGCCGGAGAGTGCTTCTCGGGCCGCGAACTGCAACCTTGCAGGTACCTCCCAGGTATCCATGCCCAACGAAAGCCCCCAGACCCAAATTGAGAGGGGCTGCTTGGTGGCCTCCTGGGGGCCCTTCAGGCCAGCTAGGTCTTTGGGTCCTGGCTCCTTCGCTTTGGGAGCTGTTGCTGCAGTTGGGCATGTTGGCCGGAGAGTGCTTCTCGGGCCGCGAACTGCAACCTTGCAGGATTCTCCCAGGTTCCCGGCCCAACGAAAGCCCCCAGACCCAAATGGAGAGGGGCTGCTTGGGGGACCCCTTGGGGCCCTTCAGGCCAGCTAGGTCTTTGGGTCCTGGCTCCTTCGGTTTGGGAGCTGTTGCTGCAGTTGAGCATGTTGGCCGGAGAGTGCTTCTCGGGCCGCGAACTGCAAACTTGAAGGAATCTCCCAGGTTCCCGGCCCAACGAAAGCCCCCAGACCCAAATTGAGAGGGGCTGCTTGGGGGCCCCCTGGGGGCCCTTCAGGCCAGCTAGGTCTTTGGGTCCTGGCTCCTTCGCTTTGGGAGCTGTTGCTGCAGTTGGGCATGTTGGCCGGAGAGTGCTTCTCCGGCCGCGAACTGCAACCTTGCAGGTACCTCTCAGGTTCCCGGCCCAACTAAAGCCCCCAGACCCAAATGGAGAGGAGCCCCTTGGGGGCCCCATGGGGGCCCTTCAGGCCAGCTAGGTCTTTGGGTCCTGGCTCCTTCGGTTTGGGAGCTGTTGCTGCAGTTGGGCATGTTGGCCGGAGAGTGCTTCTCGGGCCGCGAACTGCAACCTTGCAGGAACCTCTCAGGTATACATGCCCAACGAAAGCCCCCAGACCCAAATGGAGAGGGGCTGCTTGGGGGCCCCCTGGGGGCCCTTCAGGCCACCTAGCTCTTTGGGTCCTGGCTCCTTCGGTTTGGGAGCTGTTGCTGCAGTTGAGCATGTTGGCCGGAGAGTGCTTCTCGGGCCGCGAACTGTAACTTTGCAGGTACCTCTCAGGTATCCATGCCCAACGAAAGCCCCCAGACCCAAATGGAGAGGTGCTGCTTGGTGGCCCCCTGGGGGCCCTTCAGGCCAGCTAGGTCTTTGGGTCCTGGCTCCTTCGCTTTGGGAGCTGTTGCTGCAGTTGGGCATGTTGGCCGGAGAGTGCTTCTCGGGCCGCGAACTGCAACCTTGCAGGTACCTCCCAGGTTCCTGGCCCAACGAAAGCCCCCAGACCCAAATGGAGAGGGGCTGCTTGGGGGCCCCCTGGGGGCCCTTCAGGCCAGCTAGGTCTTTGGGTCCTGGCTCCTTCGGTTTGGGAGCTGTTGCTGCAGTTGGGCATGTTGGCCGGAGAGTGCTTCTCGGGCCGCGAACTGCAACCTTGCAGGTAGCTCCCAAGTCCCAGGCCCAACGAAAACCCCCAGACCCAAATGGAGAGGGGCTGCTTGGGGGCCCCCTGGGGGCCCTTCAGGCCAGCTAGGTCTTTGGGTCCTGGCTCCTTCGCTTTGGGAGCTGTTGCTGCAGTTGGGCATGTTGGCCGGAGAGTGCTTCTCGGGCCGCGAACTGCAACCTTGCAGGTACCTCCCAGGTTCCTGGCCCAACGAAAGCCCCCAGACCCAAATGGAGAGGGGCTGCTTGGGGGCCCCCTGGGGGCCCTTCAGGCCAGCTAGGTCTTTGGGTCCTGGCTCCTTCGGTTTGGGAGCTGTTGCTGCAGTTGGGCATGTTGGCCGGAGAGTGCTTCTCGGGCCGCGAACTGCAACCTTGCAGGTAGCTCCCAAGTCCCAGGCCCAACGAAAACCCCCAGACCCAAATGGAGAGGGGCTGCTTGGGGGCCCCCTGGGGGCCCTTCAGGCCAGCTAGGTCTTTGGGTCCTGGCTCCTTCGCTTTGGGAGCTGTTGCTGCAGTTGGGCATGTTGGCCGGAGAGTGCTTCTCGGGCCGCGAACTGTAACTTGCAGGTACATCTCAGGTATACATGCTCAACGAAAGCCCCCAGACCCAAATTGAGAGGGGCTGCTTGGGGCCCCCTGGGGGCCCTTCAGGCCAGCTAGGTCTTTGGGTCCTGGCTCCTTCGGTTTGGGAGCTGTTGCTGCAGTTGGGCATGTTGGCCGGAGAGTGCTTCTCGGGCCGCGAACTGCAACCTTGCAGGATTCTCCCAGGTTCCCCGCCCAACGAAAGCCCCCAGACCCAAATGGAGAGGGGCTGCTTGGGGGCCCCCTGGGGGCCCTTCAGGCCAGCTAGGTCTTTGGGTCCTGGCTCCTTCGCTTTGGGAGCTGTTGCTGCAGTTGGGCATGTTGGCCGGAGAGTGCTTCTCGGGCCGCGAACTGCAACCTTGCAGGAATCTCCCAGGTTCCCGGCCCAACGAAAGCCCCCAGACCCAAATGGAGAGGGGCTGCTTGGGGGCCCCCTGGGGGCCCTTCAGGCCAGCTAGGTCTTTGGGTCCTGGCTCCTTCGCTTTGGGAGCTGTTGCTGCAGTTGGGCATGTTGGCCGGAGAGTGCTTCT
Source organism: Gallinula chloropus (assembly GCF_964237585.1). Classification (NCBI taxonomy): domain Eukaryota; kingdom Metazoa; phylum Chordata; class Aves; order Gruiformes; family Rallidae; genus Gallinula; species Gallinula chloropus. Next base: position 474,188 of record NW_028168386.1, read on the forward strand.
CGGGCCGCGAACTGCAACCTTGCAGGAATCTCCCAGGTTCCCGGCCCAACGAAAGCCCCCAGACCCAAATTGAGAGGGGCTGCTTGGGGCCCCCCTGGGGGCCCTTCAGGCCACCTAGCTCTTTGGGTCCTGGCTCCTTCGGTTTGGGAGCTGTTGCTGCAGTTGAGCATGTTGGCCGGAGAGTGCTTCTCGGGCCGCGAACTGTAACCTTGCAGGTACCTCTCAGGTATCCATGCCCAACGAAAGCCCCCAGACCCAAATGGAGAGGGGCTGCTTGGTGGCCCCCTGGGGGCCCTTCAGGCCAGCTAGGTCTTTGGGTCCTGGCTCCTTCGCTTTGGGAGCTGTTGCTGCAGTTGGGCATGCTGGCCGGAGAGTGCTTCTCGGGCCGCGAACTGCAACCTTGCAGGTACCTCTCAGGTATCCATGCCCAACGAAAGCCCCCAGACCCAAATGGAGAGGGGCTGCTTGGGGGCCCCCTGGGGGCCCTTCAGGCCAGCTAGGTCTTTGGGTCCTGGCTCCTTCGCTTTGGGAGCTGTTGCTGCAGTTGGGCATGTTGGCCGGAGAGTGCTTCTCGGGCCGCGAACTGCAACCTTGTAGGATTCTCCCAGGTTCCCGGCCCAACGAAAGCCCCCAGACCCAAATTGAGAGGGGCTGCTTGGGGCCCCCTGGGGGCCCTTCAGGCCAGCTAGGTCTTTGGGTCCTGGCTCCTTCGCTTTGGGAGCTGTTGCTGCAGTTGGGCATGTTGGCCGGAGAGTGCTTCTCGGGCCGCGAACTGCAACCTTGCAGGATTCTCCCAGGTTCCCGGCCCAACGAAAGCCCCCAGACCCAAATTGAGAGGGGCTGCTTGGGGGCCCCCTGGGGGCCCTTCAGGCCAGCTAGGTCTTTGTGTCCTGGCTCATTCGGTTTGGGAGCTGTTGCTGACGTTGGGCATGTTGGCCGGAGAGTGCTTCTCGGGCCGCGAACTGCAACCTTGCAGGAATCTCCCAGGTTCCCAGCCCAACGAAAGACCCCAGACCCAAATGGAGAGGGGCTGCTTGGGGGCCCCCTGGGGGCCCTTCAGGCCAGCTAGGTCTTTGGGTCCTGGCTCCTTCGCTTTGGGAGCTGTTGCTGCAGTTGGGCATGTTGGCCGGAGAGTGCTTCTCGGGCCGCGAACTGCAACCTTCCATGAATCTCCCAGGTTCCCCGCCCAACGAAAGCCCCCAGACCCAAATGAGAGGGGCTGCTTGGGGCCCCCCTGGGGGCCCTTCAGGCCAGCTAGGTCTTTGTGTCCTGGCTCCTTCGCTTTGGGAGCTGTTGCTGCAGTTGGGCATGTTGGCCGGAGAGTGCTTCTCGGGCCGCGAACTGCAACCTTGCAGGATTCTCCCAGGTTCCAGGCCCAAGGAAAGCCCCCAGACCCAAATTGAGAGGGGCTGCTTGGGGTCCCCCTTGGGGCCCTTCAGGCCAGCTAGGTCTTTGGGTCCTGGCTCCTTCGGTTTGGGAGCTGTTGCTGCAGTTGGGCATGTTGGCCGGAGAGTGCTTCTCGGGCCGCGAACTGCAACCTTGCAGGATTCTCCCAGGTTCCCGGCCCAACGAAAGCCCCCAGACCCAAATTGAGAGGGGCTGCTTGGGGCCCCCTGGGGGCCCTTCAGGCCAGCTAGGTCTTTGTGTCCTGGCTCCTTCGGTTTGGGAGCTTTTGCTGCAGTTGGGCATGTTGGCCGGAGAGTGCTTCTCGGGCCGCGAACTGCAACCTTGCAGGAATCTCCCAGGTTCCCGGCCCAACGAAAGCCCCCAGACCCAAATGGAGAGGGGCTGCTTGGGGGCCCCCTGGGGGCCCTTCAGGCCAGCTAGGTCTTTGGGTCCTGGCTCCTTCGCTTTGGGAGCTGTTGCTGCAGTTGGGCATGTTGGCCGGAGAGTGCTTCTCGGGCCGCGAACTGCAACCTTGCAGGAATCTCCCAGGTTCCCGGCCCAACGAAAGCCCCCAGACCCAAATTGAGAGGGGCTGCTTGGGGGCCCCCTGGGGGCCCTTCAGGCCAGCTAGGTCTTTGGGTCCTGGCTCCTTCGCTTTGGGAGCTGTTGCTGCAGTTGGGCATGTTGGCCGGAGAGTGCTTCTCGGGCCGCGAACTGCAACCTTGCAGGAATCTCCCAGGTTCCATGCCCAACGAAAGCCCCCAGACCCAAATTGAGAGGGGCTGCTTGGGGGCCCCCTGGGGGCCCTTCAGGCCAGCTAGGTCTTTGGGTCCTGGCTCCTTCGCTTTGGGAGCTGTTGCTGCAGTTGGGCATGTTGGCCGGAGAGTGCTTCTCCGGCCGCAAACTGCAACCTTGCAGGTACCTCTCAGGTTCCCGGCCCAACGAAAACCCCCAGACCCAAATGGAGAGGGGCTGCTTGGGGGCCCCCTGGGGGCCCTTCAGGCCAGCTAGGTCTTTGGGTCCTGGCTCCTTCGGTTTGGGAGCTGTTGCTGCAGTTGGGCATGTTGGCGGGAGAGTGCTTCTCGGGCCGCGAACTGCAACCTTGCAGGTACCTCTCAGGTATCCATGCCCAACGAAAGCCCCCAGACCCAAATGGAGAGGGGCTGCTTGGGGGCCCCCTGGGGGCCCTTCAGGCCAGCTAGGTCTTTGGGTCCTGGCTCCTTCGCTTTGGGAGCTGTTGCTGCAGTTGGGCATGTTGGCCGGAGAGTGCTTCTCGGGCCGCGAACTGCAACCTTGCAGGATTCTCCCAGGTTCCCGGCCCAACGAAAGCCCCCAGACCCAAATGGAGAGGGGCTGCTTGGGGGACCCCTGGGGGCCCTTCAGGCCAGCTAGGTCTTTGGGTCCTGGCTCCTTCGCTTTGGGAGCTGTTGCTGCAGTTGAGCATGTTGGCCGGAGAGTGCTTCTCGGGCCGCGAACTGCAACCTTGCAGGTACCTCCCAGGTTCCCGGCCCAACGAAAGCCCCCAGACCCAAATTGAGAGGGGCTGCTTGGGGGCCCCCTGGGGGCCCTTCAGGCCAGCTAGCTCTTTGGGTCCTGGCTCCTTCGGTTTGGGAGCTGTTGCTGCAGTTGAGCATGTTGGCCGGAGAGTGCTTCTCGGGCCGCGAACTGTAACCTTGCAGGTACCTCTCAGGTATCCATGCCCAACGAAAGCCCCCAGACCCAAATGGAGAGGGGCTGCTTGGTGGCCCCCTGGGGGCCCTTCAGGCCACCTAGGTCTTTGGGTCCTGGCTCCTTCGCTTTGGGAGCTGTTGCTGCAGTTGGGCATGTTGGCCGGAGAGTGCTTCTCGGGCCGCGAACTGCAACCTTGCAGGTACCTCCCAGGTTCCTGGCCCAACGAAAGCCCCCAGACCCAAATGGAGAGGGGCTGCTTGGGGGCCCCCTGGGGGCCCTTCAGGCCAGCTAGGTCTTTGGGTCCTGGCTCCTTCGCTTTGGGAGCTGTTGCTGCAGTTGGGCATGTTGGCCGGAGAGTGCTTCTCGGGCCGCGAACTGCAACCTTGCAGGATTCTACTAGGTTCCCGGCCCAACGAAAGCCCCCAGACCCAAATGGAGAGGGGCTGCTTGGGGGCCCCCTGGGGGCCCTTCAGGCCAGCTAGGTCTTTGGGTCCTGGCTCCTTCGGTTTGGGAGCTGTTGCTGCAGTTGGGCATGTTGGCCGGAGAGTGCTTCTCGGGCCGCGAACTGCAACCTTGCAGGAATCTCCAGGTTCCCGGCCCAACGAAAGCCCCCAGACCCAAATGGAGAGGGGCTGCTTGGGGGCCCCCTGGGGGCCCTTCAGGCCAGCTAGGTCTTTGGGTCCTGGCTCCTTCGCTTTGGGAGCTGTTGCTGCAGTTGTGCATGTTGGGCGGAGAGTGCTTCTCGGGCCGCGAACTGCAACCTTGCAGGAATCTCCCAGGTTCCCGGCCCAACGAAAGCCCCCAGACCCAAATTGAGAGGGGCTGCTTGGGGGCCCCCTGGGGGCCCTTCAGGCCACCTAGCTCTTTGGGTCCTGGCTCCTTCGCTTTGGGAGCTGTTGCTGCAGTTGAGCATGTTGGCCGGAGAGTGCTTCTCGGGCCGCGAACTGTAACTTTGCAGGTACCTCTCAGGTATCCATGCCCAACGAAAGCCCCCAGACCCAAATGGAGAGGTGCTGCTTGGTGGCCCCCTGGGGGCCCTTCAGGCCAGCTAGGTCTTTGGGTCCTGGCTCCTTCGCTTTGGGAGCTGTTGCTGCAGTTGGGCATGTTGGCCGGAGAGTGCTTCTCGGGCCGCGAACTGCAACCTTGCAGGTACCTCCCAGGTTCCTGGCCCAACGAAAGCCCCAAGACCCAAATGGAGAGGGGCTGCTTGGGGGCCCCCTGGGGGCCCTTCAGGCCAGCTAGGTCTTTGGGTCCTGGCTCCTTCGGTTTGGGAGCTGTTGCTGCAGTTGGGCATGTTGGCCGGAGAGTGCTTCTCGGGCCGCGAACTGCAACCTTGCAGGATTCTCCCAGGTTCCCGGCCCAACGAAAGCCCCCAGACCCAAATGGAGAGGGGCAGCTTGGGGGACCCCTGGGGGCCCTTCAGGCCAGCTAGGTCTTTGGGTCCTGGCTCCTTCGGTTTGGGAGCTGTTGCTGCAGTTGAGCATGTTGGCCGGAGAGTGCTTCTCGGGCCGCGAACTGCAACCTTGCAGGATTCTCCTAGGTTCCCGGCCCAACGAAAGCCCCCAGACCCAAATGGAGAGGGGCTGCTTGGGGGCCCCCTGGGGGCCCTTCAGGCCAGCTAGGTCTTTGGGTCCTGGCTCCTTCGGTTTGGGAGCTGTTGCTGCAGTTGGGCATGTTGGCCGGAGAGTGCTTCTCGGGCCGCGAACTGCAACCTTGCAGGATTCTCCCAGGTTCCCGGCCCAACGAAAGCCCCCAGACCCAAATTGAGAGGGGCTGCTTGGGGCCCCCCTGGGGGCCCTTCAGGCCAGCTAGGTCTTTGGGTCCTGGCTCCTTCGGTTTGGGAGCTGTTGCTGCAGTTGGGCATGTTGGCCGGAGAGTGCTTCTCGGGTCGCGAACTGCAACCTTGCAGGAATCTCCCAGGTTCCATGCCCAACGAAAGCCCCCAGACCCAAATGGAGAGGGGCTGCTTGGGGGCCCCCTGGGGGCCCTTCAGGCCAGCTAGGTCTTTGGGTCCTGGCTCCTTCGGTTTGGGAGCTGTTGCTGCAGTTGGGCATGTTGGCCGGAGAGTGCTTCTCGGGCCGCGAACTGCAACCTTGCAGGATTCTCCCAGGTTCCCGGCCCAACGAAAGCCCCCAGACCCAAATGGAGAGGGGCTGCTTGGGGGACCCCTGGGGGCCCTTCAGGCCAGCTAGGTCTTTGGGTCCTGGCTCCTTCGCTTTGGGAGCTGTTGCTGCAGTTGGGCATGTTGGCCGGAGAGTGCTTCTCGGGCCGCGAACTGCAACCTTGCAGGAATCTCCCAGGTTCCATGCCCAACGAAAGCCCCCAGACCCAAATTGAGAGGGGCTGCTTGGGGGCCCCCTGGGGGCCCTTCAGGCCAGCTAGGTCTTTGTGTCCTGGCTCCTTCGCTTTGGGAGCTGTTGCTGCAGTTGGGCATGTTGGCCGGAGAGTGCTTCTCGGGCCGCGAACTGCAACCTTGCAGGAATCTCCCAGGTTCCCGGCCCAACGAAAGCCCCCAGACCCAAATGGAGAGGGGCTGCTTGGGGGCCCCCTGGGGGCCCTTCAGGCCAGCTAGGTCTTTGGGTCCTGGCTCCTTCGCTTTGGGAGCTGTTGCTGCAGTTGAGCATGTTGGCCGGAGAGTGCTTCTCGGGCCGCGAACTGCAACCTTGCAGGATTCTCCCAGGTTCCCGGCCCAATGAAAGCCCCCAGACCCAAATTGAGAGGGGCTGCTTGGGGGCCCCCTGGGGGCCCTTCAGGCCAGCTAGCTCTTTGGGTCCTGGCTCCTTCGGTTTGGGAGCTGTTGCTGCAGTTGAGCATGTTGGCCGGAGAGTGCTTCTCGGGCCGCGAACTGTAACCTTGCAGGTACCTCTCAGGTATCCATGCCCAACGAAAGCCCCCAGACCCAAATTGAGAGGGGCTGCTTGGTGGCCCCCTGGGGGCCCTTCAGGCCAGCTAGGTCTTTGGGTCCTGGCTCCTTCGCTTTGGGAGCTGTTGCTGCAGTTGGGCATGTTGGCCGGAGAGTGCTTCTCGGGCCGCGAACTGCAACCTTGCAGGTACCTCCCAGGTTCCTGGCCCAACGAAAGCCCCCAGACCCAAATGGAGAGGGGCTGCTTGGGGGCCCCCTGGGGGCCCTTCAGGCCAGCTAGGTCTTTGGGTCCTGGCTCCTTCGGTTTGGGAGCTGTTGCTGCAGTTGGGCATGTTGGCCGGAGAGTGCTTCTCGGGCCGCGAACTGCAAACTTGAAGGAATCTCCCAGGTTCCCGGCCCAACGAAAGCCCCCAGACCCAAATTGAGAGGGGCTGCTTGGTGGCCCCCTGGGGGCCCTTCAGGCCAGCTAGGTCTTTGGGTCCTGGCTCCTTCGCTTTGGGAGCTGTTGCTGCAGTTGGGCATGTTGGCCCGAGAGTGCTTCTCCGGCCGCGAACTGCAACCTTGCAGGAATCTCCCAGGTTCCATGCCCAACGAAAGCCCCCAGACCCAAATTGAGAGGGGCTGCTTGGGGGCCCCCTGGGGGCCCTTCAGGCCAGCTAGGTCTTTGTGTCCTGGCTCCTTCGCTTTGGGAGCTGTTGCTGCAGTTGGGCATGTTGGCCGGAGAGTGCTTCTCGGGCCGCGAACTGCAACCTTGCAGGAATCTCCCAGGTTCCCGGCCCAACGAAAGCCCCCAGACCCAAATGGAGAGGGGCTGCTTGGGGGCCCCCTGGGGGCCCTTCAGGCCAGCTAGGTCTTTGGGTCCTGGCTCCTTCGCTTTGGGAGCTGTTGCTGCAGTTGGGCATGTTGGCCGGAGAGTGCTTCTCGGGCCGCGAACTGCAACCTTGCAGGATTCTCCCAGGTTCCCGGCCCAATGAAAGCCCCCAGACCCAAATTGAGAGGGGCTGCTTGGGGGCCCCCTGGGGGCCCTTCAGGCCAGCTAGCTCTTTGGGTCCTGGCTCCTTCGGTTTGGGAGCTGTTGCTGCAGTTGAGCATGTTGGCCGGAGAGTGCTTCTCGGGCCGCGAACTGTAACCTTGCAGGTACCTCTCAGGTATCCATGCCCAACGAAAGCCCCCAGACCCAAATTGAGAGGGGCTGCTTGGTGGCCCCCTGGGGGCCCTTCAGGCCAGCTAGGTCTTTGGGTCCTGGCTCCTTCGCTTTGGGAGCTGTTGCTGCAGTTGGGCATGTTGGCCGGAGAGTGCTTCTCGGGCCGCGAACTGCAACCTTGCAGGTACCTCCCAGGTTCCTGGCCCAACGAAAGCCCCCAGACCCAAATGGAGAGGGGCTGCTTGGGGGCCCCCTGGGGGCCCTTCAGGCCAGCTAGGTCTTTGGGTCCTGGCTCCTTCGCTTTGGGAGCTGTTGCTGCAGTTGGGCATGTTGGCCGGAGAGTGCTTCTCGGGCCGCGAACTGCAAACTTGAAGGAATCTCCCAGGTTCCCGGCCCAACGAAAGCCCCCAGACCCAAATTGAGAGGGGCTGCTTGGGTGCCCCCTGGGGGCCCTTCAGGCCAGCTAGGTCTTTGGGTCCTGGCTCCTTCGCTTTGGGAGCTGTTGCTGCAGTTGGGCATGTTGGCCCGAGAGTGCTTCTCCGGCCGCGAACTGCAACCTTGCAGGTACCTCTCAGGTTCCCGGCCCAACTAAAGCCCCCAGACCCAAATGGAGAGGAGCTCCTTGGGGGCCCCCTGGGGGCCCTTCAGGCCAGCTAGGTCTTTGGGTCCTGGCTCCTTCGCTTTGGGAGCTGTTGCTGCAGTTGGGCATGTTGGCCGGAGAGTGCTTCTCGGGCCGCGAACTGCAACCTTGCAGGTACCTCTCAGGTATCCATGCCCAACGAAAGCCCCCAGACCCAAATTGAGAGGGGCTGCTTGGGGGCCCCCTGGGGGCCCTTCAGGCCAGCTAGGTCTTTGTGTCCTGGCTCCTTCGCTTTGGGAGCTGTTGCTGCAGTTGAGCATGTTGGCCGGAGAGTGCTTCTCGGGCCGCGAACTGTAACCTTGCAGGTACCTCTCAGGTATCCATGCCCAACGAAAGCCCCCAGACCCAAATTGAGAGGGGCTGCTTGGTGGCCCCCTGGGGGCCCTTCAGGCCAGCTAGGTCTTTGGGTCCTGGCTCCTTCGCTTTGGGAGCTGTTGCTGCAGTTGGGCATGTTGGCCGGAGAGTGCTTCTCGGGCCGCGAACTGCAACCTTGCAGGTACCTCCCAGGTTCCTGGCCCAACGAAAGCCCCCAGACCCAAATGGAGAGGGGCTGCTTGGGGGCCCCCTGGGGGCCCTTCAGGCCAGCTAGGTCTTTGGGTCCTGGCTCCTTCGCTTTGGGAGCTGTTGCTGCAGTTGGGCATGTTGGCCGGAGAGTGCTTCTCGGGCCGCGAACTGCAAACTTGAAGGAATCTCCCAGGTTCCCGGCCCAACGAAAGCCCCCAGACCCAAATTGAGAGGGGCTGCTTGGGGGCCCCCTGGGGGCCCTTCAGGCCAGCTAGGTCTTTGGGTCCTGGCTCCTTCGCTTTGGGAGCTGTTGCTGCAGTTGGGCATGTTGGCCGGAGAGTGCTTCTCCGGCCGCGAACTGCAACCTTGCAGGTACCTCTCAGGTTCCCGGCCCAACTAAAGCCCCCAGACCCAAATGGAGAGGAGCCCCTTGGGGGCACCATGGGGGCCCTTCAGGCCAGCTAGGTCTTTGGGTCCTGGCTCCTTCGCTTTGGGAGCTGTTGCTGCAGTTGGGCATGTTGGCCGGAGAGTGCTTCTCGGGCCGCGAACTGCAACCTTGCAGGTACCTCTCAGGTATCCATGCCCAACGAAAGCCCCCAGACCCAAATTGAGAGGGGCTGCTTGGGGGCCCCCTGGGGGCCCTTCAGGCCACCTAGCTCTTTGGGTCCTGGCTCCTTCGGTTTGGGAGCTGTTGCTGCAGTTGAGCATGTTGGCCGGAGAGTGCTTCTCGGGCCGCGAACTGTAACTTTGCAGGTACCTCTCAGGTATCCATGCCCAACGAAAGCCCCCAGACCCAAATTGAGAGGGGCTGCTTGGGGGCCCCCTGGGGGCCCTTCAGGCCAGCTAGGTCTTTGGGTCCTGGCTCCTTCGCTTTGGGAGCTGTTGCTGCAGTTGGGCATGTTGGCCGGAGAGTGCTTCTCGGGCCGCGAACTGCAACCTTGCAGGTACCTCCCAGGTTCCTGGCCCAACGAAAGCCCCCAGACCCAAATGGAGAGGGGCTGCTTGGGGGCCCCCTGGGGGCCCTTCAGGCCAGCTAGGTCTTTGGGTCCTGGCTCCTTCGCTTTGGGAGCTGTTGCTGCAGTTGGGCATGTTGGCCGGAGAGTGCTTCTCGGGCCGCGAACTGCAACCTTGCAGGTAGCTCCCAAGTCCCAGGCCCAACGAAAGCCCCCAGACCCAAATGGAGAGGGGCTGCTTGGGGGCCCCCTGGGGGCCCTTCAGGCCAGCTAGGTCTTTGGGTCCTGGCTCCTTTGCTTTGGGAGCTGTTGCTGCAGTTGGGCATGTTGGCCGGAGAGTGCTTCTCGGGCCGCGAACTGTAACTTGCAGGTACATCTCAGGTATACATGCTCAACGAAAGCCCCCAGACCCAAATTGAGAGGGGCTGCTTGGGGCCCCCTGGGGGCCCTTCAGGCCAGCTAGGTCTTTGGGTCCTGGCTCCTTCGGTTTGGGAGCTGTTGCTGCAGTTGGGCATGTTGGGCGGAGAGTGCTTCTCGGGCCGCGAACTGCAACCTTGCAGGATTCTCCCAGGTTCCCCGCCCAACGAAAGCCCCCAGACCCACATGGAGAGGGGCTGCTTGGGGGCCCCCTGGGGGCCCTTCAGGCCAGCTAGGTCTTTGGGTCCTGGCTCCTTCGCTTTGGGAGCTGTTGCTGCAGTTGGGCATGTTGGCCGGAGAGTGCTTCTCGGGCCGCGAACTGCAACCTTGCAGGAATCTCCCAGGTTCCCGGCCCAACGAAAGCCCCCAGACCCAAATGGAGAGGGGCTGCTTGGGGGCCCCCTGGGGGCCCTTCAGGCCAGCTAGGTCTTTGGGTCCTGGCTCCTTCGGTTTGGGAGCTGTTGCTGCAGTTGGGCATGTTGGCCGGAGAGTGCTTCTCGGGCCGCGAACTGCAACCTTGCAGGAATCTCCCAGGTTCCCGGCCCAACGAAAGCCCCCAGACCCAAATGGAGAGGGGCTGCTTGGGGCCCCCCTGGGGGCCCTTCAGGCCACCTAGCTCTTTGGGTCCTGGCTCCTTCGGTTTGGGAGCTGTTGCTGCAGTTGAGCATGTTGGCCGGAGAGTGCTTCTCGGGCCGCGAACTGTAACCTTGCAGGTACCTCTCAGGTATCCATGCCCAACGAAAGCCCCCAGACCCAAATGGAGAGGGGCTGCTTGGTGGCCCCCTGGGGGCCCTTCAGGCCAGCTAGGTCTTTGGGTCCTGGCTCCTTCGCTTTGGGAGCTGTTGCTGCAGTTGGGCATGCTGGCCGGAGAGTGCTTCTCGGGCCGCGAACTGCAACCTTGCAGGTACCTCTCAGGTATCCATGCCCAACGAAAGCCCCCAGACCCAAATGGAGAGGGGCTGCTTGGGGGCCCCCTGGGGGCCCTTCAGGCCAGCTAGGTCTTTGGGTCCTGGCTCCTTCGCTTTGGGAGCTGTTGCTGCAGTTGGGCATGCTGGCCGGAGAGTGCTTCTCGGGCCGCGAACTGCAACCTTGCAGGATTCTCCCAGGTTCCCGGCCCAACGAAAGCCCCCAGACCCAAATGGAGAGGGGCTGCTTGGGGGCCCCCTGGGGGCCCTTCAGGCCAGCTAGGTCTTTGGGTCCTGGCTCCTTCGCTTTGGGAGCTGTTGCTGCAGTTGGGCATGTTGGCCGGAGAGTGCTTCTCCGGCCGCGAACTGCAACCTTGCAGGTACCTCTCAGGTTCCCGGCCCAACGAAAACCCCCAGACCCAAATGGAGAGGGGCTGCTTGGGGGCCCCCTGGGGGCCCTTCAGGCCAGCTAGGTCTTTGGGTCCTGGCTCCTTCGCTTTGGGAGCTGTTGCTGCAGTTGGGCATGTTGGCCGGAGAGTGCTTCTCGGGCCGCGAACTGCAACCTTGCAGGTACCTCCCAGGTATCCATGCCCAACGAAAGCCCCCAGACCCAAATTGAGAGGGGCTGCTTGGTGGCCTCCTGGGGGCCCTTCAGGCCAGCTATGTCTTTGGGTCCTGGCTCCTTCGGTTTGGGAGCTGTTGCTGCAGTTGGGCATGTTGGCCGGAGAGTGCTTCTCGGGCCGCGAACTGCAACCTTTCAGGATTCTCCCAGGTTCCCGGCCCAACGAAAGCCCCCAGACCCAAATGGAGAGGGGCTGCTTGGGGGCCCCCTGGGGGCCCTTCAGGCCAGCTAGGTCTTTGGGTCCTGGCTCCTTCGGTTTGGGAGCTGTTGCTGCAGTTGGGCATGTTGGCCGGAGAGTGCTTCTCGGGCCGCGAACTGTAACCTTGCAGGTACCTCCCAGGTATACATGCCCAACGAAAGCCCCCAGACCCAAATTGAGAGGGGCTGCTTGGGGGCCCCCTGGGGGCCCTTCAGGCCAGCTAGGTCTTTGTGTCCTGGCTCCTTCGGTTTGGGAGCTGTTGCTGCAGTTGGGCATGTTGGCCGGAGAGTGCTTCTCGGGCCGCGAACTGCAACCTTGCAGGATTCTCCCAGGTTCCCAGCCCAACGAAAGACCCCAGACCCAAATGGAGAGGGGCTGCTTGGGGGCCCCCTGGGGGCCCTTCAGGCCAGCTAGGTCTTTGGGTCCTGGCTCCTTCGCTTTGGGAGCTGTTGCTGCAGTTGGGCATGTTGGCCGGAGAGTGCTTCTCGGGCCGCGAACTGCAACCTTCCATGAATCTCCCAGGTTCCCCGCCCAACGAAAGCCCCCAGACCCAAATGAGAGGGGCTGCTTGGGGACCCCCTGGGGGCCCTTCAGGCCAGCTAGGTCTTTGTGTCCTGGCTCCTTCGGTTTGGGAGCTGTTGCTGCAGTTGGGCATGTTGGCCGGAGAGTGCTTCTCGGGCCGCGAACTGTAACCTTGCAGGTACCTCCCAGGTATACATGCCCAACGAAAGCCCCCAGACCCAAATTGAGAGGGGCTGCTTGGGGGCCCCCTGGGGGCCCTTCAGGCCAGCTAGGTCTTTGTGTCCTGGCTCCTTCGCTTTGGGAGCTGTTGCTGCAGTTGGGCATGTTGGCCGGAGAGTGCTTCTCGGGCCGCGAACTGCAACCTTGCAGGATTCTCCCAGGTTCCAGGCCCAACGAAAGCCCCCAGACCCAAATGGAGAGGGGCTGCTTGGGGTCCCCCTTGGGGGCCTTCAGGCCAGCTAGGTCTTTGGGTCCTGGCTCCTTCGGTTTGGGAGCTGTTGCTGCAGTTGGGCATGTTGGCCGGAGAGTGCTTCTCGGGCCGCGAACTGCAACCTTGCAGGATTCTCCCAGGTTCCCGGCCCAACGAAAGCCCCCAGACCCAAATTGAGAGGGGCTGCTTGGGGCCCCCCTGGGGGCCCTTCAGGCCAGCTAGGTCTTTGGGTCCTGGCTCCTTCGGTTTGGGAGCTTTTGCTGCAGTTGGGCATGTTGGCCGGAGAGTGCTTCTCGGGCCGCGAACTGCAACCTTGCAGGAATCTCCCAGGTTCCATGCCCAACGAAAGCCCCCAGAGCCAAATTGAGAGGGGCTGCTTGGGGCCCCCTGGGGGCCCTTCAGGCCAGCTAGGTCTTTGGGTCCTGGCTCCTTCGCTTTGGGAGCTGTTGCTGCAGTTGGGCATGTTGGCCGGAGAGTGCTTCTCGGGCCGCGAACTGCAACCTTGCAGGAATCTCCCAGGTTCCCGGCCCAACGAAAGCCCCCAGACCCAAATTGAGAGGGGCTGCTTGGGGGCCCCCTGGGGGCCCTTCAGGCCAGCTAGGTCTTTGGGTCCTGGCTCCTTCGCTTTGGGAGCTGTTGCTGCAGTTGGGCATGTTGGCCGGAGAGTGCTTCTCGGGCCGCGAACTGCAACCTTGCAGGAATCTCCCAGGTTCCATGCCCAACGAAAGCCCCCAGACCCAAATGGAGAGGGGCTGCTTGGGGGCCCCCTGGGGGCCCTTCAGGCCACCTAGCTCTTTGGGTCCTGGCTCCTTCGGTTTGCGAGCTGTTGCTGCAGTTGGGCATGTTGGCCGGAGAGTGCTTCTCGGGCCGCGAACTGCAACCTTGCAGGAATCTCCCAGGTTCCCGGCCCAACAAAAGCCCCCAGACCCAAATGGAGAGGGGCTGCTTGGGGGCCCCCTGGGGGCCCTTCAGGCCAGCTAGGTCTTTGTGTCCTGGCTCCTTCGCTTTGGGAGCTGTTGCTGCAGTTGAGCATGTTGGCCGGAGAGTGCTTCTCGGGCCGCGAACTGCAACCTTGCAGGATTCTCCCAGGTTCCCGGCCCAACGAAAGCCCCCAGACCCAAATTGAGAGGGGCTGCTTGGGGGCCTCCTGGGGGCCCTTCAGGCCAGCTAGGTCTTTGGGTCCTGGCTCCTTCGCTTTGGGAGCTGTTGCTGCAGTTGGGCATGTTGGCCGGAGAGTGCTTCTCGGGCCGCAAACTGCAACCTTGCAGGATTCTCCCAGGTTCCCGGCCCAACGAAAGCCCCCAGACCCAAATTGAGAGGGGCTGCTTGGGGCCCCCCTGGGGGCCCTTCAGGCCAGCTAGGTCTTTGGGTCCTGGCTCCTTCGGTTTGGGAGCTGTTGCTGCAGTTGGGCATGTTGGCCGGAGAGTGCTTCTCGGGCCGCGAACTGCAACCTTCCATGAATCTCCCAGGTTCCCCGCCCAACGAAAGCCCCCAGACCCAAATGAGAGGGGCTGCTTGGGGCCCCCCTGGGGGCCCTTCAGGCCAGCTAGGTCTTTGTGTCCTGGCTCCTTCGCTTTGGGAGCTGTTGCTGCAGTTGGGCATGTTGGCCGGAGAGTGCTTCTCGGGACGCGAACTGCAACCTTGCAGGATTCTCCCAGGTTCCAGGCCCAAGGAAAGCCCCCAGACCCAAATTGAGAGGGGCTGCTTGGGGTCCCCCTTGGGGCCCTTCAGGCCAGCTAGGTCTTTGGGTCCTGGCTCCTTCGGTTTGGGAGCTGTTGCTGCAGTTGGGCATGTTGGCCGGAGAGTGCTTCTCGGGCCGCGAACTGCAACCTTGCAGGATTCTCCCAGGTTCCCGGCCCAACGAAAGCCCCCAGACCCAAATTGAGAGGGGCTGCTTGGGGCCCCCTGGGGGCCCTTCAGGCCAGCTAGGTCTTTGTGTCCTGGCTCCTTCGGTTTGGGAGCTTTTGCTGCAGTTGGGCATGTTGGCCGGAGAGTGCTTCTCGGGCCGCGAACTGCAACCTTGCAGGAATCTCCCAGGTTCCCGGCCCAACGAAAGCCCCCAGACCCAAATGGAGAGGGGCTGCTTGGGGGCCCCCTGGGGGCCCTTCAGGCCAGCTAGGTCTTTGGGTCCTGGCTCCTTCGCTTTGGGAGCTGTTGCTGCAGTTGGGCATGTTGGCCGGAGAGTGCTTCTCGGGCCGCGAACTGCAACCTTGCAGGAATCTCCCAGGTTCCCGGCCCAACGAAAGCCCCCAGACCCAAATTGAGAGGGGCTGCTTGGGGGCCCCCTGGGGGCCCTTCAGGCCAGCTAGGTCTTTGGGTCCTGGCTCCTTCGCTTTGGGAGCTGTTGCTGCAGTTGGGCATGTTGGCCGGAGAGTGCTTCTCGGGCCGCGAACTGCAACCTTGCAGGAATCTCCCAGGTTCCATGCCCAACGAAAGCCCCCAGACCCAAATGGAGAGGGGCTGCTTGGGGGCCCCCTGGGGGCCCTTCAGGCCACCTAGCTCTTTGGGTCCTGGCTCCTTCGCTTTGGGAGCTGTTGCTGCAGTTGGGCATGCTGGCCGGAGAGTGCTTCTCCGGCCGCGAACTGCAACCTTGCAGGATTCTCCCAGGTTCCCGGCCCAACGAAAGCCCCCAGACCCAAATTGAGAGGGGCTGCTTGGGGGACCCCTGGGGGCCCTTCAGGCCAGCTAGGTCTTTGGGTCCTGGCTCCTTCGCTTTGGGAGCTGTTGCTGCAGTTGGGCATGTTGGCCGGAGAGTGCTTCTCCGGCCGCAAACTGCAACCTTGCAGGTACCTCTCAGGTTCCCGGCCCAACGAAAACCCCCAGACCCAAATGGAGAGGGGCTGCTTGGGGGCCCCCTGGGGGCCCTTCAGGCCAGCTAGGTCTTTGGGTCCTGGCTCCTTCGGTTTGGGAGCTGTTGCTGCAGTTGGGCATGTTGGCGGGAGAGTGCTTCTCGGGCCGCGAACTGCAACCTTGCAGGTACCTCTCAGGTATCCATGCCCAACGAAAGCCCCCAGACCCAAATGGAGAGGGGCTGCTTGGGGGCCCCCTGGGGGCCCTTCAGGCCAGCTAGGTCTTTGGGTCCTGGCTCCTTCGCTTTGGGAGCTGTTGCTGCAGTTGGGCATGTTGGCCGGAGAGTGCTTCTCGGGCCGCGAACTGCAACCTTGCAGGATTCTCCCAGGTTCCCGGCCCAACGAAAGCCCCCAGACCCAAATTGAGAGGGGCTGCTTGGGGCCCCCCTGGGGGCCCTTCAGGCCAGCTAGGTCTTTGGGTCCTGGCTCCTTCGGTTTGGGAGCTGTTGCTGCAGTTGGGCATGTTGGCCGGAGAGTGCTTCTCGGGCCGCGAACTGCAACCTTGCAGGAATCTCCCAGGTTCCATGCCCAACGAAAGCCCCCAGACCCAAATGGAGAGGGGCTGCTTGGGGGCCCCCTGGGGGCCCTTCAGGCCAGCTAGGTCTTTGGGTCCTGGCTCCTTCGGTTTGGGAGCTGTTGCTGCAGTTGGGCATGTTGGCCGGAGAGTGCTTCTCGGGCCGCGAACTGCAACCTTGCAGGATTCTCCCAGGTTCCCGGCCCAACGAAAGCCCCCAGACCCAAATGGAGAGGGGCTGCTTGGGGGACCCCTGGGGGCCCTTCAGGCCAGCTAGGTCTTTGGGTCCTGGCTCCTTCGCTTTGGGAGCTGTTGCTGCAGTTGGGCATGTTGGGCGGAGAGTGCTTCTCGGGCCGCGAACTGCAACCTTGCAGGAATCTCCCAGGTTCCATGCCCAACGAAAGCCCCCAGACCCAAATTGAGAGGGGCTGCTTGGGGGCCCCCTGGGGGCCCTTCAGGCCAGCTAGGTCTTTGTGTCCTGGCTCCTTCGCTTTGGGAGCTGTTGCTGCAGTTGGGCATGTTGGCCGGAGAGTGCTTCTCGGGCCGCGAACTGCAACCTTGCAGGAATCTCCCAGGTTCCCGGCCCAACGAAAGCCCCCAGACCCAAATGGAGAGGGGCTGCTTGGGGGCCCCCTGGGGGCCCTTCAGGCCAGCTAGGTCTTTGGGTCCTGGCTCCTTCGCTTTGGGAGCTGTTGCTGCAGTTGAGCATGTTGGCCGGAGAGTGCTTCTCGGGCCGCGAACTGCAACCTTGCAGGATTCTCCCAGGTTCCCGGCCCAATGAAAGCCCCCAGACCCAAATTGAGAGGGGCTGCTTGGGGGCCCCCTGGGGGCCCTTCAGGCCAGCTAGCTCTTTGGGTCCTGGCTCCTTCGGTTTGGGAGCTGTTGCTGCAGTTGAGCATGTTGGCCGGAGAGTGCTTCTCGGGCCGCGAACTGTAACCTTGCAGGTACCTCTCAGGTATCCATGCCCAACGAAAGCCCCCAGACCCAAATTGAGAGGGGCTGCTTGGTGGCCCCCTGGGGGCCCTTCAGGCCAGCTAGGTCTTTGGGTCCTGGCTCCTTCGCTTTGGGAGCTGTTGCTGCAGTTGGGCATGTTGGCCGGAGAGTGCTTCTCGGGCCGCGAACTGCAACCTTGCAGGTACCTCCCAGGTTCCTGGCCCAACGAAAGCCCCCAGACCCAAATGGAGAGGGGCTGCTTGGGGGCCCCCTGGGGGCCCTTCAGGCCAGCTAGGTCTTTGGGTCCTGGCTCCTTCGGTTTGGGAGCTGTTGCTGCAGTTGGGCATGTTGGCCGGAGAGTGCTTCTCGGGCCGCGAACTGCAAACTTGAAGGAATCTCCCAGGTTCCCGGCCCAACGAAAGCCCCCAGACCCAAATTGAGAGGGGCTGCTTGGGGGCCCCCTGGGGGCCCTTCAGGCCAGCTAGGTCTTTGGGTCCTGGCTCCTTCGCTTTGGGAGCTGTTGCTGCAGTTGGGCATGTTGGCCCGAGAGTGCTTCTCCGGCCGCGAACTGCAACCTTGCAGGAATCTCCCAGGTTCCATGCCCAACGAAAGCCCCCAGACCCAAATTGAGAGGGGCTGCTTGGGGGCCCCCTGGGGGCCCTTCAGGCCAGCTAGGTCTTTGTGTCCTGGCTCCTTCGCTTTGGGAGCTGTTGCTGCAGTTGGGCATGTTGGCCGGAGAGTGCTTCTCGGGCCGCGAACTGCAACCTTGCAGGAATCTCCCAGGTTCCCGGCCCAACGAAAGCCCCCAGACCCAAATGGAGAGGGGCTGCTTGGGGGCCCCCTGGGGGCCCTTCAGGCCAGCTAGGTCTTTGGGTCCTGGCTCCTTCGCTTTGGGAGCTGTTGCTGCAGTTGGGCATGTTGGCCGGAGAGTGCTTCTCGGGCCGCGAACTGCAACCTTGCAGGATTCTCCCAGGTTCCCGGCCCAATGAAAGCCCCCAGACCCAAATTGAGAGGGGCTGCTTGGGGGCCCCCTGGGGGCCCTTCAGGCCAGCTAGCTCTTTGGGTCCTGGCTCCTTCGGTTTGGGAGCTGTTGCTGCAGTTGAGCATGTTGGCCGGAGAGTGCTTCTCGGGCCGCGAACTGTAACCTTGCAGGTACCTCTCAGGTATCCATGCCCAACGAAAGCCCCCAGACCCAAATTGAGAGGGGCTGCTTGGTGGCCCCCTGGGGGCCCTTCAGGCCAGCTAGGTCTTTGGGTCCTGGCTCCTTCGGTTTGGGAGCTGTTGCTGCAGTTGGGCATGTTGGCCGGAGAGTGCTTCTCGGGCCGCGAACTGCAACCTTGCAGGTACCTCCCAGGTTCCTGGCCCAACGAAAGCCCCCAGACCCAAATGGAGAGGGGCTGCTTGGGGGCCCCCTGGGGGCCCTTCAGGCCAGCTAGGTCTTTGGGTCCTGGCTCCTTCGCTTTGGGAGCTGTTGCTGCAGTTGGGCATGTTGGCCGGAGAGTGCTTCTCGGGCCGCGAACTGCAAACTTGAAGGAATCTCCCAGGTTCCCGGCCCAACGAAAGCCCCCAGACCCAAATTGAGAGGGGCTGCTTGGGGGCCCCCTGGGGGCCCTTCAGGCCAGCTAGGTCTTTGGGTCCTGGCTCCTTCGCTTTGGGAGCTGTTGCTGCAGTTGGGCATGTTGGCCCGAGAGTGCTTCTCCGGCCGCGAACTGCAACCTTGCAGGTACCTCTCAGGTTCCCGGCCCAACTAAAGCCCCCAGACCCAAATGGAGAGGAGCTCCTTGGGGGCCCCCTGGGGGCCCTTCAGGCCAGCTAGGTCTTTGGGTCCTGGCTCCTTCGCTTTGGGAGCTGTTGCTGCAGTTGGGCATGTTGGCCGGAGAGTGCTTCTCGGGCCGCGAACTGCAACCTTGCAGGTACCTCTCAGGTATCCATGCCCAACGAAAGCCCCCAGACCCAAATTGAGAGGGGCTGCTTGGGGGCCCCCTGGGGGCCCTTCAGGCCAGCTAGGTCTTTGTGTCCTGGCTCCTTCGCTTTGGGAGCTGTTGCTGCAGTTGAGCATGTTGGCCGGAGAGTGCTTCTCGGGCCGCGAACTGTAACCTTGCAGGTACCTCTCAGGTATCCATGCCCAACGAAAGCCCCCAGACCCAAATGGAGAGGGGCTGCTTGGTGGCCCCCTGGGGGCCCTTCAGGCCAGCTAGGTCTTTGGGTCCTGGCTCCTTCGCTTTGGGAGCTGTTGCTGCAGTTGGGCATGTTGGCCGGAGAGTGCTTCTCGGGCCGCGAACTGCAACCTTGCAGGTACCTCCCAGGTTCCTGGCCCAACGAAAGCCCCCAGACCCAAATGGAGAGGGGCTGCTTGGGGGCCCCCTGGGGGCCCTTCAGGCCAGCTAGGTCTTTGGGTCCTGGCTCCTTCGGTTTGGGAGCTGTTGCTGCAGTTGGGCATGTTGGCCGGAGAGTGCTTCTCGGGCCGCGAACTGCAACCTTGCAGGTAGCTCCCAAGTCCCAGGCCCAACGAAAGCCCCCAGACCCAAATGGAGAGGGGCTGCTTGGGGGCCCCCTGGGGGCCCTTCAGGCCAGCTAGGTCTTTGGGTCCTGGCTCCTTCGCTTTGGGAGCTGTTGCTGCAGTTGGGCATGTTGGCCGGAGAGTGCTTCTCGGGCCGCGAACTGTAACTTGCAGGTACATCTCAGGTATACATGCTCAACGAAAGCCCCCAGACCCAAATTGAGAGGGGCTGCTTGGGGCCCCCTGGGGGCCCTTCAGGCCAGCTAGGTCTTTGGGTCCTGGCTCCTTCGGTTTGGGAGCTGTTGCTGCAGTTGGGCATGTTGGCCGGAGAGTGCTTCTCGGGCCGCGAACTGCAACCTTGCAGGATTCTCCCAGGTTCCCCGCCCAACGAAAGCCCCCAGACCCAAATGGAGAGGGGCTGCTTGGGGGCCCCCTGGGGGCCCTTCAGGCCAGCTAGGTCTTTGGGTCCTGGCTCCTTCGCTTTGGGAGCTGTTGCTGCAGTTGGGCATGTTGGCCGGAGAGTGCTTCTCGGGCCGCGAACTGCAACCTTGCAGGAATCTCCCAGGTTCCCGGCCCAACGAAAGCCCCCAGACCCAAATGGAGAGGGGCTGCTTGGGGGCCCCCTGGGGGCCCTTCAGGCCAGCTAGGTCTTTGGGTCCTGGCTCCTTCGGTTTGGGAGCTGTTGCTGCAGTTGGGCATGTTGGCCGGAGAGTGCTTCTCGGGCCGCGAACTGCAACCTTGCAGGAATCTCCCAGGTTCCCGGCCCAACGAAAGCCCCCAGACCCAAATTGAGAGGGGCTGCTTGGGGCCCCCCTGGGGGCCCTTCAGGCCACCTAGCTCTTTGGGTCCTGGCTCCTTCGGTTTGGGAGCTGTTGCTGCAGTTGAGCATGTTGGCCGGAGAGTGCTTCTCGGGCCGCGAACTGTAACCTTGCAGGTACCTCTCAGGTATCCATGCCCAACGAAAGCCCCCAGACCCAAATGGAGAGGGGCTGCTTGGTGGCCCCCTGGGGGCCCTTCAGGCCAGCTAGGTCTTTGGGTCCTGGCTCCTTCGCTTTGGGAGCTGTTGCTGCAGTTGGGCATGCTGGCCGGAGAGTGCTTCTCGGGCCGCGAACTGCAACCTTGCAGGTACCTCTCAGGTATCCATGCCCAACGAAAGCCCCCAGACCCAAATGGAGAGGGGCTGCTTGGGGGCCCCCTGGGGGCCCTTCAGGCCAGCTAGGTCTTTGGGTCCTGGCTCCTTCGCTTTGGGAGCTGTTGCTGCAGTTGGGCATGCTGGCCGGAGAGTGCTTCTCGGGCCGCGAACTGCAACCTTGCAGGATTCTCCCAGGTTCCCGGCCCAACGAAAGCCCCCAGACCCAAATTGAGAGGGGCTGCTTGGGGGCCCCCTGGGGGCCCTTCAGGCCAGCTAGGTCTTTGGGTCCTGGCTCCTTCGCTTTGGGAGCTGTTGCTGCAGTTGGGCATGTTGGCCGGAGAGTGCTTCTCCGGCCGCGAACTGCAACCTTGCAGGTACCTCTCAGGTTCCCGGCCCAACGAAAACCCCCAGACCCAAATGGAGAGGGGCTGCTTGGGGGCCCCCTGGGGGCCCTTCAGGCCAGCTAGGTCTTTGGGTCCTGGCTCCTTCGGTTTGGGAGCTGTTGCTGCAGTTGTGCATGTTGGCCGGAGAGTGCTTCTCGGGCCGCGAACTGCAACCTTGCAGGTACCTCCCAGGTATCCATGCCCAACGAAAGCCCCCAGACCCAAATTGAGAGGGGCTGCTTGGTGGCCTCCTGGGGGCCCTTCAGGCCAGCTAGGTCTTTGGGTCCTGGCTCCTTCGGTTTGGGAGCTGTTGCTGCAGTTGGGCATGTTGGCCGGAGAGTGCTTCTCGGGCCGCGAACTGCAACCTTGCAGGATTCTCCCAGGTTCCCGGCCCAACGAAAGCCCCCAGACCCAAATGGAGAGGGGCTGCTTGGGGGCCCCCTGGGGGCCCTTCAGGCCAGCTAGGTCTTTGGGTCCTGGCTCCTTCGGTTTGGGAGCTGTTGCTGCAGTTGGGCATGTTGGCCGGAGAGTGCTTCTCGGGCCGCGAACTGTAACCTTGCAGGTACCTCCCAGGTATACATGCCCAACGAAAGCCCCCAGACCCAAATTGAGAGGGGCTGCTTGGGGGCCCCCTGGGGGCCCTTCAGGCCAGCTAGGTCTTTGTGTCCTGGCTCCTTCGCTTTGGGAGCTGTTGCTGCAGTTGGGCATGTTGGCCGGAGAGTGCTTCTCGGGCCGCGAACTGCAACCTTGTAGGATTCTCCCAGGTTCCCGGCCCAACGAAAGCCCCCAGACCCAAATTGAGAGGGGCTGCTTGGGGCCCCCTGGGGGCCCTTCAGGCCAGCTAGGTCTTTGTGTCCTGGCTCCTTCGCTTTGGGAGCTGTTGCTGCAGTTGGGCATGTTGGCCGGAGAGTGCTTCTCGGGCCGCGAACTGCAACCTTGCAGGATTCTCCCAGGTTCCCGGCCCAACGAAAGCCCCCAGACCCAAATTGAGAGGGGCTGCTTGGGGGCCCCCTGGGGGCCCTTCAGGCCAGCTAGGTCTTTGTGTCCTGGCTCCTTCGGTTTGGGAGCTGTTGCTGCAGTTGGGCATGTTGGCCGGAGAGTGCTTCTCGGGCCGCGAACTGCAACCTTGCAGGAATCTCCCAGGTTCCCAGCCCAACGAAAGACCCCAGACCCAAATGGAGAGGGGCTGCTTGGGGGCCCCCTGGGGGCCCTTCAGGCCAGCTAGGTCTTTGGGTCCTGGCTCCTTCGCTTTGGGAGCTGTTGCTGCAGTTGGGCATGTTGGCCGGAGAGTGCTTCTCGGGCCGCGAACTGCAACCTTCCATGAATCTCCCAGGTTCCCCGCCCAACGAAAGCCCCCAGACCCAAATGAGAGGGGCTGCTTGGGGACCCCCTGGGGGCCCTTCAGGCCAGCTAGGTCTTTGTGTCCTGGCTCCTTCGGTTTGGGAGCTGTTGCTGCAGTTGGGCATGTTGGCCGGAGAGTGCTTCTCGGGCCGCGAACTGTAACCTTGCAGGTACCTCCCAGGTATACATGCCCAACGAAAGCCCCCAGACCCAAATTGAGAGGGGCTGCTTGGGGGCCCCCTGGGGGCCCTTCAGGCCAGCTAGGTCTTTGTGTCCTGGCTCCTTCGCTTTGGGAGCTGTTGCTGCAGTTGGGCATGTTGGCCGGAGAGTGCTTCTCGGGCCGCGAACTGCAACCTTGCAGGATTCTCCCAGGTTCCAGGCCCAACGAAAGCCCCCAGACCCAAATTGAGAGGGGCTGCTTGGGGTCCCCCTTGGGGCCCTTCAGGCCAGCTAGGTCTTTGGGTCCTGGCTCCTTCGGTTTGGGAGCTGTTGCTGCAGTTGGGCATGTTGGCCGGAGAGTGCTTCTCGGGCCGCGAACTGCAACCTTGCAGGATTCTCCCAGGTTCCCGGCCCAACGAAAGCCCCCAGACCCAAATTGAGAGGGGCTGCTTGGGGCCCCCCTGGGGGCCCTTCAGGCCAGCTAGGTCTTTGGGTCCTGGCTCCTTCGGTTTGGGAGCTTTTGCTGCAGTTGGGCATGTTGGCCGGAGAGTGCTTCTCGGGCCGCGAACTGCAACCTTGCAGGAATCTCCCAGGTTCCATGCCCAACGAAAGCCCCCAGAGCCAAATTGAGAGGGGCTGCTTGGGGCCCCCTGGGGGCCCTTCAGGCCAGCTAGGTCTTTGGGTCCTGGCTCCTTCGCTTTGGGAGCTGTTGCTGCAGTTGGGCATGTTGGCCGGAGAGTGCTTCTCGGGCCGCGAACTGCAACCTTGCAGGAATCTCCCAGGTTCCCGGCCCAACGAAAGCCCCCAGACCCAAATTGAGAGGGGCTGCTTGGGGGCCCCCTGGGGGCCCTTCAGGCCAGCTAGGTCTTTGGGTCCTGGCTCCTTCGCTTTGGGAGCTGTTGCTGCAGTTGGGCATGTTGGCCGGAGAGTGCTTCTCGGGCCGCGAACTGCAACCTTGCAGGAATCTCCCAGGTTCCATGCCCAACGAAAGCCCCCAGACCCAAATGGAGAGGGGCTGCTTGGGGGCCCCCTGGGGGCCCTTCAGGCCACCTAGCTCTTTGGGTCCTGGCTCCTTCGGTTTGGGAGCTGTTGCTGCAGTTGGGCATGTTGGCCGGAGAGTGCTTCTCGGGCCGCGAACTGCAACCTTGCAGGAATCTCCCAGGTTCCCGGCCCAACAAAAGCCCCCAGACCCAAATGGAGAGGGGCTGCTTGGGGGCCCCCTGGGGGCCCTTCAGGCCAGCTAGGTCTTTGTGTCCTGGCTCCTTCGCTTTGGGAGCTGTTGCTGCAGTTGAGCATGTTGGCCGGAGAGTGCTTCTCGGGCCGCGAACTGCAACCTTGCAGGATTCTCCCAGGTTCCCGGCCCAACGAAAGCCCCCAGACCCAAATTGAGAGGGGCTGCTTGGGGGCCTCCTGGGGGCCCTTCAGGCCAGCTAGGTCTTTGGGTCCTGGCTCCTTCGCTTTGGGAGCTGTTGCTGCAGTTGGGCATGTTGGCCGGAGAGTGCTTCTCGGGCCGCGAACTGCAACCTTGCAGGATTCTCCCAGGTTCCCGGCCCAACGAAAGCCCCCAGACCCAAATTGAGAGGGGCTGCTTGGGGCCCCCCTGGGGGCCCTTCAGGCCAGCTAGGTCTTTGGGTCCTGGCTCCTTCGGTTTGGGAGCTGTTGCTGCAGTTGGGCATGTTGGCCGGAGAGTGCTTCTCCGGCCGCGAACTGCAACCTTGCAGGAATCTCCCAGGTTCCATGCCCAACGAAAGCCCCCAGACCCAAATGGAGAGGGGCTGCTTGGGGGCCCCCTGGGGGCCCTTCAGGCCAGCTAGGTCTTTGGGTCCTGGCTCCTTCGGTTTGGGAGCTGTTGCTGCAGTTGGGCATGTTGGCCGGAGAGTGCTTCTCGGGCCGCGAACTGCAACCTTGCAGGAATCTCCCAGGTTCCCGGCCCAACGAAAGCCCCCAGACCCAAATTGAGAGGGGCTGCTTGGGGGCCCCCTGGGGGCCCTTCAGGCCAGCTAGGTCTTTGGGTCTCCTTCGGTTTGGGAGCTGTTGCTGCAGTTGAGCATGTTGGCCGGAGAGTGCTTCTCGGGCCGCGAACTGTAACCTTGCAGGTACCTCTCAGGTATCCATGCCCAACGAAAGCCCCCAGACCCAAATTGAGAGGGGCTGCTTGGGGGCCCCCTGGGGGCCCTTCAGGCCAGCTAGGTCTTTGGGTCCTGGCTCCTTCGCTTTGGGAGCTGTTGCTGCAGTTGGGCATGTTGGCCGGAGAGTGCTTCTCGGGCCGCGAACTGCAAGCTTGCAGGAATCTCCAGGTTCCCGGCCCAACGAAAGCCCCCAGACCCAAATGGAGAGGGGCTGCTTGGGGGCCCCCTGGGGGCCCTTCAGGCCAGCTAGGTCTTTGGGTCCTGGCTCCTTCGCTTTGGGAGCTGTTGCTGCAGTTGGGCATGTTGGCCGGAGAGTGCTTCTCGGGCCGCGAACTGCAACCTTGCAGGAATCTCCCAGGTTCCCGGCCCAACGAAAGCCCCCAGACCCAAATTGAGAGGGGCTGCTTGGGGGCCCCCTGGGGGCCCTTCAGGCCACCTAGCTCTTTGGGTCCTGGCTCCTTCGGTTTGGGAGCTGTTGCTGCAGTTGAGCATGTTGGCCGGAGAGTGCTTCTCGGGCCGCGAACTGTAACTTTGCAGGTACCTCTCAGGTATACATGCCCAACGAAAGCCCCCAGACCCAAATGGAGAGGGGCTGCTTGGTGGCCCCCTGGGGGCCCTTCAGGCCAGCTAGGTCTTTGTGTCCTGGCTCCTTCGGTTTGGGAGCTGTTGCTGCAGTTGGGCATGTTGGCCGGAGAGTGCTTCTCGGGCCGCGAACTGCAACCTTGCAGGTACATCCCAGGTTCCTGGCCCAACGAAAGCCCCCAGACCCAAATGGAGAGGGGCTGCTTGGGGGCCCCCTGGGGGCCCTTCAGGCCAGCTAGGTCTTTGGGTCCTGGCTCCTTCGCTTTGGGAGCTGTTGCTGCAGTTGGGCATGTTGGCCGGAGAGTGCTTCTCGGGCCGCGAACTGCAACCTTGAAGGAATCTCCCAGGTTCCCGGCCCAAGGAAAGCCCCCAGACTCAAATTGAGAGGGGCTGCTTGGGGGCCCCCTGGGGGCCCTTCAGGCCAGCTAGGTCTTTGGGTCCTGGCTCCTTCGCTTTGGGAGCTGTTGCTGCAGTTGGGCATGTTGGCCGGAGAGTGCTTCTCGGGCAGCGAACTGCAACCTTGAAGGAATCTCCCAGGTTCCCGGCCCAACGAAAACCCCCAGACCCAAATGGAGAGGGGCTGCTTGGGGGCCCCCTGGGGGCCCTTCAGGCCAGCTAGGTCTTTGGGTCCTGGCTCCTTCGCTTTGGGAGCTGTTGCTGCAGTTGGGCATGTTGGCCGGAGAGTGCTTCTCGGGCCGCGAACTGTAACCTTGCAGGTACCTCCCAGGCATACATGCCCAACGAAAGCCCCCAGACCCAAATGGAGAGGGGCTGCTTGGGGGCCCCCTGGGGGCCCTTCAGGCCAGCTAGGTCTTTGGGTCCTGGCTCCTTCGCTTTGGGAGCTGTTGCTGCAGTTGGGCATGTTGGCCGGAGAGTGCTTCTCGGGCCGCGAACTGTAACTTGCAGGTACATCTCAGGTATACATGCTCAACGAAAGCCCCCAGACCCAAATTGAGAGGGGCTGCTTGGGGCCCCCTGGGGGCCCTTCAGGCCAGCTAGGTCTTTGGGTCCTGGCTCCTTCGGTTTGGGAGCTGTTGCTGCAGTTGGGCATGTTGGCCGGAGAGTGCTTCTCGGGCCGCGAACTGCAACCTTGCAGGATTCTCCCAGGTTCCCCGCCCAACGAAAGCCCCCAGACCCAAATGGAGAGGGGCTGCTTGGGGGCCCCCTGGGGGCCCTTCAGGCCAGCTAGGTCTTTGGGTCCTGGCTCCTTCGCTTTGGGAGCTGTTGCTGCAGTTGGGCATGTTGGCCGGAGAGTGCTTCTCGGGCCGCGAACTGCAACCTTGCAGGAATCTCCCAGGTTCCCGGCCCAACGAAAGCCCCCAGACCCAAATGGAGAGGGGCTGCTTGGGGGCCCCCTGGGGGCCCTTCAGGCCACCTAGCTCTTTGGGTCCTGGCTCCTTCGGTTTGGGAGCTGTTGCTGCAGTTGGGCATGTTGGCCGGAGAGTGCTTCTCGGGCCGCGAACTGCAACCTTGCAGGAATCTCCCAGGTTCCCGGCCCAACAAAAGCCCCCAGACCCAAATGGAGAGGGGCTGCTTGGGGGCCCCCTGGGGGCCCTTCAGGCCAGCTAGGTCTTTGGGTCCTGGCTCCTTCGGTTTGGGAGCTGTTGCTGCAGTTGGGCATGTTGGCCGGAGAGTGCTTCTCGGGCCGCGAACTGCAACCTTGCAGGATTCTCCCAGGTTCCCGGCCCAACGAAAGCCCCCAGACCCAAATGGAGAGGGGCTGCTTGGGGGCCCCCTGGGGGCCCTTCAGGCCACCTAGCTCTTTGGGTCCTGGCTCCTTCGGTTTGGGAGCTGTTGCTGCAGTTGGGCATGTTGGCCGGAGAGTGCTTCTCGGGCCGCGAACTGCAAGCTTGCAGGAATCTCCAGGTTCCCGGCCCAACGAAAGCCCCCAGACCCAAATGGAGAGGGGCTGCTTGGGGGCCCCCTGGGGGCCCTTCAGGCCAGCTAGGTCTTTGGGTCCTGGCTCCTTCGCTTTGGGAGCTGTTGCTGCAGTTGGGCATGTTGGCCGGAGAGTGCTTCTCGGGCCGCGAACTGCAACCTTGCAGGAATCTCCCAGGTTCCCGGCCCAACGAAAGCCCCCAGACCCAAATTGAGAGGGGCTGCTTGGGGGCCCCCTGGGGGCCCTTCAGGCCACCTAGCTCTTTGGGTCCTGGCTCCTTCGGTTTGGGAGCAGTTGCTGCAGTTGAGCATGTTGGCCGGAGAGTGCTTCTCGGGCCGCGAACTGTAACTTTGCAGGTACCTCTCAGGTATACATGCCCAACGAAAGCCCCCAGACCCAAATGGAGAGGGGCTGCTTGGGGGCCCCCTGGGGGCCCTTCAGGCCAGCTAGGTCTTTGGGTCCTGGCTCCTTCGGTTTGGGAGCTGTTGCTGCAGTTGGGCATGTTGGCCGGAGAGTGCTTCTCGGGCCGCGAACTGCAACCTTGCAGGTACATCCCAGGTTCCTGGCCCAACGAAAGCCCCCAGACCCAAATGGAGAGGGGCTGCTTGGGGGCCCCCTGGGGGCCCTTCAGGCCAGCTAGGTCTTTGGGTCCTGGCTCCTTCGCTTTGGGAGCTGTTGCTGCAGTTGGGCATGTTGGCCGGAGAGTGCTTCTCGGGCCGCGAACTGCAACCTTGAAGGAATCTCCCAGGTTCCCGGCCCAAGGAAAGCCCCCAGACTCAAATTGAGAGGGGCTGCTTGGGGGCCCCCTGGGGGCCCTTCAGGCCAGCTAGGTCTTTGGGTCCTGGCTCCTTCGCTTTGGGAGCTGTTGCTGCAGTTGGGCATGTTGGCCGGAGAGTGCTTCTCGGGCAGCGAACTGCAACCTTGAAGGAATCTCCCAGGTTCCCGGCCCAACGAAAACCCCCAGACCCAAATGGAGAGGGGCTGCTTGGGGGCCCCCTGGGGGCCCTTCAGGCCAGCTAGGTCTTTGGGTCCTGGCTCCTTCGCTTTGGGAGCTGTTGCTGCAGTTGGGCATGTTGGCCGGAGAGTGCTTCTCGGGCCGCGAACTGTAACCTTGCAGGTACCTCCCAGGCATACATGCCCAACGAAAGCCCCCAGACCCAAATGGAGAGGGGCTGCTTGGGGGCCCCCTGGGGGCCCTTCAGGCCAGCTAGGTCTTTGGGTCCTGGCTCCTTCGCTTTGGGAGCTGTTGCTGCAGTTGGGCATGTTGGCCGGAGAGTGCTTCTCGGGCCGCGAACTGCAACCTTGCATGAATCTCCCAGGTTCACCGCCCAACGAAAGCCCCCAGACCCAAATTGAGAGGGGCTGCTTGGGGCCCCCTGGGGGCCCTTCAGGCCAGCTAGGTCTTTGGGTCCTGGCTCCTTCGGTTTGGGAGCTGTTGCTGCAGTTGGGCATGTTGGCCGGAGAGTGCTTCTCGGGCCGCGAACTGCAACCTTGCAGGATTCTCCCAGGTTCCCCGCCCAACGAAAGCCCCCAGACCCAAATGGAGAGGGGTTGCTTGGGGGCCCCCTGGGGGCCCTTCAGGCCAGCTAGGTCTTTGGGTCCTGGCTCCTTCGCTTTGGGAGCTGTTGCTGCAGTTGGGCATGTTGGCCGGAGAGTGCTTCTCGGGCCGCGAACTGCAACCTTGCAGGAATCTCCCAGGTTCCCGGCCCAACAAAAGCCCCCAGACCCAAATGGAGAGGGGCTGCTTGGGGGCCCCCTGGGGGCCCTTCAGGCCAGCTAGGTCTTTGGGTCCTGGCTCCTTCGGTTTGGGAGCTGTTGCTGCAGTTGGGCATGTTGGCCGGAGAGTGCTTCTCGGGCCGCGAACTGCAACCTTGCAGGAATCTCCCAGGTTCCCGGCCCAACGAAAGCCCCCAGACCCAAATGGAGAGGGGCTGCTTGGGGGCCCCCTGGGGGCCCTTCAGGCCACCTAGCTCTTTGGGTCCTGGCTCCTTCGGTTTGGGAGCTGTTGCTGCAGTTGGGCATGTTGGCCGGAGAGTGCTTCTCGGGCCGCGAACTGCAAGCTTGCAGGAATCTCCAGGTTCCCGGCCCAACGAAAGCCCCCAGACCCAAATGGAGAGGGGCTGCTTGGGGGCCCCCTGGGGGCCCTTCAGGCCAGCTAGGTCTTTGGGTCCTGGCTCCTTCGCTTTGGGAGCTGTTGCTGCAGTTGGGCATGTTGGCCGGAGAGTGCTTCTCGGGCCGCGAACTGCAACCTTGCAGGAATCTCCCAGGTTCCCGGCCCAACGAAAGCCCCCAGACCCAAATGGAGAGGGGCTGCTTGGGGGCCCCCTGGGGGCCCTTCAGGCCAGCTAGGTCTTTGGGTCCTGGCTCCTTCGGTTTGGGAGCTGTTGCTGCAGTTGAGCATGTTGGCCGGAGAGTGCTTCTCGGGCCGCGAACTGTAACTTTGCAGGTACCTCTCAGGTATACATGCCCAACGAAAGCCCCCAGACCCAAATGGAGAGGGGCTGCTTGGTGGCCCCCTGGGGGCCCTTCAGGCCAGCTAGGTCTTTGTGTCCTGGCTCCTTCGGTTTGGGAGCTGTTGCTGCAGTTGGGCATGTTGGCCGGAGAGTGCTTCTCGGGCCGCGAACTGCAACCTTGCAGGTACATCCCAGGTTCCTGGCCCAACGAAAGCCCCCAGACCCAAATGGAGAGGGGCTGCTTGGGGGCCCCCTGGGGGCCCTTCAGGCCAGCTAGGTCTTTGGGTCCTGGCTCCTTCGCTTTGGGAGCTGTTGCTGCAGTTGGGCATGTTGGCCGGAGAGTGCTTCTCGGGCCGCGAACTGCAACCTTGAAGGAATCTCCCAGGTTCCCGGCCCAAGGAAAGCCCCCAGACTCAAATTGAGAGGGGCTGCTTGGGGGCCCCCTGGGGGCCCTTCAGGCCAGCTAGGTCTTTGGGTCCTGGCTCCTTCGCTTTGGGAGCTGTTGCTGCAGTTGGGCATGTTGGCCGGAGAGTGCTTCTCGGGCAGCGAACTGCAACCTTGAAGGAATCTCCCAGGTTCCCGGCCCAACGAAAACCCCCAGACCCAAATGGAGAGGGGCTGCTTGGGGGCCCCCTGGGGGCCCTTCAGGCCAGCTAGGTCTTTGGGTCCTGGCTCCTTCGCTTTGGGAGCTGTTGCTGCAGTTGGGCATGTTGGCCGGAGAGTGCTTCTCGGGCCGCGAACTGTAACCTTGCAGGTACCTCCCAGGCATACATGCCCAACGAAAGCCCCCAGACCCAAATGGAGAGGGGCTGCTTGGGGGCCCCCTGGGGGCCCTTCAGGCCAGCTAGGTCTTTGGGTCCTGGCTCCTTCGCTTTGGGAGCTGTTGCTGCAGTTGGGCATGTTGGCCGGAGAGTGCTTCTCGGGCCGCGAACTGCAACCTTGCATGAATCTCCCAGGTTCACCGCCCAACGAAAGCCCCCAGACCCAAATTGAGAGGGGCTGCTTGGGGCCCCCCTGGGGGCCCTTCAGGCCAGCTAGGTCTTTGGGTCCTGGCTCCTTCGGTTTGGGAGCTGTTGCTGCAGTTGGGCATGTTGGCCGGAGAGTGCTTCTCGGGCCGCGAACTGCAACCTTGCACGTACCTCCCAGGTATACATGTTCAACGAAAGCCCCCAGACCCAAATGGAGAGGGGCTGCTTGGGGGCCCCCTGGGGGCCCTTCAGGCCACCTAGCTCTTTGGGTCCTGGCTCCTTCGGTTTGGGAGCTGTTGCTGCAGTTGGGCATGTTGGCCGGAGAGTGCTTCTCGGGCCGCGAACTGCAACCTTGCAGGAATCTCCCAGGTTCCCGGCCCAACAAAAGCCCCCAGACCCAAATGGAGAGGGGCTGCTTGGGGGCCCCCTGGGGGCCCTTCAGGCCAGCTAGGTCTTTGGGTCCTGGCTCCTTCGGTTTGGGAGCTGTTGCTGCAGTTGGGCATGTTGGCCGGAGAGTGCTTCTCGGGCCGCGAACTGCAACCTTGCAGGATTCTCCCAGGTTCCCGGCCCAACGAAAGCCCCCAGACCCAAATTGAGAGGGGCTGCTTGGGGGCCCCCTGGGGGCCCTTCAGGCCAGCTAGGTCTTTGGGTCCTGGCTCCTTCGGTTTGGGAGCTGTTGCTGCAGTTGGGCATGTTGGCCGGAGAGTGCTTCTCGGGCCGCGAACTGCAACCTTGCAGGATTCTCCCAGGTTCCCGGCCCAACGAAAGCCCCCAGACCCAAATGGAGAGGGGCTGCTTGGGGCCCCCCTGGGGGCCCTTCAGGCCAGCTAGGTCTTTGGGTCCTGGCTCCTTCGGTTTGGGAGCTGTTGCTGCAGTTGGGCATGTTGGCCGGAGAGTGCTTCTCCGGCCGCGAACTGCAACCTTGCAGGAATCTCCCAGGTTCCCGGCCCAACGAAAGCCCCCAGACCCAAATTGAGAGGGGCTGCTTGGGGGCCCCCTGGGGGCCCTTCAGGCCAGCTAGGTCTTTGGGTCCTGGCTCCTTCGGTTTGGGAGCTGTTGCTGCAGTTGGGCATGTTGGGCGGAGAGTGCTTCTCGGGCCGCGAACTGCAACCTTGCAGGATTCTCCCAGGTTCCCGGCCCAACGAAAGCCCCCAGACCCAAATTGAGAGGGGCTGCTTGGGGGCCCCCTGGGGGCCCTTCAGGCCAGCTAGGTCTTTGGGTCTCCTTCGGTTTGGGAGCTGTTGCTGCAGTTGAGCATGTTGGCCGGAGAGTGCTTCTCGGGCCGCGAACTCTAACCTTGCAGGTACCTCTCAGGTATCCATGCCCAACGAAAGCCCCCAGACCCAAATTGAGAGGGGCTGCTTGGGGGCCTCCTGGGGGCCCTTCAGGCCAGCTAGGTCTTTGGGTCCTGGCTCCTTCGCTTTGGGAGCTGTTGCTGCAGTTGGGCATGTTGGCCGGAGAGTGCTTCTCGGGCCGCGAACTGCAACCTTGCAGGATTCTCCCAGGTTCCCGGCCCAACGAAAGCCCCCAGACCCAAATGGAGAGGGGCTGCTTGGGGGCCCCCTGGGGGCCCTTCAGGCCAGCTAGGTCTTTGGGTCCTGGCTCCTTCGCTTTGGGAGCTGTTGCTGCAGTTGGGCATGTTGGCCGGAGAGTGCTTCTCGGGCCGCGAACTGCAACCTTGCAGGAATCTCGCAGGTTCCCGGCCCAACGAAAGCCCCCAGACCCAAATTGAGAGGGGCTGCTTGGGGGCCCCCTGGGGGCCCTTCAGGCCACCTAACTCTTTGGGTCCTGGCTCCTTCGGTTTGGGAGCTGTTGCTGCAGTTGAGCATGTTGACCGGAGAGTGCTTCTCGGGCCGCGAACTGTAACTTTGCAGGTACCTCTCAGGTATCCATGCCCAACGAAAGCCCCCAGACCCAAATGGAGAGGGGCTGCTTGGGGGCCTCCTGGGGGCCCTTCAGGCCAGCTAGGTCTTTGGGTCCTGGCTCCTTCGCTTTGGGAGCTGTTGCTGCAGTTGGGCAT
The DNA here is from genome assembly GCF_964237585.1 of Gallinula chloropus. NCBI lineage: Eukaryota > Metazoa > Chordata > Aves > Gruiformes > Rallidae > Gallinula > Gallinula chloropus. The sequence continues at coordinate 506,286 of NW_028168386.1, forward strand.
GTTGGCCGGAGAGTGCTTCTCGGGCCGCGAACTGCAACCTTGCAGGAATCTCCCAGGTTCCCGGCCCAACGAAAGCCCCCAGACTCAAATTGAGAGGGGCTGCTTGGGGGCCCCCTGGGGGCCCTTCAGGCCAGCTAGGTCTTTGGGTCCTGGCTCCTTCGCTTTGGGAGCTGTTGCTGCAGTTGGGCATGTTGGCCGGAGAGTGCTTCTCCGGCCGCGAACTGCAACCTTGCAGGTACCTCTCAGGTTCCCGGCCCAACGAAAACCCCCGGACACAAATGGAGAGGGGCTGCTTGGGGGCCCCCTGGGGGCCCTTCAGGCCAGCTAGGTCTTTGGGTCCTGGCTCCTTCGCTTTGGGAGCTGTTGCTGCAGTTGGGCATGTTGGCCGGAGAGTGCTTCTCGGGCCGCGAACTGCAACCTTGCAGGATTCTCCCAGGTTCCCGGCCCAACGAAAGCCCCCAGACCCAAATGGAGAGGGGCAGCTTGGGGGACCCCTTGGGGCCCTTCAGGCCAGCTAGGTCTTTGGGTCCTGGCTCCTTCGGTTTGGGAGCTGTTGCTGCAGTTGAGCATGTTGGCCGGAGAGTGCTTCTCGGGCCGCGAACTGCAACCTTGCAGGATTCTCCTAGGTTCCCGGCCCAACGAAAGCCCCCAGACCCAAATGGAGAGGGGCTGCTTGGGGGCCCCCTGGGGGCCCTTCAGGCCAGCTAGGTCTTTGGGTCCTGGCTCCTTCGGTTTGGGAGCTGTTGCTGCAGTTGGGCATGTTGGCCGGAGAGTGCTTCTCGGGCCGCGAACTGCAACCTTGCAGGTACCTCCCAGGTTCCCGGCCCAACGAAAGCCCCCAGACCCAAATGGAGAGGGGCTGCTTGGGGGCCCCCTGGGGGCCCTTCAGGCCAGCTAGGTCTTTGGGTCCTGGCTTCTTCGCTTTGGGAGCTGTTGCTGCAGTTGGGCATGTTGGCCGGAGAGTGCTTCTCGGGCCGCGAACTGCAACCTTGCATGAATCTCCCAGGTTCACCGCCCAACGAAAGCCCCCAGACCCAAATTGAGAGGGGCTGCTTGGGGCCCCCTGGGGGCCCTTCAGGCCAGCTAGGTCTTTGGGTCCTGGCTCCTTCGGTTTGGGAGCTGTTGCTGCAGTTGGGCATGTTGGCCGGAGAGTGCTTCTCGGGCCGCGAACTGCAACCTTGCAGGATTCTCCCAGGTTCCCCGCCCAACGAAAGCCCCCAGACCCAAATGGAGAGGGGTTGCTTGGGGGCCCCCTGGGGGCCCTTCAGGCCAGCTAGGTCTTTGGGTCCTGGCTCCTTCGCTTTGGGAGCTGTTGCTGCAGTTGGGCATGTTGGCCGGAGAGTGCTTCTCGGGCCGCGAACTGCAACCTTGCAGGAATCTCCCAGGTTCCCGGCCCAACAAAAGCCCCCAGACCCAAATGGAGAGGGGCTGCTTGGGGGCCCCCTGGGGGCCCTTCAGGCCAGCTAGGTCTTTGGGTCCTGGCTCCTTCGGTTTGGGAGCTGTTGCTGCAGTTGGGCATGTTGGCCGGAGAGTGCTTCTCGGGCCGCGAACTGCAACCTTGCAGGAATCTCCCAGGTTCCCGGCCCAACGAAAGCCCCCAGACCCAAATGGAGAGGGGCTGCTTGGGGGCCCCCTGGGGGCCCTTCAGGCCACCTAGCTCTTTGGGTCCTGGCTCCTTCGGTTTGGGAGCTGTTGCTGCAGTTGGGCATGTTGGCCGGAGAGTGCTTCTCGGGCCGCGAACTGCAAGCTTGCAGGAATCTCCAGGTTCCCGGCCCAACGAAAGCCCCCAGACCCAAATGGAGAGGGGCTGCTTGGGGGCCCCCTGGGGGCCCTTCAGGCCAGCTAGGTCTTTGGGTCCTGGCTCCTTCGCTTTGGGAGCTGTTGCTGCAGTTGGGCATGTTGGCCGGAGAGTGCTTCTCGGGCCGCGAACTGCAACCTTGCAGGAATCTCCCAGGTTCCCGGCCCAACGAAAGCCCCCAGACCCAAATGGAGAGGGGCTGCTTGGGGGCCCCCTGGGGGCCCTTCAGGCCACCTAGCTCTTTGGGTCCTGGCTCCTTCGGTTTGGGAGCTGTTGCTGCAGTTGAGCATGTTGGCCGGAGAGTGCTTCTCGGGCCGCGAACTGTAACTTTGCAGGTACCTCTCAGGTATACATGCCCAACGAAAGCCCCCAGACCCAAATGGAGAGGGGCTGCTTGGTGGCCCCCTGGGGGCCCTTCAGGCCAGCTAGGTCTTTGTGTCCTGGCTCCTTCGGTTTGGGAGCTGTTGCTGCAGTTGGGCATGTTGGCCGGAGAGTGCTTCTCGGGCCGCGAACTGCAACCTTGCAGGTACATCCCAGGTTCCTGGCCCAACGAAAGCCCCCAGACCCAAATGGAGAGGGGCTGCTTGGGGGCCCCCTGGGGGCCCTTCAGGCCAGCTAGGTCTTTGGGTCCTGGCTCCTTCGCTTTGGGAGCTGTTGCTGCAGTTGGGCATGTTGGCCGGAGAGTGCTTCTCGGGCCGCGAACTGCAACCTTGAAGGAATCTCCCAGGTTCCCGGCCCAAGGAAAGCCCCCAGACTCAAATTGAGAGGGGCTGCTTGGGGGCCCCCTGGGGGCCCTTCAGGCCAGCTAGGTCTTTGGGTCCTGGCTCCTTCGCTTTGGGAGCTGTTGCTGCAGTTGGGCATGTTGGCCGGAGAGTGCTTCTCGGGCAGCGAACTGCAACCTTGAAGGAATCTCCCAGGTTCCCGGCCCAACGAAAACCCCCAGACCCAAATGGAGAGGGGCTGCTTGGGGGCCCCCTGGGGGCCCTTCAGGCCAGCTAGGTCTTTGGGTCCTGGCTCCTTCGCTTTGGGAGCTGTTGCTGCAGTTGGGCATGTTGGCCGGAGAGTGCTTCTCGGGCCGCGAACTGTAACCTTGCAGGTACCTCCCAGGCATACATGCCCAACGAAAGCCCCCAGACCCAAATGGAGAGGGGCTGCTTGGGGGCCCCCTGGGGGCCCTTCAGGCCAGCTAGGTCTTTGGGTCCTGGCTCCTTCGCTTTGGGAGCTGTTGCTGCAGTTGGGCATGTTGGCCGGAGAGTGCTTCTCGGGCCGCGAACTGCAACCTTGCATGAATCTCCCAGGTTCACCGCCCAACGAAAGCCCCCAGACCCAAATTGAGAGGGGCTGCTTGGGGCCCCCCTGGGGGCCCTTCAGGCCAGCTAGGTCTTTGGGTCCTGGCTCCTTCGGTTTGGGAGCTGTTGCTGCAGTTGGGCATGTTGGCCGGAGAGTGCTTCTCGGGCCGCGAACTGTAACCTTGCACGTACCTCCCAGGTATACATGTTCAACGAAAGCCCCCAGACCCAAATTGAGAGGGGCTGCTTGGGGGCCCCCTGGGGGCCCTTCAGGCCAGCTAGGTCTTTGTGTCCTGGCTCCTTCGCTTTGGGAGCTGTTGCTGCAGTTGGGCATGTTGGCCGGAGAGTGCTTCTCGGGCCGCGAACTGCAACCTTGCAGGAATCTCCCAGGTTCCCGGCCCAACGAAAGCCCCCAGACCCAAATTGAGAGGGTCTGCTTGGGGCCCCCCTGGGGGCCCTTCAGGCCAGCTAGGTCTTTGGGTCCTGGCTCCTTCGCTTTGGGAGCTGTTGCTGCAGTTGGGCATGTTGGCCGGAGAGTGCTTCTCGGGCTGCGAACTGCAACCTTGCAGGTAGCTCCCAAGTCCCAGGCCCAACGAAAACCCCCAGACCCAAATGGAGAGGGGCTGCTTGGGGGCCCCCTGGGGGCCCTTCAGGCCAGCTAGGTCTTTGGGTCCTGGCTCCTTCGCTTTGGGAGCTGTTGCTGCAGTTGGGCATGTTGGCCGGAGAGTGCTTCTCGGGCCGCGAACTGTAACTTGCAGGTACATCTCAGGTATACATGCTCAACGAAAGCCCCCAGACCCAAATTGAGAGGGGCTGCTTGGGGCCCCCTGGGGGCCCTTCAGGCCAGCTAGGTCTTTGGGTCCTGGCTCCGTCGGTTTGGGAGCTGTTGCTGCAGTTGGGCATGTTGGCCGGAGAGTGCTTCTCGGGCCGCGAACTGCAACCTTGCAGGATTCTCCCAGGTTCCCCGCCCAACGAAAGCCCCCAGACCCAAATGGAGAGGGGCTGCTTGGGGGCCCCCTGGGGGCCCTTCAGGCCAGCTAGGTCTTTGGGTCCTGGCTCCTTCGCTTTGGGAGCTGTTGCTGCAGTTGGGCATGTTGGCCGGAGAGTGCTTCTCGGGCCGCGAACTGCAACCTTGCAGGAATCTCCCAGGTTCCCGGCCCAACGAAAGCCCCCAGACCCAAATGGAGAGGGGCTGCTTGGGGGCCCCCTGGGGGCCCTTCAGGCCACCTAGCTCTTTGGGTCCTGGCTCCTTCGGTTTGGGAGCTGTTGCTGCAGTTGGGCATGTTGGCCGGAGAGTGCTTCTCGGGCCGCGAACTGCAACCTTGCAGGAATCTCCCAGGTTCCCGGCCCAACAAAAGCCCCCAGACCCAAATGGAGAGGGGCTGCTTGGGGGCCCCCTGGGGGCCCTTCAGGCCAGCTAGGTCTTTGGGTCCTGGCTCCTTCGGTTTGGGAGCTGTTGCTGCAGTTGGGCATGTTGGCCGGAGAGTGCTTCTCGGGCCGCGAACTGCAACCTTGCAGGATTCTCCCAGGTTCCCGGCCCAACGAAAGCCCCCAGACCAAAATTGAGAGGGGCTGCTTGGGGGCCCCCTGGGGGCCCTTCAGGCCAGCTAGGTCTTTGGGTCCTGGCTCCTTCGGTTTGGGAGCTGTTGCTGCAGTTGGGCATGTTGGCCGGAGAGTGCTTCTCGGGCCGCGAACTGCAACCTTGCAGGATTCTCCCAGGTTCCCGGCCCAACGAAAGCCCCCAGACCCAAATGGAGAGGGGCTGCTTGGGGCCCCCCTGGGGGCCCTTCAGGCCAGCTAGGTCTTTGGGTCCTGGCTCCTTCGGTTTGGGAGCTGTTGCTGCAGTTGGGCATGTTGGCCGGAGAGTGCTTCTCCGGCCGCGAACTGCAACCTTGCAGGAATCTCCCAGGTTCCCGGCCCAACGAAAGCCCCCAGACCCAAATTGAGAGGGGCTGCTTGGGGGCCCCCTGGGGGCCCTTCAGGCCAGCTAGGTCTTTGGGTCCTGGCTCCTTCGGTTTGGGAGCTGTTGCTGCAGTTGGGCATGTTGGCCGGAGAGTGCTTCTCGGGCCGCGAACTGCAACCTTGCAGGATTCTCCCAGGTTCCCGGCCCAACGAAAGCCCCCAGACCCAAATTGAGAGGGGCTGCTTGGGGGCCCCCTGGGGGCCCTTCAGGCCAGCTAGGTCTTTGGGTCTCCTTCGGTTTGGGAGCTGTTGCTGCAGTTGAGCATGTTGGCCGGAGAGTGCTTCTCGGGCCGCGAACTCTAACCTTGCAGGTACCTCTCAGGTATCCATGCCCAACGAAAGCCCCCAGACCCAAATTGAGAGGGGCTGCTTGGGGGCCTCCTGGGGGCCCTTCAGGCCAGCTAGGTCTTTGGGTCCTGGCTCCTTCGCTTTGGGAGCTGTTGCTGCAGTTGGGCATGTTGGCCGGAGAGTGCTTCTCGGGCCGCGAACTGCAACCTTGCAGGATTCTCCCAGGTTCCCGGCCCAACGAAAGCCCCCAGACCCAAATGGAGAGGGGCTGCTTGGGGGCCCCCTGGGGGCCCTTCAGGCCAGCTAGGTCTTTGGGTCCTGGCTCCTTCGCTTTGGGAGCTGTTGCTGCAGTTGGGCATGTTGGCCGGAGAGTGCTTCTCGGGCCGCGAACTGCAACCTTGCAGGAATCTCGCAGGTTCCCGGCCCAACGAAAGCCCCCAGACCCAAATTGAGAGGGGCTGCTTGGGGGCCCCCTGGGGGCCCTTCAGGCCACCTAACTCTTTGGGTCCTGGCTCCTTCGGTTTGGGAGCTGTTGCTGCAGTTGAGCATGTTGACCGGAGAGTGCTTCTCGGGCCGCGAACTGTAACTTTGCAGGTACCTCTCAGGTATCCATGCCCAACGAAAGCCCCCAGACCCAAATGGAGAGGTGCTGCTTGGTGGCCCCCTGGGGGCCCTTCAGGCCAGCTAGGTCTTTGGGTCCTGGCTCCTTCGCTTTGGGAGCTGTTGCTGCAGTTGGGCATGTTGGCCGGAGAGTGCTTCTCGGGCCGCGAACTGCAACCTTGCAGGTACCTCCCAGGTTCCTGGCCCAACGAAAGCCCCCAGACCCAAATGGAGAGGGGCTGCTTGGGGGCCCCCTGGGGGCCCTTCAGGCCAGCTAGGTCTTTGGGTCCTGGCTCCTTCGCTTTGGGAGCTGTTGCTGCAGTTGGGCATGTTGGCCGGAGAGTGCTTCTCGGGCCGCGAACTGCAACCTTGCAGGAATCTCCCAGGTTCCCGGCCCAACGAAAGCCCCCAGACTCAAATTGAGAGGGGCTGCTTGGGGGCCCCCTGGGGGCCCTTCAGGCCAGCTAGGTCTTTGGGTCCTGGCTCCTTCGCTTTGGGAGCTGTTGCTGCAGTTGGGCATGTTGGCCGGAGAGTGCTTCTCCGGCCGCGAACTGCAACCTTGCAGGTACCTCTCAGGTTCCCGGCCCAACGAAAACCCCCGGACACAAATGGAGAGGGGCTGCTTGGGGGCCCCCTGGGGGCCCTTCAGGCCAGCTAGGTCTTTGGGTCCTGGCTTCTTCGCTTTGGGAGCTGTTGCTGCAGTTGGGCATGTTGGCCGGAGAGTGCTTCTCGGGCCGCGAACTGCAACCTTGCAGGATTCTCCCAGGTTCCCGGCCCAACGAAAGCCCCCAGACCCAAATGGAGAGGGGCAGCTTGGGGGACCCCTTGGGGCCCTTCAGGCCAGCTAGGTCTTTGGGTCCTGGCTCCTTCGGTTTGGGAGCTGTTGCTGCAGTTGAGCATGTTGGCCGGAGAGTGCTTCTCGGGCCGCGAACTGCAACCTTGCAGGATTCTCCTAGGTTCCCGGCCCAACGAAAGCCCCCAGACCCAAATGGAGAGGGGCTGCTTGGGGGCCCCCTGGGGGCCCTTCAGGCCAGCTAGGTCTTTGGGTCCTGGCTCCTTCGGTTTGGGAGCTGTTGCTGCAGTTGGGCATGTTGGCCGGAGAGTGCTTCTCGGGCCGCGAACTGCAACCTTGCAGGATTCTCCCAGGTTCCCGGCCCAACGAAAGCCCCCAGACCCAAATTGAGAGGGGCTGCTTGGGGGCCCCCTGGGGGCCCTTCAGGCCAGCTAGGTCTTTGGGTCCTGGCTCCTTCGGTTTGGGAGCTGTTGCTGCAGTTGGGCATGTTGGCCGGAGAGTGCTTCTCGGGCCGCGAACTGCAACCTTGCAGGAATCTCCCAGGTTCCATGCCCAACGAAAGCCCCCAGACCCAAATGGAGAGGGGCTGCTTGGGGGCCCCCTGGGGGCCCTTCAGGCCAGCTAGGTCTTTGGGTCCTGGCTCCTTCGCTTTGGGAGCTGTTGCTGCAGTTGGGCATGCTGGCCGGAGAGTGCTTCTCCGGCCGCGAACTGCAACCTTGCAGGAATCTCCCAGGTTCCCGGCCCAACGAAAGCCCCCAGACCCAAATTGAGAGGGGCTGCTTGGGGGCCCCCTGGGGGCCCTTCAGGCCAGCTAGGTCTTTGGGTCCTGGCTCCTTCGCTTTGGGAGCTGTTGCTGCAGTTGGGCATGTTGGCCGGAGAGTGCTTCTCCGGCCGCAAACTGCAACCTTGCAGGTACCTCTCAGGTTCCCGGCCCAACGAAAACCCCCAGACCCAAATGGAGAGGGGCTGCTTGGGGGCCCCCTGGGGGCCCTTCAGGCCAGCTAGGTCTTTGGGTCCTGGCTCCTTCGGTTTGGGAGCTGTTGCTGCAGTTGGGCATGTTGGCCGGAGAGTGCTTCTCGGGCCGCGAACTGCAACCTTGCAGGTACCTCTCAGGTATCCATGCCCAACGAAAGCCCCCAGACCCAAATTGAGAGGGGCTGCTTGGTGGCCTCCTGGGGGCCCTTCAGGCCAGCTAGGTCTTTGGGTCCTGGCTCCTTCGGTTTGGGAGCTGTTGCTGCAGTTGGGCATGTTGGCCGGAGAGTGCTTCTCGGGCCGCGAACTGCAACCTTGCAGGAATCTCCCAGGTTCCCGGCCCAACGAAAGCCCCCAGACCCAAATGGAGAGGGGCTGCTTGGTGGCCCCCTTGGGGCCCTTCAGGCCAGCTAGGTCTTTGGGTCCTGGCTCCTTCGGTTTGGGAGCTGTTGCTGCAGTTGAGCATGTTGGCCGGAGAGTGCTTCTCGGGCCGCGAACTGCAACCTTGCAGGATTCTCCTAGGTTCCCGGCCCAACGAAAGCCCCCAGACCCAAATGGAGAGGGGCTGCTTGGGGGCCCCCTGGGGGCCCTTCAGGCCAGCTAGGTCTTTGGGTCCTGGCTCCTTCGGTTTGGGAGCTGTTGCTGCAGTTGGGCATGTTGGCCGGAGAGTGCTTCTCGGGCCGCGAACTGCAACCTTGCAGGAATCTCCAGGTTCCCGGCCCAACGAAAGCCCCCAGACCCAAATGGAGAGGGGCTGCTTGGGGGCCCCCTGGGGGCCCTTCAGGCCAGCTAGGTCTTTGGGTCCTGGCTCCTTCGCTTTGGGAGCTGTTGCTGCAGTTGGGCATGTTGGCCGGAGAGTGCTTCTCGGGCCGCGAACTGCAACCTTGCAGGAATCTCCCAGGTTCCCGGCCCAACGAAAGCCCCCAGACCCAAATGGAGAGGGGCTGCTTGGGGGCCCCATGGGGGCCCTTCAGGCCACCTAGCTCTTTGGGTCCTGGCTCCTTCGGTTTGGGAGCTGTTGCTGCAGTTGAGCATGTTGGCCGGAGAGTGCTTCTCGGGCCGCGAACTGTAACTTTGCAGGTACCTCTCAGGTATCCATGCCCAACGAAAGCCCCCAGACCCAAATGGAGAGGTGCTGCTTGGTGGCCCCCTGGGGGCCCTTCAGGCCAGCTAGGTCTTTGGGTCCTGGCTCCTTCGCTTTGGGAGCTGTTGCTGCAGTTGGGCATGTTGGCCGGAGAGTGCTTCTCGGGCCGCGAACTGCAACCTTGCAGGTACCTCCCAGGTTCCTGGCCCAACGAAAGCCCCCAGACCCAAATGGAGAGGGGCTGCTTGGGGGCCCCCTGGGGGCCCTTCAGGCCAGCTAGGTCTTTGGGTCCTGGCTCCTTCGGTTTGGGAGCTGTTGCTGCAGTTGGGCATGTTGGCCGGAGAGTGCTTCTCGGGCCGCGAACTGCAACCTTGCAGGATTCTCCCAGGTTCCCGGCCCAACGAAAGCCCCCAGACCCAAATGGAGAGGGGCTGCTTGGGGGACCCCTTGGGGGCCTTCAGGCCAGCTAGGTCTTTGGGTCCTGGCTCCTTCGGTTTGGGAGCTGTTGCTGCAGTTGAGCATGTTGCACGGAGAGTGCTTCTCGGGCCGCGAACTGCAACCTTGCAGGATTCTCCTAGGTTCCCGGCCCAACGAAAGCCCCCAGACCCAAATGGAGAGGGGCTGCTTGGGGGCCCCCTGGGGGCCCTTCAGGCCAGCTAGGTCTTTGGGTCCTGGCTCCTTCGGTTTGGGAGCTGTTGCTGCAGTTGGGCATGTTGGCCGGAGAGTGCTTCTCGGGCCGCGAACTGCAACCTTGCAGGATTCTCCCAGGTTCCCGGCCCAACGAAAGCCCCCAGACCCAAATTGAGAGGGGCTGCTTGGGGCCCCCCTGGGGGCCCTTCAGGCCAGCTAGGTCTTTGGGTCCTGGCTCCTTCGGTTTGGGAGCTGTTGCTGCAGTTGGGCATGTTGGCCGGAGAGTGCTTCTCGGGCCGCGAACTGCAACCTTGCAGGAATCTCCCAGGTTCCATGCCCAACGAAAGCCCCCAGACCCAAATGGAGAGGGGCTGCTTGGGGGCCCCCTGGGGGCCCTTCAGGCCAGCTAGGTCTTTGGGTCCTGGCTCCTTCGCTTTGGGAGCTGTTGCTGCAGTTGTGCATGCTGGCCGGAGAGTGCTTCTCCGGCCGCGAACTGCAACCTTGCAGGATTCTCCCAGGTTCCCGGCCCAACGAAAGCCCCCAGACCCAAATTGAGAGGGGCTGCTTGGGGCCCCCCTGGGGGCCCTTCAGGCCAGCTAGGTCTTTGGGTCCTGGCTCCTTCGGTTTGGGAGCTGTTGCTGCAGTTGGGCATGTTGGCCGGAGAGTGCTTCTCCGGCCGCAAACTGCAACCTTGCAGGTACCTCTCAGGTTCCCGGCCCAACGAAAACCCCCAGACCCAAATGGAGAGGGGCTGCTTGGGGGCCCCCTGGGGGCCCTTCAGGCCACCTAGCTCTTTGGGTCCTGGCTCCTTCGCTTTGGGAGCTGTTGCTGCAGTTGGGCATGTTGGCCGGAGAGTGCTTCTCGGGCCGCGAACTGCAACCTTGCAGGTACCTCTCAGGTATCCATGCCCAACGAAAGCCCCCAGACCCAAATGGAGGGGGGCTGCTTGGGGGCCCCCTGGGGGCCCTTCAGGCCAGCTAGGTCTTTGTGTCCTGGCTCCTTCGCTTTGGGAGCTGTTGCTGCAGTTGGGCATGTTGGCCGGAGAGTGCTTCTCGGGCCGCGAACTGCAACCTTGCAGGAATCTCCCAGGTTCCCGGCCCAACGAAAGCCCCCAGACCCAAATGGAGAGGGGCTGCTTGGGGGCCCCCTGGGGGCCCTTCAGGCCAGCTAGGTCTTTGGGTCCTGGCTCCTTCGCTTTGGGAGCTGTTGCTGCAGTTGGGCATGTTGGCCGGAGAGTGCTTCTCGGGCCGCGAATTGCAACCTTGCAGGTAACTCCCCGGTTCCTGGCCCAACAAAAGCCCCCAGACCCAAATAGAGAGGGGCTGCTTGGGGGCCCCCTGGGGGCCCTTCAGGCCAGCTAGGTCTTTGGGTCCTGGCTCCTTCGCTTTGGGAGCTGTTGCTGCAGTTGGGCATGTTGGCCGGAGAGTGCTTCTCGGGCCGCGAACTGCAACCTTGAAGGAATCTCCCAGGTTCCCGGCCCAACGAAAGCCCCCAGACCCAAATGGAGAGGGGCTGCTTGGGGGCCCCCTGGGGGCCCTTCAGGCCACCTAGCTCTTTGGGTCCTGGCTCCTTCGGTTTGGGAGCTGTTGCTGCAGTTGAGCATGTTGGCCGGAGAGTGCTTCTCGGGCCGCGAACTGTAACTTTGCAGGTACCTCTCAGGTATCCATGCCCAACGAAAGCCCCCAGACCCAAATGGAGAGGTGCTGCTTGGTGGCCCCCTGGGGGCCCTTCAGGCCAGCTAGGTCTTTGGGTCCTGGCTCCTTCGCTTTGGGAGCTGTTGCTGCAGTTGGGCATGTTGGCCGGAGAGTGCTTCTCGGGCCGCGAACTGCAACCTTGCAGGTACCTCCCAGGTTCCTGGCCCAACGAAAGCCCCCAGACCCAAATGGAGAGGGGCTGCTTGGGGGCCCCCTGGGGGCCCTTCAGGCCAGCTAGGTCTTTGGGTCCTGGCTCCTTCGGTTTGGGAGCTGTTGCTGCAGTTGGGCATGTTGGCCGGAGAGTGCTTCTCCGGCCGCGAACTGCAACCTTGCAGGATTCTCCCAGGTTCCCGGCCCAACGAAAGCCCCCAGACCCAAATGGAGAGGGGCAGCTTGGGGGACCCCTGGGGGCCCTTCAGGCCAGCTAGGTCTTTGGGTCCTGGCTCCTTCGCTTTGGGAGCTGTTGCTGCAGTTGAGCATGTTGGCCGGAGAGTGCTTCTCGGGCCGCGAACTGCAACCTTGAAGGATTCTCCTAGGTTCCCGGCCCAACGAAAGCCCCCAGACCCAAATGGAGAGGGGCTGCTTGGGGGCCCCCTGGGGACCCTTCAGGCCAGCTAGGTCTTTGGGTCCTGGCTCCTTCGGTTTGGGAGCTGTTGCTGCAGTTGGGCATGTTGGCCGGAGAGTGCTTCTCGGGCCGCGAACTGCAACCTTGCAGGATTCTCCCAGGTTCCCGGCCCAACGAAAGCCCCCAGACCCAAATTGAGAGGGGCTGCTTGGGGCCCCCCTGGGGGCCCTTCAGGCCAGCTAGGTCTTTGGGTCCTGGCTCCTTCGGTTTGGGAGCTGTTGCTGCAGTTGGGCATGTTGGCCGGAGAGTGCTTCTCGGGCCGCGAACTGCAACCTTGCAGGAATCTCCCAGGTTCCATGCCCAACGAAAGCCCCCAGACCCAAATGGAGAGGGGCTGCTTGGGGGCCCCCTGGGGGCCCTTCAGGCCAGCTAGGTCTTTGGGTCCTGGCTCCTTCGCTTTGGGAGCTGTTGCTGCAGTTGGGCATGCTGGCCGGAGAGTGCTTCTCGGGCCGCGAACTGCAACCTTGCAGGATTCTCCTAGGTTCCCGGCCCAACGAAAGCCCCCAGACCCAAATGGAGAGGGGCTGCTTGGGGGCCCCCTGGGGGCCCTTCAGGCCAGCTAGGTCTTTGGGTCCTGGCTCCTTCGCTTTGGGAGCTGTTGCTGCAGTTGGGCATGTTGGCCGGAGAGTGCTTCTCGGGCCGCGAACTGCAACCTTGCAGGAATCTCCCAGGTTCCATGCCCAACGAAAGCCCCCAGACCCAAATTGAGAGGGGCTGCTTGGGGGCCCCCTGGGGGCCCTTCAGGCCAGCTAGGTCTTTGGGTCCTGGCTCCTTCGCTTTGGGAGCTGTTGCTGCAGTTGGGCATGTTGGCCGGAGAGTGCTTCTCGGGCCGCGAACTGCAACCTTGCAGGAATCTCCCAGGTTCCCGGCCCAACGAAAGCCCCCAGACCCAAATGGAGAGGGGCTGCTTGGGGGCCCCCTGGGGGCCCTTCAGGCCAGCTAGGTCTTTGGGTCCTGGCTCCTTCGCTTTGGGAGCTGTTGCTGCAGTTGAGCATGTTGGCCGGAGAGTGCTTCTCGGGCCGCGAACTGCAACCTTGCAGGATTCTCCCAGGTTCCCGGCCCAACGAAAGCCCCCAGACCCAAATGGAGAGGGGCTGCTTGGGGGCCCCCTGGGGGCCCTTCAGGCCAGCTAGGTCTTTGGGTCCTGGCTCCTTCGCTTTGGGAGCTGTTGCTGCAGTTGGGCATGTTGGCCGGAGAGTGCTTCTCGGGCCGCGAACTGCAAACTTGAAGGAATCTCCCAGGTTCCCGGCCCAACGAAAGCCCCCAGACCCAAATTGAGAGGGGCTGCTTGGGGGCCCCCTGGGGGCCCTTCAGGCCAGCTAGGTCTTTGGGTCCTGGCTCCTTCGCTTTGGGAGCTGTTGCTGCAGTTGGGCATGTTGGCCGGAGAGTGCTTCTCGGGCCGCGAACTGCAACCTTGCAGGTACCTCTCAGGTTCCCGGCCCAACTAAAGCCCCCAGACCCAAATGGAGAGGAGCCCCTTGGGGGCCCCATGGGGGCCCTTCAGGCCAGCTAGGTCTTTGGGTCCTGGCTCCTTCGCTTTGGGAGCTGTTGCTGCAGTTGAGCATGTTGGCCGGAGAGTGCTTCTCGGGCCGCGAACTGTAACTTTGCAGGTACCTCTCAGGTATACATGCCCAACGAAAGCCCCCAGACCCAAATGGAGAGGGGCTGCTTGGTGGCCCCCTGGGGGCCCTTCAGGCCAGCTAGGTCTTTGGGTCCTGGCTCCTTCGGTTTGGGAGCTGTTGCTGCAGTTGGGCATGTTGGCCGGAGAGTGCTTCTCAAGCCGCGAACTGCAACCTTGCAGGTACCTCCCAGGTTCCTGGCCCAACGAAAGCCCCCAGACCCAAATGGAGAGGGGCTGCTTGGGGGCCCCCTGGGGGCCCTTCAGGCCAGCTAGGTCTTTGGGTCCTGGCTCCTTCGCTTTGGGAGCTGTTGCTGCAGTTGGGCATGTTGGCCGGAGAGTGCTTCTCGGGCCGCGAACTGCAACCTTGCAGGATTCTCCCAGGTTCCCGGCCCAACGAAAGCCCCCAGACCCAAATGGAGAGGGGCTGCTTGGGGGCCCCCTGGGGGCCCTTCAGGCCAGCTAGGTCTTTGGGTCCTGGCTCCTTCGGTTTGGGAGCTGTTGCTGCAGTTGAGCATGTTGGCCGGAGAGTGCTTCTCGGGCCGCGAACTGCAACCTTGAAGGATTCTCCTAGGTTCCCGGCCCAACGAAAGCCCCCAAACCCAAATGGAGAGGGGCTGCTTGGGGGCCCCCTGGGGGCCCTTCAGGCCAGCTAGGTCTTTGGGTCCTGGCTCCTTCGGTTTGGGAGCTGTTGCTGCAGTTGGGCATGTTGGCCGGAGAGTGCTTCTCGGGCCGCGAACTGCAACCTTGCAGGATTCTCCCAGGTTCCCGGCCCAACGAAAGCCCCCAGACCCAAATTGAGAGGGGCTGCTTGGGGCCGCCCTGGGGGCCCTTCAGGCCAGCTAGGTCTTTGGGTCCTGGCTCCTTCGGTTTGGGAGCTGTTGCTGCAGTTGGGCATGTTGGCCGGAGAGTGCTTCTCGGGCCGCGAACTGCAACCTTGCAGGAATCTCCCAGGTTCCATGCCCAACGAAAGCCCCCAGACCCAAATGGAGAGGGGCTGCTTGGGGGCCCCCTGGGGGCCCTTCAGGCCAGCTAGGTCTTTGGGTCCTGGCTCCTTCGCTTTGGGAGCTGTTGCTGCAGTTGGGCATGTTGGCCGGAGAGTGCTTCTCCGGCCGCGAACTTCAACCTTGCAGGATTCTCCCAGGTTCCCGGCCCAACGAAAGCCCCCAGACCCAAATTGAGAGGGGCTGCTTGGGGCCCCCCTGGGGGCCCTTCAGGCCAGCTAGGTCTTTGGGTCCTGGCTCCTTCGCTTTGGGAGCTGTTGCTGCAGTTGGGCATGTTGGCCGGAGAGTGCTTCTCCGGCCGCAAACTGCAACCTTGCAGGTACCTCTCAGGTTCCCGGCCCAACGAAAACCCCCAGACCCAAATGGAGAGGGGCTGCTTGGGGGCCCCCTGGGGGCCCTTCAGGCCAGCTAGGTCTTTGGATCCTGGCTCCTTCGGTTTGGGAGCTGTTGCTGCAGTTGGGCATGCTGGCCGGAGAGTGCTTCTCGGGCCGCGAACTGCAACCTTGCAGGTACCTCTCAGGTATCCATGCCCAACGAAAGCCCCCAGACCCAAATGGAGAGGGGCTGCTTGGGGGCCCCCTGGGGGCCCTTCAGGCCAGCTAGGTCTTTGGGTCCTGGCTCCTTCGCTTTGGGAGCTGTTGCTGCAGTTGGGCATGTTGGCCGGAGAGTGCTTCTCGGGCCGCGAACTGCAACCTTGCAGGATTCTCCCAGGTTCCCGGCCCAACGAAAGCCCCCAGACCCAAATGGAGAGGGGCTGCTTGGGGGCCCCCTGGGGGCCCTTCAGGCCAGCTAGGTCTTTGGGTCCTGGCTCCTTCGGTTTGGGAGCTGTTGCTGCAGTTGAGCATGTTGGCCGGAGAGTGCTTCTCGGGCCGCGAACTGCAACCTTGCAGGATTCTCCTAGGTTCCCGGCCCAACGAAAGCCCCCAGACCCAAATGGAGAGGGGCTGCTTGGGGGCCCCCTGGGGGCCCTTCAGGCCAGCTAGGTCTTTGGGTCCTGGCTCCTTCGCTTTGGGAGCTGTTGCTGCAGTTGGGCATGTTGGCCGGAGAGTGCTTCTCGGGCCGCGAACTGCAACCTTGCAGGAATCTCCCAGGTTCCATGCCCAACGAAAGCCCCCAGACCCAAATGGAGAGGGGCTGCTTGGGGGCCCCCTGGGGGCCCTTCAGGCCAGCTAGGTCTTTGGGTCCTGGCTCCTTCGCTTTGGGAGCTGTTGCTGCAGTTGGGCATGCTGGACGGAGAGTGCTTCTCCGGCCGCGAACTGCAACCTTGCAGGATTCTCCCAGGTTCCCGGCCCAACGAAAGCCCCCAGACCCAAATGTAGAGGGGCTGCTTGGGGTCCCCCCTGGGGGCCCTTCAGGCCAGCTAGGTCTTTGGGTCCTGGCTCCTTCGGTTTGGGAGCTGTTGCTGCAGTTGGGCATGTGTGCCGGAGAGTGCTTCTCGGGCCGCGAACTGCAACCTTGCAGGATTCTCCCAGGTTCCCGGCCCAACGAAAGCCCCCAGACCCAAATGGAGAGGGGCTGCTTGGGGGCCCCCTGGGGGCCCTTCAGGCCAGCTAGGTGTTTGGGTCCTGGCTCCTTCGCTTTGGGAGCTGTTGCTGCAGTTGGGCATGTTGGCCGGAGAGTGCTTCTCGGGCCGCGAACTGCAACCTTGCAGGAATCTCCCAGGTTCCCGGCCCAACGAAAGCCCCCAGACCCAAATGGAGAGGGGCTGCTTGGGGGCCCCCTGGGGGCCCTTCAGGCCAGCTAGGTCTTTGTGTCCTGGCTCCTTCGGTTTGGGAGCTGTTGCTGCAGTTGGGCATGTTGGCCGGAGAGTGCTTCTCCGGCCGCGAACTGCAACCTTGCAGGTACCTTTCAGGTATACATGCCCAACGAAAGCCCCCAGACCCAAATGGAGAGGAGCCCCTTGGGGGCCCCCTGGGGGCCCTTCAGGCCAGCTAGGTCTTTGGGTCCTGGCTCCTTCGCTTTGGGAGCTGTTGCTGCAGTTGGGCATGTTGGCCGGAGAGTGCTTCTCGGGCCGCGAACTGCAACCTTGCAGGAATCTCCCAGGTTCCCGGCCCAACGAAAGCCCCCAGACCCAAATGGAGAGGGGCTGCTTGGGGGCCCCCTGGGGGCCCTTCAGGCCAGCTAGGTCTTTGGGTCCTGGCTCCTTCGCTTTGGGAGCTGTTGCTGCAGTTGGGCATGTTGGCCGGAGAGTGCTTCTCGGGCCGCGAACTGTAACTTCCAGGTACCTCTCAGGTATGCATGCCCAACAAAAGCCCCCAGACCCAAATGGAGAGGGGCTGCTTGGGGGCCCCCTGGGGGCCCTTCAGGCCAGCTAGGTCTTTGGGTCCTGGCTCCTTCGGTTTGGGAGCTGTTGCTGCAGTTGGGCATGTTGGCCGGAGAGTGCTTCTCGGGCCGCGAACTGCAACCTTGAAGGAATCTCCCAGGTTCCCGGCCCAACGAAAGCCCCCAGACCCAAATTGAGAGGGGCTGCTTGGGGGCCCCCTGGGGGCCCTTCAGGCCACCTAGCTCTTTGGGTCCTGGCTCCTTCGCTTTGGGAGCTGTTGCTGCAGTTGGGCATGTTGGCCGGAGAGTGCTTCTCGGGCTGCGAACTGCAACCTTGCAGGAATCTCCTAGGTTCCCGGCCCAACGAAAGCCCCCAGACCCAAATGGAGAGGGGCTGCTTGGGGGCCCCCTGGGGGCCCTTCAGGCCAGCTAGGTCTTTGGGTCCTGGCTCCTTCGCTTTGGGAGCTGTTGCTGCAGTTGGGCATGTTGGCCGGAGAGTGCTTCTCGGGCCGCGAACTGTAACCTTGCAGGTACCTCTCAGGTATCCATGCCCAACGAAAGCCCCCAGACCCAAATGGAGAGGGGCTGCTTGGGGTCCCCCTTGGGGCCCTTCAGGCCAGCTAGGTCTTTGGGTCCTGGCTCCTTCGGTTTTGGAGCTGTTGCTGCAGTTGAGCATGTTGGCCGGAGAGTGCTTCTCGGGCCGCGAACTGCAACCTTGCAGGATTCTCCCAGGTTCCCGGCCCAACGAAAGCCCCCAGACCCAAATGGAGAGGGGCTGCTTGGGGGCCCCCTGGGGGCCCTTCAGGCCACCTAGCTCTTTGGGTCCTGGCTCCTTCGCTTTGGGAGCTGTTGCTGCAGTTGGGCATGTTGGCCGGAGAGTGCTTCTCGGGCCGCGAACTGCAACCTTGCAGGTACCTCTCAGGTATCCATGCCCAACGAAAGTCCCCAGACCCAAATTGAGAGGGGCTGCTTGGGGGCCCCCTGGGGGCCCTTCAGGCCAGCTAGGTCTTTGGGTCCTGGCTCCTTCGCTTTGGGAGCTGTTGCTGCAGTTGGGCATGTTGGCCGGAGAGTGCTTCTCGGGCCGCGAACTGCAAACTTGAAGGAATCTCCCAGGTTCCCGGCCCAACGAAAGCCCCCAGACCCAAATTGAGAGGGGCTGCTTGGGGGCCCCCTGGGGGCCCTTCAGGCCAGCTAGCTCTTTGGGTCCTGGCTCCTTCGCTTTGGGAGCTGTTGCTGCAGTTGGGCATGTTGGCCGGAGAGTGCTTCTCCGGCCGCGAACTGCAACCTTGCAGGTACCTCTCAGGTTCCCGGCCCAACGAAAGCCCCCAGACCCAAATGGAGAGGAGCCCCTTGGGGGCCCCATGGGGGCCCTTCAGGCCAGCTAGGTCTTTGGGTCCTGGCTCCTTCGCTTTGGGAGCTGTTGCTGCAGTGGGGCATGTTGGCCGGAGAGTGCTTCTCGGGCCGCGAACTGCAACCTTGCAGGTACCTCTCAGGTATACATGCCCAACGAAAGCCCCCAGACCCAAATGGAGAGGAGCCCCTTGGGGGCCCCCTGGGGGCCCTTCAGGCCAGCTAGGTCTTTGGGTCCTGGCTCCTTCGCTTTGGGAGCTGTTGCTGCAGTTGGGCATGTTGGCCGGAGAGTGCTTCTCGGGCCGCGAACTGCAACCTTGCAGGAATCTCCCAGGTTCCCGGCCCAACGAAAGCCCCCAGACCCAAATGGAGAGGGGCTGCTTGGGGGCCCCCTGGGGGCCCTTCAGGCCAGCTAGGTCTTTGGGTCCTGGCTCCTTCGCTTTGGGAGCTGTTGCTGCAGTTGGGCATGTTGGCCGGAGAGTGCTTCTCGGGCCGCGAACTGTAACTTCCAGGTACCTCTCAGGTATGCATGCCCAACAAAAGCCCCCAGACCCAAATGGAGAGGGGATGCTTGGGGGCCCCCTGGGGGCCCTTCAGGCCAGCTAGGTCTTTGGGTCCTGGCTCCTTCGGTTTGGGAGCTGTTGCTGCAGTTGGGCATGTTGGCCGGAGAGTGCTTCTCGGGCCGCGAACTGCAACCTTGCAGGAATCTCCCAGGTTCCCGGCCCAACGAAAGCCCCCAGACCCAAATTGAGAGGGGCTGCTTGGTGGCCCCCTGGGGGCCCTTCAGGCCAGCTAGGTCTTTGGGTCCTGGCTCCTTCGCTTTGGGAGCTGTTGCTGCAGTTGGGCATGTTGGCCGGAGAGTGCTTCTCGGGCTGCGAACTGCAACCTTGCAGGATTCTCCCAGGTTCCCGGCCCAACGAAAGCCCCCAGACCCAAATGGAGAGGGGCTGCTTGGGGGCCCCCTGGGGGCCCTTCAGGCCACCTAGCTCTTTGGGTCCTGGCTCCTTCGCTTTGGGAGCTGTTGCTGCAGTTGGGCATGTTGGCCGGAGAGTGCTTCTCGGGCCGCGAACTGCAACCTTGCAGGTACCTCTCAGGTATCCATGCCCAACGAAAGTCCCCAGACCCAAATTGAGAGGGGCTGCTTGGGGGCCCCCTGGGGGCCCTTCAGGCCAGCTAGATCTTTGGGTCCTGGCTCCTTCGCTTTGGGAGCTGTTGCTGCAGTTGGGCATGTTGGCCGGAGAGTGCTTCTCGGGCCGCGAACTTCAAACTTGAAGGAATCTCCCAGGATCCCGGCCCAACGAAAGCCCCCAGACCCAAATTGAGAGGGGCTGCTTGGGGGCCCCCTGGGGGCCCTTCAGGCCAGCTAGCTCTTTGGGTCCTGGCTCCTTCGCTTTGGGAGCTGTTGCTGCAGTTGGGCATGTTGGCCGGAGAGTGCTTCTCCGGCCGCGAACTGCAACCTTGCAGGTACCTCTCAGGTTCCCGGCCCAACGAAAGCCCCCAGACCCAAATGGAGAGGAGCCCCTTGGGTGCCCCATGGGGGCCCTTCAGGCCAGCTAGGTCTTTGGGTCCTGGCTCCTTCGCTTTGGGAGCTGTTGCTGCAGTGGAGCATGTTGGCCGGAGAGTGCTTCTCGGGCCGCGAACTGCAACCTTGCAGGTACCTCTCAGGTATACATGCCCAACGAAAGCCCCCAGACCCAAATTGAGAGGGGCTACTTGGGGGCCCCCTGGGGGCACTTCAGGCCAGCTAGGTCTTTGTGTCCTGGCTCATTCGGTTTGGGAGCTGTTGCTGCAGTTGGGCATGTTGGCCGGAGAGTGCTTCTCGGGCCGCGAACTGTAACTTCCAGGTACCTCTCAGGTATACATGCCCAACAAAAGCCCCCAGACCCAAATGGAGAGGGGCTTCTTGGGGGCCCCCTGGGGGCCCTTCAGGCCAGCTAGGTCTTTGGGTCCTGGCTCCTTCGCTTTGGGAGCTGTTGCTGCAGTTGGGCATGTTGGCCGGAGAGTGCTTCTCGGGCCGCGAACTGCAAACTTGAAGGAATCTCCCAGGTTCCCGGCCCAACGAAAGCCCCCAGACCCAAATTGAGAGGGGCTGCTTGGGGGCCCCCTGGGGGCCCTTCAGGCCACCTAGCTCTTTGGGTCCTGGCTCCTTCGCTTTGGGAGCTGTTGCTGCAGTTGGGCATGTTGGCCGGAGAGTGCTTCTCGGGCCGCGAACTGCAACCTTGCAGGATTCTCCCAGGTTCCCGGCCCAACGAAAACCCCCAGACCCAAATGGAGAGGGGCTGCTTGGGGGCCCCCTGGGGGCCCTTCAGGCCAGCTAGGTCTTTGGGTCCTGGCTCCTTCGGTTTGGGAGCTGTTGCTGCAGTTGGGCATGTTGGCTGGAGAGTGCTTCTCGGGCCGCGAACTGTAACTTCCAGGTACCTCTCAGGTATACATGCCCAACAAAAGCCCCCAGACCCAAATGGAGAGGGGCTGCTTGGGGGCCCCCTGGGGGCCCTTCAGGCCAGCTAGGTCTTTGGGTCCTGGCTCCTTCGCTTTGGGAGCTGTTGCTGCAGTTGGGCATGTTGGCCGGAGAGTGCTTCTCCGGCCGCGAACTGCAACCTTGCAGGTACCTCTCAGGTACCCGGCCCAACTAAAGCCCCCAGACCCAAATGGAGAGGAGCCCCTTGGGGGCCCCCTGGGGGCCCTTCAGGCCAGCTAGGTCTTTGGGTCCTGGCTCCTTCGCTTTGGGAGCTGTTGCTGCAGTTGGGCATGTTGGCCGGAGAGTGCTTCTCGGGCCGCGAACTGCAACCTTGCAGGTACCTCTCAGGTATACATGCCCAACGAAAGCCCCCAGACCCAAATTGAGAGGGGCTACTTGGGGGCCCCCTGGGGGCCCTTCAGGCCAGCTAGGTCTTTGTGTCCTGGCTCATTCGGTTTGGGAGCTGTTGCTGCAGTTGGGCATGTTGGCCGGAGAGTGCTTCTCGGGCCTCGAACTGCAACCTTGCAGGAATCTCCCAGGTTCCCGGCCCAACGAAAGCCCCCAGACCCAAATGGAGAGGGGCTGCTTGGGGGCCCCCTGGGGGCCCTTCAGGCCAGCTAGGTCTTTGGGTCCTGGCTCCTTCGCTTTGGGAGCTGTTGCTGCAGTTGGGCATGTTGGCCGGAGAGTGCTTCTCGGGCCGCGAACTGCAACCTTGCAGGAATCTCCCAGGTTCCCGGCCCAACGAAAGCCCCCAGACCCAAATTGAGAGGGGCTGCCCTGGGGCCCCCTGGGGGCCCTTCAGGCCAGCTAGGTCTTTGGGTCCTGGCTCCTTCGCTTTGGGAGCTGTTGCTGCAGTTGGGCATGTTGGCCGGAGAGTGCTTCTCGGGCCGCGAACTGCAACCTTGCAGGAATCTCCCAGGTTCCCGGCCCAACGAAAGCCCCCAGACCCAAATGGAGAGGGGCTGCTTGGGGTCCCCCTTGGGGCCCTTCAGGCCAGCTAGGTCTTTGGGTCCTGGCTCCTTCGGTTTGGGAGCTGTTGCTGCAGTTGGGCATGTTGGCCGGAGAGTGCTTCTCGGGCCGCGAACTGTAACCTTGCAGGTACCTCTCAGGTATCCATGCCCAACGAAAGCCCCCAGACCCAAATGTAGAGGGGCTGCTTGGGGTCCCCCTTGGGGCCCTTCAGGCCAGCTAGGTCTTTGGGTCCTGGCTCCTTCGGTTTGGGAGCTGTTGCTGCAGTTGAGCATGTTGCACGGAGAGTGCTTCTCGGGCCGCGAACTGCAACCTTGCAGGATTCTCCCAGGTTCCCGGCCCAACGAAAGCCCCCAGACCCAAATGGAGAGGGGCTGCTTGGGGGCCCCCTGGGGGCCCTTCAGGCCACCTAGCTCTTTGGGTCCTGGCTCCTTCGGTTTGGGAGCTGTTGCTGCAGTTGAGCATGTTGGCCGGAGAGTGCTTCTCGGGCCGCGAACTGCAACCTTGCAGGTACCTCTCAGGTATCCATGCCCAACGAAAGTCCCCAGACCCAAATTGAGAGGGGCTGCTTGGTGGCCCCCTGGGGGCCCTTCAGGCCAGCTAGGTCTTTGGGTCCTGGCTCCTTCGCTTTGGGAGCTGTTGCTGCAGTTGGGCATGTTGGCCGGAGAGTGCTTCTCGGGCCGCGAACTGTAACTTCCAGGTACCTCTCAGGTATACATGCCCAACAAAAGCCCCCAGACCCAAATGGAGAGGGGCTTCTTGGGGGCCCCCTGGGGGCCCTTCAGGCCAGCTAGGTCTTTGGGTCCTGGCTCCTTCGCTTTGGGAGCTGTTGCTGCAGTTGGGCATGTTGGCCGGAGAGTGCTTCTCGGGCCGCGAACTGCAAACTTGAAGGAATCTCCCAGGTTCCCGGCCCAACGAAAGCCCCCAGACCCAAATTGAGAGGGGCTGCTTGGGGGCCCCCTGGGGGCCCTTCAGGCCAGCTAGGTCTTTGGGTCCTGGCTCCTTCGCTTTGGGAGCTGTTGCTGCAGTTGGGCATGTTGGCCGGAGAGTGCTTCTCCGGCCGCGAACTGCAACCTTGCAGGTACCTCTCAGGTTCCCGGCCCAACGAAAGCCCCCAGACCCAAATGGAGAGGAGCCCCTTGAGGGCCCCCTGGGGGCCCTTCAGGCCAGCTAGGTCTTTGGGTCCTGGCTCCTTCGCTTTGGGAGCTGTTGCTGCAGTTGGGCATGTTGGCCGGAGAGTGCTTCTCGGGCCGCGAACTGCAACCTTGCAGGTACCTCTCAGGTATACATGCCCAACGAAAGCCCCCAGACCCAAATTGAGAGGGGCTACTTGGGGGCCCCCTGGGGGCCCTTCAGGCCAGCTAGGTCTTTGTGTCCTGGCTCATTCGGTTTGGGAGCTGTTGCTGCAGTTGAGCATGTTGGCCGGAGAGTGCTTCTCGGGCCTCGAACTGCAACCTTGCAGGAATCTCCCAGGTTCCCGGCCCAACGAAAGCCCCCAGACCCAAATGGAGAGGGGCTGCTTGGGGGCCCCCTGGGGGCCCTTCAGGCCAGCTAGGTCTTTGTGTCCTGGCTCCTTCGCTTTGGGAGCTGTTGCTGCAGTTGGGCATGTTGGGCGGAGAGTGCTTCTCGGGCCGCGAACTGCAACCTTGCAGGATTCTCCCAGGTTCCCGGCCCAACGAAAGCCCCCAGACCCAAATTGAGAGGGGCTGCTTGGGGGCCCCCTGGGGGCCCTTCAGGCCAGCTAGGTCTTTGGGTCCTGGCTCCTTCGCTTTGGGAGCTGTTGCTGCAGTTGGGCATGTTGGCCGGAGAGTGCTTCTCGGGCCGCGAACTGCAACCTTGCAGGAATCTCCCAGGTTCCCGGCCCAACGAAAGCCCCCAGACCCAAATGGAGAGGGGCTGCTTGGGGGCCCCCTGGGGGCCCTTCAGGCCAGCTAGGTCTTTGGGTCCTGGCTCCTTCGCTTTGGGAGCTGTTGCTGCAGTTGGGCATGTTGGCCGGAGAGTGCTTCTCGGGCCGCGAACTGTAACTTCCAGGTACCTCTCAGGTATGCATGCCCAACAAAAGCCCCCAGACCCAAATGGAGAGGGGATGCTTGGGGGCCCCCTGGGGGCCCTTCAGGCCAGCTAGGTCTTTGGGTCCTGGCTCCTTCGGTTTGGGAGCTGTTGCTGCAGTTGGGCATGTTGGCCGGAGAGTGCTTCTCGGGCCGCGAACTGCAACCTTGCAGGAATCTCCCAGGTTCCCGGCCCAACGAAAGCCCCCAGACCCAAATTGAGAGGGGCTGCTTGGTGGCCCCCTGGGGGCCCTTCAGGCCAGCTAGGTCTTTGGGTCCTGGCTCCTTCGCTTTGGGAGCTGTTGCTGCAGTTGGGCATGTTGGCCGGAGAGTGCTTCTCGGGCTGCGAACTGCAACCTTGCAGGAATCTCCCAGGTTCCCGGCCCAACGAAAGCCCCCAGACCCAAATGGAGAGGGGCTGCTTGGGGTCCCCCTTGGGGCCCTTCAGGCCAGCTAGGTCTTTGGGTCCTGGCTCCTTCGCTTTGGGAGCTGTTGCTGCAGTTGGGCATGTTGGCCGGAGAGTGCTTCTCGGGCCGCGAACTGTAACCTTGCAGGTACCTCTCAGGTATCCATGCCCAACGAAAGCCCCCAGACCCAAATGGAGAGGGGCTGCTTGGGGTCCCCCCTGGGGCCCTTCAGGCCAGCTAGGTCTTTGGGTCCTGGCTCCTTCGGTTTGGGAGCTGTTGCTGCAGTTGTGCATGTTGGCCGGAGAGTGCTTCTCGGGCCGCGAACTGCAACCTTGCAGGATTCTCCCAGGTTCCCGGCCCAACGAAAGCCCCCAGACCCAAATGGAGAGGGGCTGCTTGGGGGCCCCCTGGGGGCCCTTCAGGCCACCTAGCTCTTTGGGTCCTGGCTCCTTCGCTTTGGGAGCTGTTGCTGCAGTTGGGCATGTTGGCCGGAGAGTGCTTCTCGGGCCGCGAACTGCAACCTTGCAGGTACCTCTCAGGTATCCATGCCCAACGAAAGTCCCCAGACCCAAATTGAGAGGGGCTGCTTGGGGGCCCCCTGGGGGCCCTTCAGGCCAGCTAGGTCTTTGGGTCCTGGCTCCTTCGCTTTGGGAGCTGTTGCTGCAGTTGGGCATGTTGGCCGGAGAGTGCTTCTCGGGCCGCGAACTACAAACTTGAAGGAATCTCCCAGGTTCCCGGCCCAACGAAAGCCCCCAGACCCAAATTGAGAGGGGCTGCTTGGGGGCCCCCTGGGGGCCCTTCAGGCCAGCTAGCTCTTTGGGTCCTGGCTCCTTCGCTTTGGGAGCTGTTGCTGCAGTTGGGCATGTTGGCCGGAGAGTGCTTCTCCGGCCGCGAACTGCAACCTTGCAGGTACCTCTCAGGTTCCCGGCCCAACGAAAGCCCCCAGACCCAAATGGAGAGGAGCCCCTTGGGGGCCCCCTGGGGGCCCTTCAGGCCAGCTAGGTCTTTGTGTCCTGGCTCCTTCGCTTTGGGAGCTGTTGCTGCAGTGGGGCATGTTGGCCGGAGAGTGCTTCTCGGGCCGCGAACTGCAACCTTGCAGGTACCTCTCAGGTATACATGCCCAACGAAAGCCCCCAGACCCAAATTGAGAGGGGCTACTTGGGGGCCCCCTGGGGGCACTTCAGGCCAGCTAGGTCTTTGTGTCCTGGCTCATTCGGTTTGGGAGCTGTTGCTGCAGTTGGGCATGTTGGCCGGAGAGTGCTTCTCGGGCCGCGAACTGTAACTTCCAGGTACCTCTCAGGTATACATGCCCAACAAAAGCCCCCAGACCCAAATGGAGAGGGGCTTCTTGGGGGCCCCCTGGGGGCCCTTCAGGCCAGCTAGGTCTTTGGGTCCTGGCTCCTTCGCTTTGGGAGCTGTTGCTGCAGTTGGGCATGTTGGCCGGAGAGTGCTTCTCGGGCCGCGAACTGCAAACTTGAAGGAATCTCCCAGGTTCCCGGCCCAACGAAAGCCCCCAGACCCAAATTGAGAGGGGCTGCTTGGGGGCCCCCTGGGGGCCCTTCAGGCCACCTAGCTCTTTGGGTCCTGGCTCCTTCGCTTTGGGAGCTGTTGCTGCAGTTGGGCATGTTGGCCGGAGAGTGCTTCTCGGGCCGCGAACTGCAACCTTGCAGGATTCTCCCAGGTTCCCGGCCCAACGAAAGCCCCCAGACCCAAATGGAGAGGGGCTGCTTGGGGGCCCCCTGGGGGCCCTTCAGGCCAGCTAGGTCTTTGGGTCCTGGCTCCTTCGGTTTGGGAGCTGTTGCTGCAGTTGGGCATGTTGGCTGGAGAGTGCTTCTCGGGCCGCGAACTGTAACTTCCAGGTACCTCTCAGGTATACATGCCCAACAAAAGCCCCCAGACCCAAATGGAGAGGGGCTGCTTGGGGGCCCCCTGGGGGCCCTTCAGGCCAGCTAGGTCTTTGGGTCCTGGCTCCTTCGGTTTGGGAGCTGTTGCTGCAGTTGGGCATGTTGGCCGGAGAGTGCTTCTCCGGCCGCGAACTGCAACCTTGCAGCTACCTCTCAGGTTCCCGGCCCAACTAAAGCCCCCAGACCCAAATGGAGAGGAGCCCCTTGGGGGCCCCCTGGGGGCCCTTCAGGCCAGCTAGGTCTTTGGGTCCTGGCTCCTTCGCTTTGGGAGCTGTTGCTGCAGTTGGGCATGTTGGCCGGAGAGTGCTTCTCGGGCCGCGAACTGCAACCTTGCAGGTACCTCTCAGGTATACATGCCCAACGAAAGCCCCCAGACCCAAATTGAGAGGGGCTACTTGGGGGCCCCCTGGGGGCCCTTCAGGCCAGCTAGGTCTTTGTGTCCTGGCTCATTCGGTTTGGGAGCTGTTGCTGCAGTTGGGCATGTTGGCCGGAGAGTGCTTCTCGGGCCTCGAACTGCAACCTTGCAGGAATCTCCCAGGTTCCCGGCCCAACGAAAGCCCCCAGACCCAAATGGAGAGGGGCTGCTTGGGGGCCCCCTGGGGGCCCTTCAGGCCAGCTAGGTCTTTGGGTCCTGGCTCCTTCGCTTTGGGAGCTGTTGCTGCAGTTGGGCATGTTGGCCGGAGAGTGCTTCTCGGGCCGCGAACTGCAACCTTGCAGGAATCTCCCAGGTTCCCGGCCCAACGAAAGCCCCCAGACCCAAATTGAGAGGGGCTGCTTGGGGGCCCCCTGGGGGCCCTTCAGGCCAGCTAGGTCTTTGGGTCCTGGCTCCTTCGCTTTGGGAGCTGTTGCTGCAGTTGGGCATGTTGGCCGGAGAGTGCTTCTCGGGCCGCGAACTGCAACCTTGCAGGAATCTCCCAGGTTCCCGGCCCAACGAAAGCCCCCAGACCCAAATGGAGAGGGGCTGCTTGGGGTCCCCCTTGGGGCCCTTCAGGCCAGCTAGGTCTTTGGGTCCTGGCTCCTTCGGTTTGGGAGCTGTTGCTGCAGTTGGGCATGTTGGCCGGAGAGTGCTTCTCGGGCCGCGAACTGTAACCTTGCAGGTACCTCTCAGGTGTCCATGCCCAACGAAAGCCCCCAGACCCAAATGTAGAGGGGCTGCTTGGGGTCCCCCTTGGGGCCCTTCAGGCCAGCTAGGTCTTTGGGTCCTGGCTCCTTCGGTTTGGGAGCTGTTGCTGCAGTTGAGCATGTTGCACGGAGAGTGCTTCTCGGGCCGCGAACTGCAACCTTGCAGGATTCTCCCAGGTTCCCGGCCCAACGAAAGCCCCCAGACCCAAATGGAGAGGGGCTGCTTGGGGGCCCCCTGGGGGCCCTTCAGGCCACCTAGCTCTTTGGGTCCTGGCTCCTTCGGTTTGGGAGCTGTTGCTGCAGTTGAGCATGTTGGCCGGAGAGTGCTTCTCGGGCCGCGAACTGCAACCTTGCAGGTACCTCTCAGGTATCCATGCCCAACGAAAGTCCCCAGACCCAAATTGAGAGGGGCTGCTTGGTGGCCCCCTGGGGGCCCTTCAGGCCAGCTAGGTCTTTGTGTCCTGGCTCCTTCGCTTTGGGAGCTGTTGCTGCAGTTGGGCATGTTGGCCGGAGAGTGCTTCTCGGGCCGCGAACTGTAACTTCCAGGTACCTCTCAGGTATACATGCCCAACAAAAGCCCCCAGACCCAAATGGAGAGGGGCTTCTTGGGGGCCCCCTGGGGGCCCTTCAGGCCAGCTAGGTCTTTGGGTCCTGGCTCCTTCGCTTTGGGAGCTGTTGCTGCAGTTGGGCATGTTGGCCGGAGAGTGCTTCTCGGGCCGCGAACTGCAAACTTGAAGGAATCTCCCAGGTTCCCGGCCCAACGAAAGCCCCCAGACCCAAATTGAGAGGGGCTGCTTGGGGGCCCCCTGGGGGCCCTTCAGGCCAGCTAGGTCTTTGGGTCCTGGCTCCTTCGCTTTGGGAGCTGTTGCTGCAGTTGGGCATGTTGGCCGGAGAGTGCTTCTCCGGCCGCGAACTGCAACCTTGCAGGTACCTCTCAGGTTCCCAGCCCAACGAAAGCCCCCAGACCCAAATGGAGAGGAGCCCCTTGGGGGCCCCCTGGGGGCCCTTCAGGCCAGCTAGGTCTTTGGGTCCTGGCTCCTTCGCTTTGGGAGCTGTTGCTGCAGTTGGGCATGTTGGCCGGAGAGTGCTTCTCGGGCCGCGAACTGCAACCTTGCAGGTACCTCTCAGGTATACATGCCCAACGAAAGCCCCCAGACCCAAATTGAGAGGGGCTACTTGGGGGCCCCCTGGGGGCCCTTCAGGCCAGCTAGGTCTTTGTGTCCTGGCTCATTCGGTTTGGGAGCTGTTGCTGCAGTTGGGCATGTTGGCCGGAGAGTGCTTCTCGGGCCTCGAACTGCAACCTTGCAGGAATCTCCCAGGTTCCCGGCCCAACGAAAGCCCCCAGACCCAAATGGAGAGGTGCTGCTTGGGGGCCCCCTGGGGGCCCTTCAGGCCAGCTAGGTCTTTGTGTCCTGGCTCCTTCGCTTTGGGAGCTGTTGCTGCAGTTGGGCATGTTGGGCGGAGAGTGCTTCTCGGGCCGCGAACTGCAACCTTGCAGGATTCTCCCAGGTTCCCGGCCCAACGAAAGCCCCCAGACCCAAATTGAGAGGGGCTGCTTGGGGGCCCCCTGGGGGCCCTTCAGGCCAGCTAGGTCTTTGGGTCCTGGCTCCTTCGCTTTGGGAGCTGTTGCTGCAGTTGGGCATGTTGCCCGGAGAGTGCTTCTCCGGCCGCGAACTGCAACCTTGCAGGATTCTCCCAGGTTCCCGGCCCAACGAAAGCCCCCAGACCCAAATGGAGAGGGGCTGCTTGGGGGCCCCCTGGGGGCCCTTCAGGCCAGCTAGGTCTTTGGGTCCTGGCTCCTTCGGTTTGGGAGCTGTTGCTGCAGTTGGGCATGTTGGCCGGAGAGTGCTTCTCGGGCCGCGAACTGCAACCTTGCAGGTACCTCCCAGGTTCCCGGCCCAACGAAAACCCCCAGACCCAAATGGAGAGGGGCTGCTTGGGGGCCCCCTGGGGGCCCTTCAGGCCAGCTAGGTCTTTGGGTCCTGGCTCCTTCGCTTTGGGAGCTGTTGCTGCAGTTGGGCATGTTGGCCGGAGAGTGCTTCTCGGGCCGCGAACTGTAACTTCCAGGTACCTCTCAGGTATACATGCCCAACAAAAGCCCCCAGACCCAAATGGAGAGGGGCTGCTTGGGGGCCCCCTGGGGGCCCTTCAGGCCAGCTAGGTCTTTGGGTCCTGGCTCCTTCGGTTTGGGAGCTGTTGCTGCAGTTGGGCATGTTGGCCGGAGAGTGCTTCTCCGGCCGCGAACTGCAACCTTGCAGGATTCTCCCAGGTTCCCGGCCCAACGAAAGCCCCCAGACCCAAATTGAGAGGGGCTGCTTGGGGGCCCCCTGGGGGCCCTTCAGGCCAGCTAGGTCTTTGGGTCCTGGCTCCTTCGCTTTGGGAGCTGTTGCTGCAGTTGTGCATGTTGGCCGGAGAGTGCTTCTCGGGCCGCGAACTGTAACCTTGCAGGTACCTCTCAGGTATCCATGCCCAACGAAAGCCCCCAGACCCAAATGGAGAGGGGCTGCTTGGGCTCCCCCTTGGGGCCCTTCAGGCCAGCTAGGTCTTTGGGTCCTGGCTCCTTCGGTTTGGGAGCTGTTGCTGCAGTTGAGCATGTTGGCCGGAGAGTGCTTCTCGGGCCGCGAACTGCAACCTTGCAGGATTCTCCCAGGTTCCCGGCCCAACGAAAGCCCCCAGACCCAAATGGAGAGGGGCTGCTTGGGGGCCCCCTGGGGGCCCTTCAGGCCACCTAGCTCTTTGGGTCCTGGCTCCTTCGGTTTGGGAGCTGTTGCTGCAGTTGAGCATGTTGGCCGGAGAGTGCTTCTCGGGCCGCGAACTGTAACCTTGCAGGTACCTCTCAGGTATCCATGCTCAACGAAAGCCCCCAGACCCAAATTGAGAGGGGCTGCTTGGTGGCCCCCTGGGGGCCCTTCAGGCCAGCTAGGTCTTTGTGTCCTGGCTCCTTCGCTTTGGGAGCTGTTGCTGCAGTTGGGCATGTTGGCCGGAGAGTGCTTCTCGGGCCGCGAACTGCAACCTTGCAGGTACCTCCCAGGTTCCATGCCCAACGAAAGCCCCCAGACCCAAATGGAGAGGGGCTGCTTGGGGGCCCCCTGGGGGCCCTTCAGGCCAGCTAGGTCTTTGGGTCCTGGCTCCTTCGCTTTGGGAGCTGTTGCTGCAGTTGGGCATGTTGGCCGGAGAGTGCTTCTCGGGCCGCGAACTGTAACTTCCAGGTACCTCTCAGGTATACATGCCCAACAAAAGCCCCCAGACCCAAATGGAGAGGGGCTGCTTGGGGGCCCCCTGGGGGCCCTTCAGGCCAGCTAGGTCTTTGGGTCCTGGCTCCTTCGGTTTGGGAGCTGTTGCTGCAGTTGGGCATGTTGGCCGGAGAGTGCTTCTCCGGCCGCGAACTGCAACCTTGCAGGATTCTCCCAGGTTCCCGGCCCAACGAAAGCCCCCAGACCCAAATTGAGAGGGGCTGCTTGGGGGCCCCCTGGGGGCCCTTCAGGCCAGCTAGGTCTTTGGGTCCTGGCTCCTTCGCTTTGGGAGCTGTTGCTGCAGTTGTGCATGTTGGCCGGAGAGTGCTTCTCGGGCCGCGAACTGTAACCTTGCAGGTACCTCTCAGGTATCCATGCCCAACGAAAGCCCCCAGACCCAAATGGAGAGGGGCTGCTTGGGCTCCCCCTTGGGGCCCTTCAGGCCAGCTAGGTCTTTGGGTCCTGGCTCCTTCGGTTTGGGAGCTGTTGCTGCAGTTGAGCATGTTGGCCGGAGAGTGCTTCTCGGGCCGCGAACTGCAACCTTGCAGGATTCTCCCAGGTTCCCGGCCCAACGAAAGCCCCCAGACCCAAATGGAGAGGGGCTGCTTGGGGGCCCCCTGGGGGCCCTTCAGGCCACCTAGCTCTTTGGGTCCTGGCTCCTTCGGTTTGGGAGCTGTTGCTGCAGTTGAGCATGTTGGCCGGAGAGTGCTTCTCGGGCCGCGAACTGTAACCTTGCAGGTACCTCTCAGGTATCCATGCTCAACGAAAGCCCCCAGACCCAAATTGAGAGGGGCTGCTTGGTGGCCCCCTGGGGGCCCTTCAGGCCAGCTAGGTCTTTGTGTCCTGGCTCCTTCGCTTTGGGAGCTGTTGCTGCAGTTGGGCATGTTGGCCGGAGAGTGCTTCTCGGGCCGCGAACTGCAACCTTGCAGGTACCTCCCAGGTTCCATGCCCAACGAAAGCCCCCAGACCCAAATGGAGAGGGGCTGCTTGGGGGCCCCCTGGGGGCCCTTCAGGCCAGCTAGGTCTTTGGGTCCTGGCTCCTTCGCTTTGGGAGCTGTTGCTGCAGTTGGGCATGTTGGCCGGAGAGTGCTTCTCGGGCCGCGAACTGCAAACTTGAAGGAATCTCCCAGGTTCCCGGCCCAACGAAAGCCCCCAGACCCAAATTGAGAGGGGCTGCTTGGGGGCCCCCTTGGGGCCCTTCAGGCCAGCTAGGTCTTTGGGTCCTGGCTCCTTCGGTTTGGGAGCTGTTGCTGCAGTTGGGCATGTTGGCCGGAGAGTGGTTCTCCGGCCGCGAACTGCAACCTTGCAGGTACCTCTCAGGTTCCCGGCCCAACTAAAGCCCCCAGACCCAAATGGAGAGGAGCCCCTTGGGGGCCCCATGGGGGCCCTTCAGGCCAGCTAGGTCTTTGGGTCCTGGCTCCTTCGCTTTGGGAGCTGTTGCTGCAGTTGGGCATGTTGGCCGGAGAGTGCTTCTCGGGCCGCGAACTGCAACCTTGCAGGTACCTCTCAGGTATACATGCCCAACGAAAGCCCCCAGACCCAAATTGAGAGGGGCTGCTTGGGGTCCCCCTTGGGGCCCTTCAGGCCAGCTAGGTCTTTGGGTCCTGGCTCCTTCGGTTTGGGAGCTGTTGCTGCAGTTGGGCATGTTGGCCGGAGAGTGCTTCTCGGGCCGCGAACTGTAACCTTGCAGGTACCTCTCAGGTATCCATGCCCAACGAAAGCCCCCAGACCCAAATGGAGAGGGGCTGCTTGGGGTCCCCCTTGGGGCCCTTCAGGCCAGCTATGTCTTTGGGTCCTGGCTCCTTCGGTTTGGGAGCTGTTGCTGCAGTTGAGCATGTTGGCCGGAGAGTGCTTCTCGGGCCGCGAACTGTAACCTTGCAGGTACCTCTCAGGTATCCATGCTCAACGAAAGCCCCCAGACCCAAATTGAGAGGGGCTGCTTGGGGGCCCCCTGGGGGCCCTTCAGGCCAGCTAGGTCTTTGGGTCCTGGCTCCTTCGCTTTGGGAGCTGTTGCTGCAGTTGGGCATGTTGGCCGGAGAGTGCTTCTCGGGCCGCGAACTGCAACCTTGCAGGTACCTCCCAGGTTCCATGCCCAACGAAAGCCCCCAGACCCAAATGGAGAGGGGCTGCTTGGGGGCCCCCTGGGGGCCCTTCAGGCCAGCTAGGTCTTTGGGTCCTGGCTCCTTCGCTTTGGGAGCTGTTGCTGCAGTTGGGCATGTTGGCCGGAGAGTGCTTCTCGGGCCGCGAACTGCAAACTTGAAGGAATCTCTCAGGTTCCCGGCCCAACGAAAGCCCCCAGACCCAAATTGAGAGGGGCTGCTTGGGGGCCCCCTGGGGGCCCTTCAGGCCAGCTAGGTCTTTGGGTCCTGGCTCCTTCGCTTTGGGAGCTGTTGCTGCAGTTGGGCATGTTGGCCGGAGAGTGCTTCTCCGGCCGAGAACTGCAACCTTGCAGGTACCTCTCAGGTTCCCGGCCCAACTAAAGCCCCCAGACCCAAATGGAGAGGAGCCCCTTGGGGGCCCCATGGGGGCCCTTCAGGCCAGCTAGGTCTTTGGGTCCTGGCTCCTTCGCTTTGGGAGCTGTTGCTGCAGTTGGGCATGTTGGCCGGAGAGTGCTTCTCGGGCCGCGAACTGCAACCTTGCAGGTACCTCTCAGGTATACATGCCCAACGAAAGCCCCCAGACCCAAATTGAGAGGGGCTGCTTGGGGGCCCCCTGGGGGCCCTTCAGGCCAGCTAGGTCTTTGTGTCCTGGCTCATTCGGTTTGGGAGCTGTTGCTGCAGTTGGGCATGTTGGCCGGAGAGTGCTTCTCGGGCCTCGAACTGCAACCTTGCAGGAATCTCCCAGGTTCCCGGCCCAACGAAAGCCCCCAGACCCAAATGGAGAGGGGCTGCTTGGGGGCCCCCTGGGGGCCCTTCAGGCCAGCTAGGTCTTTGGGTCCTGGCTCCTTCGCTTTGGGAGCTGTTGCTGCAGTTGGGCATGTTGGCCGGAGAGTGCTTCTCGGGCCGCGAACTGCAACCTTGCAGGATTCTCCCAGGTTCCCGGCCCAACGAAAGCCCCCAGACCCAAATTGAGAGGGGCTGCTTGGGGGCCCCCTGGGGGCCCTTCAGGCCAGCTAGGTCTTTGGGTCCTGGCTCCTTCGCTTTGGGAGCTGTTGCTGCAGTTGGGCATGTTGGCCGGAGAGTGCTTCTCCGGCCGCGAACTGCAACCTTGCAGGTACCTCTCAGGTTCCCGGCCCAACGAAAGCCCCCAGACCCAAATGGAGAGGAGCCCCTTGGGGGCCCCCTGGGGGCCCTTCAGGCCAGCTAGGTCTTTGGGTCCTGGCTCCTTCGCTTTGGGAGCTGTTGCTGCAGTTGGGCATGTTGGCCGGAGAGTGCTTCTCGGGCCGCGAACTGCAACCTTGCAGGTACCTCTCAGGTATACATGCCCAACGAAAGGCCCCAGACCCAAATTGAGAGGGGCTACTTGGGGGCCCCCTGGGGGCCCTTCAGGCCAGCTAGGTCTTTGTGTCCTGGCTCATTCGGTTTGGGAGCTGTTGCTGCAGTTGGGCATGTTGGCCGGAGAGTGCTTCTCGGGCCGCGAACTGCAACCTTGCAGGTATCTCCCAGGTTCCCGGCCCAACGAAAGCCCCCAGACCCAAATGGAGAGGGGCTGCTTGGGGGCCCCCTGGGGGCCCTTCAGGCCAGCTAGGTCTTTGGGTCCTGGCTCCTTCGCTTTGGGAGCTGTTGCTGCAGTTGGGCATGTTGGCCGGAGAGTGCTTCTCGGGCCGCGAACTGCAACCTTGCAGGATTCTCCCAGGTTCCCGGCCCAACGAAAGCCCCCAGACCCAAATTGAGAGGGGCTGCTTGGGGGCCCCCTGGGGGCCCTTCAGGCCAGCTAGGTCTTTGGGTCCTGGCTCCTTCGCTTTGGGAGCTGTTGCTGCAGTTGGGCATGTTGCCCGGAGAGTGCTTCTCCGGCCGCGAACTGCAACCTTGCAGGATTCTCCCAGGTTCCCGGCCCAACGAAAGCCCCCAGACCCAAATGGAGAGGGGCTGCTTGGGGGCCCCCTGGGGGCCCTTCAGGCCAGCTAGGTCTTTGGGTCCTGGCTCCTTCGGTTTGGGAGCTGTTGCTGCAGTTGGGCATGTTGGCCGGAGAGTGCTTCTCGGGCCGCGAACTGCAACCTTGCAGGTACCTCCCAGGTTCCCGGCCCAACGAAAACCCCCAGACCCAAATGGAGAGGGGCTGCTTGGGGGCCCCCTGGGGGCCCTTCAGGCCAGCTAGGTCTTTGGGTCCTGGCTCCTTCGCTTTGGGAGCTGTTGCTGCAGTTGGGCATGTTGGCCAGAGAGTGCTTCTCGGGCCGCGAACTGTAACTTCCAGGTACCTCTCAGGTATACATGCCCAACGAAAGCCCCCAGACCCAAATGGAGAGGGGCTGCTTGGGGGCCCCCTGGGGGCCCTTCAGGCCAGCTAGGTCTTTGGGTCCTGGCTCCTTCGGTTTGGGAGCTGTTGCTGCAGTTGGGCATGTTGGCCGGAGAGTGCTTCTCGGGCCGCGAACTGCAAACTTGAAGGAATCTCCCAGGTTCCCGGCCCAACGAAAGCCCCCAGACCCAAATTGAGAGGGGCTGCTTGGGGGCCCCCTGGGGGCCCTTCAGGCCAGCTAGGTCTTTGGGTCCTGGCTCCTTCGCTTTGGGAGCTGTTGCTGCAGTTGGGCATGTTGGCCGGAGAGTGCTTCTCCGGCCGCGAACTGCAACCTTGCAGGTACCTCTCAGGTTCCCGGCCCAACTAAAGCCCCCAGACCCAAATGGAGAGGAGCCCCTTGGGGGCCCCATGGGGGCCCTTCAGGCCAGCTAGGTCTTTGGGTCCTGGCTCCTTCGCTTTGGGAGCTGTTGCTGCAGTTGGGCATGTTGGCCGGAGAGTGCTTCTCGGGCCGCGAACTGCAACCTTGCAGGTACCTCTCAGGTATACATGCCCAACGAAAGCCCCCAGACCCAAATTGAGAGGGGCTGCTTACGGTCCCCCTTGGGGCCCTTCAGGCCAGCTAGGTCTTTGGGTCCTGGCTCCTTCGCTTTGGGAGCTGTTGCTGCAGTTGGGCATGTTGGCCGGAGAGTGCTTCTCGGGCCGCGAACTGTAACCTTGCAGGTACCTCTCAGGTATCCATGCCCAACGAAAGCCCCCAGACCCAAATGGAGAGGGGCTGCTTGGGGGCCCCCTGGGGGCCCTTCAGGCCAGCTAGGTCTTTGGGTCCTGGCTCCTTCGCTTTGGGAGCTGTTGCTGCAGTTGGGCATGTTGGCCGGAGAGTGCTTCTCCGGCCGCGAACTGCAACCTTGCAGGATTCTCCCAGGTTCCCGGCCCAACGAAAGCCCCCAGACCCAAATGGAGAGGGGCTGCTTGGGGGCCCCCTGGGGGCCCTTCAGGCCACCTAGCTCTTTGGGTCCTGGCTCCTTCGCTTTGGGAGCTGTTGCTGCAGTTGTGCATGTTGGCCGGAGAGTGCTTCTCGGGCCGCGAACTGTAACCTTGCAGGTACCTCTCAGGTATCCATGCCCAACGAAAGCCCCCAGACCCAAATGGAGAGGGGCTGCTTGGGCTCCCCCTTGGGGCCCTTCAGGCCAGCTAGGTCTTTGGGTCCTGGCTCCTTCGCTTTGGGAGCTGTTGCTGCAGTTGGGCATGTTGGCCGGAGAGTGCTTCTCGGGCCGCGAACTGCAACCTTGCAGGATTCTCCCAGGTTCCCGTCCCAACGAAAGCCCCCAGACCCAAATGGAGAGGGGCTGCTTGGGGGCCCCCTGGGGGCCCTTCAGGCCACCTAGCTCTTTGGGTCCTGGCTCCTTCGGTTTGGGAGCTGTTGCTGCAGTTGAGCATGTTGGCCGGAGAGTGCTTCTCGGGCCGCGAACTGCAACCTTGCAGGTACCTCCCAGGTTCCCGGCCCAACGAAAGCCCCCAGACCCAAATGGAGAGGGGCTGCTTGGGGGCCCCCTGGGGGCCCTTCAGGCCACCTAGCTCTTTGGGTCCTGGCTCCTTCGGTTTGGGAGCTGTTGCTGCAGTTGAGCATGTTGGCCGGAGAGTGCTTCTCGGGCCGCGAACTGCAACCTTGCAGGTACCTCTCAGGTATCCATGCCCAACGAAAGTCCCCAGACCCAAATTGAGAGGGGCTGCTTGGTGGCCCCCTGGGGGCCCTTCAGGCCAGCTAGGTCTTTGGGTCCTGGCTCCTTCGCTTTGGGAGCTGTTGCTGCAGTTGGGCATGTTGGCCGGAGAGTGCTTCTCGGGCCGCGAACTGCAACCTTGCAGGTACCTCCCAGGTTCCTGGCCCAACGAAAGCCCCCAGACCCAAATGGAGAGGGGCTGCTTGGGGGCCCCCTGGGGGCCCTTCAGGCCAGCTAGGTCTTTGGGTCCTGGCTCCTTCGGTTTGGGAGCTGTTGCTGCAGTTGGGCATGTTGGCCGGAGAGTGCTTCTCGGGCCGCGAACTGCAAACTTGAAGGATTCTCCCAGGTTCCCGGCCCAACGAAAGCCCCCAGACCCAAATTGAGAGGGGCTGCTTGGGGGCCCCCTGGGGGCCCTTCAGGCCAGCTAGGTCTTTGGGTCCTGGCTCCTTCGCTTTGGGAGCTGTTGCTGCAGTTGGGCATGTTGGCCGGAGAGTGCTTCTCCGGCCGCGAACTGCAACCTTGCAGGTACCTCTCAGGTTCCCGGCCCAACGAAAGCCCCCAGACCCAAATGGAGAGGAGCCCCTTGGGGGCCCCATGGGGGCCCTTCAGGCCAGCTAGGTCTTTGGGTCCTGGCTCCTTCGCTTTGGGAGCTGTTGCTGCAGTTGGGCATGTTGGCCGGAGAGTGCTTCTCGGGCCGCGAACTGCAACCTTGCAGGATTCTCCCAGGTTCCCGGCCCAACGAAAGCCCCCAGACCCAAATGGAGAGGGGCTGCTTGGGGGCCCCCTGGGGGCCCTTCAGGCCAGCTAGGTCTTTGGGTCCTGGCTCCTTCGCTTTGGGAGCTGTTGCTGCAGTTGGGCATGTTGGCCGGAGAGTGCTTCTCGGGCCGCGAACTGCAACCTTGCAGGATTCTACCAGGTTCCCGGCCCAACGAAAGCCCCCAGACCCAAATTGAGAGGGGCTGCTTGGTGGCCCCCTGGGGGCCCTTCAGGCCAGCTAGGTCTTTGGGTCCTGGCTCCTTCGCTTTGGGAGCTGTTGCTGCAGTTGGGCATGTTGGCCGGAGAGTGCTTCTCGGGCCGCGAACTGCAACCTTGCAGGTACCTCCCAGGTTCCTGGCCCAACGAAAGCCCCCAGACCCAAATGGAGAGGGGCTGCTTGGGGGCCCCCTGGGGGCCCTTCAGGCCAGCTAGGTCTTTGGGTCCTGGCTCCTTCGCTTTGGGAGCTGTTGCTGCAGTTGGGCATGTTGGCCGGAGAGTGCTTCTCGGGCCGCGAACTGCAACCTTGCATGAATCTCCCAGGTTCCCGGCCCAACGAAAGCCCCCAGACCCAAATTGAGAGGGGCTGCTTGGGGGCCCCCTGGGGGCCCTTCAGGCCAGCTAGGTCTTTGGGTCCTGGCTCCTTCGCTTTGGGAGCTGTTGCTGCAGTTGGGCATGTTGGCCGGAGAGTGCTTCTCCGGCCGCGAACTGCAACCTTGCAGGTACCTCTCAGCTTCCCGGCCCAACTAAAGTCCCCAGACCCAAATGGAGAGGAGCCCCTTGGGGGCCCCATGGGGGCCCTTCAGGCCAGCTAGGTCTTTGGGTCCTGGCTCCTTCGCTTTGGGAGCTGTTGCTGCAGTTGGGCATGTTGGCCGGAGAGTGCTTCTCGGGCCGCGAACTGCAACCTTGCAGGTACCTCTCAGGTATACATGCCCAACGAAAGCCCCCAGACCCAAATTGAGAGGGGCTGCTTGGGGTCCCCCTTGGGGCCCTTCAGGCCAGCTAGGTCTTTGGGTCCTGGCTCCTTCGCTTTGGGAGCTGGTGCTGCAGTTGGGCATGTTGGCCGGAGAGTGCTTCTCGGGCCGCGAACTGTAACCTTGCAGGTACCTCTCAGGTATCCATGCCCAACGAAAGCCCCCAGACCCAAATGGAGAGGGGCTGCTTGGGGTCCCCCTTGGGGCCCTTCAGGCCAGCTAGGTCTTTGGGTCCTGGCTCCTTCGGTTTGGGAGCTGTTGCTGCAGTTGAGCATGTTGGCCGGAGAGTGCTTCTCGGGCCGCGAACTGCAACCTTGCAGGTACCTCCCAGGTTCCCGGCCCAACGAAAGCCCCCAGACCCAAATGGAGAGGGGCTGCTTGGGGGCCCCCTGGGGGCCCTTCAGGCCACCTAGCTCTTTGGGTCCTGGCTCCTTCGGTTTGGGAGCTGTTGCTGCAGTTGAGCATGTTGGCCGGAGAGTGCTTCTCGGGCCGCGAACTGTAACCTTGCAGGTACCTCTCAGGTATCCATGCTCAACGAAAGCCCCCAGACCCAAATTGAGAGGGGCTGCTTGGTGGCCCCCTGGGGGCCCTTCAGGCCAGCTAGGTCTTTGGGTCCTGGCTCCTTCGCTTTGGGAGCTGTTGCTGCAGTTGGGCATGTTGGCCGGAGAGTGCTTCTCGGGCCGCGAACTGCAACCTTGCAGGTACCTCCCAGGTTCCATGCCCAACGAAAGCCCCCAGACCCAAATGGAGAGGGGCTGCTTGGGGGCCCCCTGGGGGCCCTTCAGGCCAGCTAGGTCTTTGGGTCCTGGCTCCTTCGCTTTGGGAGCTGTTGCTGCAGTTGGGCATGTTGGCCGGAGAGTGCTTCTCGGGCCGCGAACTGCAAACTTGAAGGAATCTCCCAGGTTCCCGGCCCAACGAAAGCCCCCAGACCCAAATTGAGAGGGGCTGCTTGGGGGCCCCCTTGGGGCCCTTCAGGCCAGCTAGGTCTTTGGGTCCTGGCTCCTTCGGTTTGGGAGCTGTTGCTGCAGTTGGGCATGTTGGCCGGAGAGTGCTTCTCCGGCCGCGAACTGCAACCTTGCAGGTACCTCTCAGGTTCCCGGCCCAACTAAAGCCCCCAGACCCAAATGGAGAGGAGCCCCTTGGGGGCCCCATGGGGGCCCTTCAGGCCAGCTAGGTCTTTGGGTCCTGGCTCCTTCGCTTTGGGAGCTGTTGCTGCAGTTGGGCATGTTGGCCGGAGAGTGCTTCTCGGGCCGCGAACTGCAACCTTGCAGGTACCTCTCAGGTATACATGCCCAACGAAAGCCCCCAGACCCAAATTGAGAGGGGCTGCTTGGGGTCCCCCTTGGGGCCCTTCAGGCCAGCTAGGTCTTTGGGTCCTGGCTCCTTCGGTTTGGGAGCTGTTGCTGCAGTTGGGCATGTTGGCCGGAGAGTGCTTCTCGGGCCGCGAACTGTAACCTTGCAGGTACCTCTCAGGTATCCATGCCCAACGAAAGCCCCCAGACCCAAATGGAGAGGGGCTGCTTGGGGTCCCCCTTGGGGCCCTTCAGGCCAGCTATGTCTTTGGGTCCTGGCTCATTCGGTTTGGGAGCTGTTGCTGCAGTTGGGCATGTTGGCCGGAGAGTGCTTCTCGGGCCTCGAACTGCAACCTTGCAGGAATCTCCCAGGTTCCCGGCCCAACGAAAGCCCCCAGACCCAAATGGAGAGGGGCTGCTTGGGGGCCCCCTGGGGGCCCTTCAGGCCAGCTAGGTCTTTGTGTCCTGGCTCCTTCGCTTTGGGAGCTGTTGCTGCAGTTGGGCATGTTGGGCGGAGAGTGCTTCTCGGGCCGCGAACTGCAACCTTGCAGGATTCTCCCAGGTTCCCGGCCCAACGAAAGCCCCCAGACCCAAATTGAGAGGGGCTGCTTGGGGGCCCCCTGGGGGCCCTTCAGGCCAGCTAGGTCTTTGGGTCCTGGCTCCTTCGCTTTGGGAGCTGTTGCTGCAGTTAGGCATGTTGCCCGGAGAGTGCTTCTCCGGCCGCGAACTGCAACCTTGCAGGATTCTCCCAGGTTCCCGGCCCAACGAAAGCCCCCAGACCCAAATGGAGAGGGGCTGCTTGGGGGCCCCCTGGGGGCCCTTCAGGCCACCTAGCTCTTTGGGTCCTGGCTCCTTCGGTTTGGGAGCTGTTGCTGCAGTTGAGCATGTTGGCCGGAGAGTGCTTCTCGGGCCGCGAACTGTAACCTTGCAGGTACCTCTCAGGTATCCATGCTCAACGAAAGCCCCCAGACCCAAATTGAGAGGGGCTGCTTGGGGGCCCCCTGGGGGCCCTTCAGGCCAGCTAGGTCTTTGGGTCCTGGCTCCTTCGCTTTGGGAGCTGTTGCTGCAGTTGGGCATGTTGGGCGGAGAGTGCTTCTCGGGCCGCGAACTGCAACCTTGCAGGTACCTCCCAGGTTCCATGCCCAACGAAAGCCCCCAGACCCAAATGGAGAGGGGCTGCTTGGGGGCCCCCTGGGGGCCCTTCAGGCCAGCTAGGTCTTTGGGTCCTGGCTCCTTCGCTTTGGGAGCTGTTGCTGCAGTTGGGCATGTTGGCCGGAGAGTGCTTCTCGGGCCGCGAACTGCAAACTTGAAGGAATCTCCCAGGTTCCCGGCCCAACGAAAGCCCCCAGACCCAAATTGAGAGGGGCTGCTTGGGGGCCCCCTGGGGGCCCTTCAGGCCAGCTAGGTCTTTGGGTCCTGGCTCCTTCGCTTTGGGAGCTGTTGCTGCAGTTGGGCATGTTGGCCGGAGAGTGCTTCTCCGGCCGAGAACTGCAACCTTGCAGGTACCTCTCAGGTTCCCGGCCCAACTAAAGCCCCCAGACCCAAATGGAGAGGAGCCCCTTGGGGGCCCCATGGGGGCCCTTCAGGCCAGCTAGGTCTTTGGGTCCTGGCTCCTTCGCTTTGGGAGCTGTTGCTGCAGTTGGGCATGTTGGCCGGAGAGTGCTTCTCGGGCCGCGAACTGCAACCTTGCAGGTACCTCTCAGGTATACATGCCCAACGAAAGCCCCCAGACCCAAATTGAGAGGGGCTGCTTGGGGGCCCCCTGGGGGCCCTTCAGGCCAGCTAGGTCTTTGTGTTCTGGCTCATTCGGTTTGGGAGCTGTTGCTGCAGTTGGGCATGTTGGCCGGAGAGTGCTTCTCGGGCCGCGAACTGCAACCTTGCAGGATTCTCCCAGGTTCCCGGCCCAACGAAAGCCCCCAGACCCAAATTGAGAGGGGCTGCTTGGGGGCCCCCTGGGGGCCCTTCAGGCCAGCTAGGTCTTTGGGTCCTGGCTCCTTCGCTTTGGGAGCTGTTGCTGCAGTTGGGCATGTTGGCCGGAGAGTGCTTCTCCGGCCGCGAACTGCAACCTTGCAGGTACCTCTCAGGTTCCCGGCCCAACGAAAGCCCCCAGACCCAAATGGAGAGGAGCCCCTTGGGGGCCCCCTGGGGGCCCTTCAGGCCAGCTAGGTCTTTGGGTCCTGGCTCCTTCGCTTTGGGAGCTGTTGCTGCAGTTGGGCATGTTGGCCGGAGAGTGCTTCTCGGGCCGCGAACTGCAACCTTGCAGGTACCTCTCAGGTATACATGCCCAACGAAAGGCCCCAGACCCAAATTGAGAGGGGCTACTTGGGGGCCCCCTGGGGGCCCTTCAGGCCAGCTAGGTCTTTGGGTCCTGGCTCCTTCGCTTTGGGAGCTGTTGCTGCAGTTGGGCATGTTGGCCGGAGAGTGCTTCTCGGGCCGCGAACTGCAAACTTGAAGGAATCTCCCAGGTTCCCGGCCCAACGAAAGCCCCCAGACCCAAATTGAGAGGGGCTGCTTGGGGGCCCCCTGGGGGCCCTTCAGGCCAGCTAGGTCTTTGGGTCCTGGCTCCTTCGCTTTGGGAGCTGTTGCTGCAGTTGGGCATGTTGGCCGGAGAGTGCTTCTCCGGCCGCGAACTGCAACCTTGCAGGTACCTCTCAGGTTCCCGGCCCAACTAAAGCCCCCAGACCCAAATGGAGAGGAGCCCCTTGGGGGCCCCATGGGGGCCCTTCAGGCCAGCTAGGTCTTTGGGTCCTGGCTCCTTCGCTTTGGGAGCTGTTGCTGCAGTTGGGCATGTTGGCCGGAGAGTGCTTCTCGGGCCGCGAACTGCAACCTTGCAGGTACCTCTCAGGTATACATGCCCAACGAAAGCCCCCAGACCCAAATTGAGAGGGGCTGCTTACGGTCCCCCTTGGGGCCCTTCAGGCCAGCTAGGTCTTTGGGTCCTGGCTCCTTCGCTTTGGGAGCTGTTGCTGCAGTTGGGCATGTTGGCCGGAGAGTGCTTCTCGGGCCGCGAACTGTAACCTTGCAGGTACCTCTCAGGTATCCATGCCCAACGAAAGCCCCCAGACCCAAATGGAGAGGGGCTGCTTGGGGTCCCCCTTGGGGCCCTTCAGGCCAGCTAGGTCTTTGTGTCCTGGCTCATTCGGTTTGGGAGCTGTTGCTGCAGTTGGGCATGTTGGCCGGAGAGTGCTTCTCGGGCCTCGAACTGCAACCTTGCAGGAATCTCCCAGGTTCCCGGCCCAACGAAAGCCCCCAGACCCAAATGGAGAGGGGCTGCTTGGGGGCCCCCTGGGGGCCCTTCAAGCCAGCTAGGTCTTTGTGTCCTGGCTCCTTCGCTTTGGGAGCTGTTGCTGCAGTTGGGCATGTTGGGCGGAGAGTGCTTCTCGGGCCGCGAACTGCAACCTTGCAGGATTCTCCCAGGTTCCCGGCCCAACGAAAGCCCCCAGACCCAAATGGAGAGGGGCTGCTTGGGGGCCCCCTGGGGGCCCTTCAGGCCAGCTAGGTCTTTGGGTCCTGGCTCCTTCGCTTTGGGAGCTGTTGCTGCAGTTGGGCATGTTGGCCGGAGAGTGCTTCTCCGGCCGCGAACTGCAACCTTGCAGGTACCTCTCAGGTTCCCGGCCCAACGAAAGCCCCCAGACCCAAATGGAGAGGAGCCACTTGGGGGCCCCCTGGGGGTCCTTCAGGCCAGCTAGGTCTTTGGGTCCTGGCTCCTTCGCTTTGGGAGCTGTTGCTGCAGTTGGGCATGTTGGCCGGAGAGTGCTTCTCGGGCCGCGAACTGTAACTTCCAGGTACCTCTCAGGTATACATGCCCAACAAAAGTCCCCAGACCCAAATGGAGAGGGGCTGCTTGGGGGCCCCCTGGGGGCCCTTCAGGCCAGCTAGGTCTTTGGGTCCTGGCTCCTTCGCTTTGGGAGCTGTTGCTGCAGTTGGGCATGTTGGCCGGAGAGTGCTTCTCCGGCCGCGAACTGCAACCTTGCAGGATTCTCCCAGGTTCCCGGCCCAACGAAAGCCCCCAGACCCAAATGGAGAGGGGCTGCTTGGGGGCCCCCTGGGGGCCCTTCAGGCCACCTAGCTCTTTGGGTCCTGGCTCCTTCGCTTTGGGAGCTGTTGCTGCAGTTGTGCATGTTGGCCGGAGAGTGCTTCTCGGGCCGCGAACTGTAACCTTGCAGGTACCTCTCAGGTATCCATGCCCAACGAAAGCCCCCAGACCCAAATGGAGAGGGGCTGCTTGGGCTCCCCCTTGGGGCCCTTCAGGCCAGCTAGGTCTTTGGGTCCTGGCTCCTTCGCTTTGGGAGCTGTTGCTGCAGTTGGGCATGTTGGCCGGAGAGTGCTTCTCGGGCCGCGAACTGCAACCTTGCAGGATTCTCCCAGGTTCCCGTCCCAACGAAAGCCCCCAGACCCAAATGGAGAGGGGCTGCTTGGGGGCCCCCTGGGGGCCCTTCAGGCCACCTAGCTCTTTGGGTCCTGGCTCCTTCGGTTTGGGAGCTGTTGCTGCAGTTGAGCATGTTGGCCGGAGAGTGCTTCTCGGGCCGCGAACTGTAACCTTGCAGGTACCTCTCAGGTATCCATGCTCAACGAAAGCCCCCAGACCCAAATTGAGAGGGGCTGCTTGGTGGCCCCCTGGGGGCCCTTCAGGCCAGCTAGGTCTTTGTGTCCTGGCTCCTTCGCTTTGGGAGCTGTTGCTGCAGTTGGGCATGTTGGCCGGAGAGTGCTTCTCGGGCCGCGAACTGCAACCTTGCAGGTACCTCCCAGGTTCCATGCCCAACGAAAGCCCCCAGACCCAAATGGAGAGGGGCTGCTTGGGGGCCCCCTGGGGGCCCTTCAGGCCAGCTAGGTCTTTGGGTCCTGGCTCCTTCGCTTTGGGAGCTGTTGCTGCAGTTGGGCATGTTGGCCGGAGAGTGCTTCTCGGGCCGCGAACTGCAAACTTGAAGGAATCTCCCAGGTTCCCGGCCCAACGAAAGCCCCCAGACCCAAATTGAGAGGGGCTGCTTGGGGGCCCCCTGGGGGCCCTTCAGGCCAGCTAGGTCTTTGGGTCCTGGCTCCTTCGCTTTGGGAGCTGTTGCTGCAGTTGGGCATGTTGGCCGGAGAGTGCTTCTCCGGCCGCGAACTGCAACCTTGCAGGTACCTCTCAGGTTCCCGGCCCAACTAAAGCCCCCAGACCCAAATGGAGAGGAGCCCCTTGGGGGCCCCATGGGGGCCCTTCAGGCCAGCTAGGTCTTTGGGTCCTGGCTCCTTCGCTTTGGGAGCTGTTGCTGCAGTTGGGCATGTTGGCCGGAGAGTGCTTCTCGGGCCGCGAACTGCAACCTTGCAGGTACCTCTCAGGTATACATGCCCA
The DNA here is from genome assembly GCF_964237585.1 of Gallinula chloropus. Classification (NCBI taxonomy): domain Eukaryota; kingdom Metazoa; phylum Chordata; class Aves; order Gruiformes; family Rallidae; genus Gallinula; species Gallinula chloropus. Next base: position 550,860 of record NW_028168386.1, read on the forward strand.
ACGAAAGCCCCCAGACCCAAATTGAGAGGGGCTGCTTGGGGTCCCCCTTGGGGCCCTTCAGGCCAGCTAGGTCTTTGGGTCCTGGCTCCTTCGCTTTGGGAGCTGGTGCTGCAGTTGGGCATGTTGGCCGGAGAGTGCTTCTCGGGCCGCGAACTGTAACCTTGCAGGTACCTCTCAGGTATCCATGCCCAACGAAAGCCCCCAGACCCAAATGGAGAGGGGCTGCTTGGGGTCCCCCTTGGGGCCCTTCAGGCCAGCTAGGTCTTTGGGTCCTGGCTCCTTCGGTTTGGGAGCTGTTGCTGCAGTTGAGCATGTTGGCCGGAGAGTGCTTCTCGGGCCGCGAACTGCAACCTTGCAGGTACCTCCCAGGTTCCCGGCCCAACGAAAGCCCCCAGACCCAAATGGAGAGGGGCTGCTTGGGGGCCCCCTGGGGGCCCTTCAGGCCACCTAGCTCTTTGGGTCCTGGCTCCTTCGGTTTGGGAGCTGTTGCTGCAGTTGAGCATGTTGGCCGGAGAGTGCTTCTCGGGCCGCGAACTGCAACCTTGCAGGTACCTCTCAGGTATCCATGCCCAACGAAAGTCCCCAGACCCAAATTGAGAGGGGCTGCTTGGTGGCCCCCTGGGGGCCCTTCAGGCCAGCTAGGTCTTTGGGTCCTGGCTCCTTCGCTTTGGGAGCTGTTGCTGCAGTTGGGCATGTTGGCCGGAGAGTGCTTCTCGGGCCGCGAACTGCAACCTTGCAGGTACCTCCCAGGTTCCTGGCCCAACGAAAGCCCCCAGACCCAAATGGAGAGGGGCTGCTTGGGGGCCCCCTGGGGGCCCTTCAGGCCAGCTAGGTCTTTGGGTCCTGGCTCCTTCGGTTTGGGAGCTGTTGCTGCAGTTGGGCATGTTGGCCGGAGAGTGCTTCTCGGGCCGCGAACTGCAAACTTGAAGGATTCTCCCAGGTTCCCGGCCCAACGAAAGCCCCCAGACCCAAATTGAGAGGGGCTGCTTGGGGGCCCCCTGGGGGCCCTTCAGGCCAGCTAGGTCTTTGGGTCCTGGCTCCTTCGCTTTGGGAGCTGTTGCTGCAGTTGGGCATGTTGGCCGGAGAGTGCTTCTCCGGCCGCGAACTGCAACCTTGCAGGTACCTCTCAGGTTCCCGGCCCAACGAAAGCCCCCAGACCCAAATGGAGAGGAGCCCCTTGGGGGCCCCATGGGGGCCCTTCAGGCCAGCTAGGTCTTTGGGTCCTGGCTCCTTCGCTTTGGGAGCTGTTGCTGCAGTTGGGCATGTTGGCCGGAGAGTGCTTCTCGGGCCGCGAACTGCAACCTTGCAGGATTCTCCCAGGTTCCCGGCCCAACGAAAGCCCCCAGACCCAAATTGAGAGGGGCTGCTTGGGGGCCCCCTGGGGGCCCTTCAGGCCAGCTAGGTCTTTGGGTCCTGGCTCCTTCGCTTTGGGAGCTGTTGCTGCAGTTGGGCATGTTGCCCGGAGAGTGCTTCTCCGGCCGCGAACTGCAACCTTGCAGGATTCTCCCAGGTTCCCGGCCCAACGAAAGCCCCCAGACCCAAATGGAGAGGGGCTGCTTGGGGGCCCCCTGGGGGCCCTTCAGGCCAGCTAGGTCTTTGGGTCCTGGCTCCTTCGCTTTGGGAGCTGTTGCTGCAGTTGGGCATGTTGGCCGGAGAGTGCTTCTCGGGCCGCGAACTGCAACCTTGCAGGATTCTCCCAGGTTCCCGGCCCAACGAAAGCCCCCAGACCCAAATTGAGAGGGGCTGCTTGGTGGCCCCCTGGGGGCCCTTCAGGCCAGCTAGGTCTTTGGGTCCTGGCTCCTTCGCTTTGGGAGCTGTTGCTGCAGTTGGGCATGTTGGCCGGAGAGTGCTTCTCGGGCCGCGAACTGCAACCTTGCAGGTACCTCCCAGGTTCCTGGCCCAACGAAAGTCCCCAGACCCAAATGGAGAGGGGCTGCTTGGGGGCCCCCTGGGGGCCCTTCAGGCCAGCTAGGTCTTTGGGTCCTGGCTCCTTCGCTTTGGGAGCTGTTGCTGCAGTTGGGCATGTTGGCCGGAGAGTGCTTCTCGGGCCGCGAACTGCAACCTTGCATGAATCTCCCAGGTTCCCGGCCCAACGAAAGCCCCCAGACCCAAATTGAGAGGGGCTGCTTGGGGGCCCCCTGGGGGCCCTTCAGGCCAGCTAGGTCTTTGGGTCCTGGCTCCTTCGCTTTGGGAGCTGTTGCTGCAGTTGGGCATGTTGGCCGGAGAGTGCTTCTCCGGCCGCGAACTGCAACCTTGCAGGTACCTCTCAGCTTCCCGGCCCAACTAAAGTCCCCAGACCCAAATGGAGAGGAGCCCCTTGGGGGCCCCATGGGGGCCCTTCAGGCCAGCTAGGTCTTTGGGTCCTGGCTCCTTCGCTTTGGGAGCTGTTGCTGCAGTTGGGCATGTTGGCCGGAGAGTGCTTCTCGGGCCGCGAACTGCAACCTTGCAGGTACCTCTCAGGTATACATGCCCAACGAAAGCCCCCAGACCCAAATTGAGAGGGGCTGCTTGGGGTCCCCCTTGGGGCCCTTCAGGCCAGCTAGGTCTTTGGGTCCTGGCTCCTTCGCTTTGGGAGCTGTTGCTGCAGTTGGGCATGTTGGCCGGAGAGTGCTTCTCGGGCCGCGAACTGTAACCTTGCAGGTACCTCTCAGGTATCCATGCCCAACGAAAGCCCCCAGACCCAAATGGAGAGGGGCTGCTTGGGGTCCCCCTTGGGGCCCTTCAGGCCAGCTAGGTCTTTGGGTCCTGGCTCCTTCGGTTTGGGAGCTGTTGCTGCAGTTGAGCATGTTGGCCGGAGAGTGCTTCTCGGGCCGCGAACTGCAACCTTGCAGGTACCTCCCAGGTTCCCGGCCCAACGAAAGCCCCCAGACCCAAATGGAGAGGGGCTGCTTGGGGGCCCCCTGGGGGCCCTTCAGGCCACCTAGCTCTTTGGGTCCTGGCTCCTTCGGTTTGGGAGCTGTTGCTGCAGTTGAGCATGTTGGCCGGAGAGTGCTTCTCGGGCCGCGAACTGCAACCTTGCAGGTACCTCTCAGGTATCCATGCCCAACGAAAGTCCCCAGACCCAAATGGAGAGGGGCTGCTTGGGGGCCCCCTGGGGGCCCTTCAGGCCAGCTAGGTCTTTGGGTCCTGGCTCCTTCGCTTTGGGAGCTGTTGCTGCAGTTGGGCATGTTGGCCGGAGAGTGCTTCTCGGGCCGCGAACTGCAACCTTGCAGGTACCTCCCAGGTTCCATGCCCAACGAAAGCCCCCAGACCCAAATGGAGAGGGGCTGCTTGGGGCCCCCCTGGGGGCCCTTCAGGCCAGCTAGGTCTTTGGGTCCTGGCTCCTTCGCTTTGGGAGCTGTTGCTGCAGTTGGGCATGTTGGCCGGAGAGTGCTTCTCGGGCCGCGAACTGCAAACTTGAAGGAATCTCCCAGGTTCCCGGCCCAACGAAAGCCCCCAGACCCAAATTGAGAGGGGCTGCTTGGGGGCCCCCTGGGGGCCCTTCAGGCCAGCTAGGTCTTTGGGTCCTGGCTCCTTCGCTTTGGGAGCTGTTGCTGCAGTTGGGCATGTTGGCCGGAGAGTGCTTCTCCGGCCGCGAACTGCAACCTTGCAGGTACCTCTCAGGTTCCCGGCCCAACGAAAGCCCCCAGACCCAAATGGAGAGGAGCCCCTTGGGGGCCCCATGTGGGCCCTTCAGGCCAGCTAGGTCTTTGGGTCCTGGCTCCTTCGCTTTGGGAGCTGTTGCTGCAGTTGGGCATGTTGGCCGGAGAGTGCTTCTCGGGCCGCGAACTGCAACCTTGCAGGTACCTCTCAGGTATACATGCCCAACGAAAGCCCCCAGACCCAAATTGAGAGGGGCTACTTGGGGGCCCCCTGGGGGCCCTTCAGGCCAGCTAGGTCTTTGTGTCCTGGCTCCTTCGGTTTGGGAGCTGTTGCTGCAGTTGGGCATGTTGGCCGGAGAGTGCTTCTCGGGCCGCGAACTGCAACCTTGCAGGAATCTCCCAGGTTCCCGGCCCAACGAAAGCCCCCAGACCCAAATGGAGAGGGGCTGCTTGGGGGCCCCCTGGGGGCCCTTCAGGCCAGCTAGGTCTTTGGGTCCTGGCTCCTTCGGTTTGGGAGCTGTTGCTGCAGTTGGGCATGTTGGGCGGAGAGTGCTTCTCGGGCCGCGAACTGCAACCTTGCAGGATTCTCCCAGGTTCCCGGCCCAACGAAAGCCCCCAGACCCAAATTGAGAGGGGCTGCTTGGGGGCCCCCTGGGGGCCCTTCAGGCCAGCTAGGTCTTTGGGTCCTGGCTCCTTCGCTTTGGGAGCTGTTGCTGCAGTTGGGCATGTTGCCCGGAGAGTGCTTCTCCGGCCGCGAACTGCAACCTTGCAGGATTCTCCCAGGTTCCCGGCCCAACGAAAGCCCCCAGACCCAAATGGAGAGGGGCTGCTTGGGGGCCCCCTGGGGGCCCTTCAGGCCAGCTAGGTCTTTGGGTCCTGGCTCCTTCGCTTTGGGAGCTGTTGCTGCAGTTGGGCATGTTGGCCGGAGAGTGCTTCTCGGGCCGCGAACTGCAACCTTGCAGGTACCTCCCAGGTTCCCGGCCCAACGAAAACCCCCAGACCCAAATTGAGAGGGGCTGCTTGGTGGCCCCCTGGGGGCCCTTCAGGCCAGCTAGGTCTTTGGGTCCTGGCTCCTTCGCTTTGGGAGCTGTTGCTGCAGTTGGGCATGTTGGCCGGAGAGTGCTTCTCGGGCCGCGAACTGCAACCTTGCAGGTACCTCCCAGGTTCCTGGCCCAACGAAAGCCCCCAGACCCAAATGGAGAGGGGCTGCTTGGGGGCCCCCTGGGGGCCCTTCAGGCCAGCTAGGTCTTTGGGTCCTGGCTCCTTCGGTTTGGGAGCTGTTGCTGCAGTTGGGCATGTTGGCCGGAGAGTGCTTCTCGGGCCGCGAACTGCAACCTTGCATGAATCTCCCAGGTTCCCGGCCCAACGAAAGCCCCCAGACCCAAATTGAGAGGGGCTGCTTGGGGGCCCCCTGGGGGCCCTTCAGGCCAGCTAGGTCTTTGGGTCCTGGCTCCTTCGGTTTGGGAGCTGTTGCTGCAGTTGGGCATGTTGGCCGGAGAGTGCTTCTCCGGCCGCGAACTGCAACCTTGCAGGTACCTCTCAGGTTCCCGGCCCAACGAAAGCCCCCAGACCCAAATGGAGAGGGGCTGCTTGGGGGCCCCCTGGGGGCCCTTCAGGCCAGCTAGGTCTTTGGGTCCTGGCTCCTTCGCTTTGGGAGCTGTTGCTGCAGTTGGGCATGTTGGCCGGAGAGTGCTTCTCGGGCCGCGAACTGCAACCTTGCAGGTACCTCTCAGGCATACATGCCCAACGAAAGCCCCCAGACCCAAATTGAGAGGGGCTACTTGGGGGCCCCCTGGGGGCCCTTCAGGCCAGCTAGGTCTTTGTGTCCTGGCTCCTTCGGTTTGGGAGCTGTTGCTGCAGTTGGCCATGTTGGCCGGAGAGTGCTTCTCGGGCCGCGAACTGCAACCTTGCAGGAATCTCCCAGGTTCCCGGCCCAACGAAAGCCCCCAGACCCAAATGGAGAGGGGCTGCTTGGGGGCCCCCTGGGGGCCCTTCAGGCCAGCTAGGTCTTTGGGTCCTGGCTCCTTCGCTTTGGGAGCTGTTGCTGCAGTTGGGCATGTTGGGCGGAGAGTGCTTCTCGGGCCGCGAACTGCAACCTTGCAGGATTCTCCCAGGTTCCCGGCCCAACGAAAGCCCCCAGACCCAAATGGAGAGGGGCTGCTTGGGGGCCCCCTGGGGGCCCTTCAGGCCAGCTAGGTCTTTGGGTCCTGGCTCCTTCGCTTTGGGAGCTGTTGCTGCAGTTGGGCATGTTGGCCGGAGAGTGCTTCTCGGGCCGCGAACTGTAACCTTGCAGGTACCTCTCAGGTATCCATGCCCAACGAAAGCCCCCAGACCCAAATGGAGAGGGGCTGCTTGGGCTCCCCCTTGGGGCCCTTCAGGCCAGCTAGGTCTTTGGGTCCTGGCTCCTTCGGTTTGGCAGCTGTTGCTGCAGTTGAGCATGTTGGCCGGAGAGTGCTTCTCGGGCCGCAAACTGCAACCTTGCAGGATTCTCCCAGGTTCCCGGCCCAACGAAAGCCCCCAGACCCAAATGGAGAGGGGCTGCTTGGGGGCCCCCTGGGGGCCCTTCAGGCCACCTAGCTCTTTGGGTCCTGGCTCCTTCGGTTTGGGAGCTGTTGCTGCAGTTGAGCATGTTGGCCGGAGAGTGCTTCTCGGGCCGCGAACTGTAACCTTGCAGGTACCTCTCAGGTATCCATGCTCAACGAAAGCCCCCAGACCCAAATTGAGAGGGGCTGCTTGGTGGCCCCATGGGGGCCCTTCAGGCCAGCTAGGTCTTTGGGTCCTGGCTCCTTCGCTTTGGGAGCTGTTGCTGCAGTTGGGCATGTTGGCCGGAGAGTGCTTCTCGGGCCGCGAACTGCAACCTTGCAGGAATCTCCCAGGTTCCCGGCCCAACGAAAGCCCCCAGACCCAAATGGAGAGGGGCTGCTTGGGGCCCCCCTGGGGGCCCTTCAGGCCAGCTAGGTCTTTGGGTCCTGGCTCCTTCGCTTTGGGAGCTGTTGCTGCAGTTGGGCATGTTGGGCGGAGAGTGCTTCTCGGGCCGCGAACTGCAACCTTGCAGGATTCTCCCAGGTTCCCGGCCCAACGAAAGCCCCCAGACCCAAATTGAGAGGGGCTGCTTGGGGGCCCCCTGGGGGCCCTTCAGGCCAGCTAGGTCTTTGGGTCCTGGCTCCTTCGCTTTGGGAGCTGTTGCTGCAGTTGGGCATGTTGCCCGGAGAGTGCTTCTCCGGCCGCGAACTGCAACCTTGCAGGATTCTCCCAGGTTCCCGGCCCAACGAAAGCCCCCAGACCCAAATGGAGAGGGGCTGCTTGGGGGCCCCCTGGGGGCCCTTCAGGCCAGCTAGGTCTTTGTGTCCTGGCTCCTTCGCTTTGGGAGCTGTTGCTGCAGTTGGGCATGTTGGCCGGAGAGTGCTTCTCGGGCCGCGAACTGCAACCTTGCAGGTACCTCCCAGGTTCCCGGCCCAACGAAAACCCCCAGACCCAAATTGAGAGGGGCTGCTTGGTGGCCCCCTGGGGGCCCTTCAGGCCAGCTAGGTCTTTGGGTCCTGGCTCCTTCGCTTTGGGAGCTGTTGCTGCAGTTGGGCATGTTGGCCGGAGAGTGCTTCTCGGGCCGCGAACTGCAACCTTGCATGAATCTCCCAGGTTCCCGGCCCAACGAAAGCCCCCAGACCCAAATTGAGAGGGGCTGCTTGGGGGCCCCCTGGGGGCCCTTCAGGCCAGCTAGGTCTTTGGGTCCTGGCTCCTTCGCTTTGGGAGCTGTTGCTGCAGTTGGGCATGTTGGCCGGAGAGTGCTTCTCCGGCCGCGAACTGCAACCTTGCAGGTACCTCTCAGGTTCCCGGCCCAACGAAAGCCCCCAGACCCAAATGGAGAGGGGCTGCTTGGGGGCCCCCTGGGGCCCTTCAGGCCAGCTAGGTCTTTGGGTCCTGGCTCCTTCGCTTTGGGAGCTGTTGCTGCAGTTGGGCATGTTGGCCGGAGAGTGCTTCTCGGGCCGCGAACTGCAACCTTGCAGGTACCTCTCAGGTATACATGCCCAACGAAAGCCCCCAGACCCAAATTGAGAGGGGCTACTTGGGGGCCCCCTGGGGGCCCTTCAGGCCAGCTAGGTCTTTGTGTCCTGGCTCCTTCGGTTTGGGAGCTGTTGCTGCAGTTGGCCATGTTGGCCGGAGAGTGCTTCTCGGGCCGCGAACTGCAACCTTGCAGGAATCTCCCAGGTTCCCGGCCCAACGAAAGCCCCCAGACCCAAATTGAGAGGGGCTGCTTGGGGGCCCCCTGGGGGCCCTTCAGGCCAGCTAGGTCTTTGGGTCCTGGCTCCTTCGGTTTGGGAGCTGTTGCTGCAGTTGGGCATGTTGGCCGGAGAGTGCTTCTCGGGCCGCGAACTGCAACCTTGCAGGATTCTCCCAGGTTCCCGGCCCAACGAAAGCCCCCAGACCCAAATTGAGAGGGGCTGCTTGGGGGCCCCCTGGGGGCCCTTCAGGCCAGCTAGGTCTTTGGGTCCTGGCTCCTTCGCTTTGGGAGCTGTTGCTGCAGTTGGGCATGTTGGCCGGAGAGTGCTTCTCGGGCCGCGAACTGCAACCTTGCAGGTACCTCCCAGGTTCCCGGCCCAACGAAAACCCCCAGACCCAAATGGAGAGGGGCTGCTTGGTGGCCCCCTGGGGGCCCTTCAGGCCAGCTAGGTCTTTGGGTCCTGGCTCCTTCGCTTTGGGAGCTGTTGCTGCAGTTGGGCATGTTGGCCGGAGAGTGCTTCTCGGGCCGCGAACTGTAACTTCCAGGTACCTCTCAGGTATACATGCCCAACAAAAGCCCCCAGACCCAAATGGAGAGGGGCTGCTTGGGGGCCCCCTGGGGGCCCTTCAGGCCAGCTAGGTCTTTGGGTCCTGGCTCCTTCGCTTTGGGAGCTGTTGCTGCAGTTGGGCATGTTGGCCGGAGAGTGCTTCTCGGGCCGCGAACTGCAACCTTGCAGGATTCTCCCAGGTTCCCGGCCCAACGAAAGCCCCCAGACCCAAATTGAGAGGGGCTGCTTGGGGGCCCCCTGGGGGCCCTTCAGGCCACCTAGCTCTTTGGGTCCTGGCTCCTTCGGTTTGGGAGCTGTTGCTGCAGTTGTGCATGTTGGCCGGAGAGTGCTTCTCGGGCCGCGAACTGTAACCTTGCAGGTACCTCTCAGGTATCCATGCCCAACGAAAGCCCCCAGACCCAAATGGAGAGGGGCTGCTTGGGCTCCCCCTTGGGGCCCTTCAGGCCAGCTAGGTCTTTGGGTCCTGGCTCCTTCGGTTTGGGAGCTGTTGCTGCAGTTGAGCATGTTGGCCGGAGAGTGCTTCTCGGGCCGCAAACTGCAACCTTGCAGGATTCTCCCAGGTTCCCGGCCCAACGAAAGCCCCCAGACCCAAATGGAGAGGGGCTGCTTGGGGGCCCCCTGGGGGCCCTTCAGGCCACCTAGCTCTTTGGGTCCTGGCTCCTTCGGTTTGGGAGCTGTTGCTGCAGTTGAGCATGTTGGCCGGAGAGTGCTTCTCGGGCCGCGAACTGTAACCTTGCAGGTACCTCTCAGGTATCCATGCTCAACGAAAGCCCCCAGACCCAAATTGAGAGGGGCTGCTTGGTGGCCCCATGGGGGCCCTTCAGGCCAGCTAGGTCTTTGGGTCCTGGCTCCTTCGCTTTGGGAGCTGTTGCTGCAGTTGGGCATGTTGGCCGGAGAGTGCTTCTCGGGCCGCGAACTGCAACCTTGCAGGTACCTCCCAGGTTCCATGCCCAACGAAAGCCCCCAGACCCAAATGGAGAGGGGCTGCTTGGGGGCCCCCTGGGGGCCCTTCAGGCCAGCTAGGTCTTTGGGTCCTGGCTCCTTCGGTTTGGTAGCTGTTGCTGCAGTTGGGCATGTTGGCCGGAGAGTGCTTCTCGGCCGCGAACTGCAAACTTGAAGGAATCTCTCAGGTTCCCGGCCCAACGAAAGCCCCCAGACCCAAATTGAGAGGGGCTGCTTGGTGGCCCCCTGGGGGCCCTTCAGGCCAGCTAGGTCTTTGGGTCCTGGCTCCTTCGGTTTGGGAGCTGTTGCTGCAGTTGGGCATGTTGGCCGGAGAGTGCTTCTCCGGCCGCGAACTGCAACCTTGCAGGATTCTCCCAGGTTCCCGGCCCAACGAAAGCCCCCAGACCCACATGGAGAGGGGCTGCTTGGGGGCCCCCTGGGGGCCCTTCAGGCCAGCTAGGTCTTTGGGTCCTGGCTCCTTCGCTTTGGGAGCTGTTGCTGCAGTTGGGCATGTTGGCCGGAGAGTGCTTCTCGGGCCGCGAACTGCAACCTTGCAGGTACCTCCCAGGTTCCCGGCCCAACGAAAACCCCCAGACCCAAATGGAGAGGGGCTGCTTGGTGGCCCCCTGGGGGCCCTTCAGGCCAGCTAGGTCTTTGGGTCCTGGCTCCTTCGCTTTGGGAGCTGTTGCTGCAGTTGGGCATGTTGGCCGGAGAGTGCTTCTCGGGCCGCGAACTGTAACTTCCAGGTACCTCTCAGGTATACATGCCCAACAAAAGCCCCCAGACCCAAATGGAGAGGGGCTGCTTGGGGGCCCCCTGGGGGCCCTTCAGGCCAGCTAGGTCTTTGGGTCCTGGCTCCTTCGCTTTGGGAGCTGTTGCTGCAGTTGGGCATGTTGGGCGGAGAGTGCTTCTCGGGCCGCGAACTGCAACCTTGCAGGATTCTCCCAGGTTCCCGGCCCAACGAAAGCCCCCAGACCCAAATGGAGAGGGGCTGCTTGGGGGCCCCCTGGGGGCCCTTCAGGCCACCTAGCTCTTTGGGTCCTGGCTCCTTCGGTTTGGGAGCTGTTGCTGCAGTTGTGCATGTTGGCCGGAGAGTGCTTCTCGGGCCGCGAACTGTAACCTTGCAGGTACCTCTCAGGTATCCATGCCCAACGAAAGCCCCCAGACCCAAATGGAGAGGGGCTGCTTGGGGTCCCCCTGGGGGCCCTTCAGGCCAGCTAGGTCTTTGGGTCCTGGCTCCTTCGGTTTGGGAGCTGTTGCTGCAGTTGAGCATGTTGGCCGGAGAGTGCTTCTCGGGCCGCGAACTGCAACCTTGCAGGATTCTCCCAGGTTCCCGGCCCAACGAAAGCCCCCAGACCCAAATGGAGAGGGGCTGCTTGGGGGCCCCCTGGGGGCCCTTCAGGCCACCTAGCTCTTTGGGTCCTGGCTCCTTCGGTTTGGGAGCTGTTGCTGCAGTTGAGCATGTTGGCCGGAGAGTGCTTCTCGGGCCGCGAACTGTAACCTTGCAGGTACCTCTCAGGTATCCATGCTCAACGAAAGCCCCCAGACCCAAATTGAGAGGGGCTGCTTGGTGGCCCCATGGGGGCCCTTCAGGCCAGCTAGGTCTTTGGGTCCTGGCTCCTTCGCTTTGGGAGCTGTTGCTGCAGTTGGGCATGTTGGCCGGAGAGTGCTTCTCGGGCCGCGAACTGCAACCTTGCAGGTACCTCCCAGGTTCCATGCCCAACGAAAGCCCCCAGACCCAAATGGAGAGGGGCTGCTTGGGGGCCCCCTGGGGGCCCTTCAGGCCAGCTAGGTCTTTGGGTCCTGGCTCCTTCGGTTTGGGAGCTGTTGCTGCAGTTGGGCATGTTGGCCGGAGAGTGCTTCTCCGGCCGCGAACTGCAACCTTGCAGGAATCTCCCAGGTTCCCGGCCCAACGAAAGCCCCCAGACCCAAATTGAGAGGGGCTGCTTGGGCTCCCCCTTGGGGCCCTTCAGGCCAGCTAGGTCTTTGGGTCCTGGCTCCTTCGGTTTGGGAGCTGTTGCTGCAGTTGAGCATGTTGGCCGGAGAGTGCTTCTCGGGCCGCGAACTGCAACCTTGCAGGATTCTCCCAGGTTCCCGGCCCAACGAAAGCCCCCAGACCCAAATGGAGAGGGGCTGCTTGGGGGCCCCCTGGGGGCCCTTCAGGCCAGCTAGGTCTTTGGGTCCTGGCTCCTTCGGTTTGGGAGCTGTTGCTGCAGTTGAGCATGTTGGTCGGAGAGTGCTTCACGGGCCGCGAACTGTAACCTTGCAGGTACCTCTCAGGTATCCATGCTCAACGAAAGCCCCCAGACCCAAATTGAGAGGGGCTGCTTGGGGGCCCCCTGGGGGCCCTTCAGGCCAGCTAGGTCTTTGGGTCCTGGCTCCTTCGCTTTGGGAGCTGTTGCTGCAGTTGGGCATGTTGGCCGGAGAGTGCTTCTCGGGCCGCGAACTGCAACCTTGCAGGTACCTCCCAGGTTCCATGCCCAACGAAAGCCCCCAGACCCAAATGGAGAGGGGCTGCTTGGGGGCCCCCTGGGGGCCCTTCAGGCCAGCTAGGTCTTTGGGTCCTGGCTCCTTCGGTTTGGGAGCTGTTGCTGCAGTTGGGCATGTTGGCCGGAGAGTGCTTCTCGGGCCGCGAACTGCAAACTTGAAGGAATCTCCCAGGTTCCCGGCCCAACGAAAGCCCCCAGACCCAAATTGAGAGGGGCTGCTTGGGGGCCCCCTGGGGGCCCTTCAGGCCAGCTAGGTCTTTGGGTCCTGGCTCCTTCGCTTTGGGAGCTGTTGCTGCAGTTGGGCATGTTGGCCGGAGAGTGCTTCTCGGGCCGCGAACTGCAACCTTGCAGGTACCTCTCAGGTTCCCGGCCCAACTAAAGCCCCCAGACCCAAATGGAGAGGAGCCCCTTGGGGGCCCCATGGGGGCCCTTCAGGCCAGCTAGGTCTTTGGGTCCTGGCTCCTTCGCTTTGGGAGCTGTTGCTGCAGTTGGGCATGTTGGCCGGAGAGTGCTTCTCGGGCCGCGAACTGCAACCTTGCAGGTACCTCTCAGGTATACATGCCCAACGAAAGCCCCCAGACCCAAATTGAGAGGGGCTACTTGGGGGCCCCCTGGGGGCCCTTCAGGCCAGCTAGGTCTTTGTGTCCTGGCTCATTCGGTTTGGGAGCTGTTGCTGCAGTTGGGCATGTTGGCCGGAGAGTGCTTCTCGGGCCTCGAACTTCAACCTTGCAGGAATCTCCCAGGTTCCCGGCCCAACGAAAGCCCCCAGACCCAAATTGAGAGGGGCTGCTTGGGGGCCCCCTGGGGGCCCTTCAGGCCAGCTAGGTCTTTGGGTCCTGGCTCCTTCGCTTTGGGAGCTGTTGCTGCAGTTGGGCATGTTGGCCGGAGAGTGCTTCTCGGGCCGCGAACTGCAACCTTGCAGGTACCTCTCAGGTATACATGCCCAACGAAAGCCCCCAGACCCAAATTGAGAGGGGCTACTTGGGGGCCCCCTGGGGGCCCTTCAGGCCAGCTAGGTCTTTGTGTCCTGGCTCATTCGGTTTGGGAGCTGTTGCTGCAGTTGGGCATGTTGGCCGGAGAGTGCTTCTCGGGCCTCGAACTTCAACCTTGCAGGAATCTCCCAGGTTCCCGGCCCAACGAAAGCCCCCAGACCCAAATTGAGAGGGGCTGCTTGGGGGCCCCCTGGGGGCCCTTCAGGCCAGCTAGGTCTTTGGGTCCTGGCTCCTTCGCTTTGGGAGCTGTTGCTGCAGTTGGGCATGTTGGCCGGAGAGTGCTTCTCCGGCCGCGAACTGCAACCTTGCAGGTACCTCTCAGGTATCCATGCCCAACGAAAGCCCCCAGACCCAAATGGAGAGGGGCTGCTTGGGGGCCCCCTGGGGGCCCTTCAGGCCAGCTAGGTCTTTGGGTCCTGGCTCCTTCGCTTTGGGAGCTGTTGCTGCAGTTGGGCATGTTGGGCGGAGAGTGCTTCTCGGGCCGCGAACTGCAACCTTGCAGGTACCTCCCAGGTTCCATGCCCAACGAAAGCCCACAGACCCAAATGGAGAGGAGCCCCTTGGGGGCCCCATGGGGGCCCTTCAGGCCAGCTAGGTCTTTGGGTCCTGGCTCCTTCGCTTTGGGAGCTGTTGCTGCAGTTGGGCATGTTGGCCGGAGAGTGCTTCTCGGGCCGCGAACTGCAACCTTGCAGGTACCTCCCAGGTTCCATGCCCAACGAAAGCCCCCAGACCCAAATGGAGAGGAGCCCCTTGGGGGCCCCATGGGGGCCCTTCAGGCCAGCTAGGTCTTTGGGTCCTGGCTCCTTCGCTTTGGGAGCTGTTGCTGCAGTTGGGCATGTTGGCCGGAGAGTGCTTCTCGGGCCGCGAACTGCAACCTTGCAGGTACCTCTCAGGTATACATGCCCAACGAAAGCCCCCAGACCCAAATTGAGAGGGGCTACTTGGGGGCCCCCTGGGGGCCCTTCAGGCCAGCTAGGTCTTTGGGTCCTGGCTCCTTCGGTTTGGCAGCTGTTGCTGCAGTTGAGCATGTTGGCCGGAGAGTGCTTCTCGGGCCGCGAACTGCAACCTTGCAGGATTCTCCCAGGTTCCCGGCCCAACGAAAGCCCCCAGACCCAAATGGAGAGGGGCTGCTTGGGGGCCCCCTGGGGGCCCTTCAGGCCACCTAGCTCTTTGGGTCCTGGCTCCTTCGGTTTGGGAGCTGTTGCTGCAGTTGAGCATGTTGGCCGGAGAGTGCTTCTCGGGCCGCGAACTGTAACCTTGCAGGTACCTCTCAGGTATCCATGCTCAACGAAAGCCCCCAGACCCAAATTGAGAGGGGCTGCTTGGGGGCCCCCTGGGGGCCCTTCAGGCCAGCTAGGTCTTTGGGTCCTGGCTCCTTCGCTTTGGGAGCTGTTGCTGCAGTTGGGCATGTTGGCCGGAGAGTGCTTCTCGGGCCGCGAACTGCAACCTTGCAGGTACCTCCCAGGTTCCATGCCCAACGAAAGCCCACAGACCCAAATGGAGAGGGGCTGCTTGGGGGCCCCCTGGGGGCCCTTCAGGCCAGCTAGGTCTTTGGGTCCTGGCTCCTTCGCTTTGGGAGCTGTTGCTGCAGTTGGGCATGTTGGCCGGAGAGTGCTTCTCGGGCCGCGAACTGCAAACTTGAAGGAATCTCCCAGGTTCCCGGCCCAACGAAAGCCCCCAGACCCAAATTGAGAGGGGCTGCTTGGGGGCCCCCTGGGGGCCCTTCAGGCCAGCTAGGTCTTTGGGTCCTGGCTCCTTCGCTTTGGGAGCTGTTGCTGCAGTTGGGCATGTTGGCCGGAGAGTGCTTCTCGGGCCGCGAACTGCAACCTTGCAGGTACCTCTCAGGTTCCCGGCCCAACTAAAGCCCCCAGACCCAAATGGAGAGGAGCCCCTTGGGGGCCCCCTGGGGGCCCTTCAGGCCAGCTAGGTCTTTGGGTCCTGGCTCCTTCGCTTTGGGAGCTGTTGCTGCAGTTGGGCATGTTGGCCGGAGAGTGCTTCTCGGGCCGCGAACTGCAACCTTGCAGGTACCTCTCAGGTATACATGCCCAACGAAAGCCCCCAGACCCAAATTGAGAGGGGCTACTTGGGGGCCCCCTGGGGGCCCTTCAGGCCAGCTAGGTCTTTGTGTCCTGGCTCATTCGGTTTGGGAGCTGTTGCTGCAGTTGGGCATGTTGGCCGGAGAGTGCTTCTCGGGCCTCGAACTTCAACCTTGCAGGAATCTCCCAGGTTCCCGGCCCAACGAAAGCCCCCAGACCCAAATGGAGAGGGGCTGCTTGGGGGCCCCCTGGGGGCCCTTCAGGCCAGCTAGGTCTTTGGGTCCTGGCTCCTTCGGTTTGGGAGCTGTTGCTGCAGTTGGGCATGTTGGGCGGAGAGTGCTTCTCGGGCCGCGAACTGCAACCTTGCAGGATTCTCCCAGGTTCCCGGCCCAACGAAAGCCCCCAGACCCAAATTGAGAGGGGCTGCTTGGGGGCCCCCTGGGGGCCCTTCAGGCCAGCTAGGTCTTTGGGTCCTGGCTCCTTCGGTTTGGGAGCTGTTGCTGCAGTTGGGCATGTTGGCCGGAGAGTGCTTCTCGGGCCGCGAACTGCAACCTTGCAGGTACCTCCCAGGTTCCCGGCCCAACGAAAACCCCCAGACCCAAATGGAGAGGGGCTGCTTGGGGTCCCCTGGGGGCCCTTCAGGCCAGCTAGGTCTTTGGGTCCTGGCTCCTTTGCTTTGGGAGCTGTTGCTGCAGTTGGGCATGTTGGCCGGAGAGTGCTTCTCGGGCCGCGAACGGTAACTTCCAGGCACCTCTCAGGTATACATGCCCAACAAAAGCCCCCAGACCCAAATGGAGAGGGGCTGCTTGGGGGCCCCCTGGGGGCCCTTCAGGCCAGCTAGGTCTTTGGGTCCTGGCTCCTTCGCTTTGGGAGCTGTTGCTGCAGTTGGGCATGTTGGCCGGAGAGTGCTTCTCGGGCCGCGAACTGCAACCTTGCAGGATTCTCCCAGGTTCCCGGCCCAACGAAAGCCCCCAGACCCAAATTGAGAGGGGCTGCTTGGGGGCCCCCTGGGGGCCCTTCAGGCCAGCTAGGTCTTTGGGTCCTGGCTCCTTCGGTTTGGGAGCTGTTGCTGCAGTTGGGCATGTTGGCCGGAGAGTGCTTCTCGGGCCGCGAACTGTAACCTTGCAGGTACCTCTCAGGTATCCATGCCCAACGAAAGCCCCCAGACCCAAATGGAGAGGGGCTGCTTGGTGGCCCCCTGGGGGCCCTTCAGGCCAGCTAGGTCTTTGGGTCCTGGCTCCTTCGCTTTGGGAGCTGTTGCTGCAGTTGGGCATGTTGGCCGGAGAGTGCTTCTCGGGCCGCGAACTGCAACCTTGCAGGATTCTCCCAGGTTCCTGGCCCAACGAAAGCCCCCAGACCCAAATGGAGAGGGGCTGCTTGGGGGCCCCCTGGGGGCCCTTCAGGCCAGCTAGGTCTTTGGGTCCTGGCTCCTTCGCTTTGGGAGCTGTTGCTGCAGTTGGGCATGTTGGCCGGAGAGTGCTTCTCGGGCCGCGAACTGCAACCTTGAAGGAATCTCCCAGGTTCCCGGCCCAACGAAAGCCCCCAGACTCAAATTGAGAGGGGCTGCTTGGGGGCCCCCTGGGGGCCCTTCAGGCCAGCTAGGTCTTTGGGTCCTGGCTCCTTCGCTTTGGGAGCTGTTGCTGCAGTTGGGCATGTTGGCCGGAGAGTGCTTCTCCGGCCGCGAACTGCAACCTTGCAGGTACCTCTCAGGTTCCCGGCCCAACGAAAACCCCCAGACCCAAAT
The DNA here is from genome assembly GCF_964237585.1 of Gallinula chloropus. Classification (NCBI taxonomy): domain Eukaryota; kingdom Metazoa; phylum Chordata; class Aves; order Gruiformes; family Rallidae; genus Gallinula; species Gallinula chloropus. The sequence goes on from NW_028168386.1 coordinate 567,431, forward strand.
GGAGAGGGGCTGCTTGGGGGCCCCCTGGGGGCCCTTCAGGCCAGCTAGGTCTTTGGGTCCTGGCTCCTTCGCTTTGGGAGCTGTTGCTGCAGTTGGGCATGTTGGCCGGAGAGTGCTTCTCGGGCCGCGAACTGCAACCTTGCAGGATTCTCCCAGGTTCCCGGCCCAACGAAAGCCCCCAGACCCAAATTGAGAGGGGCTGCTTGGGGGCCCCCTGGGGGCCCTTCAGGCCAGCTAGGTCTTTGGGTCCTGGCTCCTTCGCTTTGGGAGCTGTTGCTGCAGTTGGGCATGTTGGCCGGAGGGTGCTTCTCGGGCCGCGAACTGCAACCTTGCAGGATTCTCCCAGGTTCCCCGCCCAACGAAAACCCCCAGACCCAAATGGAGAGGGGCTGCTTGGGGGCCCCCTGGGGGCCCTTCAGGCCAGCTAGGTCTTTGGGTCCTGGCTCCTTCGCTTTGGGAGCTGTTGCTGCAGTTGGGCATGTTGGCCGGAGAGTGCTTCTCGGGCCGCGAACTGCAACCTTGCAGGTACCTCTCAGGTATACATGCCCAACGAAAGCCCCCAGACCCAAATTGAGAGGGGCTGCTTGGGGGCCCCCTGGGGGCCCTTCAGGCCAGCTAGGTCTTTGTGTTCTGGCTCATTCGGTTTGGGAGCTGTTGCTGCAGTTGTGCATGTTGGCCGGAGAGTGCTTCTCGGGCCGAGAACTGCAACCTTGCAGGAATCTCCCAGGTTCCCGGCCCAACGAAAGCCCCCAGACCCAAATGGAGAGGGGCTGCTTTGGGGCCCCCTGGGGGCCCTTCAGGCCATCTAGGTCTTTGGGTCCTGGCTCCTTCGGTTTGGGAGCTGTTGCTGCAGTTGGGCATGTTGGCCGGAGAGTGCTTCTCGGGCCGCGAACTGCAAACTTGAAGGAATCTCCCAGGTTCCCGGCCCAACGAAAGCCCCCAGACCCAAATTGAGAGGGGCTGCTTGGGGGCCCCCTGGGGGCCCTTCAGGCCAGCTAGGTCTTTGGGTCCTGGCTCCTTCGCTTTGGGAGCTGTTGCTGCAGTTGGGCATGTTGGCCGGAGAGTGCTTCTCGGGCCGCGAACTGCAACCTTGCAGGTACCTCTCAGGTTCCCGGCCCAACTAAAGCCCCCAGACCCAAATGGAGAGGAGCCCCTTGGGGGCCCCATGGGGGCCCTTCAGGCCAGCTAGGTCTTTGGGTCCTGGCTCCTTCGCTTTGGGAGCTGTTGCTGCAGTTGGGCATGTTGGCCGGAGAGTGCTTCTCGGGCCGCGAACTGCAAACTTGAAGGAATCTCCCAGGTTCCCGGCCCAACGAAAGCCCCCAGACCCAAATTGAGAGGGGCTGCTTGGGGGCCCCCTGGGGGCCCTTCAGGCCAGCTAGGTCTTTGGGTCCTGGCTCCTTCGCTTTGGGAGCTGTTGCTGCAGTTGGGCATGTTGGCCGGAGAGTGCTTCTCGGGCCGCGAACTGCAACCTTGCAGGTACCTCTCAGGTTCCCGGCCCAACTAAAGCCCCCAGACCCAAATGGAGAGGAGCCCGTTGGGGGCCCCCTGGGGGCCCTTCAGGCCAGCTAGGTCTTTGGGTCCTGGCTCCTTCGCTTTGGGAGCTGTTGCTGCAGTTGGGCATGTTGGCCGGAGAGTGCTTCTCGGGCCGCGAACTGCAACCTTGCAGGATTCTCCCAGGTTCCCGGCCCAACGAAAGCCCCCAGACCCAAATTGAGAGGGGCTGCTTGGGGGCCCCCTGGGGGCCCTTCAGGCCAGCTAGGTCTTTGGGTCCTGGCTCCTTCGGTTTGGGAGCTGTTGCTGCAGTTGGGCATGTTGGCCGGAGAGTGCTTCTCGGGCCGCGAACTGCAACCTTGCAGGTACCTCCCAGGTTCCTGGCCCAACGAAAGCCCCCAGACCCAAATGGAGAGGGGCTGCTTGGGGGCCCCCTGGGGGCCCTTCAGGCCAGCTAGGTCTTTGGGTCCTGGCTCCTTCGGTTTGGGAGCTGTTGCTGCAGTTGGGCATGTTGGCCGGAGAGTGCTTCTCGGGCCGCGAACTGCAACCTTGCAGGAATCTCCCAGGTTCCCGGCCCAACGAAAGCCCCCAGACCCAAATGGAGAGGGGCTGCTTGGGGGCCCCCTGGGGGCCCTTCAGGCCAGCTAGGTCTTTGGGTCCTGGCTCCTTCGCTTTGGGAGCTGTTGCTGCAGTTGGGCATGTTGGGCGGAGAGTGCTTCTCGGGCCGCGAACTGCATCCTTGCAGGATTCTCCCAGGTTCCCGGCCCAACGAAAGCCCCCAGACCCAAATTGAGAGGGGCTGCTTGGGGGCCCCCGGGGGCCCTTCAGGCCAGCTAGGTCTTTGGGTCCTGGCTCCTTCGCTTTGGGAGCTGTTGCTGCAGTTGGGCATGTTGGCCGGAGAGTGCTTCTCGGGCCGCGAACTGCAACCTTGCAGGATTCTCCCAGGTTCCCGGCCCAACGAAAGCCCCCAGACCCAAATTGAGAGGGGCTGCTTGGGGGCCCCCTGGGGGCCCTTCAGGCCAGCTAGGTCTTTGGGTCCTGGCTCCTTCGCTTTGGGAGCTGTTGCTGCAGTTGGGCATGTTGGGCGGAGAGTGCTTCTCGGGCCGCGAACTGCATCCTTGCAGGTACCTCCCAGGTTCCCGGCCCAACGAAAGCCCCCAGACCCAAATTGAGAGGGGCTGCTTGGGGGCCCCCGGGGGCCCTTCAGGCCAGCTAGGTCTTTGGGTCCTGGCTCCTTCGCTTTGGGAGCTGTTGCTGCAGTTGGGCATGTTGGCCGGAGAGTGCTTCTCGGGCCGCGAACTGCAACCTTGCAGGATTCTCCCAGGTTCCCGGCCCAACGAAAGCCCCCAGACCCAAATTGAGAGGGGCTGCTTGGGGGCCCCCTGGGGGCCCTTCAGGCCAGCTAGGTCTTTGGGTCCTGGCTCCTTCGCTTTGGGAGCTGTTGCTGCAGTTGGGCATGTTGGCCGGAGAGTGCTTCTCGGGCCGCGAACTGCAACCTTGCAGGTACCTCCCAGGTTCCCGGCCCAACGAAAACCCCCAGACCCAAATTGAGAGGTGCCTCTTGAGGGACCCCTGGGGGCCCTTCAGGCCAGCTAGGTCTTTGGGTCCTGGCTCCTTCGCTTTGGGAGCTGTTGCTGGATATTGGGCATGTTGGCCGGAGAGTGCTTCTCGGGCCGCGAACTGCAACCTTGCAGGATTCTCCCAGGTTCCCGGCCCAACGAAAGCCCCCAGACCCAAATGGAGAGGGGCTGCTTGGGGCCCCCCTGGGGGCCCTTCAGGCCAGCTAGGTCTTTGGGTCCTGGCTCCTTCGGTTTGGGAGCTGTTGCTGCAGTTGGGCATGTTGGCCGGAGAGTGCTTCTCGGGCCGCGAACTGCAACCTTGCAGGATTCTCCCAGGTTCCCGGCCCAACGAAAGCCCCCAGACCCAAATGGAGAGGGGCTGCTTGGGGCCCCCCTGGGGGCCCTTCAGGCCAGCTAGGTCTTTGGGTCCTGGCTCCTTCGGTTTGGGAGCTGTTGCTGCAGTTGGGCATGTTGGCCGGAGAGTGCTTCTCGGGCCGCGAACTGCAACCTTGCAGGATTCTCCCAGGTTCCCGGCCCAACGAAAGCCCCCAGACCCAAATGGAGAGGGGCTGCTTGGGGGCCCCCTGGGGGCCCTTCAGGCCAGCTAGGTCTTTGGGTCCTGGCTCCTTCGCTTTCGGAGCTGTTGCTGCAGTTGGGCATGTTGGCCGGAGAGTGCTTCTCGGGCCGCGAACTGCAACCTTGCAGGTACCTCCCAGGTTCCCGGCCCAACGAAAGCCCCCAGACCCAAATTGAGAGGGGCTACTTTGGGTCCCCCTGGGGGCCATTCAGGCCAGCTAGGTCTTTGGGTCCTGGCTCATTCGGTTTGGGAGCTGTTGCTGCAGTTGGGCATGTTGGCCGGAGAGTGCTTCTCGGGCCTCGAACTGCAACCTTGCAGGAATCTCCCAGGTTCCCGGCCCAACGAAAGCCCCCAGACCCAAATGGAGAGGGGCTGCTTGGGGGCCCCCTGGGGGCCCTTCAGGCCAGCTAGGTCTTTGGGTCCTGGCTCCTTCGCTTTGGGAGCTGTTGCTGCAGTTGGGCATGTTGGCCGGAGAGTGCTTCTCGGGCCGCGAACTGCAATCTTGCAGGTACCTCCCAGGTTCCCGGCCCAACGAAAGCCCCCAGACCCAAATGGAGAGGAGCTCCTTGGGGGCCCCATGGGGGCCCTTCAGGCCAGCTAGGTCTTTGGGTCCTGGCTCCTTCGCTTTGGGAGCTGTTGCTGCAGTTGGGCATGTTGGCCGGAGAGTGCTTCTCGGGCCGCGAACTGCAACCTTGCAGGAATCTCCCAGGTTCCATGCCCAACGAAAGCCCCCAGACCCAAATGGAGAGGGGCTGCTTGGGGGCCCCCTGGGGACCCTTCAGGCCAGCTAGGTCTTTGGGTCCTGGCTCCTTCGCTTTGGGAGCTGTTGCTGCAGTTGGGCATGTTGGCCGGAGAGTGCTTCTCGGGCCGCGAACTGCAACCTTGCAGGTACCTCTCAGGTATACATATCCAACGAAAGCCCCCAGACCCAAATGGAGAGGGGCTGCTTGGGGGCCCCCTGGGGGCCCTTCAGGCCAGCTAGGTCTTTGGGTCCTGGCTCATTCGGTTTGGGAGCTGTTGCTGCAGTTGTGCATGTTGGCCGGAGAGTGCTTCTCGGGCCTCGAACTGCAACCTTGCAGGAATCTCCCAGGTTCCCGGCCCAACGAAAGCCCCCAGACCCAAATTGAGAGGAGCTCCTTGGGGGACCCATGGGGGCCCTTCAGGCCAGCTAGGTCTTTGGGTCCTGGCTCCTTCGGTTTGGGAGCTGTTGCTGCAGTTGGGCATGTTGTCCGGAGAGTGCTTCTCGGGCCGCGAACTGCAACCTTGCAGGATTCTCCCAGGTTCCCGGCCCAACGAAAGCCCCCAGACCCAAATGGAGAGGGGCTGCTTGGGGGCCCCCTGGGGGCCCTTCAGGCCAGCTAGGTCTTTGGGTCCTGGCTCCTTCGCTTTGGGAGCTGTTGCTGCAGTTGGGCATGTTGGCCGGAGAGTGCTTCTCGGGCCGCGAACTGCAACCTTGCAGGTACCTCTCAGGTATACATGCCCAACGAAAGCCCCCAGACCCAAATTGAGAGGGGCTACTTGGGGGCCCCCTGGGGGCCCTTCAGGCCAGCTAGGTCTTTGTGTCCTGGCTCATTCGGTTTGGGAGCTGTTGCTGCAGTTGTGCATGTTGGCCGGAGAGTGTTTCTCGGGCCGAGAACTGCAACCTTGCAGGAATCTCCCAGGTTCCCGGCCCAACGAAAGCCCCCAGACCCAAATTGAGAGGGGCTACTTGGGGGCCCACTGGGGGCCCTTCAGGCCAGCTAGGTCTTTGGGTCCTGGCTCCTTCGGTTTGGGAGCTGTTGCTGCAGTTGGGCATGTTGGCCGGAGAGTGCTTCTCGGGCCGCGAACTTCAACCTTGCAGATACCTCCCAGGTTCCCGGCCCAACGAAAGCCCCCAGACCTAAATGGAGAGGAGCTCCTTGGGGGCCCCATGGGGGCCCTTCAGGCCAGCTAGGTCTTTGGGTCCTGGCTCCTTCGGTTTGGGAGCTGTTGCTGCGGTTGGGCATGTTGGCCGGAGAGTGCTTCTCGGGCCGCGAACTGCAACCTGGCAGGAATCTCCCAGGTTCCATGCCCAACGAAAGCCCCCAGACCCAAATGGAGAGGGGCTGCTTGGGGGCCCCCTGGGGGCCCTTCAGGCCAGCTAGGTCTTTGGGTCCTGGCTCCTTCGCTTTGGGAGCTGTTGCTGCAGTTGGGCATGTTGGCCGGAGAGTGCTTCTCGGGCCGCGAACTGCAACCTTGCAGGAATCTCCCAGGTTCCCGGCCCAACGAAAGCCCCCAGACCCAAATGGAGAGGGGCTGCTTTGGGGCCCCCTGGGGGCCCTTCAGGCCAGCTAGGTCTTTGGGTCCTGGCTCCTTCGCTTTGGGAGCTGTTGCTGCAGTTGGGCATGTTGGCCGGAGAGTGCTTCTCGGGCCGCGAACTGCAACCTTGCAGGTACCTCCCAGGTTCCCGGCCCAACGAAAGCCCCCAGACCCAAATTGAGAGGAGCTCCTTGGGGGACCCATGGGGGCCCTTCAGGCCAGCTAGGTCTTTGGGTCCTGGCTCCTTCGGTTTGGGAGCTGTTGCTGCAGTTGGGCATGTTGGCCGGAGAGTGCTTCTCGGGCCGCGAACTGCAACTTTGCAGGAATCTCCCAGGTTCCATGCCCAACGAAAGCCCCCAGACCCAAATGGAGAGGGGCTGCTTGGGGGCCCCCTGGGGGCCCTTCAGGCCAGCTAGGTCTTTGGGTCCTGGCTCCTTCGGTTTGGGAGCTGTTGCTGCAGTTGGGCATGTTGGGCGGAGAGTGCTTCTCGGGCCGCGAACTGCAACCTTGCAGGATTCTCCCAGGTTCCCGGCCCAACGAAAGCCCCCAGACCCAAATGGAGAGGGGCTGCTTGGGGGCCCCCTGGGGGCCCTTCAGGCCAGCTAGGTCTTTGGGTCCTGGCTCCTTCGCTTTGGGAGCTGTTGCTGCAGTTGGGCATGTTGGCCGGAGAGTGCTTCTCGGGCCGCGAACTGCAACCTTGCAGGATTCTCCCAGGTTCCCGGCCCAACGAAAGCCCCCAGACCCAAATTGAGAGGGGCTGCTTGGGGCCCCCCTGGGGGCCCTTCAGGCCAGCTAGGTCTTTGGGTCCTGGCTCCTTCGGTTTGGGAGCTGTTGCTGCAGTTGAGCATGTTGGCCGGAGAGTGCTTCTCGGGCCGCAAACTGCAACCTTGCAGGATTCTCCCAGGTTCCCGGCCCAACGAAAGCCCCCAGACCCAAATGGAGAGGGGCTGCTTGGGGGCCCCCTGGGGGCCCTTCAGGCCACCTAGCTCTTTGGGTCCTGGCTCCTTCGGTTTGGGAGCTGTTGCTGCAGTTGAGCATGTTGGCCGGAGAGTGCTTCTCGGGCCGCGAACTGTAACCTTGCAGGTACCTCTCAGGTATCCATGCTCAACGAAAGCCCCCAGACCCAAATTGAGAGGGGCTGCTTGGTGGCCCCATGGGGGCCCTTCAGGCCAGCTAGGTCTTTGGGTCCTGGCTCCTTCGCTTTGGGAGCTGTTGCTGCAGTTGGGCATGTTGGCCGGAGAGTGCTTCTCGGGCCGCGAACTGCAACCTTGCAGGTACCTCCCAGGTTCCATGCCCAACGAAAGCCCCCAGACCCAAATGGAGAGGGGCTGCTTGGGGGCCCCCTGGGGGCCCTTCAGGCCAGCTAGGTCTTTGGGTCCTGGCTCCTTCGGTTTGGGAGCTGTTGCTGCAGTTGGGCATGTTGGCCGGAGAGTGCTTCTCCGGCCGCGAACTGCAACCTTGCAGGATTCTCCCAGGTTCCCGGCCCAACGAAAGCCCCCAGACCCACATGGAGAGGGGCTGCTTGGGGGCCCCCTGGGGGCCCTTCAGGCCAGCTAGGTCTTTGGGTCCTGGCTCCTTCGCTTTGGGAGCTGTTGCTGCAGTTGGGCATGTTGGCCGGAGAGTGCTTCTCGGGCCGCGAACTGCAACCTTGCAGGTACCTCCCAGGTTCCCGGCCCAACGAAAACCCCCAGACCCAAATGGAGAGGGGCTGCTTGGTGGCCCCCTGGGGGCCCTTCAGGCCAGCTAGGTCTTTGGGTCCTGGCTCCTTCGCTTTGGGAGCTGTTGCTGCAGTTGGGCATGTTGGCCGGAGAGTGCTTCTCGGGCCGCGAACTGTAACTTCCAGGTACCTCTCAGGTATACATGCCCAACAAAAGCCCCCAGACCCAAATGGAGAGGGGCTGCTTGGGGGCCCCCTGGGGGCCCTTCAGGCCAGCTAGGTCTTTGGGTCCTGGCTCCTTCGCTTTGGGAGCTGTTGCTGCAGTTGGGCATGTTGGGCGGAGAGTGCTTCTCGGGCCGCGAACTGCAACCTTGCAGGATTCTCCCAGGTTCCCGGCCCAACGAAAGCCCCCAGACCCAAATGGAGAGGGGCTGCTTGGGGGCCCCCTGGGGGCCCTTCAGGCCACCTAGCTCTTTGGGTCCTGGCTCCTTCGGTTTGGGAGCTGTTGCTGCAGTTGTGCATGTTGGCCGGAGAGTGCTTCTCGGGCCGCGAACTGTAACCTTGCAGGTACCTCTCAGGTATCCATGCCCAACGAAAGCCCCCAGACCCAAATGGAGAGGGGCTGCTTGGGGTCCCCCTGGGGGCCCTTCAGGCCAGCTAGGTCTTTGGGTCCTGGCTCCTTCGGTTTGGGAGCTGTTGCTGCAGTTGAGCATGTTGGCCGGAGAGTGCTTCTCGGGCCGCGAACTGCAACCTTGCAGGATTCTCCCAGGTTCCCGGCCCAACGAAAGCCCCCAGACCCAAATGGAGAGGGGCTGCTTGGGGGCCCCCTGGGGGCCCTTCAGGCCACCTAGCTCTTTGGGTCCTGGCTCCTTCGGTTTGGGAGCTGTTGCTGCAGTTGAGCATGTTGGCCGGAGAGTGCTTCTCGGGCCGCGAACTGTAACCTTGCAGGTACCTCTCAGGTATCCATGCTCAACGAAAGCCCCCAGACCCAAATTGAGAGGGGCTGCTTGGTGGCCCCATGGGGGCCCTTCAGGCCAGCTAGGTCTTTGGGTCCTGGCTCCTTCGCTTTGGGAGCTGTTGCTGCAGTTGGGCATGTTGGCCGGAGAGTGCTTCTCGGGCCGCGAACTGCAACCTTGCAGGTACCTCCCAGGTTCCATGCCCAACGAAAGCCCCCAGACCCAAATGGAGAGGGGCTGCTTGGGGGCCCCCTGGGGGCCCTTCAGGCCAGCTAGGTCTTTGGGTCCTGGCTCCTTCGGTTTGGGAGCTGTTGCTGCAGTTGGGCATGTTGGCCGGAGAGTGCTTCTCGGGCCGCGAACTGCAACCTTGCAGGAATCTCCCAGGTTCCCGGCCCAACGAAAGCCCCCAGACCCAAATTGAGAGGGGCTGCTTGGGCTCCCCCTTGGGGCCCTTCAGGCCAGCTAGGTCTTTGGGTCCTGGCTCCTTCGGTTTGGGAGCTGTTGCTGCAGTTGAGCATGTTGGCCGGAGAGTGCTTCTCGGGCCGCGAACTGCAACCTTGCAGGATTCTCCCAGGTTCCCGGCCCAACGAAAGCCCCCAGACCCAAATGGAGAGGGGCTGCTTGGGGGCCCCCTGGGGGCCCTTCAGGCCAGCTAGGTCTTTGGGTCCTGGCTCCTTCGGTTTGGGAGCTGTTGCTGCAGTTGAGCATGTTGGCCGGAGAGTGCTTCTCGGGCCGCGAACTGTAACCTTGCAGGTACCTCTCAGGTATCCATGCTCAACGAAAGCCCCCAGACCCAAATTGAGAGGGGCTGCTTGGGGGCCCCCTGGGGGCCCTTCAGGCCAGCTAGGTCTTTGGGTCCTGGCTCCTTCGCTTTGGGAGCTGTTGCTGCAGTTGGGCATGTTGGCCGGAGAGTGCTTCTCGGGCCGCGAACTGCAACCTTGCAGGTACCTCCCAGGTTCCATGCCCAACGAAAGCCCCCAGACCCAAATGGAGAGGGGCTGCTTGGGGGCCCCCTGGGGGCCCTTCAGGCCAGCTAGGTCTTTGGGTCCTGGCTCCTTCGGTTTGGGAGCTGTTGCTGCAGTTGGGCATGTTGGCCGGAGAGTGCTTCTCGGGCCGCGAACTGCAAACTTGAAGGAATCTCCCAGGTTCCCGGCCCAACGAAAGCCCCCAGACCCAAATTGAGAGGGGCTGCTTGGGGGCCCCCTGGGGGCCCTTCAGGCCAGCTAGGTCTTTGGGTCCTGGCTCCTTCGCTTTGGGAGCTGTTGCTGCAGTTGGGCATGTTGGCCGGAGAGTGCTTCTCGGGCCGCGAACTGCAACCTTGCAGGTACCTCTCAGGTTCCCGGCCCAACTAAAGCCCCCAGACCCAAATGGAGAGGAGCCCCTTGGGGGCCCCATGGGGGCCCTTCAGGCCAGCTAGGTCTTTGGGTCCTGGCTCCTTCGCTTTGGGAGCTGTTGCTGCAGTTGGGCATGTTGGCCGGAGAGTGCTTCTCGGGCCGCGAACTGCAACCTTGCAGGTACCTCTCAGGTATACATGCCCAACGAAAGCCCCCAGACCCAAATTGAGAGGGGCTACTTGGGGGCCCCCTGGGGGCCCTTCAGGCCAGCTAGGTCTTTGTGTCCTGGCTCATTCGGTTTGGGAGCTGTTGCTGCAGTTGGGCATGTTGGCCGGAGAGTGCTTCTCGGGCCTCGAACTTCAACCTTGCAGGAATCTCCCAGGTTCCCGGCCCAACGAAAGCCCCCAGACCCAAATTGAGAGGGGCTGCTTGGGGGCCCCCTGGGGGCCCTTCAGGCCAGCTAGGTCTTTGGGTCCTGGCTCCTTCGCTTTGGGAGCTGTTGCTGCAGTTGGGCATGTTGGCCGGAGAGTGCTTCTCGGGCCGCGAACTGCAACCTTGCAGGTACCTCTCAGGTATACATGCCCAACGAAAGCCCCCAGACCCAAATTGAGAGGGGCTACTTGGGGGCCCCCTGGGGGCCCTTCAGGCCAGCTAGGTCTTTGTGTCCTGGCTCATTCGGTTTGGGAGCTGTTGCTGCAGTTGGGCATGTTGGCCGGAGAGTGCTTCTCGGGCCTCGAACTTCAACCTTGCAGGAATCTCCCAGGTTCCCGGCCCAACGAAAGCCCCCAGACCCAAATTGAGAGGGGCTGCTTGGGGGCCCCCTGGGGGCCCTTCAGGCCAGCTAGGTCTTTGGGTCCTGGCTCCTTCGGTTTGGGAGCTGTTGCTGCAGTTGGGCATGTTGGCCGGAGAGTGCTTCTCCGGCCGCGAACTGCAACCTTGCAGGTACCTCTCAGGTATCCATGCCCAACGAAAGCCCCCAGACCCAAATGGAGAGGGGCTGCTTGGGGGCCCCCTGGGGGCCCTTCAGGCCAGCTAGGTCTTTGGGTCCTGGCTCCTTCGCTTTGGGAGCTGTTGCTGCAGTTGGGCATGTTGGGCGGAGAGTGCTTCTCGGGCCGCGAACTGCAACCTTGCAGGTACCTCCCAGGTTCCATGCCCAACGAAAGCCCACAGACCCAAATGGAGAGGAGCCCCTTGGGGGCCCCATGGGGGCCCTTCAGGCCAGCTAGGTCTTTGGGTCCTGGCTCCTTCGCTTTGGGAGCTGTTGCTGCAGTTGGGCATGTTGGCCGGAGAGTGCTTCTCGGGCCGCGAACTGCAACCTTGCAGGTACCTCCCAGGTTCCATGCCCAACGAAAGCCCCCAGACCCAAATGGAGAGGAGCCCCTTGGGGGCCCCATGGGGGCCCTTCAGGCCAGCTAGGTCTTTGGGTCCTGGCTCCTTCGCTTTGGGAGCTGTTGCTGCAGTTGGGCATGTTGGCCGGAGAGTGCTTCTCGGGCCGCGAACTGCAACCTTGCAGGTACCTCTCAGGTATACATGCCCAACGAAAGCCCCCAGACCCAAATTGAGAGGGGCTACTTGGGGGCCCCCTGGGGGCCCTTCAGGCCAGCTAGGTCTTTGGGTCCTGGCTCCTTCGGTTTGGCAGCTGTTGCTGCAGTTGAGCATGTTGGCCGGAGAGTGCTTCTCGGGCCGCGAACTGCAACCTTGCAGGATTCTCCCAGGTTCCCGGCCCAACGAAAGCCCCCAGACCCAAATGGAGAGGGGCTGCTTGGGGGCCCCCTGGGGGCCCTTCAGGCCACCTAGCTCTTTGGGTCCTGGCTCCTTCGGTTTGGGAGCTGTTGCTGCAGTTGAGCATGTTGGCCGGAGAGTGCTTCTCGGGCCGCGAACTGTAACCTTGCAGGTACCTCTCAGGTATCCATGCTCAACGAAAGCCCCCAGACCCAAATTGAGAGGGGCTGCTTGGGGGCCCCCTGGGGGCCCTTCAGGCCAGCTAGGTCTTTGGGTCCTGGCTCCTTCGCTTTGGGAGCTGTTGCTGCAGTTGGGCATGTTGGCCGGAGAGTGCTTCTCGGGCCGCGAACTGCAACCTTGCAGGTACCTCCCAGGTTCCATGCCCAACGAAAGCCCACAGACCCAAATGGAGAGGGGCTGCTTGGGGGCCCCCTGGGGGCCCTTCAGGCCAGCTAGGTCTTTGGGTCCTGGCTCCTTCGCTTTGGGAGCTGTTGCTGCAGTTGGGCATGTTGGCCGGAGAGTGCTTCTCGGGCCGCGAACTGCAAACTTGAAGGAATCTCCCAGGTTCCCGGCCCAACGAAAGCCCCCAGACCCAAATTGAGAGGGGCTGCTTGGGGGCCCCCTGGGGGCCCTTCAGGCCAGCTAGGTCTTTGGGTCCTGGCTCCTTCGCTTTGGGAGCTGTTGCTGCAGTTGGGCATGTTGGCCGGAGAGTGCTTCTCGGGCCGCGAACTGCAACCTTGCAGGTACCTCTCAGGTTCCCGGCCCAACTAAAGCCCCCAGACCCAAATGGAGAGGAGCCCCTTGGGGGCCCCCTGGGGGCCCTTCAGGCCAGCTAGGTCTTTGGGTCCTGGCTCCTTCGCTTTGGGAGCTGTTGCTGCAGTTGGGCATGTTGGCCGGAGAGTGCTTCTCGGGCCGCGAACTGCAACCTTGCAGGTACCTCTCAGGTATACATGCCCAACGAAAGCCCCCAGACCCAAATTGAGAGGGGCTACTTGGGGGCCCCCTGGGGGCCCTTCAGGCCAGCTAGGTCTTTGTGTCCTGGCTCATTCGGTTTGGGAGCTGTTGCTGCAGTTGGGCATGTTGGCCGGAGAGTGCTTCTCGGGCCTCGAACTTCAACCTTGCAGGAATCTCCCAGGTTCCCGGCCCAACGAAAGCCCCCAGACCCAAATGGAGAGGGGCTGCTTGGGGGCCCCCTGGGGGCCCTTCAGGCCAGCTAGGTCTTTGGGTCCTGGCTCCTTCGGTTTGGGAGCTGTTGCTGCAGTTGGGCATGTTGGGCGGAGAGTGCTTCTCGGGCCGCGAACTGCAACCTTGCAGGATTCTCCCAGGTTCCCGGCCCAACGAAAGCCCCCAGACCCAAATTGAGAGGGGCTGCTTGGGGGCCCCCTGGGGGCCCTTCAGGCCAGCTAGGTCTTTGGGTCCTGGCTCCTTCGGTTTGGGAGCTGTTGCTGCAGTTGGGCATGTTGGCCGGAGAGTGCTTCTCGGGCCGCGAACTGCAACCTTGCAGGTACCTCCCAGGTTCCCGGCCCAACGAAAACCCCCAGACCCAAATGGAGAGGGGCTGCTTGGGGTCCCCTGGGGGCCCTTCAGGCCAGCTAGGTCTTTGGGTCCTGGCTCCTTTGCTTTGGGAGCTGTTGCTGCAGTTGGGCATGTTGGCCGGAGAGTGCTTCTCGGGCCGCGAACGGTAACTTCCAGGCACCTCTCAGGTATACATGCCCAACAAAAGCCCCCAGACCCAAATGGAGAGGGGCTGCTTGGGGGCCCCCTGGGGGCCCTTCAGGCCAGCTAGGTCTTTGGGTCCTGGCTCCTTCGCTTTGGGAGCTGTTGCTGCAGTTGGGCATGTTGGCCGGAGAGTGCTTCTCGGGCCGCGAACTGCAACCTTGCAGGATTCTCCCAGGTTCCCGGCCCAACGAAAGCCCCCAGACCCAAATTGAGAGGGGCTGCTTGGGGGCCCCCTGGGGGCCCTTCAGGCCAGCTAGGTCTTTGGGTCCTGGCTCCTTCGGTTTGGGAGCTGTTGCTGCAGTTGGGCATGTTGGCCGGAGAGTGCTTCTCGGGCCGCGAACTGTAACCTTGCAGGTACCTCTCAGGTATCCATGCCCAACGAAAGCCCCCAGACCCAAATGGAGAGGGGCTGCTTGGGGGCCCCCTGGGGGCCCTTCAGGCCAGCTAGGTCTTTGGGTCCTGGCTCCTTCGCTTTGGGAGCTGTTGCTGCAGTTGGGCATGTTGGCCGGAGAGTGCTTCTCGGGCCGCGAACTGCAACC